>NC_134210.1:98619530-99280780 GCF_965140235.1 Caretta caretta | reverse complement strand
ATTCACTGTAAAACAGACAGGTTGTTGGGGCATCACTGAATCTCTTATCCTTATTGCTGGCCTTCCAGTAGCTCACCTTGAGCCCCTTAATCTTCTCCCTGCACTGCTGTCTGGTCTACTCAATCCATGATTGGTCAGCAGCTGCCTTGATACACATTCATATGGTTCAATGTTCCTCTTTGTTAAATTCATGAGTTTTGCTCACTTCAGCCCAAAGATGTATTCGTATGACCAGGTGCCTGCGCAATGATACACTGGCTTCTTATGGGCCATTGCTCTGCTGGTTCAAACACCAGGGATGGGTGAAGCTGGAGAAACTGCAAGTAGGGTGGGACTGAGGATACTGAGCTGAGGGATATGAGGGTAGACCACTCCCAGTCAGGGATCAGAACACAGGTAGCATAGGTAGATGGCAAGGTACTACACCGGAAAGGGATGGGAGCTTGTAATGGTCTGGAGGTCACCCTGGTGCGCCTACTGTGGTCAGCTGTGGTGCTGCAGGTGAGCCACTTCCCCAGTTTCCCCTTACCCCAAGTATAAACTAGTACAAGCTGACTTTCTAGTATTAAAGAGTCTCCCCTTTGGAGGGTCTTATGTATTTAACAGAAAAAGACAAAGAAAGCTTCAGTCAGCTACTTCACCAGAAACTCTCCACCTATGGGTTATAAGAACGAACATATTGGGGGCCAATGGTCTTTCTTGCTCAGTATCCTGTCTTCTGACAGAGGTCAGTGCCAGGTTCTTCAGAGGGAATGAACAGAACATGCAATCATTGAGTGATCCCTCCCCTGTCGTCCATTCCCATCTTCTGGCAATCAGAGGCCGGGGCACCCAGAGCATGGAGTTGCGTCCTTGACCCTCTTGACTAATAGCCTCCAAGAACATATCTAATTCTTTTTTTAACATTGTTACAGTGTTTGCCTTCACAACATCCCTTGGCAATGAGCTCCACATGTTGACTCTGCGTTGTGTGAAGAAGTACTTCCTGATGTTTGTTTTAAACTTGTTGCCTATTACTTTCACTGGGTGACCCCTGGTTCTTGTATTATGTGAAGGAGTAAATAATGCTCCCCTATTCATTTTCTTCACATCATTCACGATTTACAGACCTGTATCATATCCTCTCTTAGTCGTCTCTTTTCCAAGTTGAGAAGTCTCCTCATTCGGAAACTGTTCCATGCCCTTAATCATTTTTGTTGCCCTTCTTTGTAACTTTTCCAATTCTAATATACATTTTTTGAAAGGGGATGACCAGAACTGTGCACAGTATTCAAGGTGTGGGCATACCAGGGATTTTTATAGTGACATTATGATATTTTCTGTCTTATTGTCTATCCCTTTCTTAATGGTTCCTAACAGTCAGTTTCATGTCTTGCCCCTCTAGAGCCTGAGCACTCTCAAACTGAATTCCCTGACTGGAGCTTGGGCCTCTGCTGGACATTAGCAACAGTACACAACTCTTTGCTGAGCCAGTCCCTAATAGCTGCCCAGGAGGTTCCATACCCTGTTCATTCTCCTAGGCTGCTCTGGTCCTTATTAATACGGATTCCCATAAATGGCCCTGTTTCCTTCAGTAACTGAAGGGCTGTTATTTACACAACATGAACTCTTTATGAGCGGATTACAATGGCACCAGTCCCAGATTAATCAAATTGCGTGGGTCAGTCTGCAGACTCAGTGAAATGAATGTTCCAGCTGGTTCAATATTTCTTAACATCATTATGATGTTTGAAATCAACTGATGGGAAAGTGCCCCCTCTCCTGCAACTGTGACTTTTACACCTCTTGTAAATGCAAAGGGTACTTTAAAATTCACCTCTACATGGTCATTTCTTCGCTACCTGCTGAAAGCCTCTCTCCCCTTAAAGAGCACTGCAAGAGGGAGAGAGAGTGTGATTAAAAGGGCAGCATGCAAACACCATTTTCTCCAGAATAATATTTTTAAAGCCCTCTATGTTTTTAATAATCCCATTTAGAAATTTTTTTTTAAGACCAAGAATAAATGAGAGCAGGGTTAAATTAGAGATGTGGCAGTGTTTTCATTATAAAACACCATTCTGCAAGAGTTTCTAGTATGTTCACACACAAAAAAAAACCCCACTATAGGTTAAAACCAAGGAGAGAGGGCTTTTTTAAATGGCTGCTGAATTTGAGTGCAAAGTTAGGATGGAATTTAAGGCTCCCCCCCCCCCTTTTTTTTTTTTTTTGGTATTTGCATAGCTCACCATTTAAAACAAAACAAAGCAAAAGCTATTTTCTGAGTGACCCTATAAATCCCTGACCCTGCACTGCAGTTGGCTAATGGGACTCCAGATGTGCACGGAGAACTGCACTGGTGGGCAGGTTCAGCCACAATGATGATGAATAGTGTTGGTGGGTGGAGGCCCATATCAGGCTGCCTAGATTTTACACACGTAATGATAAGCGGCATAAAAGTAGATCTACAATTACACTAGCTGGGATAAAAATTTTAAGTGGTATAAATTCAACCCTCATCCTTCAGGATTTAAGATACTCCCGAACTGCCCTGGGTTAAGAGGAAACTTCCCCATAGGCATGTTAATGCATATTTGTCCATTTCAACACGCCAGCTAAACCTTCCTCTGAAGTCTCTGGAACTGAGGACTGTCTGAGACAGGGCACCAAATAAGATAGACCATTGGTCTGAATTTGAAAGGGAACTCCTTTGTTCAAATGTGTTAGTACAAGAAGTGCTTTTGGTGGTGACAGTGTTATTTTACATGTTGTGTTCTGCAAATGCTGAAAAATAAAGAACAAGCCAACATGGCTGCCTCCTGACTACACCAATCATTTACCATTTCTATTGGAAACTATTTCTCAAAATAAATTTGAGCCTTTTCTTATAATCGAAAAAGTTGTTAAAGCTCTTTACATATTTTGCCAGAAGGTGTTTGAGGATTCTGACACAGAAAAGAAATGTATGTTTGACTCATCTCTTTTTGTTCCGTTAGGAAGAAGGCTACAATCATTTCTGAGAAACAAAGTAATAGCTGTTTTCAAGAGAAGAGACTTTTTTATTTTTCTTTGCATTGCCTGGGCAACACGGGCTCAGAGAAGAAAATCGATACCTTTAAACAAAGAGTTCACCAGTCTTTGAATTAATGTAGTTATTTTAATCCCACCTAAACATGCATGGATTGGTTAATGAAGAGACTTAAAAGCCTTCTGATGATACAGAAAAAGGAAGCTGTGGGGGCAGATCAGTGTGTATTGGATTCTGATGATCCTATTCATGTTTCCAATTTACCAGATTTTTAAATCAACCCCCTCTTATCCGTGTTTCTGGTTTATTTTTCCTTTCCCTTTCTGCAGTGAGGCAGTGTGTCCTGAGCTTTGTCCCTGTAAAAAAATTATTCTCTCTAATGTAGTTTTACCATGTGAGTATATACAGTGATTGAAGTAAAAAGTAAAATGCCCATTGACTCCACTGGGAATGTGTTTCCTCACTCTTAAAGTATCCATAATCCATTAGCCTGGGAATAGAAGCCTCTCTCAAATTCATTCCTGACCCTGGTCTATTATGTGGCAGCTTTAGAGAAGGAACTGCTGTTATATTAAGGAACAGATGACTCTTGCAAAATCAAAGCCTTTAGATTGTTCCCAACTCATAACCATATTGCAGCATATTAGCTGATCCCTTGTCACTCCTGAAATGGTACAGTCCTAGGCTGTGAGCATTCCAGATTGCATAGCTTCTAAAGAAAGAGCTCTGACATGAACCAGTATTGTATCTGCCTTACAATCCCTTCCTAGCAGATGTGGTTTACTGAGGTCTGCTCTTGATGCCTAGAACTAAGCAAAGAGCAGGCCTCCATGGCTAAGGGTCTATAACTGTGAACACCATCCTGGGAGAGGTCCTCTTGAATCCCTCATTTGCCCGCCTTTAAGGCACTTGACAATATCCATCTGATTTGCTTGAACTGTCCTATATACTGCCCCCTTCCCTGCTTTTCCCCTTCATTTATAATAATTTGAGGACTGAGCCCTATTTCGGATACAGTGGTTGGACTTTGTCTGTTGGTTTTCCTTTGGTGCTAGAGTCCTTGCTCTCTCTCGTTTGAATATGTACGTGGGCTGGTTAGTTCTTTGACTCATTTCTGATATTTTGTGCTTCATTTTTACTGCACTGCTCTAGAAGCTTTTTGATGAATATTTTCTAAAGACTCAGTCCTGCAAGTAATTCCCTTGAATAGGGCTAGTCAGAAGTCTAAAGTCTAAAGTCAAGCAGATGCTTACCATGCTTTGCTGGATCAGGGCAAAATGCAAGCACCTCGAAGAACGAAGTCCTAAATGCACTGAATAAACGACTGTTCTCTGTAAGAAACACAGGAGACTTGCCAGTGGACTACAAGGGGGAAGGACACAAACCAGTACAGACACAAAACAGTTAATCTCAAGCTTTTAAAAGCAATTCTTAAAAACAACAGAAAGGGGGGAAAATCCAAAAAAAAAACTATAGTGTAAACTATACAGACACAAAAAGTACTTAACAGTGCCCCTTTCATAGGCAGCCTTGAATCGTGCAGCCAGAGTATGAGAGCTGAGAAATATGTCCATCATAACAGTGAAACATTTCATCTGTATGGCTCCTATTGAAATCACCTTCTAGACCCCTCCGGCAACAACATTAAGAACAGAAAACACTAAATCATCAATAGATAAAACAAAACAAGATAGAATGACATACATGATTATAACTAATATATAGAATAACTTTATGCCCACAGGATAGGTACTATAGGCATAAAAGTAGTGATGTGTGAATAGGAGAATATTCATATTTGGGAGAATCTGACAGCCAGAGTCCTACTATTCAGGTATTAGGACCCCCAAATCAGAGTATAATGCACATCTGAGTATCAAATTGGCACTTGCAACATATGCAGCAAAACACTTGGGGGTAGCTGAGTTAAGAATTGAATTATTTGTATTTTATGTTAATTTAGGCTGGAAGAGGCAGACTAGTGGTCTTTTATCTCCTTCCCCTCTAATGTCTTCAGAAGTACCCAAGCTTTTCCTTTATTACTTCTTGGAGCGTCCCCTCCTGCTTCTTAGGGGTCCATCAATGGGCCCTCCTCTCCCACTCTAAATCATGTCAGTAGATATCTTCACAGGGTGGGCACCTTGCCCACTCACCTTCTTACAGCACCAGAATTAGAACACTCCTGCAATACTGGCCTTTTAACTCACTAAAGACACCTCACACCTCACCTCACTTTTTAACTCACTAAAGAGTGCACTGTACTCTTTAGTACATATTGGCAAGGTTTCCCAATATTCCAGTCTACTCTGGGGTATGTCTGGTCGAGAGTTTTAAAGGGCATGTGCAACAAAGCCAAAGAAAGCATTTCCTGGTCCTGATGCTTGGAGGATGGGGAAGGAAAGTAAGCATTTCTTACATCCCTTCTGAAGATAGTTACTGGGGGGATTTAGGGCATATGGACCTACTGACTGGCTCCCTAGAGTAACTGAATGGAAAAGAGGGACTGCTAATCACTGAAGATCCAGAAGGGAACCACTCAGACACCCTATGAAGACACTGGGCATGAAGGGAAGACCACCAGACTACCCTCTGTCCAGAATTCACCTTATTATTAGGAAGCCTAAGTCCTAATAGGGGAGAGAGGTCCTGCATAAAGGGAATAACCCTGCCCACCCAACATCTTTCTTCTGGGGGCAGGCTGTGGAGACATACACCCATCAAACACCCCATTTGGGCCAAGGGAAGTGGACACTAAGAAAACAACTTCTCAGTATTTGGGCCAGGGCAAGGGAGACAGAGCATGGGGATGAATCTCATTTTCAGAACCGGTTAAAGCTAGCAATACTACACAGTTTGAGTCAAATTTAAGAGAGGGTTACTCACTTTGTGCAGTAACTGAGGTTCTTCGAGATGTGTATTCCTGTGGGTGCTCCACTTCAGGTGTCAGTGTGTCCCGGCACCCTTGGTCAGAGATTTATGGTAGCAGTGTCTGTGCGGGTCGGCATTTCGCAGTGCCGTTGGTGCACGACCCAAGCCCTCCAGTTCCTTCTTTACCGCAATATCCTAATGGCCAACTCTGAAGTAGAGGGGAGGAGGGTGGGTAGTGGAGCACCCACAGGGACACACATCTCGAAGAACCTCAATTACTGCACAGGGTGAGTAACCCCCTCTTCTTCTTTGAGTGCTGTCCCTGTGGGTGCTCCACTTCAGGTGACTGTAGAACAGTGCCCCTCAGAAGGCAGGAGGGACTTCAAGTTCATTTGAGTCACAGAGGTAAGTACAGTTAGGCCCACTATGGCATCAGCCGTGGAGTCTTAGTGCTCAGTGAATGTGTGGACAGAGGCCCAAGTGGCCACCCTACAAATCTCTAGTATTGGAACATTATTTAGGGACGTTATAGAGGTTGAAACTGATCATGTGGAGTGCACTCTGATGTGCGTAGGAGAGTCCGCGTTCCGAATATGATAGCAATATTGAATGCATGCAGTGATCCATTTAGACAGTCTCTGAGTGGAGATTGCGCAGCCTTTTGAATGTTCAGTAGTAGAAATGAAAAGTCTAGAAGATTGCTGGAAAGGTTTGGTCCTTTTCATGTAAAACACTAACACACACCTGACTGCTATTTTTTCCAAAGGTTTGGCAAGAGTGACAAACACTGCCCCGAGCTCCGTCTTCAGACGACGACGGTTGAGAAGAAACTGGAGGGCTCTGGTTGTGCGCGCGCTAGACGTGGCACCAATGGCACCGCGAGACGCCTACTGCGCATGTGTGACACGGCTACCGTAAATCTGGGATCGATGGTGTCCGGACGCATTGACACCTGAAGTGGAGCACCCACAGGGACAGCACTAGAAGAAGAATGTATTGTTTTTAAGAGGTTAGAGGAGGGAGATTCTCAACCTGATTCTGATCTCGTATATTAGTATCAGTTGCTCCACATCTTGTAAGATCAGCTGATCTTTTTCAATAACGTATGTTTTCAGGGATAGCATCTGAGACAGGAATAGATTTTGGGTACCTCTGGTTTTGGGTGAAACACTTTGTGCCTGATTTGCAGAAAGGCTGAAGTTCTATAGCTGCCAAGGAGGGTCATCAGCACCTCTGAAAACCAGGCACAAGGAGTTTCAAAGTGGGCACCCAAATACCTGGGGCCCAGAAAATTGGTGAACGCTTGTGAACTTGTGATTACTGTTTGGTGTGTGTCTCACTTTCATATTGCTGCTGAAGTCTGCATCTTTACAAGGCTTTATCTTACTCTGCTGGAAGAGGCTACAGAGCTGTAAATAATTACCATAGTATTACTGAAAATGCTTTCAGTTCTCTTTGGCTTTATTGGGTAACAGAGTGCTTTTCCTTGGTGGTGTCCCTTTCGTTCTATGTCACTTATTTTTGTTTAATTGATGTTGTTAAATATAGTGTAAATTAGGTAGAGCTTTCAAAGGTAACTTGGTTCTTTTTGCTGTACATACAAGGATCTTATGAGGAACTACATAAGAGACTTAAGGGAAATAGAAATTGAGATACGTATGGCTCTGTTCTATTGTTTTCACTCTCAGTAAGTAGGTTGGTGGAGAAAATTACAAAAATGTGTGTTGTGAATGGCAGAGCAGCAATGCCATGCAATGTGTGCCCCTTTTAAATTAAAATGTACATTCTTTTTTGAATACTTGATCTTACTGTGACTAAAATATTTGATGCAGAAATGTTTCCTAGAGTGTAATCCAGCAGAAGATATTAAACTTAATTATTTGCTGAAGAGAAAACATCACATAAATAACTCATTTTTATGTCGTATGGATTCTTATCTCATAATACCTTGTAAATCAGTGGTGCCAAACACGGGATCTAGTCTACTTAAAGTACTGCTCCGACCTTCATGAAGCATTCAGATGTGGCAGAATACAATACTTCATTTTTTAAAATAAAAATCTCTAGCCCTTTCTGTTGCAAAGGAAACGTGCCAAATGTGAGCCAAGTATAACTGATATAAAATCAATGCAGAGTTGTCTGAGTCTGCAGAGAGCATAAAACAAAAGCTCCAAGAAATGTGAACTGCACTTATTCATCTCAGTGGATTGTTGGCTTGAAAGCCTTATAATGGCCCTTAATGATCTGTATTTTAAATATTTTAGTAGTGCACCTAATTTTCACATTTACCAGAACTTCTTATGCAAAGTGGGTAATAGCATATGCAAATGACCAAGTAAACATAGGGCAGACATAGTAATGGTTCTAAAAGTACTTTGCCTTATTTTTCCCCAATGAGAGATGCTGATTGCAACAGTAACTTTGCTAACTAACTAAAGTCATATTTAGGAACAGAAAATGTAGGCCATACCTATAAAATGCAGTGACTCTGAAAAAGATGTAGGGGTGATAGTGGACAAATAACTCAACGGGAGGCAGGAGCTCCCAGTGTGATGCTGTGGCAAAAATGGTTCGTGTGATTAATGGATGTATAAACAGGGTAGTAGTGAGTAGGAGTAGGGAAGATTATTTTATCTCTCTATAGGGCATTGGAGAGACCGATATTAGAATACAGTGTGCAATTCTGGTGTCTATATTTTATAAAGGATGTTGAACAATTTGAAAGCAGGACTGTAGTGTAAAAGCTTATTTGTTACATAGGTGCCATATTCTACTCAATCTCTGTGCAAACCTGTTTTATTGAAAGTAGGAAAATTGCTATGGATTACAGACCCAGCCAAAAACCTTTGTTAAAATATAGCCCACTCTTCACAGAATGAAGGTCACAATCAGGACGTGGGTGGTCAGACCTAGTGGTCAGAGCAGGATCTGGCAGAGGTCAGGTATTAGAAGGCCAGAGGGCAAACCAAGAGTCAGGCAGAGTTAGAATGTGGGGTTTCCTTACACACAGAGTCTGAAGCAGAGGAAGAGAGGGAGGCAGGCAGTCTCTTGTAGCTCAGACAGCTCCCCATCATAGCTTCCCAGTTTAAGTACTGGTACCAGCCCATCAGTGGGCTGCTAGGAGGTGCCACTCAGGTCATGCTGGGTGGTACTTCCTGCTGAGCTCAGCCTCACACGGTCCTCCTGCAAGAATGCAGCCTAAGCTCTGGAGGGAGCTATGGAGACTTCAGCAGCCTAGAACCGCCTATGATCCCAGGTTCTAGCCATGCAGGCTCTTACAGTGAGTTTGACATGCCTGTAAACCCCCCTATATGCGTTTATTTTTGTGATGATTTTCTCTAATAGTTTGATGAAATCTGCTCTCCAAACTTCAACAAATAGAGGTACTATTCAAATATCACTTAGATTGAGACACTACAAACAATAGTAATACCGGGATTCATTGTTGGCTCTCCAGGGTGCTGTCTGTGTTTGTGTAAAAGGTAGAAAAGCCCCATGCAATGGAAGCTGGACACCCAACTATATTTCCTCTTCTGAAAATTCCATCCCATCTAAAAATATATATTTAACTATTTAGACTGTAAGCTCTTTGGGACGGGAATGGCCACCTATGACAATGGGGTCCTGGTCCATGGCTGGGGCTGCTAGCCTGTAGAGCAATACAAATCATAAATAATCGGAAACTTAACTGAGAAGCTTAACGTATTGGGCTTGTAAGTAGTTGAAGTTCTATGGTTTGTGTTATACAGGAGGTCACTGTAGATGATTTAATGGTCCATTCCAGTCTTAAAATCAACCAATCTATATATTGATGAATCTATGCCCTAAATATTAAGTGTAATGTATATATTTAGTCACCAGATGGCACCGCTATGTGCATTTAAACCTATCAATGCTATATCAAGAATAGGCATTGACTACTGTAGGCTTTATGAATCAATAAGCTGATATCACATCACTTTTCTCTCTTGTTTTTCCCATCTGTAAAATGGGGATAATAATACTTCCCCTACATTCCACGAAGGCAAAAGTCTCTTAAAACCTAAAGTGTTTATTAATGTGCCATAGAGGAAACAAGCTCCATCAGGAAAAGTTTGTTCCATTAACTTGTTCATACCTTTGAGCTAAGGCCTTCTGATGCATGGTGTTATATAAGTCCAAATCTGTGTACAATCTGTTTTTTCCTGTTGCTCGTCACTCTCTCCCTATTTCACAGCTCCGCTAGCCAAAATTACAGAAGTACTGAGACTTGCTATGTTCACCTGTAACATTGTTCTCAGTAACTTTTTTCTTGGTATTTGTTGCATTGCAGTCAGATTTATGAATAGTGCCACCACCAAATTCAAGGGTATCAGAAGGGGTAAGTGAGCCAGGCAAGTTGTCTCCAAGATGTAAAGTCTGAATCTTAATAAAAGGTCTTGTTCTGCTGTTTGTAGGATGAATAAAGGTTTAGGCCAGTCCTTATTTTAGATTTAATCAAGGACAAGCTCATGATCTAAACCAGTTCACCCATCCTTAAGTCGAGATCAGATGAGCAATGTCTCCGGAAAATACACCCTTTCAGATCAAAGTATACTTTCCCATAATTCAATACATCTATTTTACCATATAAGTGGACACCTCTCATTATGTAAATGAACAAAAGTCATCAAAATAGTGAGTGCCTCAAGCATTATGTTTTAAAAAAATGTATTTTCAGGATTGAAATAGAAAACCCAATCCCCTTTTTGTGTAATAAACAGATGAGCGAGGAGAACGGCAGAAATGGCATGCTGACAGTTTATCCATGTGAAATGTGTCTTTTACTCAGTTCTTCACTTAAACATGGGTAATTATCTTAGCAACTGCCATATTACTTCAAACCCTCTTGCAAATGTGAAGTACAGAGTACTTTCCGAAACAAACTTAGCCATGAAAATTAATTACAGGAAATGACACATTTTTCAGAATGTTCGTGGGGAGGGAAAACTTATTTCAAGCTGGAAACGTGTGTATGCTTTTTAAATAAATGTTATTAATAAATGTTTTCCCCAAATAGCTGTTGTGCGGCTGACCCAGGGCTGCTGCTCCTGTGGCTGCTGCTCGGGCGATCCAGGCAGCTGGCCCCAGAGGCTGCCGGAGCAGCAGCGGTCCCTGGTGCAGCCCCGGAGCAGCAGTGGCATCCTGGGCCAGCCATCCCGCTGGAGCGGCAGTGGTGGCCCGGGCCACGCCCCTGCCCAGAGCAGCAGTAGTAGCATCCCAGTCCCCCTGCCCCACCTCCGGATCAGCAGCTGCACCCCAGGCCGCCCCCCACCCAGAGCAGCAGTGGCTCCCCAGAGCCTCTCCACCTAAGCAGCAGCGGCACCCTGCAGCCCCCCTGAGCACCTAAGATTTAGTCGGGGTATTTATAGTACAAGTCATGGACAGATCACGGGCCGTGAACTTTTGTTTATTGCCTGTGACTTTTACTAAAAATACCCATGACTAAAATGTAGCCTTAGATACGATGTATGTGCAGTTGCTGGAGAGGCCTTTAAAACTAGCTCTCTTGCATGCGAAACATAGTAGCATATTTTCCCCAAATGTTGGGAGAAGTTTTCATGCGTGCATTTGCACATTGATCAATACACTCTGGTCATTACTGTTATTATTTTTATTGTGTTAGCACCTAGAGGCCCCAACCACAGTGTGGCTCCCGTTGTGCTCAGCCCTGCACAAACATACAGTGAGGCTACGTCTTCACTAAAGATTTAACTGGTTGTGAATCACAAGCTTTCTGGTTAACATGCTTTGTGTTCAGATACCAACACCATCAGTCATGCCATCTCTGTGCCATGCGGCGGCCACCACACTCTGAGTTCTAGGGCAAGCCAAAATTTACTTTGAATTAGTACAAAGCAAGACAAGCTATCTGCACAGCCACAACTAGTCACAACAATCAAGAGATGAAGGTCCACCAATCCCTTCCCACAAGCCCCCAAGGTATCCAGTCCTGTCTCCCAGCTTGCCATCAACCTGTGCTTTGACCCTTGACCAGAAGTTAAGTACTTTTTAGTGGTTCTGCTCAGCGTTCTTAGTCCCATGCTGTCTGCAATACCCTCAGCTTTAGTCATCTCTGATTTCTTACACACTCATAAGAAGAATGCCTAGCAAGAAGCCCATGTATAAGTGTCCAGACCCCTGGCCAAATGCTGACACCAAAGCTTTGGTCAACCTTAGGGCCAAAGCAAGCAAAATCCATGTCATTGGGACCAAGAAGAGGAATCCCCAGTAGTATGATCCCATAATCAGCCAGACTAGACATAGATAAAGATGATAAAGGGGCTTAAAGTGAGCTTCCAGGATAACAATTCCAAGCTTGGTGGTGCCCCAATGAGCTGCCTGTTTTACAAGGAGCTGAACCGCATGCTGAGCTCCCTAACTACAGAGTCCCATTTGGACTCTTCTGTGGAACTGGGTTGTGTGCAGATTTTGAATTTGATGTCTATGAGAACATACAAACCACTCTCTTGGCTGTGAACAGCCAGCCCAGAGAGGAAATCAGCCTCATATCACAAGGTCTCTCTGGTGTTCGAGACCTCAGTGAGCACAGCTAGGTGAAGCCCAACATGGAAGATCCAGAGGAGGACACAGCATCTCAGCTGGGTAAGATGGGCACATTATTATTTTTGTTATTATAAAGAATATTACAAAATATGTGAGGGGGTTTTAGCCTTAGCCTCGACATTCACTGCAGTGTAGGTTAATGGAGCACCATTACATGCATCCTCTGCTTCTCCACTTCTCCCAGCCAACCATGTCTTCAATACAGTGGACAACATGGAAGAAAAATTGGAAAGGAACAGCTTACAGGAACTGATCGCAGTAGCAATTTATTAATAGAAAAGCATTGCATTGGTGCAAAAGACTTAAAAGCTAAAAGCATTGCAGCCATACCCTTGGGAAAATATGCATCTGTACAGCTTGGAAACCCCATCCATTCAAATCCTACAATTATTTTGGGGATATTTCCCAGTGTAACCACCCAGTGTTGCAGTAGAGCAATAATGGCCTTGCAAACCTTCATGACCACTGTGCCAGCAGTGGATTTGTCCGCAACAGATCTGTAACAATCAGTTTCCACAGGGTGAAAGCAACATGCTTCTGGACCATTATTGCCTCTCTCTCATATCCAGAGGTTCTGGTATGCAGACAAGCTCCTCACACAGCTCCAGCAATGTGGCCTTCCTCCTGTAAAAGTTCTGAGCCCACTGCTGGTCATCTCATATTTTCATCATGATGTAGTCCTACCACACTTGTGGTCCTAGTACAGGGCAGCAGTTTGAATAGGGGGGGGGGAGGTCTGCCATGGAAGACAGCATCAACTGGACCCATGACTATGTGGTGCTGACCTTGTATCCTTTGGTTTGTAACAGCAAGCTGCTACCATCTTCTCCTGCCAAAAAGCCACCTCGGAAACACCCACCAATACCTCTTGGTGACAGTTCCTGCAGAGACATGCTAAAGAAACACTGCCTCCATAAAAGCCAGCAGGGATCAGTCCCAGTTGTTAAGGTGAGTGGGATCTGTACCTTACAGTACAAGGAGGTACCAGCACATTAGCTTGGGTCTGGTCAGGAAATGAATTTCTCAGGTCTACACCATTTCTGCCCACAATCCCCCATTGCAGGTGGCCACAGCACCATTGCATACATCCCTTCTTCCTCCCCTCCCAACTTCCTCCGGGCCAACCATGCTGTTCAACATGGTGGACAAGCCCTACAAAAGGGAGCATAGAGCAGTTCAGTGAGTTGTGATGCTATGAACCATGGGGTATGCATCTTTGCGGCTCTCCTGACCGGATGCAGCACCAGTGTGGATGCAGGGCATGACAACAGGCACACAGAACTTGACTATTATTCTGCAGTGCGGTCATGCTCTATCAAGTTTGGGAAAAACAAGACAACTAATTTGTGATTGTCCAACTTGAGGTTAAACTCGTGAATTAGTTTAATAGGTGTTAAACGTATTCAGATTAGACCTTTATAATATGAAATACTACTATTAAGAATAAGGAGGCTTTTCTGATGGCAACTGCAATCTTTTAAAAGGTCACTCTTTAGACTGAAACTGTCCATGTTTGTTCTTTGCTGAAAGGTGATTATTTTGTTTTATTTTATTTGAACCATTTTTGAGTTCTGAAAGAGTGAAAGAAAAACAATACACATTATAAAAAATTATAGCCAGACCTTTTTCTCATCTGAATAACTTAAAAAATAGTCTGAGCATTTCCGTTCTTCCCTGCAGCCCCTTGCATACAAATCAATAGGGATAAATTAACCTGAATATTGGAATGAAACACTGAACAAAGGGGAGTTTGTTTTTTTTAAGTATCACAGCGAGCAGTTCATCTGAAATCAGAAGTTCAGTTGCCAAGTGAAGACATCAGCTGAGTAAAAGTAGCTGACAGTGCACTCTCTCTCCTCTGCTTTGGACCATCAACAAGGTTTAAATCAACAGATGTTTCCCATCAAAAGAGGAACTGACGCTAGAACCTTAGGAGTTGAGCAATCTAGTATGACTGCTGTTTACAGTAACAAGCTAAGACCAAAATTTGCAAACATGGATGCCTAAAATTAGGCTTCCCAAAATGTACTTAAATGTGGATTTAGGAAAATACTGGCCTAAATCTTTTAATACATGTAAAAAATAGGGACTTGGGTTTTTTTTAGAAGTGCTGAGCACCTGTAGCCCACACTGAAATGAGGGGGAGATGGCAATGCTCAGCACCACTGAAAACTAGCCTTTTATGTCTAGAACAATCATTAAATAAAAGAAATCAAACGGTCTCTAATGTGGGGTTAAAAGAAACCACTTAGTAATGAAGTACAGGAGAGAGCTGGGTGAAGTATATACAATAAAATAGGGAGGTGAATCAAAATTGTTGTTTTCCAATCTGGAAAATGTTTGTAAAATTGAAACAATTTTGTTTGTTGACAATTCATTCGGTTTATTAGCTTCTATTTTCCCATCAAGATCCCTGTGGAAATGTTGTGGCAAGTGTTCACATCACTAATTACTTATACAGTCACATCATGGCTGTGCGGGGCGTGGCAATAGCTTTGTGAAGGCTGCTCTAGCAGCAGGGATTTGGGGGGCGGAGGGGAGTTGAAAGCCCTGAGAGAGACTGGCTAACTGAACTGGACACAGAGACTGAGCAGTCTGCTCAGCTGAGACCATCCCCCAAACTGAGACGTTTCAGGTTGGTAGGAACTGACCCGGGGGTAACAACATTTTGGATCGCTCATAATTGGGCTGGACATTTCTAACATCTCAAATTACAGTCAGGAAACTTGCTTTCATGCTGAAAATCTGTATCTTTCTCCGAGGCACAATGCAGCTCAGGTATACATAGAAGGAACAGATACAGCGACTTTGATGTATCCACACTGTCACACTCAAAGGAGGCAATTATTTGTTTGTGGAGGACTTTTTTGGATGCCCTTGTCCACTTATGTCTGATAGGAAAAGTGTTTATTTCTCACCCTGACAAACAGCCCGTCTCACATGCTGGCAAAAATTTGAAAAGTAATACTCCTGGTTGTGTGGAATTGACTAGCTAATGATTTTCCTCTAGTATGGATGCATCTGCTGTTCATAGCTCCCAGCAAACTGCTTGATCTATGCAAGCTGCCCTGCAAAGTACTCTCACCCCCCAGTTCTGCCACAAACGTTAACTGTAACCACTTTTCATCTGTGAGCACCCATCCAGCACCCAAGGAGGAAGTACCAGGCACCTCACCCAGTGTTGTTTCTTTGCCAAATTGGTTTCTACAGAGAGAACAAAATGTACAGAACAGTAAATGATAGTATTGGCCCTTCAGTCTCTGTAGCTGAGCAAGAAATCCAGAAGCTGGGAGTGGACGACAGGGGATGGATCTCTTGATGATTACCTGTTCTGTTCATTCTCTGTGAAGCACCTGTCATTGGCCACTGTCATAAGACAGGATATTGGACTAGATGGACCATTGGTCTGATGCAATATGACCATTCCTATCTGAAAAGCAGTGATCACCCAGATTCATCTCTCCTGCTCTGAACAGGGCCTCACTAAGCAGGAGAGAGAATGGGTCTGCCTTCTTCTTTGCCTGCACCACATGGCCTAACTAGTTAACCCTTCCTGGGGTGAATCAATGATGAGCCCATTCTCCAACCCCCAGCACTGCTTAGACCAGGGTGGACAAACTTTTTGGCCCAAGGTCCATGTCTGGGTATCAAAATTGTATGGTGGGCCATGAATGCTCAAGAAATTGGGCGTTGGGGTATGGGAAGGGGTGAAGGCTCCAGCTGGGGGTGCAGGCTCTGGGGTGGGGCCAGAAATGAGTTCAGTGTGGGAGGGGGTTCCGGGCTGTGGCAGAGGCTTGGGGTGCTGGGTGGTGGTGAGGGCTCCGGCTGGGGGTGCAGGCTATGGGGTGGGGCTGGGGATGAGGGGTTGGGGGTGTAGGAGGGTGCTCAGGGAAGGGACCGAGGGGTTTGAAGGGCGGGAGGGGGATCAGGGCTGGGGCAGGGGGTTGGGGTGCAGAAGGGGGTCAGGGGTGCAAGCTCTGGGTGGCGCTTACCTCAAGCAGCTCCCAGAAGCAGTGGCATGTCTCCCCCTTCCGGCTCCTATGCAGAGGTACGGCAAGGCGGTTCTGAACACTGCCCTGTCCACAGGTGCTGTCCCTGCAGCTCCTGGCCAATGAGAGCTGCAGGGGTGGGGGCAGCGTGTGGAGCCCCTTGGCTGCCCCTACACATAGGAGCTGGAGGGGGGACATGCCACTGCTTCTGGAAGCCACACAGAGCAGGACAAGCCCCCGACCCCGCTCCCCAGCTGGAGCGCCATAGCGGGGCAAGTCCTGGAACCAGCTCCACGGCGGGAGTTTGAGGACTGGATTAAAACGTCTGGGGGGCCGGATGTGGCCCCTGGGCCATAGTTTGCTGACCCCGGGCTTAGACCCAGAAAAGCAGCACTTAAGATGCACATAGCTATAGCACGCACAACTCGCGGGGACTATGCAAACAGGTGATTAGGGGCGTTAAACGTAAGTGTTATACAGGAATCGCCAAACCAGACCAAATTAGTGGTCCACATAGTCTGGTACTCTGTCTCTAGCAATGACCAGTGCAAGATATTTCAAAGGCAGGAGTGAAAAACCCAGTAACGGACCATTATGAATAACCTGCCCATGGCATATCTGGGTCCTAAGTCCTGTCAGTTCCTTCTGTTTGACACCAACAGAAAGAAAAATTGCCGGCACATTAACAAATCAGCTATCCGAGGGGAGTCGAGAGACATGGGAGCAGCAGTTCATGTATGATAGATACTCATGAAATGGGCTGTCACCCTGAAAGCCAATGGGACAGAATATAATTTTTACAGAACATGGATCTGTTCGGGCATGCATTGAGCACTCAACCGGAAATCTGTGACAGTGAGTGTAACTATCTGTACAACATAAAGTTATTTAATTAATGGTGATTAATAAACCTTGGCTTTTGTCCACTTGCAACCTTACTCGTAAGGAGGTTTAAGTTGTAGCAATAAAATTTATATAATTTTGTATTTGTCCTATACCTGGGCTGCTCATCAAACAAAATTCCTACATGTTACCTGGATTTCTATTTTTTTAGGCCTATAATGTCAAAACAGGTCTTTTTAACTGCTGAATAGAGAAAAGGAGGAGATGGTTATGTCCCTGTGGCCAAAACACAGTACCTGCATGGGACACAAGCATAAAGCAGACTTTCTGAGGGCCCGTCTCATGTCTGTTCTGTGTTTGTGGACACAATATTCTGCCTGTGAAGGCATCGACTTAAAACAGGACCCATGGAAAAGAAGCCCTTGAGGAACTCCACCAGGATTTCAACAATTTCCACCCCACCATGAACCTCAGCCTGGACCAGTCCACACAAGAGATCCACTTCCTGGACACTATGGTGCTAATAGGCAGTGGTCACATAAACACCACCCTATACCGGAAACCTACTGACCGCTATTCCTACCTACATGCCTCCAGCTTTCACCCTGACCACACCACATGATCCATCGTCTACAGCCAAGCTCTACGATACAACCGCATTTGCTCCAACCCCTCAGACAGAGACAAACACCTACAAGATCTCTATCAAGCATTCTTACAACTACAATACCCATCTGCTGAAGTGAAGAAACAGATTGACAGAGCCAGAAGAGTACCCAGAAGTCACCTACTACAGGACAGGCCCAACAAAGAAAATAACAGAACGCCACTACTCATCACCTTCGGCCCTCAACTAAAACCTCTCCAGCACATCATCAAGGATCTACAACCTATCCTGAAGGACGACCCATCACTCCCACAAATCTTGGGAGACAGGCCAGTCCTTGCCTACAGACAGCCCCCCAACCTGAAGCAAATACTCACCAGCAACCACACACCACACAACAGAACCACTAACCCAGGAACCTATCCTTGCAACAAAGCCCGTTGCCAATTGTGTCCACATATCTATTCAGGGGACACCATCATAGGGCCTAATCACATCAGCCACACTATCAGAGGCTCGTTCACCTGCACATCCACCAATGTGATATATGCCATCATGTGCCAGCAATGCCCCTCTGCCATGTACATTGGTCAAACTGGACAGTCTCTACGTCAAAGAATAAATGGACACAAATCAGACATCAAGAATTATAACATTCAAAAACCAGTCGGAGAACACTTCAATCTCTTTGGTCACTTGTTTACAGACCTAAAAGTGGCAATTCTTCAACAAAAAAACTTCAAAAACAGACTCCAATGAGAGACTGCTGAATTGGAATTAATTTGCAAACTGGATACAATTAACTTAAGCTTGAATAGAGACTGGGAGTGGATGGGTCATTGCACAAAGTAAAACTATTTCCCCATGTTTATTTCCCCCCCTCCACCCTCTCACTATTCCTCAGACGTTCTTGTCAACTGTTGGAAATGGCCCACCTTGATTATCATTACAAAAGGTTTCCCCCACCTGCTCTCCTGCTGGTAATAGCTCACCTTACCTGATCACTCTCTTGTTACAGTGTGTATGATAACACCCATTGTTTCATGTTCTCTATGTATATAAATCTCCTCACTGTATTTTCCACTGAATGCATCCGATGAAGTGAGCTGTAGCTCACGAAAGCTTATGCTCAAATAAATTTGTTAGTCTCTAAGGTGCCACAAGTACTCCTTTTCTTTTTACAGTACCTGAGTATAGGCTCTGTAGTATTGGGAACTGTAGCAAAGTATTTTAGCTTCCCAGACAGGAGGTCTGGGAGAGGGACACTGCAGAAACCCATGTTTGGTTATGTTGAGGCAGTTGCAACTGTATCACTGAATATAGTATCACTTTTGAGCACCTTGGGCCAAATATGATTACCCAACACCAGTTTCTTTTGTGCTTCCAGGCCTAATCTTATCTAGCTACCTAATTTATCTGTGTTTGAGTTGGTTTTCTTGCTTTGGAATGCCTCTCAGGTACTTACTAAGAAATAACAAAACAATATCTCCTTCATTTCCTTCCAGCACATGAAAGTCAGTTACCTGATCAGATGATCCAGGGTTGTTGTTTTTTTAAAGTTATTATTAATGTTGTGGGTGAGAGAAGAACTTATTGTAAACTAAGTTGAATAAATAAGTTTTGCAGTTAGTACTGAACACTGTACTGAACTGGTCATTTTTAGTTCTGGTGCTCACAAGTCTCCCGCAGGAGTAGTCGCAAAGCAATGCCCAACTGATACATCTCACCTTGTTTTGGTCTTTCCTGGAGTGAAAGCATATAGCATCCATGAATTCAGTTCTTGGCCCCTCTATGGAGACTATCAGCAGGGTTGCCAGTTTCTGGGAAGAACTGGAATGAGACCACAAATTCTTTTTCCATGGGCCACCATACCACCACCAAAGAACAAAAAAAATCTGTGAACAGCCTGGAACTGAATTACTGACCTAGGGTAAAAGATGGTAACCTGTTACTACTTCTCTGAGACATTCATGTCTCCTCTGCTGTTGTTCTGTTAAGAATAGTGTGTGTTGTTGTTTTTGATAAATGTGTGTGTTGTGATACAGTTTTAAAATGTAAACATTTATAAAAAGTAAGCAATACCAATAGCTAAAACACTAATTCCAGAGGCAGTGCTCCAGGAATAAAATAAAGGAGAGTAAATTAAATCCCTTATTTAGAATTAATTGTCCAGCAGAATCGATCTGATCTCAAAATTGCCATTGAATGTAATGTTTCAAATTTGTATTTGAAGACTCAAGTATTAACTATAAATCACAAGATTATATCATATATATATAAATCATAGATTAGCTCAGCTAATCTATACAAGGCAATAATCCGTTAAACAATTACAGGATTTCATCCAGGATCATATTATTATTATGTACATTAGGCAGAAATTGTTTCTCATCTAAAGAAAACTTGGGAGAAAATGCAATTCTCAGTTCAGTGTAACGGGTGACACAATGAGGTGCAATGTAACGGGTGACACAATGAGGTGCAATGACTGAGACGTTGGCAATCCCCTTAATCAGAGGAAGACTGCAGGCTAGAAAAGGGCCAGGGCTCATGTAGGTGCCAATGAAACCAGTCTTTCTGGCAGTTGCATTTGTGGCATAAGTGTGATGACTAACGCGTGTTTAAATTAGCCCTGCCCACACAAAACCCAGTTTTACTCTGACATCACACTGGCTTTCAGGCAGTATGCAGTGTACGAAATAGTTCAGAAACCCAGATTTGCAGCCCGCTACCATGGAAAGTTGGTCTCTAAACAGCCACTACACAGAAGCATGCTATTGTTGCTGCTTTTCGACCCAAGTCAGCCAATATTTGGGGTCTTGCAGGTTGTTTCTGTTAGGAGGAGAAATTGATGATATTGTCAGGTATTTCTTTGATGCAATCTTGTTTATTTACAAAGAATGTACACAAAGTCCTATTTTCGTGACCAAAATAGGAATCAAACAATATGAGACAGTTCCTTTGCTCTCAGTTTCAGCCAGCACTGTAGCCAAATAGTCTCTCCCTAGGCTTTATCTCTGCTCCCACTGCTTATTCTGGCTGTCTCCTTGGCTTTCTGTCTCCTTCACTGTGTCTGCTCTGTCTCTGTGGTGTTTCTCGCTGCTTTTCTCTCTCCCACACCCAGCTCCACAAATCAATGCCCTAGCCTCTGCCTTTGCTATATCAGTCTCCAGGGAAACCCTTGGGCCACATGGTTCAACTTCAGCTCAAGCCTAGCCATGTGTCTGTGTTTGGGGTGATACTCCTATTGTTTCAGCTATCTGTTTCCATAAAGGAGCTCAATTGCTTTTTTACACTTATGCTGAATGGAAAGTGATTGTTACATCCACCAGCTTCAGTGAGATTTAACCCAACCCATAATACTATCTTATAAAAAAAAATCTTAAAGTGAATTGGCAGTATGTCGTTAGCCAGGACTCCACTGAAGTCCACTGTGGAGATCAACAATATCAATAATGTGTCTTTCATAAATCCCTTTATTCCCTCATCATCAGCCTATTAAGTGAAACTCTTCGGCACCCTTCCATAGCAATGGCAAGCTCACGTGCAGGAATGATCCCTAAGTGCGATGTTGCTGTGTGCACTCATTACATAAATCAGGCCCCTCCCACCCATGTGTGCACAGGTACTGCACCTTGCTGATTTGACACTCACAGCAATGAATACCAGTTGCCTTATAGCTGTCTAATTTATGCACAGATGTGCACTCTGGTTGTAGATTGAATCGATCCTCACACATTATATGTGTCTGTATTTTCACTGGGTTTGTGCTTGCTGCCATAGAGAAAGAAGCATTGATAAAACCTTCAAAACAAGAATTGCATGTAATACAATAAACTGACGATTCTATTAAAATAGATCTGTAGTCACATCAGGCTTGAAAACCGGGCTTTCACACTGAACACTGGCATGTAGGCCAATCCAGTTCTCGTGACTCTCCAGACTAGATAAAAGATCAGGTGACTCTTTGCCAATTCAATACAAATACATCTTCTTTTATTTATTTGGTTTTTCCTTTTTATTCTTTTTTATGCAGGCTGTGCTGAGTGTGCTGCTTAAGCACACTCATAATATATTGTACAAGTGCTTTTAGTACATATTGTGCAGAACGCCGCTCTAATTTCTTTCTACTGCGTTTCCCTAGATACAATAATGACCGTTCTCCAGAGCAGTCGATATATACCATTCTACCAGTACTAAACATGCATTTTCATACACTCATAAACAGTAAAAAGCAAAGTGTTTTTTAATTACTTAGCAAGCAGAAACATGGGCTCGATCTTCAGATGGATATAAACTGGTATAGCTCCACTGACTTCAATGGCACCATGTTGATTTGCACCAGCTGAGGGGGTGGTTCAAACCACTGTTTTCAAATGCACAAGCTTAGCTACGTCCTCAGGGAGATATGTTGCTAGCAGATACACTTGCACAGTAAAAGTATATACAGGAATGTATTTATCACTCCAAGTCAGTATTTAAACTGGTACTTCTGAGTGTGATTTAAAGGAATTGGACGTGTGCAGTGTGGGTGGATGTATGTGGGCAGTGAATGGAAGTTTGTTATGGAGGTGAAGAGTCTGTGAATGCTTGTGGGTGTTGAGGCACGTGAATTGAAGTTACTGTGAATATTAATATAGCTTTAAACTGGTGATATCCTTGATTTGTATCAATTATGCTGATTGGAAATGCCGCTGATCAACCTTAACTCTAAGTTAATTAAGTTTTTGTAAGGGAATAGAAATACAAGTTCACTCTTCCATAAACAAATCCTCTGTACAAAATTATTCCATCATAAAACCATCCATCATAATACATCACTACCTGGCACTGTCTCCTCCTCCAGAAATCTCTGCAGCATACAGATAAAGAGACCTTGATCATCAAAATATGTTACACTTCTGCTTTATGTCCAGTTCCCCACTATCAGTGTGGCTGTGTGCATAAAGCATTTCTGATTTTTGCAGCCTACTGGCTGTATGAACAGATTCAGGTGAATCTGCCAGCTATGTATAGATAGATGCCAGTCTGGTTTCCTGGGCAGTCCAGTCTGCGCTGAAAACCTCACTTGTTCTTTCACCTATGTTAAACTGAATGCAGGAGGCATACATGAGAATCACTTACATTCATCACTAAACGTTTATTCGTGATTTAAACGTGATTCAGAGTTCATCTTGCTTTAGGTCTCCCAAGTGTAAAATCTACTCATGTTCTACAGCTGAATGTACAATTGAATCTGCACATGTCTATCTGTGTTTAACCAGGAAGAGGTTTCATTAGCCATGGCCAAAGAGGCATACCAGGTCACCCAGAATCACAGTGTCGACAGAAACACCACTGAGGCCAATACTGTTCAGTGAGAATAGAATTCCCCCTTTAAAAGTCCAGAAGTTTCAGAAATTCTCGCACCATGCACTTTACCTGGCCACCTTACATACATGTCAGTGAACACTCCATGATGATCCACTAAGTACTAGATAAAACCTTTCTGTTTAATATACTCCATACTGGGTATGTTGGTGGAAGGCACCATAGTGGGCACCTGGGTTTGATCAGTGGCTCCTACGTAATCCAGGAGCCCCCTATTGCTTAATCAGCGTTCCCAGCACACTTGCCACCCTGTTCATATGCCGCTACACCACACTATGCATTGTCCTCAAAACCTCTATCACAACACAACAGAACTTACTGCAGATCTCCCATCCCCAAAATTGTTTTAACAATCCAGGTTGTTAACTACTGGGGACAGCCAGTTCCCTTTGGGACATCTGCCATTCTCTTTTTCACAGTGAGGATGGTTCTCATCCTCATGGTCTGGTGGTGCAGTTTTGGGACCAGCTAACTAAAGCTACAGAAAACTCTCCATCTTCACCATGAATGACTGCTCTTTCCAGATCTCAAGTACAGCTTGGTCCCACCAGTCTATGGTTGTGGTCTGGACCCAAAAGCGGCCCTCCACCCAAAGAACATCATCTTTGAATACATGCAGCTATCTACTTGGGAGGTGCAAGACGGTTGCAAATAGCTCTGTGAGCTGCTTGCTTTGGTCTCTGGCTCTCCACAGGCACACCAGCTTCCACTGCCTGTCTGCAGCTGCCTGCTTGTCAGAAGTTCCTGCAGAAACCTTTCCAGATGAGCAAGGAACAAACATTGAGCATTCAACCTGGCCTCCATTTTGAGAAAAGGACCAGGAAAGGGTGCCAGCTTCAGGGGACTTGTGGGAATTTCCTCTCTCCTCTCTCAATTCCCCTCTCCAAAATTACCTCAGAAGGTCTTCCTACTACTTCAAGGAAGCTGGGAATTGGGGATAGATATTCAGAGGGCAGTTTAACTGCACCAGTGTAAAATGTGGGTCTCAGGGCAAAAATGCAATGGACCTAAGCCTAAAGCAGCATGTGGATATGCTGCACTGTTGGTATTTACACTGGTGCTATCCCAGTGGTTCCGCATAGACATGGCCATAGTGCAACAGCTTGACGTATTGTTCATATGCCATTCATTGCCACCCAAGCATTATATTCATTATGAAGCATTCTCAGAGAACTTGTGCAGGTGCAATGGTGGCTGTGCAAGTGACGAGGAAACAAGAGCTGCATCCATTTTATTAGTATAAGATAATTCCTCTGTGCATCCTTTGTATCTGATCCAAAACACACGAAGTACAGCACTTTCACACAGGGAGTCTGTGAATGAGTGTGACATGCCTGAGAGGAGAGTTCTCAAAGAAAATAAGTCAATTTCCTGCTTCTTCCGCCTTTGTGCTAGAGCTTACTATTTAGAGCTCACAACCTACATATCAAAAGGGCCTATGAGTCATGTCACTAACCATGAGTCACAGAAACAACCTTCCTTAACAACTCTATTCTGTAATTTTTTAACTCAATACTGACGGCATTGTTGAAGTGACATTTATGTATTAGCATGAGCTCACCGAGCTGGTGCAAGTGGGTGTTCTGAAGCAACAAGCGCCACTGTTGTTCTCCACAAATACCGAAGGGAGAGGGAAAGTAAAGGAATGAAGAGGTCTTGTTTCCCCCCATTTTTTAAAATCAGGATTTCCATTGCTATGGTGAAATGACATGTTTAAACAGAAAAAAAAAAAAGGGCCTCACTTCCACAGTGACGCCCAATGCCAAAACAAAGTCCATTTGATACCAAGACCCAGTGGGGCAGATTCACTGTTTGGCAGCACAAAGGGAGCAGAGACTGATGGCAAGCTCCTATCTGGGAATTCCTCTGCCCTGGGGGAGTCCCCAGTGGCCTCAGAGCCAGCACCTGTGTCATTCTCCTTGCAGCCCTGAAGAGAGGGGGCATGTGGGGGGTGCGGCTAGAGTGCAATGTGCTCCAGCAATCATAGAATCATAGAATATCAGGGTTGGAAGGGACCTCAGGAGGTCATCTAGTCCAACCCCTGCTCAAAGCAGGACCAATCCCCAACTAAATCATCCCAGCCAGGACTTTGTCAAGCTGGGCCTTAAAAACCTCTAGGAAGGAGATTCCACCATCTCCCTAGGTAACCCATTCCAGTGCTTCACCACCCTCCTAGTGAAAAAGTTTTTCCTAATATCCAACCTAAACCTCTCCCACCACAAGTTGAGACCATTACTCCTTGTTCTGTCATCTGCCACCACTGAGAATAGCCTAGCTCCATCCTCTTTGGAACCCCCTTTCAGGTAATTGAAAGCAGCTATCAAATCCCCCGTCATTCTTCTCTTCTGCAGAGTAAATAATCCCAGTTCCCTCAGCCTCTCCTCATAAGTCATGTGCTCCAGCACCCTAATCATTTTCGTTGCCCTCTGCTGGACTCTTTCCAAATTTTCCACATCCTTCTTGTAGTGTGGGGTCCAAAACTGGACACAGTACTCCAGATGAGGCCTCACCAATGCTGAACAGAGGGGAACGATCACGTCCCTCTATCTCCCGGCAATGCTCCTACTTATTCAGCCCAAAATGCTGTTAGCCTTCTTGGCAACTAGGGCACACTGTTGACTCATATCCAGCTTCTCGTCCACTGTAACCCCTAGGTCCTTTTCTGCAGAACTGCTGCCTAGCTACTCGGTCCCTTGTCTGTAGCAGTGCATGGGATTCTTCCATCCTAAGTGCAGGACTATGCATTTGTCCTTGTTGAACCTCATCAGATTTCTTTTGGCCCAATCCTCTAATTTGTCTAGGTCCCTCTGTATCTATCCCTACCCTCCAATGTATCTACCACTCCTCCCAGTTTAGTGTCATCAGCAAACTTGCTGAGGGTGCAATCCAGGCCATCCTCCAGATCATTAATGAAGATATTGAACAAAACCGGCCCCAGGACCGACCCTTGGGGCACTCCACTTGATACCGGCTGCCAGCTAGACATGGAGCCATGCCCAGCTGACAGATGGTTCTTTGGGGACCATTGACACTTGGTGTGAGTGAAAGTAGCCCCATGACTGTTCTAATCTGTGCCTGGGGTCTGGAAGTGAATCAGAAAGCCATATTCAGATCCCTGACAGTATGCCCTTTGCCCCAGAGCTGGATCCCGGAGATGCTGGATGCAGCAGAGAGTCTGGCCCAACATTTCCTAGAGGTCAGAGCAGGGGTTGCCCATCCTGGTGGTATATAGCATACACCTCTGGCTGCCCCTTTCCCAGGTGTTATCAGAGTGCATATGTGATACAGAAATCACTCCCCCTCCTGAGGTCCAGTCTCCATTCCATGCAGATGGCTAGATTATCCAGGATATATGGGCTCTGAAATACTGCCATATACTGGCAGTAGTCACCCTGATACTGCCATTCCCAGTGAATCGGATAGTGAGGTGATGGGTGTGGTACAAAAGCCTAGATGGAGATAGACAGATACACACAAGTGGTGGCACGGCACAGTTCACTCCACTTTCTTGCCACAGCTGCTCACTGCAGTCTTATTTTTTAAAGCTTCATTTCTTCTTCTGCTCCTAACCCCCCCTCATTTCTCTATTGCCTTCTAATCAACAAAGGGTTTTTATAATGGAGAATTTCTGGTATAACATTTCTGGAAAAATCTAATTTGTATTAAATTTTTCAAAACTTTTGCCACCTGTGGATGTTGTTATGAATGAACCAGTGGTCATACAAATAGTGGCAAAAAACCAAATAGGACCACCCCAGTAACAGTGAGCTGAACCCAAATGTTCTCACCTGCTTTTTGTAATTGTTTGCACTGCTCTAGCTGTGTGTGTCAAGGGAACAGCACAGACATGCCTATTAATGAGAGCACTGCAAGCCCCTTGTGGAGGGTGTGTTTTAGCTTAAAGTGGGAACCATTGGTGACGTCTCTAAATGTCATTATTCTAGTAAACTGAAAAGGATTGCTCCTCTAAAGGTGAAGTTGAGCATTCTTAGTAAGGTTCTAAGAGCATCAGAGGAAGACATTTTATGAACCCTAAATGCTCCAATTCTACTTTTCTGAAATATCAAACAACTTTGGAGGCACACCTAAAGTGGAATCTAACTGCAGAAAAGCTGTAATATAAATAGATGCCAGATAAAAATAGAACTGAAATAACACATGAAAGAAATCAGTTAGTTACTTCTCTAACTGAAAAACAAAGATGAAGGAAAAAACAACAAAGCAGTCACCACACAAAGAAACAGTGTCCTTGGTAGTACAGGACAATACACAGCTGCAAAGAATACTTCTCCAATGCCACCATTCTGACAGCCTTCTACCTACCTATGCATTTATAGTGCACCTGCCACAATGGTGTCTGCGCACCTTCGCTGGTGGTGTTTCGAGCAAAGTAAACAGGGATACTTAGCCTGTGGCACTGACTTTGAAACATGCCTTCTCTTCCTTCAGTAAACTCCATCAGCCTACTCTCCTAGAGGCTTCAGCAGCAGCACCTACCATATGTTAGTCTCACATGACTATCACTTTGAGATCTACAGATAGAAAGCACTATATAAAAGTGAAAAATATTATTGTTATTATTTTTATCTCAGTAGATAAGGAATGGCCTCCACATACCTCAGAAATAGTCTAATAATCTACAGTGTATTCCAACACTGCACAGATCAATGGTACCCAACGGTGCTTCACAGGACTATCACTGAATGCCTGAGCATCAACAAGCAAGATGAAAATAGCAACACTAGGAAAAACAAACAAATGGCAAACAAGTTGCTCGTAACTAGAAATAAGAAAAAGGACACAGGAAAGACCTAGGTCCACCAATGCCCACTCTTTTGTAATTACAAGAAATCCACCATGTTTTTGATATACCCTCACGATGCTGTCAGATGATGCATGACCAATGTTCTAGATCAGCATTTCTCAACCTTACCCTAGGAGGGGTGGGAGTCAGGAAAAGCAACCAGGAGGGTCACGAGGCATTGACAATCTAAAGTGAAAAATATGTGGTTCTCCCCTACTCTCCATGTATCTTTATCTTTACAGGTCAAGATTGACCTGTCAACCTCTCAAAACATACACACAAATTATATAGTCTTATAATCAATATATTTTTTACTCTTACTTTTATAGCAAATGTAAGGGGGCATGAAAATTTTTAACTTTGAGTAAGGTGCTGCCAACCTGAAAAGTTTGAGAAACACTGCTCCAGATGAGAAAACAAGCCTGCTGCCAATAAGGCATAGGAAAAATTCCTTCTTGTCTCCAAATCTGTAATCAGTTCAATCGTGTACATGAGAGCAAGACTCACTATAGTTAACTATTTATTCCTGTTCATATGTCCAGCAATACCATTGGAATTCAAATAACTGTTCAGGGCTTTCTTAAATCTTGGTAATGTGTATTCTTTGGCACCTCCTGGGACAAAGAAACACTTATAATGATAATGTTCTTGTATTTAAAGTAGACTTCATCCAAACTGATCCTAAAACAATGATTTTTTAAAAATCATTTTTACAATGATTTTACCAACAGTTAGTATAAATTACATATATAGAATCACTTTGTTCACCACTGACAGGCAGCTGCCTCTGGGGTGAGATATGACAATTGTTAAGCAGTACATAGCAAGAGGATTTGGGTGTTGGTACTGTGCAGTTACACATGGAGTGCAGACATTTTCAGTACAGCTCATAAAGCACAAATTAATTCTGAAGAATTTAGTTCAAGAAGCTCTCAGCATGCTGGAGTGCTATGTTCATGAGTCTTCCTAGTCATGAGCCACCAACGTCAGCCAATCACAGGCTGCCAATATGATCTGGCAAGGCAAGTAGCAATATTTACTGTTTTCTGCATAAAACAGAAAATGGTTTCATTTGTAGATGAATCGTTAAGGAGGAAACCAATACTGCTGCTGACTTCCGTTTCCTGCGATATTTTCATTTTACCTATGTGTCTTAATGTTTTCAACTTCTGCTAGCAATTCAATGCACACTAAAAGTTTGATAGATGTCTAAAGAGAAACTATGAAAACGGACATTACTATCAAACTTTCCAGTCTGTTATTTTGGTTGTGTGGGAGTTATGAATATGAGAAAAAAGGGTTAGAAGGAAAGCTTGTAACAGATTTCATTATAGTGGTTCATATTGGCATGACCAATAAATAAATAAATAAAATAATTCATTAATAGGCAAAAATCTGCTCTCTCTATTCCTTATACTGCATGTAAGTTTTATAAGTGCATGGGATCATGTACTTTGCAGCCGCTGCTTGATCCTGGTCTTGCTCATCCACAACAAGCCTCTGTGACAAAGTCACACAACAACTGTTCTACACTACCACTTCTAAATGTGGGTAGGGGTGCAAGTGTGTGTACCAAAGGCCTCAACACTGAGGTCATACCCTCACTGTTCTACTTGATGTACATGATATGCTTTATTCATCACCCGTGTAGTTGATTCCAGCAAGTTTTGTGAGAACTCCTTTGGCACAGTCACTCAACCCATCAATGTGTGTTCATTCAGGTCCATGATCAACTTGTGAAACAGTAAACACTTTATTAACTAGAACCAGAATGACAGGTCAATTCAGGAGCTCAACTGGAGCAAAACTCTTTGTTCCTGAATCTGGATTCTTCTATCAGCGGGATGCATTGAGATGCTGGCCCCACACCCTTGATTTTAAAGTAGTAATGCACAACACCACATCTCTCTCTTATATTTCAACGAAACACTTCCCTCTTCTCCCCCATTTCCAGTAAGTGACAGTATATCAACTATCAGTGTTTCTGGCATCACACTTGATCCATGAAAGTCTTAACAGTTGTGGGTCAGAAGTTACTAGCATTTAATCAACTGGATTTCAGCCTTTACTGCTGATGCAATATAAAGTATTTATAAGTGCATGATAGCTATAGCCAATACCCTCTTCAGGTGAATTTATGTCCGTGATATTTGATGTAGCTGACATGCCCTCTGGTGAGAGGGTTACAGTCTGATAACAGGATGTTTTGCGATGGTTCATGACACTATTCAGGTGGCTATTCAGATACAGTTGGCAGGCTATGTTTTTCTTACTGGTAATGTGTGCTCCGCTCATAAGTGCCTTCTAACGTGTCTTTAACTTCCACTTGTAGATGTGTCAATGTACTATGACCATGGCTGTAGACTCATGACTCTGTGTTCCACACTCCCAACTCTGTACTGTAATGCATACTGGATCTCCATGACAGAAAACAGGCAGTAGCCTGGCCATTTGGTCATAGTATCTTACACTTTTTTTCCCTGTCACAGTCTTAGTTTTGCATGAACTCTTTGCAGTGTTCTGGATTGTAGCACCATATATCAGAAACTATTTCAGCATTTTGTCCATCAATACCTCTTGCTGGAAAGTGCTTCAACGCAGTCACATTTCTAATCTCTTCCTTGCCTGATATAATTATTTTGTACACTGTACACTGTATAATACACTGATTTAACTAATTCTCTCAGCCCTTATTTTAGATTGTGCGTACCCTGGGCTGGAATGGCTGAGCTGCATATCCCACATTACACATTTCTATGCTTGCAAAAGGAAGAGTGACACCTAATAGTTTTCCAGATGTAGAATGCCTTTCAAACAAGGCTTTTCATTTTGTAATCACAGTATTGGCCGATTTGTGTGCTAAACAAAGGATTTCTGGATACAGTAACTCCTCACTTAAAGTCGTCCTGGTTAACGTTGTTTCATTGTTATTTTGCTGATCAATCAGGGAACATGCTCATTTAAAGTTGCACAATGCTCCCTTATAACGTTGTTTGGCAGCCGCTTGCTTTGTCCATCACTTGCAGAAAGAGCAGCCCATTGCAGCTAGCTGGTGGGGGCTCGGAATCAAGGTGGACCGGCAGCCCCCTTATCAGCTCCCTGCTCCCCTAAGTTCACTGTGTGGCAGCTGCTCAGCAGGCTACCAATTGCCGGGCAGTTCAGCTGTCCCTCCCCACACTGCCATGTGCTGCTCCTGCCCTCTGCCTTGGAGCTGCTCCTGGAAGCCTCCTGCTTGCTGTGCCGGGGGTGGGGGAAGGGGTGGAAGAGGGGTGCTAATGTCAGGGTGTCCCCCTCCCCCCGCTCCTGCCCCCCACTTATCCCATCTCCATAGAGCTGGGGTGGCAGGGGAGACACACGACAGGGCTCAGGACAGAGGAAGCTTGCTAGCAGCAGCTGCTGTCTCAACTTGCTGATCTACTTAAAAAGGCAATGTACTTAGAGCAAAGTCAGTGTACTTAAAGGGGCAATGCACATCTCTCTCCCTCTCACACACAGGGTGTGGGTCTCTGTCTGCCAGGCTGTCTCCCCCTCCATTTGTGCTGCCTTATAGAGCGTGTTGCTACATTAACAACGTGTTAACCCTTGAGAGCTCAGCCAGTGCTAGTTCATCATTCAGCACTAAGGCATTCCCTGGGAAGTATTCCACCCTCCGAGTTCACCACCTCAACCAAGCTTCACAATCATCATTGCTGTGTACAGTATTAAATTGTTTGTTTAAAACTTATACTGTGTGTGTGTGTGTGTGTATATATATATATATATATATATATATATATAGTCTTTTGTCTGGTGTCAAAGTCAGATTGAGAACACACATAATTTGTCAGACCACTCTGTTTATTAGCAAAGCGCTTTGCTAATGCACCCAGATGTGAGCCCCTCTCTGAGGCTCAAGATAACTTATTTATACAGCTAAGCTAAAGCCAATTTAACATAAGGGACAAAAGAAAGCAGAAACTGACAAATATACATACATATCTTATTTGCATACTAACGTTTACCAATCTCCTAGTTCAGTAGGAGCTCTAAGTTAATTCGTTTGAGGACCCATTGTCTCACACTCCTTAATGTTTCTCTTCCTGACAACTATATTTCAACAAACCCTTCAAGTAGCATTTCTTTAATGAATTATAATTTCAATATAATTCATTCTACTTTCACGCTGGTGAAAATTTTTTCCCTGGAACCTAACCCACCCTATTTACATTAATTCTTATGGGGAAATTGGATTCACTTAACATCATTTCGCTTAAAGTCACATTTTTCAGGAACATAACTATAACATTAAGCGAGGAGTTACTGTACTTGGAGAAATAATGTATTAGGTATAGACACTGTTGAAATATTTACCGCCATCCTGTACAGAGCTGTCCCTTGGGTAGGGTGAGTTGGGGCAACTGCCCGGGCTCTGGCGCTTTGATAAAATCGGGACTGTCCTGATATTTAGCCCTTTGTCCTGCGTCCTGACTGATGTACGATAGGGATGCCATTTGTCCCAATATTCAGGTGAGGAGGTGGGCGGGGACGTGAGGTGGGCGAACAGCAAGGAGGACAGCAGCAGTTGGGCGGATGGGGGGGGAGGAGGGTGCGCCAGAAAGATGGTGAAGAGACTAGCGGGGAGGCAAGCAGTGGGCAGGCAGGGGAGGAGGCGAGTGGCAGGCAGGCAGGCAAGGAGGAGAGTGACGGGTGGCCAGGGGGTGAGGAGGTGAGCGGCAGGCAGGCACACTGGGCGGACAGCAAGGAGACTAGTGGGGAGGCTAATGTGTCCCAGGCCCCGTCCTAGGGACGGCTCTGATCCTGTGCCAAAATAGCTTAGGTGCCAGTGAGGATCTTTGTTGATATTGTTGTGCAACCTTTGTTCCTGACACATTCTACATCTTTCTATCTATTGTTCTATGTTGAATCAAAAAATGGTATGCAACTCATTCTTTTTGTTCTCTGAATGCCCTAATAATATTTGTCATTTATTTACTGCATTCATCTTCCAAGCAGCACATGACATTTTGTAACTTGCTAACTTTATTGACCTAGCTGCATAATTATCAAAGCAAATCTTGTGTATGTTTTGTAATCAAGCACATATAAAAAGTTAATTAACTATTGTTCCTTGAAATCTGTATGCTGTAGAATTCCTTTGAACCTTCCATCATCATTGAAGTGGTTGAGCAAATGCCGCAGAACTTGTAGTACATTTTATCCAAACTTCTCAGCTTTTCCAAAGTAGGGTAGGACTTACTACTGCTCAGGTTACTGATCAGTTGCTATTCCGATCTACAGAGTAGCTCTCAAACATTGAAATCAACTCATATGTTGTACAATAAAGAGAGCAAACTGCACTAAGTGAAATGAAAGATTGAAAACTAGAAGCAACAGACAGGATATATGACCACCTTCTAATGCTGCTGCAGTCTCTCTTGCTGTTCCTAGAACTATTTTGACTGCATCTCCTATTGCTGCTCAGCATCAGAATTCAAATTCTAGCCCCACTGTTAAAATCTAGCAGAAGGATGCAGAGGGTTAAAAAAAATAAGAGCAAGAGAGACTGAAATGCTACTGAAGAATGATTGAGACACTGAGATTTTATATAGCAGTAGGCCAACCCCCGTCCCGCCCCCAACCAACAAAACTGGTGGTGTAGCATAAAGTGAATGTGTGACGACACCAAAGGATTTTTAAGGCTAAGTAAATTATGTGACCAGGCTTTCTGGAAAGCAATCAAAACCTCCCCACAGGAAATGGTTTGCAATGAGAGGTAAAAAAGGACTTCCTTCACCCTGGCTGATACATGAATTTAACCAAAAAAGGGTTTGTGCAATAAAAATTGACATTACTGAAGCAAACAGAAATACTTACCAGCTAGCAATTTTCTACTTCTCCTGAGGAGACCCAAGTTCCTAACTCAGAGGAACCCAAGAACTTGCCAGGACAGCATGTTTATAGTGTTACTGAGGGAACTAACTTGATTCATCCCAGCTGGCTCATCCCTGCTACTCTGACAACCCCAGCATTTAGCAGCTGTGACCATTCCTTTACTTAAAAAATAAAAAAGAAGAAGTAGTATGTTAACCTCTCTTCCAACCCCAGTAAGGAGTCTGTGCATTCCATCACATTAGGGAAAGAGATAGAATCTAGTTATATGCTGTAACCTATCTTTTAAGTGCCCTGAAAATCACAGAAACAACACTGCGATCCACAAAGCTAAGTTAAACTGTACAATGCCCAGGGAGAGACAGGCGCCTAGAAATGCAATCCACAAAAGCCAGCAGGCTAGGTAGGGAGCCATCTTAGCTATGCCAACAACCGGGGTGTGTGCTAAGCCTCACCCTTCTCTCACAGACAGGAACCTGTCTCTGCTTAGGACTCCAGGAACAGTCAGATGGTTTAGGTTCCCAACCCATTTCTTGCAGAAGCAAGTTAAGTGCCTGCCTCACTCCATACAAAACGGGGTGACTGGAGTACCCACCTTATAACTTTTAGCTCAGTGGTTAGAGCACTCACTTGGGATGTGCAACTTCTCCCTCTGCCAGAGGAGGAGAACGTATTTGAACAGGGGTCAACTTCCTCTTAGGAGAGTGCTCTAACCACTAAATTGTGGGACATTCTGATGTGGGAGCCTCCTCAGTGTCTCCTGTTGAAGTTGTTCCATTGTGGATAAATAATGAAAGAGTGACTGGCGCAAGAATACTGGACCCAGGTCTTTCATGTGGGTACCCTAACCACTGGACTACAGAGTCATTCTCACTCTCTTTCTCTGGCCCAATGACTGTTTCACTTAATAGTCATTGGGTCACAGAGCGAAAAAGAGACTTTGTAGTGCAGAGCACCCATGTGCTCCCACAAAACATAAATTCCATGATTCGATCAGCTCTAGTATAACATTCCTGATTTTTCTTGTAATGAGGTTTTGCTATGCCCTATGGACTGTGCTCCCAACATTCTCACTAAAGCTCCACTCAACACACATCTATATCCTTCCTTACTTAAACCTTTCCTTTGACTTAAATGAGAGGAGGGCCAGGCCCAGAGCATGAGGTGCCTTTTGTTGGTAACAAATCTCTGACAGTTCACACTTTTTAGCATGTTGCACTCAAGGAGTTCTTAAAGTGTTGCTCTCACCACTCCCACAACTTTGCAAAAATATAAAGCCCTACAATAAAGAACCCCAGATATCTATTATTATTTTTTTATTTATAAAAAGTCCAACTTGCCACTTGATTTTGAAATCACGTTTCAGACTTTTGATGTTGACCCTGGATTCTTGTTAGAGGGCAGAGTCTCCTTGGGTTCCTAGCAATGACATCTGGGACAAGAAGAAGGAACCACTGCAGATATCTGTTAACAGAATATAATGCAATAAAATTCCCCAGAGCAATTATCCTTTCTACCTCCACTGGATTTGTGTCTTTCCTTTTCCTTAAGGCTCTATTTCTTGCCTTCTCCATGTCCCACATTGTTTTTCCCATCTCAAGGTGCTTTTCATCTTTCACTCCCTATGAAGTTCTCCCTCACTTTTCTCCCTTCCCATAGACCCTCTCTATATGGTCTAGACTCGACTGCTTTCTTCTTACAGTTCAGGCTGCCTGTTGGCATCACTGTCTCTGGTCCTATATCCTGCACAATGAGGGATTCACACTCATATACAGCATAGGCCAGGGGTGGGCAAACTATGGCCCGCAGGCCACATCCGGCCCGCGAGCTGTTTTAAGACAGCCTGCGAGCCGCACCACATGGCTCAGCCCCGCTCCGGCTGGGGTGCTGGGTTGGGCGTTGCACCAGTGGCTCGTCCCCACTCCAGCCGGGGAGCAGGGTTGGGGTCACACCACGCGGCTCCTGGAAGCTGCAGCATGGCCCCACTCCAGCTCCAATGGCTCCTTCCGGCACTCCAATGGGAGCTGCAGGGGCGGTGCCTGCGGATAGGGCAGCGTGCAGAGCCACCTGGCCAAGCCTGCGCATAGGAGCTGGAGAAGGGACAATACCACTTCTTCCGGGAGCCGCTTGAGGTATGCACCGCTTGGAGCCTGCACCCCTGAGCCTCTCCCCACAACCCAACCCCCCACCCCAGCCCTTATCCCCCTCCCGCTCTCCAAACCCCTCAATCCCAGCCCAGCGCACCCTCCTGCACCCCAAACTTCTCATTTCCAGCCCCACCCCAGAGCCCGCACCCCCCCTCACCTCAATTTTGTGAGCATTCGTGACCCGCCATACAATTTCTATTCCCCGATGTGGTCCTTGGGCCAAAAAGTTTGCTCACCCCTGGCATAGGAACTAAGGAAGTAGCAACCAGTCCATATTAAGGAAGGGAACTACCTTATCAGCTTACCAAGGGTACAAAAATGCCTTCCAGTGCAGGGTATGAATTTGAACAGAGCATAGGTGCTAGTCAGCATATGCAGTGTAAGAATCACAGCCCCGTTAAAACTGGGTGTATTCTACTAAAATTGTCAACTGCTGTCCTACTGGTTACGGCTCATGGCTGCAGGCTGGAGCCCCAAATTTACCTTCTGGGACCTACTAAACAAACCTGATATGAGAAGTACTTTTTATACTGGTTACTGTTCTTGCCTTCTACAAATTGTTTACTAGACGCTTTGCCAACAAACTGTTGTCTCCTTGGCAGTTCTCTCATAACTTGCACTGGAAGCGTGCAAAATATGTTTTAAACTCCAGTTGTCATGCAAAGTATGTAGCCTACCCCATTACTGTGTTCCCACATTAAACGAATATATCTCTTGAAACCTTGCAACTCCTTTTTTTAAATTAAAGCAATTTATTAAGGACCAAAACCAGTGTGTAACCAAGTTAACAAGGTCTATGATTGTCTATCATCTTGTACTTTGTGAATAGTATGTTTGAAAAAACTGAATTCTCTGTGACATAATATAAATAATATGATGTGATCTTTTTCTATCTAGCCATAGATCATTTTTTGTACATTGAAGAAAAAAGGAGGACACACACAACGCTTTTCAGAATTAAAATAGCCACCGGCTTCCTTTCTTATCTGAGGGTGTCAGGTCGCCATTGTACTTGAGCACACTGGAGAAATGACTGGAGACTGGAGAAATGCGACAGCAGAAGTGGTTTGCTGTGGTTTCCTTTTAGCAATATCTTGTTGGCTGAGTTTTCATGTTGATAAAGCAAAAGCAGGGTTGATACAAATTCAGATACTATTTTATTGGAGCCCTTAAATTGATACTGTGGGGTTCCTGGTGGCTTAGAAACATCTTTGTCCCTCTCACCTCCCCCTTGCCTGCACTCTGCCCTGAAGGTATCATAGCTGCCGAGGATCCAGTCCACAGAAGGACGGATTCACGGGGAGTCCAGAAGTTGGGATCATTTCAACTTTTTCTTTTTAAATAATGAAAAATTCACTTTGTGTGGGTACTTTGGAAAGAAAGGAGTGTTTAAGAGGGGAGAGATTGGTAGTCTGGCAAACTGGGATAGAAGTAGGGTGACCAGACGTTCTGATATTATTGGGACCATCCCAATATTAGGGGTTTTGTCTTATATAGGCAACTATCCTCCCCCCTGCAAGTGTCCTGATTTTTCACACCTATTTGGTCACCCTAGATAGGGCATCAATGATACTGCCAAGAATGACCTTGAGCGGATCACTGCAGACTACGTGGCTCTGGGAAGAAGGATAAAGGAGTTTGAGGTGCAAGTGGTGTTCTCGTTTATCCTCCCCGCGGAAGGAAAAGGCCTGGGTAGAGACCGTCGAATCGTGGAAGTCAACGAATGGCTATGCAGGTGGTATCGGAGAGAAGGCTTTGGATTCTTTCACCATGGGATGGTGTTCCAAGAAGGAGTGCTAGGCAGAGACGGGCTCCACCTAACGAAGAGAGGGAAGAGCATCTTTGCAAGCAGGCTGGCTAACCTAGTGAGGAGGGCTTTAAACTAGGTTCACCGGTGGAAGGAGACCAAAGCCCTGAGGTAAGTGAGGAAGTGGGATACTGGGAGGAGGCACGAGCAGGAGCGCGTGAGAGGGGAGGGCTCCTGCCTCATACTGAGAAAGAGGGGTGATTAGCAGGTTACCTCAAGTGCCTATATACAAATGCACCAAGCCTGGGAAACAAGCAGGGAGAACTGGAAGTCCTGGCACAGTCAAGGAATTATGATGTGATTGGAATAACAGAGACTTGGTGGGATAACTCACATGACTGGAGTACTGTCATGGATGGATATAAGCTGTTCAGGAAGGACAGGAAGGGCAGAAAAGGTGGGGGAGTTGCACTGTATGTAAGAGAGCAGTATGACTGCTCAGAGCTCCGGTACGAAACTGCAGAAAAACCTGAGTGTCTCTGGATTAAGTTTAGAAGTGTGAGCAACAAGGGCGATGTCGTGGTGGGAGTCTACTACATACCACCAGTCCAGAGGGATGAGGTGGACAAGGCTTTCTTCCGGCAACTCGCAGAAGTTACTAGATCGCAGGCCCTGGTTCTCATGGGAGACTTCAATCACCCTGATATCTGCTGGGAGAGCAATACATCGGTCCACAAGCAATCCAGGAAGTTTTTGGAAAGTGTAGGGGACAATTTCCCGGTGCAAGTGCTGGAGGAACCAACTAGGGGCAGAGCTCTTCTTGACCTGCTGCTCACGAACCAGGAAGAATTAGTGGGGGAAGCAGAAGTGGATGGGAACCTGGGAGGCAGTGACCATGAAATGGTTGAGTTCAGGATCCTAACACAAGGAAGAAAGGAGAGCAGCAGAATACAGACCCTGGATTTCAGAAAAGCAGACTTTGACTCCCTCAGGGAACTGATGGACAAGATCCCCTGGGAGAATAACATGAGGGGGAAGGGAGTCCAGGAGAGCTGGCTGTATTTTAAAGAATCCTTATTGAGGTTACAGGGACAAACCATCCCGATGTGTAAGAAAGAATAGTAAATATGGCAGGCAACCAGCTTGGCTTAACAGTGAAATCCTTGCTGCTCTTAAATACGAGCAGCAGGCGGCGGCTTCGCACTCAGGCCCAGGGAGGCGGAGGTGAGCTGGCATGGGGGGGCGCAAGGAGGGCTGCTCGCACCGCAGCAGGTAACCCGGGGTGGGGGGGCACGCAGGAGAACCGCTCCCCACCCCAGCTCACCTCTGCCACCCTCAACCTGAGTGGGAAGCTGCTGCCTGCTTCTCAGCCCTCCCCGGCTTCCCGCTGAACAGCTGATTCGCAGGAAGCGGGGGCGGGGGGGCAGAGAAGCAGAGTGGGGCAGTGTGTTCAGGGGAGAAGGCGGAGCGGAGGTGAGGTGAGCTGGGGCCAGGCGCGGAGCTGCTGGTGGGTGCTCTGCACCCACCAAATTTTCCCTGTGAGTGCTCCAGCCCCGGAGCACCCATGGAGTCAGCACCTAAGGCACCACTTTTGATGTGATCCGTGGGGGGAGCGGCCTCTCCCTGCTCCCCCCTAGCTATGCTCCCCCACGGCTAGGAGACAGAGGGACCTGCCAGATGCTTCCTGGGAGCTTCCCCAGGTAAGCACTGCCGGGACTCCCCACCTCGCCACCCAGCAGGTCCCTCTGGCTCTTAGGGGCGGGATGGCACCCACTACGGTGGCCCACGAGACCCTCCTGCCTGGTTCTGGGGGCAGTCAGGGGACAGGGGAAATGGGTGGATCGGGCAGGGGTCCTGGGGGGAGGGCGTCAAGGAACGCGGGGGGTTGGATGGGGCACAAGTTCCAGGGGGCGGGGTGGGCAACGAGGTGAGGAGGGAACCAGTTGTTAAGATTTTGGCAGCTCATCACTGCATGTAGCCAGTGCAGCTTCCACACGTGTTTTTCGCTGAGCGCTGCTACTACAGTAGCAGCTGTATGTGTGCGTGTTTGGGAATGCGTTTGCAGCCCCAGGGTGGATCACTGCCAGCTCCCACTCCTCCTAATTAGCAAAATATGCTACGCCCAGCCCAGGTGCTCAGCAAGTAAGCGGACTGAGTTCTCTCCAGTCAGGAGGAGCTCGGCAACTTGTAGCGTTCAACGCTGACTCGGCAGCAAGGGGGGGGAGGAAGGAGCCTTCCAGCGCCGGTAACCACTCCCCAAAGGGAAAGTCATTAGGGGGTGGAGAGACAGCGCCCGGTGCAGGGGGAGCTGCTATTGGTACGCAGGGAATAGACACCAGCTCCTGGGAGCAGGAGGCAGCCAGGCAGAGCGAGCGGCAGCCCCGAGCAGCAGCAGCCCGCCCCCTGCCCGAGCCTCGTCTCTCCCCGCGGCAAGTCTGAGCGCCACCGGCCGCCTCCCTCCGGGCACCGCCATGGGCTCCCCCCAGAAGCCGCCCCTCGCTCACCTCTTCAAAGGCACCTTCGTGCACGCCAGCCGCTCCTCGCCCATGACCGTGCTGCACGGCCACCTGCTGGGCGTGGGCGACGACGGGCGAGTGAGTGCGAGGCGCGCGGGGCCCGGGGGGAAGGGCGTGGCGGCGGCGTGCGGGGGCTGTAATCCCGGCGGCACGTGTGGGAAGGGGGGGGGGCGGCTCTGCGTTCTGTTGGCGGGCGTGGAGGGGCTCGGTAATCTCGAGGTGTGCAGGGAGGGGTGTACGGTATTGCACTGAGTAGGAGAGGAGGCATGTCATACTGGGGTGCCTCGGTGGGGGTGTGCATAATAGTGGGAGGATACAGCCTTGGGGGGGGGGTTTGCATGTGGTACCGTGTGGGGGGCGAGAGGGGTTTTCTGTTGTGTTCTAGTGGGGGTATGTACATGCCTGCCACCTGTCAGGTTAACAGGTGTGTGGTTAACGTGGGCGGATGCATGCTGTGTTTTTGAGTGACTCTCCTTGCGATGTTGCAGTGGGGTTTTCAGCCGAGGAGGGGCATGAAGAGCTGTCAAAAAACAGACATAAATGATGTGGATGAATTTTTAGCGGATCTCTGCCTTTCTTTAAGAAGATTTGAAATGCTGTGGCATATTCATTTCCAGCTACACAGATGTCTCCCAAAGTATTAATTTGCTCTCACTTGTGGCTTGAAATTGTAATTTGATTTCTTGAGTCAATTCTCTGCAAAGGGTGGGAGGAAGGAGAAAAGATGTTCAGGCTCATTTTTGCTGCAAATCTTTAGGAAGCGGTTGAAAATATTTTAGGAAACAAAGTAAATAGGGGGCAGCAATAGAAGCAAATATTTTATGATCGGTAGGCGTTAGCTAGAGGTAACTGGTAATTCAAAGAGTTAGCTTCACAGACAGGATAAACTACTTGGCATCTTTGGAGGAACCTGCCCATGATGTATAGATTACTTTGTTTTCACTGTTTTCAAAACAGCAGTTAATTTGGACCATAAATGTTTCCTCCAGTTTTTAATTTTGATTTTCCATTCTCAGTAAAAATAAAATTCAGAATATATCTTTTTAAATTATTTCTAGAATAGCACATAACTCTTTGTGTAGTGTTGAATAGTCTCCCTAGACCAGGGGTGGCCAACCTGTGGCTCCAGAGCCACATGCGGCTCTTCAGAAGTTAATATGCGGCTCCTAGTATAGGCACCAACTCTGGGGCTGGAGACATGGGCGCCAACTTTCCAGTGTGCTGAGGGGGTGCTCATTGCTCAACCCCTGGCTCTGTCACAGGCCCTGCCCCCACTCCACCCGTTCCCGGCCTCTCCCCATAACCTACCGTGCCCTCGCTCCTCCCCTTCCCCCCAGAACCTCCTGCACCCCACGAAACAGCTGATTGGGAGGTGTGGGGAGGGAGAGGGAGGTGCTGATCGGCAGGGCTGCCGGTGGGTGGGAGGCACTAGGAGTGGGGGAGTTGATGGGGTGGGGTGGGGTGCTGATGTATTACTGTGGCTCTTTGGCAATGTACATTGGTAAATTCTGGCTCCTTCTCAGGCTCAGGTTGGGCACCCCTGCCCTAGACATTTTCTCTTGTCAGAAACAAAAATGTACATACAGAGTAATAATTGACTGGTGATTATACAGAACTTTGAAAATAAAAAGTACTCTGTAAAATTAGAATTATTAATATAACTGATAGATTACTGATTCAGTTATGAGTGCCAATTAAAAAAAAGAAAACTATTTTTATTAATTGTGCAAGATCAAATATGACGGGGAAGCTATGTTATTGCCCTAACAATACTAAATGTTGGCCTCAATCCTCCAATGAGCTCTGCACAGGTAGATCCTTGAGCCTTGTGGAAGCCCACTGACTTCAATGTAGCTTCATGTGTAGATAAATTATAGAAAGATCATTTTCATCACCACTTCCCCTTTTTGTTATGAGGAGGAATACAGCAATTTATGTCTGGCTTGCATGAAATTTGACAGGCATGACTCGCAGACTTTGAAGCCCTTAAAAACACACTCCCCCTCCTCCCCCTTCTTATTTTCACTATTACCTGAACTTTGCACTTTGATCTGACTGGGTTTTCATCAAATACAGATTTGATTACAGGATTAGGACCTAACTTCCTCTTTCAGGAGCCATTGTGGGAGCCTTCTTATGGCTCATTAAGGCTTGGTGTAAAACCCACTGAAGTCAATGGAAAGACTCTTCTTAACTTCAAAAGTCTCTGGCTAAAAAGTTAAATTTCTATACATCAGGGAGGCTGCCAACCAAAGACAACATAGTTGAGTGAATGGTTAAAGAGTTTGCTTAATATATTTCAAGGTTAGTGAGTTCAATACTTTAAACTTCTACTGTTATATTTTATTATTGCAGTGTTCACTGAATCACTGTATTTTCCCCACACATAGTGCCTGATTCTGTAGTTTTAATTCATGCAGAGCTCCCATTGGAATCAGTGATTGTGTGAAGACTGCAAGATTAGAAACTTGATTAGCCTTATCATTCAAATATATTCTGTATTTTCGGGAAATATTTCAATATTTTTGTTGAGGAATTAAAATATAAGACTCTCTAAAATGGGACAGTTCAGACTCAGAGAGCACATCAGGGGTCTGTGCAGGAATCTCATAGAGGTCACTGCAGGAAGGAGTGAGTCCTGGGGAGGAATGTGAAAGAGAAGCTGGAAGTCATGTGACCCATGGGAAGAGGAAGAGACTCCCATGCAGAAGGGAAGGCGTGAAAGGCAGTAGAAAGATGATGGCGAGAAGGTTACAAAGGGGCGGTGAGAGGGAGGGCTTGGGCTGAGCAAAGTGGAAGCAGGAGGGTAGGAGCTGGGTAGGGTCTTAGAGAGGAGGAGAAGTCTGACCCGGAAGCAGGAGGAGGACATTGGAGACTCTGAAGAAGTGAGTGATATGAACAGAACAGCAGAGGAGAAAAATGATTTTAGCAGCAGCACTTTGGCTGAGCCAAGTGGGAACACGTCTCAGCTGGGCCAGAGACAAGGCGGTTGCAGGAGTCAAGGGGAGAGATGACTTAAGAAGGGAGTAGAGTTAGAAGACCAGAGTATTCAATGGCAACTTGGGTGTGGGCATCATGGAGGTTGCATGCTGGGGAGGTGTAGGACAGAGCGGTAGAGAAGGAGGGGATCAAGGCAGCACGAACTGATGGCAATGAATCTTATTTTCCTTTGCATCCAGTTGGCCTGAGTGGGGTGGGAAGGGGAATTCCCTGAGGCCTGTAAAGCTCTTTGAGATCTTCAGCTGGGTGGTGCTATAGAAGGACGGGGCATTTTGGTTCCAGGATAGAGAGTAAGTTCCTGCCCCTCCCACCCTCTACTGTAACAGACAATTCTGGTGGTTCCTAAGCAATCACAAACTTTAGCCTGGGAAGGGTTGTGGCACTGCACGTGCAATCAATACCAAAATTTCCAGGGATGTTCAAGGCACCAATAGAAGCCTAATGATTTTGGTGAAAACCAGAAAACCGTAGAAGATTGATTTTCACTGGTGTGAGAGGAAAATCAGGCCCACAGAGTGCCCCTTTGGTGCTGAGTGAAAGTAATACCTGTGGTGCCCCTGCTGTGGCCTACACATATTGCAGGCAGCTGCTTAAGATGCTGCTCTCCCTCTTTGGGTGTACAACTCCGCCTCCATAAGCAGTGAAGTGTGCAACCCTCGAGAATGACAGTTTGCATGCCCTTTGCATCAATGGGGGACACACCTAGCTTTGCCAGTGACACGGCCCACTCAGAGGGGCGATGGCTGGGTGGTTTGGGTCATAGGCAGGGTCCTAATCTTCCTACACACAGCCAATTCCCAGAAGTCAACGTTGGGGGGGGAGATACATCTTTTTTTAGCCATGTCATTGCTGAACTCCTCCCTCCTGGGAGGTATTATCCTGTCTGTCTCTGCACTATGCAAGCATAATGCTTTCAGCTACTGCCATGCAGGCCCTATAGCTCACTCCTTCCCTGAATGCTTCTAAGAGTCACAACTAAGCCCCAGAGCTGCGAGATCAGGCACACAAAAAGCACTCATGCTCTGGAAACTCCACCGCTAAGGTTGCTCCAGCAACATGAACTCATTTTTATTACATATTCTGTGTATTTTAAAAGTTAATAGTAAAAGTAATACATTAATGTTTATAGTTAGCTGACTTTAGCATAGCTAGAGTAACCTTAATTTTGTAATTTCTTAACCTTTGAATGTTTACTGACAACCTTCATATTTCAGTAAACATTCTTTTGCATTTAAGTTCCTATGGTTTATTAAAAATAAGTGGACCATAATTGGCTTGTGTAATTCACAGACATTTCTGTCTTCACCAGACAATTTTGTGAGGGCCGTTTTCTGCTATTTGTCTTGTGTAGCATATAAGCTCTGCTGGCTTGACCATCTCAGTTTATCACTTCGTTGAGCCAGCAAATGTTTATCTAACCAGGTTTCAAAGTAGCAGCCGTGTTAGTCTGTATCCGCAAAAAGAAAAGGAGGACTTGTGGCACCTTAGAGACTAACACATTTAGTCTGTAGCTCACGAAAGCTTATGCTCAAATAAATTTGTTAGTCTCTAAGGTGCCACAAGTACTCCTTTTCTTTTATCTAACCAGTTGCTCATTTAACAAGCTATGCAAGATGTCAGTATGTTGATCATTAAGTGGGCAACTAACAATTTAATGGAATGTAATACTGTGCATGCTCAGCTGTGCATTTTCAAATGTGTATTGCAATTAAACATGATAGTGTGGGGTTTTATGATGGTTTAATTAGCATGAGTTTAGAATGACTGCTTTGCAGTAGTTATATAAGTCATCCGAAACAAGTACCAAGAAATCCACTTCTTTCTTACCAATCATCCTATATTCTGTTTATTTCATATTTTACAGAGGTTTTAGGGTTGTTTTTTTGATGGTCCTAATTTTTTCATCTCCCTGCACTCAGACACTTTAAGGTCAGAAAGGATCATCATGATCCTCTAGTCTGACCTCCTGCACATTGCAGGCCACAGAACCTCACCCACCCACTCCTGAAATAGACTCCGAACCTCTGGCTGAGTTACTGAAATCCTCAAATCCTGGTTTAAAGACTTCAAGTTACAGAGAATCCGCCATTTACACTGAGGCAAGTGACCTGTGCTACAGACAAAGGCGAAAAACTCCCAGAGTCTCTGCCAATCTGACCCATGGAAAATTCCTTCCTGACCCCAAATATGGTGATCAGTGAGATCTTGAGCATGTGGGCAAAACCCACCAGCCAGACATTTTGTACTAACTCAGAGTCCTACCCATCTAGCATCCCATCACTGGCTGTTGGAGATATTTGTTGCTAGCAGTCGCAGATTGTCATTGTAGGCAGTCTCATCATATCATCCCCCCGATAAATGTATCAAGCTCAGTCTTGAAGCTAGTTAGGTTTTTTGCCCCTACTGTTCCCCGTGGAAGGCTATTCCAGAACTTCACTCCTCTGAGGGTTAGAAACCTGTAAAACTACTTTTTCTTACTATCATTCATATAATTGTAAAGACCCATGGAAGGCAAGAAAAATTATCACTTAAAATTTAAGATATTAAAAATAGTTTTTATATTTTGCTCTAAAATAATTGTTTCTAATGTTGTAATTTTAAAGTCTGATAATCTCACAATCCGACAAAGATAGAAGCATGAGAAAGGATGGAGTCTCAAGACCAAATACTAGCCCTGGTGTTTTGCCAGATAATAGAACTTATGTATGCACTGGACCAGGACTGAATATTATCCATATTGAGCCTTGGGCCAGTAGAATTTTGTGGAAAAATTCACATTTGGAAGAAAGAAGGAAACAATTTTATGGGCTTTTAACAAAACAAAATGTACTTACATTTATAATATATAAAATCCAAGATGGGAAAAGTCCAGCCATATAAAGATGGGTTAATGGCATTTGGTGCAAAGTGCATCTGCCAAGATGAAGCTAATTTAGCTTGGTTGAGGTAAAACAGATTCTGTAAGTAACACCATAAATTGATAGTAATTTAATTAAACCATTAGATGTGAACTTGCCTCGGTTGAATAACCATGTGATCTTATTGCTGTTGACCTTTTTCCCATCCCACCTCTTCTGTATGTTATACTGGTTTGTCCCTTTCTGTCTAAAATTAGGCTCCGATCTTGCAAAGACTTACACACGTGTTTAACTTTAAGCATATGAATCATCCTAATTGACTTCTATGGGATTCAAATCTTTGCAGGATTAGGATTCTCAGATTTGCAACCTCATCCGTGAAGTGCCAAGCCTGGTTTCGGATGCTGTATAAATTAAACACAGTAAATAAAAATACTAATGACCATACTGAAAATGAGTTGGAACATGACTGCAAATTTCAGACTAGTTATGATCTGAAATAAATCATGTTTAAGTTCATCTCTCATTGGTGACATAGTTTATTTAGAAAGGTTTATTCACTAAGGAGAAAAAAAAAGTACATAAATGACTTATCACCTCTATTCAGCAGTGGAGAGTCAGTTACTACTGTACTTCAATATAATCAAATGAAGTTTGGGCATGTTTCTATTCTGATTTGTATCTACATATGAAGTAGTAGGTAGTGAAAAAGGTAGAAGTGTGTGGGATGTCAACTTACTGCTTCCATGAAATAAGAGCTTCACCTACAAACAAACCTGTAAAGCAGTTTTTCTCTTAGTTTCCCACACTGCAAAAGTTGGGTCACAAGTGCTTTAGGCTACCAGGAATTATGGGTGAGTGATTGATGTGGTGAACTTCAATTCTATTTTGAATTATACAGAATTGTATAAACTCATTCCACGTTTTTAATAAACTTCAGAAAGACAAAAGGTACTCACGAGTACTGGCAATCTCTCTCAGTACTGATCAGAAGTACCATTGGTATCTGGGTTAATCTGAAGATTCCATTTCTTGCTATTACAGTGCACTAGATGGAAACTGGGCACCAGTGCCCGTTTAGTATTCTGTCATTGGTACAACCAATCCACCCTGGTCATATGGGAGAACTAGTTCCAGATCATGTAACTGTACTTGCGTGGGAAAAGGGATTTTATCTGATTCCTCTGAAAATAACATAGTTTGAATTAATTTCCATGGTGCAGTCACCTGTTTGAATGGTTAGGAAGTAATTAAAAACTTTTCTTGCATCATAAAGTCCCTGGTTGTTCTCTAGTTCTTTCTCAGACACAGAGGCCCTGATTTTCCAGTGTAACTGTTTGCACCAGTGCAAGAAGAGTGCAATACATTACCATTTTGATATGGTAGTATTTTGCATCCACTTTCCATTGATGTCAATGAGTAATGAAAAATATGACCCAGCGACCATTATTAATTAGGTGTCAGTTGTTATACACAGGAACATACAACTCAAAAGCAAAGATACTTGAAGGCTGTGTATGTGACGCCTTGTGGGGAACCTACGTTTGTGTGAACAGCATGAGCCCATGTTTATGAATGTTCATTGACCTAGGTTGATTTTCAGGAGAAGTACTAGAACCCACCCTTACTCTGGTTTAATTTCATTCATGGTTCTGGACTAATCTTTCACTCAGCCCTATGTTATTGCTTAATTTTTCTGTCTTTAGGGACTGTATATTTCTGTTAGGATGAATTCTGCATGACTGATTACAGTAAGGTTTTCTGTTGTTCCAGAACTGAATCATTTCAAAAACATCTTGAGTAATGGTTTGCTATGAATAAAATACCCACTCCTGTTCCATGGCAACAAGTCTGTTTCCAGCATTTGCCATCTGGTAGTTCATGTTTGTCTCTCTCTCACTTACTTTGTTCAATAGCTAGCGTTAGTCATTCCCCACCCATTTTTACTTCAGTATCTCTGTGATATTTTCTTTATTGCTCAATCACAAATTCCAGTAGGTCTGGATTATAAAACACCTGAAGGTGTTCAACTGACTGAACACACCAAACACACTTTCAAAAAAGAGAGAGAGATGTTGCCTTGTGTGAAGCGTCAATGGATTATTACACTTCTGTGATTATTGTTAAATATTTATTTTATTGTAGTGTCCTAAGGTTCCAGAGGAACTTAGTGAAAAATCTGCAATCACACACTATTCAAAAATATGCAGCATTATGAAAAAAAAATCAGCTTTTTCAGTTAAAGTCTTCATTATTGTTTACAATTTCTTAGATTTTCTTCATGGAGACCCTTGTTTATATCTTTTCATTAAATAAAACTAACTTATAAGCACCATGTATCCAGGTACCTAGCTGGTCCATGTTAAACTATGGGTGGCTTTTTTGCTGTTTTGTTGTCCTTGTCTTCCCTATCCCTGCTCCATCTTATTGTGTGTTACATCAGTTGTTAAATCTTGTCTAAGGACTGATCAATGTACAGTTTTTGTACCACTATAACTATATGTGTTTAGAAATTAGAATAGTTAATATTTACACCGCCCTAGTATGGATGCAATTATGCCAGTATAAAGTTGCTTATAGCATTATAGTTTATTCCCTTATATTTATGCTAGGCAATTCTTTTGACCCTTATGTTGCTGGATACTGTAAAAGGGAGTTCCAGTAAGGCCACCGTAGAGCTGCCTCTTCTTTCGTATGGCATTTGAAAAGCAATGGCCTGGGATTATAATTGAATTTTAAGATTTCAAAGGCATTCTAATGCTTCTGGGGTAGCTAGGTGGATCCCCTTTGTACCACCACTGTAAGTGTGAATGATCCAGTTGTCTGGGATGTGTTGCATGATTTGTACTTCACCACAGTTACAATTTGGTGGTTTTTGGATTTTGTATTTGTGGAGGAAATATTCACACCTTCCTTGCATAGCCTGAATGCAGTTTAGTGCAGGCCCCTTCCTACAGGGAAGGCAGAATCCTGCGACTTCTTTTGTTGGATCTTCAACCAAGTCTTTGTTTGGGACATCACAAGTGGCCCACAATTCAAGCCAGTGAGTGCTGGCATCCTTTTGGTTGGCCTGTAGTGGTGATGCATGGATCCAGAAAGGCTTCCTGGATTTGGATCGGGAGAGTAGCAGCAAATTGAGATCTTGTTGTATCGGCAGATCCCAAGCGGCCAGGATCCTATTGTGCTCCTGGACCACAGCAGCATCTTGCCTGATGTTGGCAGGCATGATGCCTGCCATAACTGGTAAACGTGGTGTTGGCGTTGATTTGAGAGAGCTGCTAACAATCCTGAGCATGGCATTGATTTCAGTGTTAACGAGAATGGTGGGGGAGCTGTTGCACCAAACTGGTGTGCAGTGCTCCAGCGGTGACAAAACAAGGGCTTGTACTGACATTCAAAGTCTGCATGCTGTTGACAGAGGGCGCTACTACCCCTGAAATGGATCTTTACGGGCTGCTGGTGGAGCAGATTACTGTCATACCAGTGAAAAAGGTCCACAGTAATTATCTTCAATACACAGCAGTTCATTGAGAAGGCATTACACAAGCAGTAAAGGGTTATATGAAGCACATAACTCCTATGTTAGACATAAAGAGCTATACATTAAGAGCAATACATTTCTCTTAACAAGTCTCTCTTTCACAAACATACAGAACCAGGCCCTGCGCTAGCCTCACGCAGTTCCTGCTTGGCAAACAGAGAAGGTGATTACCAATTTCATAGATGGCTTCTTCCCTCCTGGTCTGTTCTTCTCAGACCTCTGGTCTGTCTCGGATTCCCTCGAAGCAAGGCCTTGCTTGCCTTGAGACCCCTCTGGTTCACAGTCCTACTTGAGCTCACGGAGCAGAGTTCTGGCTTCTCTGTCTAGCAGCGTTGCTGCTTCAAATGTCAATTAAGGAATACCAACCACAGTAATTTACTTTGCTTCATTCTTACACTCTTTTTCCTCAAAGGAGTTTCATGCCTTAAAAGCATGCTCTGTGGGCGTGTGGTGACTAAGTTTACCTAATTAGTGTTTTAGAAGGGGATGGGGAGGGTGGTACCGAATGAAGATCACCCCACATTTACACACTTATCAATCATTCGCTCTGGCTTTCTGCATGGTGTCCTTGCTGTATGGTCATTATAACGAGGTTGACCTGCGCTCCACGCTGGAACTTTATACATGTGATATTTACTTTTGCATGGGCCCATATTTGCCAACCAATAGGTTCGATATCGATCGTACATGCAGACTTTGCCAGTTCTTTATCAAATTTGCTTCTGCTTAAAGGGAACCTGCTCCCAGGATCCTCTGCAGCCATTCACCCATGTTTAAGTCATGCCAAGTTATACTCAAACCATTCATTCAGTATGGCCATACCAATTTGGCACCATCCCAACACAGGCATCGCATCCCCAGGATGTTAGCAAGCTTCTGAATGATGTTAACCCTTCTTTTTGGTGGTGTCAAGGTATTGGCAATAGCTTGGCATCTGATCGATGGTAACTCCAAGGTGCCATGGATTGTGGTCATGCAATAAAGGCAGACTAGAAAAGTCCACTTTTGACGGCACGTTGGCCTCGTAGTTGTTCAAGTGGAAGGCAGAGATGAGTGTTTTCGAAGGGTTTCAGTTGCCAAGCTTTGAAATACATCTCAAGTGTCTGGAAGTCATTTTTCGTAACCTTCTCTGTGGCCTTCAGAGAGGATGCTTGCGTTGCTAACACAGTATAATCTGCCTAGATGAATTCACAGGATGATGTGACTGCAGTGTTGCTGATATAGAGATTGAACAGTGCAAGCGCTAAATCAGATCCATAGGGCTTAACTGGGAAAGCCAGTACTACTAGCAGAATTGTTGTACACCAGCTGTTATGAAGTGTGAAGGTAGATGCTGGAACTATGCCAATCACATAGTGGTGGACTTGTTATTGAGTGTATATAGTGCCTGGATTCACTTCCCATAAGAAGTTACAGGTACAAGGTGGGTTGGTTTCCTTAGTTTCGTGGGTTGGTTTGCTTAGGACCGTGAATAGGCATTTCAAAGTCAGACCTGGGAAATGAGGTAGAACGTGTTTTAATACAAGCCCATTTCTGCTGTAAAGAAGTATGCACTTAAAATCAGATGTTGTAAAATGATTACTATTTTGTCATCATGTGATGTTAATGTTGTGTATATATTTAAATGCAATATTAAAACATTTAACTATTTTGTTTTTCTCCTTAGATTGTGTTTTTGGAGCAAGCAGATCAGCAAGAGCAACTAGCTAAGAAGTGGGGCTTCAAAGCATCTGATATAAGAGAGCTTAGTAATCAGTAGGTATTGTATTTAAGTTCATTTAGTCATTTTGGTTTCAATTTGTTCCCTGGATGACTGAAGTATTATATATGTATTTGCACTTATGGATCCAGACTCCATTCTGTCCTTTGTGGTTTTGCCTGTGCAAGGAATTGTGGATTGGGCCCTAAATGTGGACCATGAATACGCTTTTTTCATTCCATGAGTTGGGAGTTTAGCAATGAGTGAATTGTGCTACCTGATTCATAACTCTCAGATTGTAAAGCCTTATTTAGGCTTGACAAATAACCTATTCTTTTTGCATCACTGTAAACAACATTCTCTATCTTTTTTAGAGGTGTAAATTTACATTCTGTTGTCCATTTTGTTGGCAGCAGGCGGAAAACTCCATGGCTGAGTTAATAAATTGGGGTAGCACTTCACTTTAAAATTCTGTCTGAGCTGTCAGTTAGCATGATCTCCGTTTGCGTTACCTACCCGTCTGATAAGACTGAGGCATAGATTTCAAAATATGACACATTTGTACATTTCACACTGTTGAACAGTTGAGCAAACAACACATACAAACAAAATTCTGCCAATATTAATCCAAATTCAAAAATGAATTTTGATTCAACCATACTTACAATCCTTGTGTTTGTGCTTTGAGAACATTCAAATTGTCAATATTTATTATCAAAATAGTAACAAGAAGCAAATTTGAAACAAAAATGCCTGAATATTTGGCAAATGTGAATTCTGAGTTGTATACTTAATTGTAATATTCAAAATACATGCTGTGTAGGTTAGTTACATATGTCACCCAATCAGGGGGCAGAAACTGTAGCATGTGACTTATGGAGCAAATTTCAAAAGTTTGAACATAAAATGTTCTTAATTAACAATGCACAAACTTCATACAGGAAAACTCATGAAGAAATTTGTGAATAATTTTGAACAAATACATCTGAGACTTTCATGGTTTGTTTATCATTTCATAAACAGAAAAAAGTGAAATTCAGCAAATACGTTATTATGGACGATTCACTCAGCTCCATTGCCAAATGCATTTTTTTAGACATCTCATCACATTTGGAAGAAATATTTATAGCCATAGAAATTAGTTTCCAAGAAAATAACTTCAGAGTATGAGAATAAGAGTTTTGTGAGACTACAAGAGGGGAAAATTATTATTTTCTATGTTTTTAAAAATATTTGACATCATATTTACTTTTAATTCCTGGCGGAGCCCATGACCCAGGGCTTCTGGTGCTGGAAATCCACTCAGAGGGGTAGTTGTGGTGACACAAGGCAGTGTCCTGGAGTACTTGATGCTGCACACAGTAAAAGGATTTACTTCCTTAGTAGACGTCTGTACTTTGGATGCTGAAGATCTGGGGTTCAAACCCTGCAGACCACTCATGCTGGGGGCCATCACACAAGCATGTTGTACAAAACAAAAACATAAAAGTTATTCTTTAAGAGCAATTATTTAAAAACCCAAACTACTATGATTTTTTTTTTTAAACAGTGAATTCTTCATGCCAGGAATGGTTGATACTCATATCCATGCACCTCAGTATGCATTTGCTGGATCAAGAATAAATCTACCTCTTTTGGAATGGTTAAACACATATACATTTCCAACAGAAGCCAAATACAAAGATAATGATTTTGCTGAAGAAGTATACACCAGAGTTGTAGTAAGTACAGCAAGTGTCTTCTGCATACTATTATAAGGTAAAGTGCACATTAATGAACTATATCAGCTTTCAGAAGCTGACAGTACAACTAAAAAAAATAATAAGGAAGTATATTAAAATTTATATTATGAAAAATAGGAACTAAATAAATTGGGAATATTGTCATTGTTCAAGATTATCCCTTTCTAATTCTGATGTCTAGGAATGTGATTAGAGGTGTGTGAATTCAGCGAAGTTCTTAGCTTCTGTTTTTTAGGGTTTTAGTGGCTTGCAAAGTTGGTTCAAGTTTAGCAATCTAGTACAAGTATAACTATGATGTAGTTCCACTAACTTTTTCATTCGTATTACAATTTAACTTATTGCACAAGTCTGTTACTTGAAAATACCAGCTTTGTGGACTTTGTCAATATGTGTTTCTCAGTAAAACAGCATTTAATTGACAATGTTGTCTCACCTTTATTAAATGTGTACTTTGCTAAAAAGTAAGATGCTACTGTGATGGGGACCAATATAAGAATCTAGATAGCCCTTTATTATAATGTGCATCACCAAGATAGTTCCTACTTCAACAGTTGTAAAAGTCCATAAAATTAATATGAAATAGTTGTGAACTTCTCAGTTAAGACTAAGTATAAATTCACTCAAATTATCCATAATGTATATATGTCTTTTTGCCTAATTGCTTACATCAGAACTCATTTTATCACATGATAGGCAGCAATTAACATATATATCACCTATCCTAGGCTCCAGGCACCTTTGCCAAAATTTAAAATGCAAACACAAGTAAAGCCAGTGACTGCTGCACAACCCCAAGCCAAAGGAGACTATCAACATCTACTTCAGGGAGACTATACCTGGATATGGTTTCTCTATGATCTGACCCAAAGATGAAAGATTAGGTAGTGTATTGTCAGCATCACACATTGGTTTCTTGAGTAGAGGCCTCACCTCACTGCAGTTTCCTTAAGAGATACCTACTCCCTGAAGCAGATGTTTATAGTCTTCTTGCAGTTTACCATCGAGGGAGGACATGGATCCAAAGGACACATTGTGGGATGAAGGGAACTGTTACGGTTTTGAACTGATAAGTATATCAGCCGTAGTTTTCCCTTTAAATACATTAATAAGAATTGGCTATAAAATTAGTATTTTTTTGCTCCTCACTTCTCTTTCAGTCCAAGTCAGTGCAAAATTCTGTAGAGCCATCTTGCAGATTAAAACCACTGATTGCATGTTCTGTCATTTTGGCAATGTGACACTTTTTTTTCATACAGCTCAAAACTGAATTCTTTTTATAGAGAAGAACGCTAAAGAATGGCACGACTACAGCATGCTACTTTGCAACAATTCACACAGCTGCTTCTTTGCTACTTGCTGAAATTATAGGTAAGAACGTAAGAGTGAGTTTGTTCAAATCAATGCAGCTATGCTGATTTACACCAGTTAAGAATCTGCCCCTCTATTTATTCTCTCCCTGAAATCCAACTATCCTTGCTCAATTGTTCAATCCCTCTCCCACTCATTGACTCCCATTTACCCTCTGCTCCATTAATTACCACCAGTGCCACCCCATGTCCCAGTAAACAATTGTAGCTCCCAAATCAACTAGTACATCACTCATCTCTTTATGTGGCTCTGCTGCTCCTGCTCTGTTGCTGCTTGGGTACTGGAAGATCCTATGCCTAAACGGCAGGAGAAACAGCCAATATCTTTGCTCCCTATCCCACTCAGGCATTGGGGTGGGGGTCAGTGCCAAGATCTTCACTCACGCCTCAAATCTGGAGAGAGGGAGCTGCACCAAGCTCTTCTCTCCAATCCACAGGGAAAGCAATGTTGTCAGCTCCCACTATGTTATTGCATGGCTTGCGATAACTTGGAATCTTTCTTAAATCCTCAGTTTCCAAAATCAAGTGATTTTTGTGAGAATCTCAGCTTTCATTTTTAAAAAGTAAGTTTCTAGCCCTTCTGCTTGTGGAGAAAACTTGACACGAATAAACCCTGAAGGCTAAGAAACCTGAAGACAGGAAAAAAAAGAACCAAATATTTGTTTAAGTCTCATTGGGTTAAAAATATTGACTAGCTTTAAAACAATCTCGTGGGCGGGTTTAGACTGTACTCATGATTTTTGAATAGTTGGAGTCATCAATCCTGAGAAAGGGAGTAAGTGAGAGGTGCACAAGGATTTTTCCCTCCCCTGCAACTAGGCCTGGGGAAGGGGAGCTGAGGCAGGATCTTGATTCTTTCCCTTGGCTTAGCGGGGAGAGGGGCTTTGCTGGGATCTTCACTCCCTCCTCCACCAAGTGAGAATGGTCAGTTATGTCTCTTGGTGTACTGGCCTTGGTGTACTTAGCCTCGTGGCTAAGGAGCTCCCATGCACAGGAGGCACTGGTCAGTGCATATGTCTGCCACCAGGATGCCCAGTGTTGGGGAAACCTCAGCTGGGGCAAAGGAGAACTATTTACCTGACTGCAGTTACTGAAATACAAGTTTACAAATTCCAATGGTCTGAATAAATATTTTACTTCCTTGTTTTTGTAATGTTTTCATATTTTTTCCTGTGAGGTGGCTTATTGTGCAGAAGCACATTTTCAGTGTGCCTTCAGGCTGACTTCTGAAGTTACAGCTGTGCTTTTGCACATGCAAACAAAATCTAAACTGGTTTTCATTTGTAAATGTTATGTGAATGTGTAAATCAAACGTAGAACTGATTCTCTGTGCTCTAAAGGCCCACGACTGAAATGTTTTTGGGCAGACACTTTTGTATAACACTTGCCCATATGATGACGTGCAAATCCTGTGGTGGTGTTAGTCTTCTTTTTTCATAAGGACAAAATTCAGCCTCAGTTCCAGTTCAAAACAAATCAGAGTAATGACTTTGTATGAATTGAACACTTTAGACAGCATGATAGATTTGTTCTGATATAGTTTGCATGCAATAAATGTGGAATATACTCTTGGCTCTTTCCTTAACACCTAGGAACATTAAGCATGTGAACTTTTGTGACCATGATGAACATATTCCTAGTGGAATGAGTGAAAGGGGCCATTACCATTAATTTTGCATAAGTAGAGATCCCATGCAAATGGAGCAAAATAATGTGAGCCAACAAAATTTTGGTAACCAAGTGTGAAACTGTATATGTTAAACTTTGGTGAATCAGGCCCTAACTGGCGAGTCATCTGTACAAATGCCCTGTTTATATGTGCATTTATGGTAATTGCACACGCAAATATCAGCACACAATTGTATGCTCATTTTTGCATATCAATGTCCAACTTCCCTTTTTCAATATGTGTAGCTATTTGGCCTGGATTAAAGGATTAATATAATTTTCCAGGAGCAATGTCAAAGATAAGCCAGTGGAGTAAAACAAGAGACTCATGTGACCCACAGTCTTATCTGATTATTCATTATTTTGTGAAATCTTAAGTTTGAGTGCCCCTCAAAAAAGGGGCATAGACTTCAACCCAGTTATGAACGCTCTTGTTTCATTTTTAATTGAAAATGACTCAAGGTATATAACAAGTCATGTGCCCTGTTATGGCTGACCTTTTCAGAGATGTTTAAATACGGTCTTGTTTGAGGATGCAGATGCTACATTTACTTTTACGTCACAAACTATGTATTGAACGAAATATAGGATTTGTATGGTATTACTCTGTGAAAATGTAAGTGCTCAAAATGACAATGATGTAGAGGGTTTTCTTGATCTCATTATTACTTGATAAGCACCAACACTGTTTTCAGTGCTGTACAAGACACACACAGAGACATGTCTTTTGCTCCTAAGAGTTTACAATCTAAGGCCCTAATTCAGCAGAGATCAGGCCATCCCTATTCAGCACAGCATTTAAGCACATGCTACATTTAGGCACATGATTACCTTCCATTGACTTCAATGGGACTTAAGCAGCTGCCTGAAGTTTAGTCTTTGATTAAGTGCTATGCTGAATAGGGATGGACTTAACCACATGTTTAAATCCTTTCCTGAACTGGGGTCTAAACAGGCAAAGACTGGATGGAAACAGACCAGTGGGAGTCCAAGATGATTTTGCTGACTTAGGTCGGATCTACACTAGACAAGTAAGTTGACTTTACTGTGTCAGTCAGGGACTTGAAAAATCCACACCCCTGAGTAGCGTAGGTAAGCTGATCTAACCCCAAGTGTAGATGGCGTGAGGTTGATGGAAGAATTCTGTTAACCTAGCTACTGCCTCTTCGGACGATGGATTACTTACACGGAGGGGAGAACCCCTCCCCTCAGTGTAGGTAGTGTCTACAGTGAGACACTATAGTGGTGCTGCTGTAGCATTTCACGTGTAGACAAGCCCTTAGAGTGCCATCGGCCTCATGGAAGTCGTGAGTTTTTTAATGGTTAGGAAGGGCCATTTGGGTTGGGATTTGAGCAAGATCTGCTTTAATAGTGATCATGGCTGCAAAAACAAACTGTAAATACAAAAGGACAGAACCAGAACTGTGGCTACCATATTTGGTATTTGCCAAGATAATTTTTTGTCCTCATGTGGTGGGAGTTTGGCCAGTGACTTGTCCTTTTCGGCAGCTACATTGAGGCGCAAGCAATTCAGGTCCCTGTGGAGCTCCTTTTCTTTCTTGCTGTAGTCACCACTACCTACTTCCTCACTACAGAAAGTGCAGCTTGTCCATCACTCTGACCCGATTTGGCAAGATCTCAGAAGCAGTAAGCTCCTTTCATTTTGACATTAAACACAATTCCCCCCTCACCCCCCCCCAATATCAAATATGGATGACGGAGAAGTGTACTGCAGGAAGTCTGTTGCAGAAATCAGGAGTGAATGTGTCACAAATTGCATGCACAAGTATGAAGTGATGCTTGTCAATTGTGCTGGTAATGGTGCCTGGTTCAATACACATGTTATCTATGTGTTCCATTTTTGGAAAGTAGTGACCTGGAAGCACTAAACCATCTGTGTCAGGTGACCTAATAATCACTATGGTCCCTTTGACACCAAGAGACCCAAAAGCCATATTGGAACATATAGCATGCAGAAGCATCCTTGTGTCCACTGCCTGTTGAGTACTGTACAAGTCTTGGGCTTCTTCAGCACCTCTAGTAGTGATGGACTTTGCTACTTTACCATTGGAAAAGCCTCCAACAAAGAGAAGTGTTTGGGTTGGATGTGCTCCTACACTCTCAGGCGCATTTTTTAACTAAATATTCACAGAGGAATTTTACAAGTGACTGCTTGTTGGATGCCATGTTTAGAAACTTTTTCCATAGAAGCACAGGGCACCTACCATTCACCTGTTATTTCTTATATCCAAACTTAGATCCTGTCTGGCACTGTCTCCCTCTGCTGTTTTCACTGAGTTACTGTTGTCTGAGGAAAGTAGGGCTTTATATCTTTGTTGTAGCATAGACAGAAGAACCACCTTATAGTTAGACAATGATCTTATGTACGTCTCTGTCATTAGCTGATAAATTCAGTGCCATAAGGTGATTATTGTTGCAGTGTAATTAGATTTTGCTTTAAGATTCATTTTACTTAAGTAGGAAGAAAACCACTGAGTGATAAACTGCATCCTTAGCAAACAAGTCTTCCATAGATATTCTGCAGAACATATCATCTCCTCTTTGAAGTGCTACCTCCCTTAGATTGCTCTCTCAAGTGTTTCAATTTTATGGCATTTGTCTGTTTTTTTCAAGCAAACAATGCAACAGTATCAATTGCTGGAGGATGTGCTTGCTCTGGTGGCCATGAAGCAGATGAACGTGATGCTCTCTGATCAGATTCAGAGTCTGTTTCCTCCCCTCAGTGGTTCAATTCTGACATGTGCCAAATACAAACTACTTGTGTATTTCTGAAAGCAGCCCCTGTGACAAAGTCTTGATGATGCAGCATCTAAACTAGAAAACTCATTCAGTAGCTGCCAATACAATTCATGTCTCCTGGTTTCTCCTGTCAGAATTCTATCCAGCACTGGTGGCTTTTGACAGTTTTTCACTGTTTTGATTTTCTTGAAAAACACATTTTTCCAGAGTTTAAGGGGAATCTTTTCTCTTTGATCTAGGCTTTTTAGGGGCTTGTATCCTGTGTGTCTTCATAGACTGTAATTCCTTGTGGAGGTAGAATTCCCAAAGTATATTGGTAGCATTACCACCACCACCACTATTCTTCTTTTTATACAAGCATAGAGATTTGTGCTAAATTAGATCTCTATGAATCAAACTATACCATAGAATCTCTATGGTTAGAAATCCCAAGCTTGAATAATAAGAGTATAGTAGTAGGAGTATACTGCAGACCATCTGACCGTGATGGTAAAATGCTCCGGGAGATAAGAGTGGCTATAAAAATAGAAAACTCAATAATAAGGGGGATTTCAATTATCCTTCTATTGACTGCGCACATGTCACCACGTTAGGATGCAGAAACAAAGTTTCCAGACCCCCATTATGACTGCTTCTTGGGGGAGCAACAGTCATGGAACATACAAGGGGGGAGAGGCAGTTCTTGATTTAGTCCTATGAGGAGCACAGGATCTGGTTCAGAGGTGAATATAGCTGAACCGCTCAGCAACAGGTGACCATACAATAATTAAATGTAACATCTTTCTTGAGGAGGGGGGAAAACCAAAGAAACCCTCCACGATAGCATTTAATTTCAGAAAGGGGAACTACACCAAAATGAGGAAGCTAGTTAAATGGAAATTAAAAGGAACAGTCACAAGAGTGAAATGCCTGCAAGCTGCATGGAAACTTTTTATAAACACCATAATAGAGACTTGAATTAAATTAAAAAAATAGAGAACCAAAACAATGCCACTATGGGTAAACAACAGAGTAAAAGAGGCAGCTAGAGGCAAAAAGGCATCCTTTAAAAATTGGAAATCAAATCCTACTGAGGAAATAGGAAAAGGAGCATAAACTCTAGCAAGTCAAGTGTAAAAGTGGTAAGTACACAGGCCAAAAAAGAATTTGAACAGCAACTAGCCAGAGATTAAAAAACAAACAGCAAAAACAATTTTAAGTACAGCAAAAGCAGGAAGCCTGCCAAACAATCACTGGGGCCGTTGGATGATCGAGGTGCTAAAGGAGCACTCAAGGAAGACAAGGCTTTTGAGGAGAAGCTAAATGAATTCTTTGCACCAGTCTTTACTGCAGAGGATGTGAAGGAGATTCCACACCTGAGCCATTCTTTTTAGGTGACAAATCTGAGAAATTGTCCCAGACTGAGGTGTCAATTGAGGATTTTTTGGAACAAATTGATTTACAGTAATAAGTCACTATGAACAGATGGTATTTACCCAAGAGTTCTGAAGGAACTTGTAAGCTGGCGTGGCTGTCCCTCCGCTTCTGCCTCTGACAGAGGCTACGCCTCCTCCTTAGTCTGCTAGCGTCTTTTCCAAGCAAAGAAAAAAAGGTGAGAATTACTGATTTTCAAGGGGGCCTGGCCTTCAAGCAGGGCAGGGCTGTAAACAGGCTGGGCTGTGGCCTGCAGTCAGGCAGAGCTGTAGCAGTTTATTCACCCCGCCTTTAAGTGGGGCTCCAGCAGGAGTGAGCACCAAACACAGTCTGTGGGGCTCGAGTAGGGACACTCGAGGAGCACAGGCATTTTGGGCTAAGGAGGGGGATTACTGCCACCCTAGGGGTGGGATAGTAGTGGGGATGCGGGCCCACCTAACTCCACCGCATCCCAGCTCAGGGCCCTAACAGTGGAAGAGTGGTCTGCAACTGGGTCAGCCGGGAATCCACCTGAAACACGCGGACCATGTTTCTGGCATCACCATAGCCAGATGGTAGTCTGGCTCCCCTGGGCTGCTTCCTATTCTCCCCCTCAGTCTCCTCAAGATATTCTGTCAAGGGTAGTGGTAGTAGCTCTTCAGCATTGGGAGTGACAGGGCTCTCTGGAAGGTCAGACTGGTCCTCATGGCAGCAGCAGTTCTCCCTGACTTCTGACTCCAGCAGCGGGGAAGATGCATCTGTCTCCTTTGGCAGCTCCCTCCAGACTGAGTGGCTGGGCTGGGCTGGCCTTTTATATTTCCCCTTCCTGTCCTATCCCTCTGCTTCTAGCATGTAGGGCGTGGCCCTCCTCGTTCCACGCACCAGGTGGCTTGTGGTGTCCCCTCCACTTCTGCCTGTGAGGGAGGCCACACTTCCTCGCTACAGAACTCAGTAGTCATGCAATTTCATATTTGAGTGTGATATGTAATCTATCATTTAAATCAGCTTCTGTGCCAGATGACTGGAGGATCGCTAATATGATGCCAGTTTTTGAAAAAGGCTCCAGAGGTGATCCTGGCAATTACAGGCCAGTAAACCTAACTTCAGTACTAGACAAATTAGTTGAAATCATAATAAAGTACAGAATTATCAGACATCAGTAACATGATTTGTTGACAAAGAGTCAACATGGCTTTTGTAAAGGGAAAATCATGCCTCACCAATCTACTAGAATTCTTTGAGAGGGTCAAAAACACATGGGCAAGGGTGATTCAGTGGATACAGTGTACTTGGACTTTCAGAAAGCCTTTGACAAAGTCCCTCACCAAAGGCTTTTAAGCGAACTAAGCTGTCAAGGGATAAGAGGGATGATCTTGTCCTCGATCAGAAACTAGTTAAAAGACAAGAACCAAAAGGATAGGAATAAATGGTCAGTTTTCAGAATGGAGAGAGGTAAATAGTGATGTTCCTCCCCCCCCCCGGGTCTGTACTAGGGCCAGTGCTGCTCAACATATTCACAAATGATCTGGAAAAAAAAGGTCAATAGTGAGGTGGCAAAATTTGCAGATGATACAAAATTAGTCAAAATAGTTAAATCCAAAGCAGACTACAAAGGGATCTCACTACACTGGGTGACTGGGCAACAAAATGGCAGATGAAATTCAATGTTGATAAATGCAAAGTAATGCACATTGGAAAATATAATCACAACTATACATACATAATTGGGTCAAAATTGGCTGTTACCACTAAAGAAAGATCTTGGAATCATTATGGATAATTCTCTGAAAACATCTGCTCAATGTGCAGCAGCAGACAAAAAAGCTAACAATGTTAGGAACCATTAGAAAAGGGATAGATAATAAGACAGAAAATATCATAATGATACTATATAAATTCATGTTATGCCCACACCTTAAATATTGTGTGCAGTTCTGGTCAGCCCATCTCAAAAAAAGATATATTAGAAAGCGAAAAGTTACAAAGAAGGGCAACAAAAATGATTACGGGTATGGAACAGCTTCTGTATGAGGAGAGATGAAAAAGACTGGGACTGTTCAGCTTGGGAAAGAGTCGACAAAGGGGGGACATGATAGAGGTCTATAAAATCATTAAGGATGTGGAAAAAGTGAATAAGGAAGCGTTATTTACCCCTTCACATAACACAGGAACCAGGGATCACCTATTGAAATTAACAGGTAGCAGGTTTAAAACAAACAAAAGGAAATACTTCTTCACACAATGCACAGTCAATCTGTGGAACTCATTGCTGGACGATGTTGTAAAGTCCAAAACTATAACTGTATTCAAAAAAGATTTAGATAAGTTAATTGAGGATACAGTACATCAGTGGCTATTAGCCATGATGGTCAGAGATGCAACCCCATGCTGTCAGCGTTCCTAAGCCTCTGCCAGCCAGATGCTGGGACTGGATAACAGGGAATGTGGATCATTTGATAATTGATCTGTTCTATTCATTCCCTCTAAAGTGTCTGATATTTGACACTCTCGGAAGACAGAGTACTGGGTAGATGGACCATTAGTTTGACCCAGTATGGCCATTCTTACACTTTTATGTCAGTATCAAAATGGTCATTTTTGATTAGTGAGCACTTTGACTGAAGCTGTGTATTATCATCTCTAATACGAATACTGAACTGTGCATAAGTGTCATTGAACTAAAAAGCTAATTTTTTAGAATATTTCAAAGGCTAGTCTTGTATGCCTAGGCAATTACAGTTTAAAACCTTCTATTAGGCAGACTAGATGCTACATTATATGTACAAAAACTTACAAATGGAAGCATTGCATTAGTAATTCACATACATCTATATCTACCCACTATGCAGTACAAACTGTCGGAGCACAATCTACTGCTATGGGTACACAACCTTCAGTATGAGACTGATCTGGTCAGAAAATATCAACTGAAAATATAGAAAACTATTATAATCACTGTGAGGTACTTTGACAATTAAGAATATATGATGTGAAAACATTTCATGCTAATACTGTGGTTCTCAACCCGCAGGCTGCATGTGGCCCAATTAGCACACAGCTGTGACCCAGCTCAGCTGTGTGCTACAGGCCAGCCTGCGTGGTGGGGTCTGAGTTCCGGGCCCCCAGTAATAAATAAGTTGAGAACCACTGTATTAGTATATTGCAAAATTGCATATTGCAGATGCCAAACAACTTCATCGTTTCTGGCAAACAACACCAACAACTCTTGCCCATGCAAAAACCCAAAAAGATCTTTTAATCTATTGTCATTTGGTATCTTTGACCTATAATTTTAACACCTTAATCTGGTGTTTAATTTAAACAGAAAAACTGTAGTCATAGTCATGCTGCAGTGTTTCTGGAACTGTGCAAAAATGTCACGCTCTCATTCTGGGTACCATTGTTTCACTTCACCTACAGGCCTACAGCACAGCTGGACAGTTCCACATTATACCTCTTTTAAATGTACATAAAATAAGCTTTCAAATGATGTGTAATATGGATGGGGGGGTACGTTAACCTCCAATAATATGGCCCTCTTTGGAGAATTGCCACATGCCTATGAAGACAGCAACAGTGTATTCACTAATGACTAGATTCTGCCTGGCTCTTTTGGAGTGCACGTACAGTGCAGCAGTGGGGGGAAGACAAAGACGACTCTTTCAACCACCCTGGTGTGGCCCATGGAAAATCCAGGCAGGATTACAGTCATTCCCCAATTCCTAATGGATGCACAGTGCCCCAAAAGCAGTGCTTAATTTTTGCCAGGGCTGAGCCCGGTACCTCTAGGCTTGGCAATTCCTAGCCCTGGCACCTCTGTGCTTGCTGCACCAGTTATGAATGTAAAAAAAATTGCTTGAGCCCCAGCATCTCTTTCATTACAAATTAAGCACTGCCCAAAAGGGACAGGAAGGTAGGCTGTGACCTCCAACTGACCTGTGCAGGCAGATGACATACAAGAAGGAGCAGGCTGCAAGCCACAAAAGGATGTGGTGGCATGCATGATCCTTGTGTGGGTTGGGGAATTCTGGGAGGCAGTCTGCCTGCCAGTGCTCTTCCTTCAGCAGTTTTGCACTCTGGACTATGTGTAACTGGCACAATCTAGCCCTTATTTATAATGTTTTCAGTAGCGAGTACTAGGGTAATGTTCAGAGTTTCCATTTAAATCTCTGTTGCTCATTACTTTATCAAAATATTTTCCTTTTAGGCTAAAAAGTCTCAGTCTAAAGATGAAGAACATGGGCACTGTTCACTCTTAAATGAAGTTATCTGGGCCAGAATTTGTTACTCTGGTTTTAAGTGCAGATCTTGCTAGCAGTTTGTTTGGAAAACAACTGATTTTGAGTTTTATTCTGTTATACATTTCACAGATAAATTTGGTCAGCGAGCATTTGTTGGCAAAGTTTGCATGGATCTCAATGAATTTGTTCCGGAATACAAGGAAAGCACTGATGAATCTGTCAAGGAGACAGAAAGGTAAAATGATTATACTGATAGTATTATCTTTAAAAATTGTATTTTTAATAAAAGTGAGAGAGCACAGGAAGGCTAGTTAAGAATTAAGCCTAAAACTTTAAGGTGTAGGAAGTAACTTTTATTCATCCTTTAAAAAAACAACAAAAACAAACATCCGATTCTCCTTTTATACCAGTTTTCCACTAATGCAACAAATCTGCGTCACTGGAATTGCTCCTAATTTACAACAGTGTAAATGGGAGAAGAATCTGATCCATACAGTGCACATGTATGAATTCGTGAGTACACATGCTTCTTTTAATGACTGTTCTGAAAAGGCTGAGGTTTAACATGAAGGACCTGTTACAATCATAGAATCATAGAATATCAGGGTTGGAAGGGACCTCAGGAGGTCATCTAGTCCAACCCCCTGCTCAAAAGCAGGACCCATCCCCAATTAAATCATCCCAGCCAGGGCTTTGTCAAGCCTGACCTTAAAAACTTCTAAGGAAGGAGATTCCACCACCTCCCTAGGCAACGTATTCCAGTGTTTCACCACCCTCCTAGTGAAAAAGTTTTTCCTAATATCCAACCTAAACCTCCCCCACTGCAACTTGAGACCATTACTCCTTGTCCTGTCCTCTTCCACCACTGAGAATAGTCTAGAACCATCCTCTCTGGAACCACCTCTCAGGTAGTTGAAAGCAGCTATCAAATCCCCCCTCATTCTTCTCTTCCTCAGACTAAACAATCCCAGTTCCCTCAGCCTCTCCTCATAAGTCATGTGTCCCAGACCCCTAATCATTTTTGTTGCCCTTCGCTGGACTCTTTCCAATTTATCCACATCCTTCTTGTAGTGTGGGGCCCAAAACTGGACACAGTACTCCAGATGAGGCCTCACCAATGTCGAATAGAGGGGGACGATCACGTCCCTCGATCTGCTCGCTATGCCCCTACTTATACATCCCAAAATGCCATTGGCCTTCTTGGCAACAAGGGCACACTGCTGACTCATATCCAGCTTCTCGTCCACTGTCACCCCTAGGTCCTTTTCCGCAGAACTGCTGCCTAGCCATTCGGTCCCTAGTCTGTAGCTGTGCATTGGGTTCTTCCGTCCTAAGTGCAGGACCCTGCACTTAATCTTATTGAACCTCATCAGATTTCTTTTGGCCCAATCCTCCAATTTGTCTAGGTCCCTCTGTATCCTATCCCTGCCCTCCAGCGTGTCTACCACTCCTCCCAGTTTAGTATCATCCGCAAATTTGCTGAGAGTGCAATCCACACCATCCTCCAGATCATTGATGAAGATATTGAACAAAACCGGCCCCAGGACCGACCCCTGGGGCACTCCACTTGACACTGGCTGCCAACTAGACATGGAGCCATTGATCACTACCCGTTGAGCCCGACAATCTAGCCAACTTTCTACCCACCTTATAGTGCATTCATCCAGCCCATACTTCTTTAACTTGCTGACAAGAATACTGTGGGAGACCGTGTCAAAAGCTTTGCTAAAGTCAAGTAACAATACATCCACTGCTTTCCCTTCATCCACAGAACCAGTAATCTCATCATAGAAGGCGATTAGATTAGTCAGGCATGACCTTCCCTTGGTGAATCCATGCTGGCTGTTCCTGATCGCTTTCCTCTCATGTAAGTGCTTCAGGATTGATTCCTTGAGGACCTGCTCCATGATTTTTCCGGGGACTGAAGTGAGGCTGACTGGCCTGTAGTTCCCAGGATCCTCCTCCTTCCCTTTTTTAAAGATTGGCACTACATTAGCCTTTTTCCAGTCATCCAGGACTTCCCCTGTTCGCCACGAGTTTTCAAAGATAAAGGCCAATGGCTCTGCAATCACAGCCGCCAGTTCTTTTAGCACTCTCGGATGCAACTCGTCCGGCCCCATGGACTTGTGCACGTCCAGCTTTTCTAAATAGTCCCTAACCACCTCTTTCTCCACAGAGGGCTGGCCATCTATTCCCCATGTTGTGATGCCCAGCGCAGCAGTCTGGGAGCTGACCTTCTTCGTGAAGACAGAGGCAAAAAAAGCATTGAGTACATTAGCTTTTTCCACATCCTCTGTCACTAGGTTGCCTCCCTCATTCATTAAGGGGCCCACATTTTCCTTGGCTTTCTTCTTGTTGCCAACATACCTGAAGAAACCCTTCTTGTTACTCTTAACCTCTCTCGCTAGCTGCAGTTCCAGGTGCGATTTGGCCCTCCTAATTTCATTCCTACATGCCCGAGCAATATTTTTATACTCTTCCCTGGTCATATGTCCAACCTTCCACTTCTTGTAAGCTTCTTTTTTATGCTTAAGATCCGCTAGGATTTCACCGTTAAGCCAAGTTGGTCGCCTGCCATATTTACTATTCTTTTGACACATCGGGATGGTTTGTCCCTGTAACCTCAACAGGGATTCCTTGAAATACAGCCAGCTCTCCTGGACTCCTTTCCCCTTCATGTTAGTCCCCCAGGGGATCCTACCCATCCGTTCCCTGAGGGAGTCGAAGTCTGCTTTCCTGAAGTCCAGGGTCCGTATCCTGCTGCTTACCTTTCTTCCCTGTGTCAGGATCCTGAACTCAACCAACTCATGGTCACTGCCTCCCAGATTCCCATCCACTTTTGCTTCCCCTACTAATTCTTCCCAGTTTGTGAGCAGCAGGTCAAGAAAAGCTCCCCCCCCCAGTTGGCTCCTCTAGCACTTGCACCAGGAAATTGTTCCCTATGCTTTCCAAAATCTTCCTGGATTGTCTATGCACCGCTGTATTGCTCTCCCAGCAGATATCAGGAAAATTAAAGTCACCCATGAGAACCAGGGCATGCGATCTAGTAGCTTCTGCGAGCTGCCGGAAGAAAGCCTCATCCCCCTGGTCCGGTGGTCTATAGCAGACTCCCACCACTACATCACTCCTGTTGCTCACACTTCTAAACTTAATTCAGAGACACTCAGGTTTTTCTGCAGTTTCGTACCGGAGCTCTGAGCAGTCATACTGCTCCCTTACATACAGTGCTACTCCCCCACCTTTTCTGCCCTGCCTGTCCTTCCTGAACAGTTTATAACCAAGTCTCTGTTACTCCAATCACGTCATAATTCCTTGACATCACCAGGGCCTCCAGTTCTCCCTGCTTGTTTCCAAGGCTTTGTGCATTCGTATATAAGCACTTGAGATAACCTGCTGATGGCCCCTCATTCTCAGTATGAGGCAGGAGCCCTCCCCTCACAGACATTCCTGCCTGTGCTTCCTCCCGGTATCCCGCTTTCCCACTTACCTCAAGGCTTTGGTCTCCTTCCCCCGGAGAATAATGAATTAGATTGGGCACCAGATTGGGAAAATGGATGAATGCTGATCTGGGAGCCATTTTGTGAATATACAGGTCACTACCCTGCAAGCACTTGAGCACATGTGTAATTTTACTCATATGAGTAGTCACACACATGCTTAAGTGTTTTGCAGGATCAGGACCATATTGGGAATACAGGATAATGTAACATACAGCAATCTAAATACTTTGTGGAGTGAGTCTGGAATTTCCACATTACTTACGTAGGTTATCCCAGGTGAATGCTAGTAAAATCTTTTTACCACTGCAAATTTTCATGGATTTTTTTTAATGGCATATATTTAAAGAAGAGGTATTTTTTAAAAAAAGGTTTAAAAACTGGTGTTAGTATTGTACTAATGTTTTTTCCCCTTGGCTGTTCACCCAGGTTTCCTTAATACCAACTGCAGAAGTATAGGCATATGAGCAGTGGTTCTCAACTTATTTATCATTGTGAGCTGCATATGTGTCCCACACTGTATTACCTGGGCCGCAGGGGCTGAGTGGTAGGTCAGCGGTAGCCCGGATCCCAACCCCCGCTGTGTAGAGCCGGGGGGCTGCCTGCCTCAGATCCCGGACCCCCCACCACGTGGGGCCAGCTGGCCGCTCCAGACCCCCAACCCCACAGCTGCCCCGGACCCCCGACCCCATGGGGCCAGCTGGCAGCCTCAACCCTGGACTCCCGCCATGTGGGGCGGGCTGGCAGCCCCGACCTGACCCTGACCCCGCCATGCTGGGCGGCGGGGCAGCCTGGACCCCACTGTGCTGGGCAGCCAGGAACCCGGACTCTGCCATGCGGGTTTGCCTTGAGCACCCAGCTGAGCTGGGCCACAGCTGTGCGCTAATTGGGCCACAGGTTGAGAACTGCTGCATTAGAGAGAGAGGACCTTTAGTTCCGGTTCTTGTTTAAAACATCAGAATGATCTAAAACGGCTTTTCTGTACATTCCTGTCATGTTTGAGATTCAGTATCTCAAGACTATAATAAGAATGGATACTCTATAATTTTGGAAAAGAGGAATTCCAACTCTCATGGATAAGATAGCTGTGTCCAGCCTGGAAGGTTTGCTTTTGTGTGACCTGGACTTCAGCCATGAACTGTGGGGAAAAAAAACTCTTCCTTTCTATTAAAAAAGGAAACTTTTTTGGCATGTTCAACTTAATTTTTTTTTAAATATGGTCACGATTTGAGAACTGCTCAGAGTTTTAGAATATTAGCGGTAAATTCGTGAGCATAGTTAGGTTAGGAAGTCAAAAGAATGAAATAAATGTGGTTTACCACATAGTCCCATAATTTATCACATAGATTCCAATAACTTACAGCGAATTGCTTCGATCGCATATATGGAGGTGATATATAAATACCTTGCATTTATCTTGTACCAAAAAGTGTGGAGAGAAAGTGGTAAGTGGGCAGAACTGGGAGGAAAGTAGGTGGGAAAGTCTGAAGTCTTGATAAAAAAAACTGTATTTAAACCTGAAACTACAGTAGATGAAACTGATTCGTTTCAGTTTTCCTTGTAAACCCCTGAACTGTCCAAGATTTGCAAGAACCTCTGTCCCTGGTGAACCTCTAGACACCAAGGACCTTTTCTGCCGCCACCCTGACACCCACTGGGTGGGTCCCCAGGAACATTAAAATCCTGTCTCCCTGCATCACAGGCCCTCAGAATACTCCCACCTTCCAAAATGTGGGGACATGGTATGATCTGGGGGCCAGCTTTTGCTCAACTCTAATGTCCTGACCTGATTTTAAAAATGTATATATATTTGTAGAGACACTTGTGCTTTACTCTATTGTTTTGAATGGAACAAATAAATCCACATTATGTTTTCAAATGTGTAAATATTGCACACTCTAAAATGTACATAAATGCTCCCTGGAAAATAAAAGGATACCCCTCTGGGCATGTTAAGTGAATGAAGGATAGACCGTCTATCAGTTTAAATCTCAATATATGTAACTACTGTAAATGAAGCATAAAATATTGCAATGTTCTAAAAATAGGATTTTAAATAATAGAATAGATTCTATGCTCTGATTTAAATTCATGTGCAGCCAAAATTAAGATGTCTTTTTTTAATAGGGCTGCTATAGCATATAATCATGCTTTCCATTGATTTAGTATAACATGTATTTGGTTTCCAGTGAGAACACAGAGTAATTACCACATGTCTGGGGTTAATTACTACAAGTGATAAAACTTCTGCATATTTAGGGCCGGATTCTCAGCTGGTGAAAATTGGTGTAGTTCTGCTGACTTCAATAGATCTATGCTGATTTACACTTGCTCCGAAAGTGGCCATTACCATTTTCAACTTTCTACGTAAAACTGATTCACATGTGAAGCACTTAATTAAACATTAAAGGTAAATATTTTTCCTAGATTTCTTAATTTATTATACTGGTTTTTACTTTTTTCCCCTTCAGGTTTGTTAGAGAACTACTAGAAAAGAAAGTAAGTAGAGTTGCTTTTTTTTTTATCAGCAGCATAACTTACATACTGTCGTGTACTTTTTTCCCCTATTTGCTCTGTATGAAATGGCAAAAATTCACTTCTTTGTTTATATTCACTTTTGCATTCCGTTTTTTCTATGGCAATAAAATGAAGATTTGGAAGAAAACAATCCAGTTTGAATGAATAAAATTGTTAACGCTAGTGACAAATCAGTAAAGGTAGATTCATTGACCAATTATATCCTGAATCTGCACAAACCTGTTTGGAGCTGTGGGTTTGAGTTGGCAAATATCAGTGTGACACCATACATTCAATATTGTTTGGTCAGAGCACTGCAGAATACTATACTTGGAAAAATAATTTTTATTTTCTTAAAAACTGCTCAGCTTCCTATAAAGAACAATTCTATGGTCATAGGAAGAAATAAGCTAATAAATTATTTCACTGTTTATAAACCATGCTATGAAGAGAAATCTTTGTTTAACTCAGAAAAAAATAGTTGTGTTTTAAGATAATGGCAGTATGGTGCCACAACTTTACACTGAAGTTAATAATCCTTTTCCACATTAGTTTTTTGGATCAGTACATTCGGTCACGTGTGTGAAGAAGATTCTAAAGAAAAACTGCAGATATATTTTATGGCACTGTTACTATAGTCAAGGAATGTTACGGCTTTTCCTTGTTACATTTCTTTTTTCAGTGGTTTCATTTGTATGACACTTGTTGCCAAGATTTCAAGCTTGATGCCTAAAGTTAGGCACCTAAATCCATATTTACTTACCTAAATATAGCTCAGTGGTTTGAGCATTGGCCTGCTAAACCCAGGGTTGTGAGTTCAATCCTTGAGGGGGCCATTTAGGGATCTGGGGCAAAAATTGGGGATTGGTCCTGCTTCTTGCAGAGGGTTGGACTAGATGACCTCCTGAGGTCCCTTCCAACCCTCATATTCTATGATTCTATGAAATCAGTGACCTGATTTTCAAACTGCAGCTGGGAGCTGAGGTGAAGAGACTGCAGGCCAAAACATCGGGCACTTTCTCTAGTGGTGTCACATGCACAGCGACAGGCTGGCATGCTGCACGTGAGGGCCATCAGGGAGAACAGTAGTTGCCAGGCACTTGCCCAGCTGCAGTTTGACTGTTATGCTATTTGCTATTCTGTTGGCAATCTTCAACCCAAAATGCCGTGCTTAAATTTAATGGCTAATTCTACTTTGTTGAGTACAGTTATCTTAGAGGCCTAGAGTTTAAGGCCAGAAAGGACCAGTAGATCATATTATAGTCTGACCTCCTGTATATTATAGGTCACAAATGCCTTCCTTGCTTGATATGTCTGGTCATCTCACTAATCTTCCTGTCTATGGAAGTCAGGAGCCAGATTGTAGCCAATGCACCTGCATAGAGTGGAGAAACTGGAACAAGAGGAAGGCACAGGAAATCCGGTGCTTCCTGGAACTACCTGCAACCTGCATCAACCCCTACTTCAAGCTGTGTCTTAAGTCATGTCTACACGGTGATAAAAAACCTGTGGCACCAAGTCCAAGAGCCTGAGTCAGCTGGCTTGCACTCACAGGGCTTAAGCTGCCTGACTAGAAATAGCAGTGTAGACATTCAGGCTTGGGCTGGAGCCCGGGCTCTGAGACCCCACGACCTGAGCCCAAATGTCTGCTCTACTATTTTATAGCCCCACAGCCCAAGCTTCACGAGCCCGAGGGGCCATGCACCGGGTATTTTATTGTAGTGTAGACACACTTAGTGGCACAATCTGGATCATAGAAATCAGAGATGGGAAAGGCCTATTAAATTACCTAATTCACCCCTTACTGGCCAATGCATGGCTGCCTTTTGACAATGGACATGAATATATTTTTCCAGTCCAGTTAAAATCTCAGTGATTTCAGGGAAGGTTGCTTATAGAAAAAATCTTTATAGTCCACTAAAATGACTTACTGAAAAAACTTTGATTCTCTATTCCTGTGACAATGGTTGTAATAAAAATCAGAAAATTGCTGTATAGAGATTCATTCATATGAGCAATGGATGCAGTAGGAAAAGAAAACAATACAAAATAAAGCCCACTCCTTTTTCATCATCATATAAGCTAGCGGGTCAGTGCACTCTTGGCCCTGATATACGGATTCTTATTTGCAATCTCAAGTATGCAATTTGAATATTTTCAGTATCAAAAGGTACAACCCATAGTGACGCCTCGTTTTGGACCTTCCTGCACTGAGGAGTTGCTGAGTAGACTTGGTGACTTTGCGAAGGCTCATGATATTCATGTGCAGGTAGGATTTGTGAGCTGTCTAAATAACTTTTTTCACTGGGAGAAAACTCACAGGTCAGGAAACATTCATGAGAAATCAGTTTCAAAAGCTTCACTGTTTATCTGATATTGCCTGTTATAGTTCAGGGCAACTACACCTGTATTCCTTCTCACGGCCCAGCAAGGGCACCCACACTAGACTCCCAGATCCTCATCTCACCTGTCTCGGATGGATACATGTGTGTCTGTCTCTCCTGACTGGGGTTTTACCAGGCTGTGCAGTTCCCTGCCTACTCTGTGAATTCCCCAGCAAGTCAGATTGCCTAACAAGGCCTGCTTTGATTTCTCCTCCAAGGCTATATACAGTGTAATTGCCCTCAGTTAGAAGTTACCAATCGCCTTTTCTAAGCAAGCACATTTATTCTTAAGGTAAAAGCATTACAGGGAAAACGTATTAAAACAATAAAGGAACATACACGCAAACTGATAAGCTTACCGAAGATCACCCCCCTTCTCCAACATGGGGTCTGGCCAGTCCTTCAAACCCCACCAAGGGTTTTCAGCTGTTAGCTCAGAACAAGCACACCTATAAATATGTGAGTCACTCCTTTATACAGTTTGGACCTTTGAGCTTGGGACCCTGTGAACAGGTAATAGGCAGACAGTCTCTCTTTCCTCAGGGCATAGCTTCACAGGGTTGGGATTTTTGCATAACCAGAGGCAGGGGTGGGGATTTTCATTAACTTCCCCCTAGATATTTCCCAGGAAATCCACTTCACATGCATTTTCTCGAAAGTTCATTCTTGTCTGCCACATTGTTCAATGTAGTCTGTTGATCACTGAGGCCCTTACATACATAACCTTTGCATTTAACACAATGAACTTCAAAGATGCATAAACTTAATTCAATAAGATCTCCCAAAGATATTGCAGGAAATTGCCATATCTGTCATACTGCCCAGTTGAGCAAAACACTTAACTTTGAGTCTGTCTTTAAATTCCACGGAAGTTGTCAGCCCCCTGCACTCTCCAACACAGGGAGTGGGCGGGGGAGGGGGGGTCATAGCTGGACCAGTGTGTGCTTCAGCAATGCCAGCTGGTGCATGATCTTTGGGGACCATAACCAATTGTTTGTTTAATGTTGCTGCTATATCCCTGTGCCAGCTCAGGCATAGGTGAGATCATCCTGGAGAACTATAACCAATAGCTCCTCATTTCTCCTGCACAAAGCAGATCTCAGCACAGAAAAGAATGAACCTTTGTATTCAAAGCATCTTAATTTAACATTGTTAAAAGAGAAGTGCATCTTACTGTGTCATTAAGTTCCTGCAATTTAGAATTAAAGTGCTTTTTAAAGCTTACAGCTGGCAGACACTTTTTGGTTACACAGTCTTAATTACATACTATACTCAAACTACTTTTGGGTTATTTAACATTCCAAGAAGGGATATTTGTAAATATTGGAAACATATGTTCCAGAGACAGCACAGAATGGATGAGATTCTTAGCCACACCAGAGGAGTACACAGCAGATCAGAGGAAGTGGGGGCAAAGGTCTCCTTTGTGCTGCCCTGAACCTGGATTTAGTCTGTGTTGGTCTGGCACTTCACTCCTTATCCCACTGGTCCAAAGTGCTGCTTTAACATTTGCCAACCACCAGTGACCTTGAGGGGCTATTGTGGCATCTGGGATTGCTGTGCTGGGCAGTGGTGCAAGTAGAAATCATTTCTTGCCGGTACTGCACTCATGGAAGGGATACAGGGAGTGAGGCACATGACCCTCCATGTGATTCCTCCCCACCCCCAGCCTGGGGCCCCCACACTCTTCCTGCCCCCTCTGCCGGCCCCCATACCTGCCTAAAATTTTACAACTGCATCTGTTAAACAGATGCAGTTGTAAAATAATGCTTTGGGCCCCTGGTGCTACCTGTACTTCCAGGTGTCATTGAGGATCCCTAAATTGAAAACTTCTTAAATGAAAGAAGGATAGGAAGGACAATCACCTCACTTTCCCTTAACACACTATCAGTGTCTCCCTTATGTCCAAACTAAGCTTCTGCCATCTTGCCTTTATCTGAGTATTGCTCTCCACCAGACACTAGGAAAGCAAAGCTGCCTAGTGGAAATGCAACTGCTTTACCTTTCCGGAGGGAGGCTGAGAGTTCGAGTCTGGCTGCTGGGATTGTGAATTTAGCCAGCTGAAAGGAGCTGGCTTGGCAACCCTAGGGATGGCTCTGGTTAAAGGAATTAAGCACAAAATGATTGCCAAGTTCTTGGATCAGATTTGTAGCAGTGATGGAATAAACTGCTGGCTTATGTCAAGTCTCTGGTTGCTTCCAAATCATTGGAAGGACCTCAGTCCCTTGGTTAGAATGCGCCCATTAGTATATTTCATAGTCCAGAGGCTTGAGCAGGAAAGAGGCACAGTGGAGATGTTTTCAGGACCTTTTAGCTTCTGCCAAGTGAAGGGAAATCTGTTCTCACTGTGAAAGATGGTGTTTGGAGTCACATGGGCAAGTTACATGTCCATCACCCCCACCATATTGTAGTTACAACGTTCACAGGAAAAGACCATTAAATGTAGACAGGTGTTTTCCAGGGTCCATTTTGAGCTAAGTGTTCCTTAATGGGCCATTCGACTTGACTTGTCCCTTCATGTGCTGGCTAAATACCTTGTGGGCATTACCACAGGAACAAACATGTAGTAAACATAGCTAATATTCATAACTTCAGATACCAAGGTGAATATACATGCATAGAAATAGCACAACCATAAGTACCAGCTATTTCACGTACATGACTATTCCTAAAAGTGATTCTGAAAAAAATCACACCATGTACCTGAGACCCTATGTGCCAGCACCATGCCCCACTGGAGTTTTGATATTTCTTATGTAACAACAGAGATGGAGCCAGTGACATGACTCTGTTTAGCCTAAAAGGGCAAGGTTAATTTTTAGCTGTTCGGGTGTGACTGCACCTTTGAACGTAGTCAGTGAAGGCACACTGGCACTCATTCAGGTTAATGCTTAAACACACTGAGGCCAGCTGTAAAATGCAACTGATTTTCCATGTGTTGGAACTTTGTTCAAATCTCACTCCACTATAAAAGGGGATACTATGCTTCCACATACAAAGAATAAAGCATAAATTTTTTCAACCTCAAATGAGTTTTACTTTTGACAAAGGAAAACAACAAAAATAAAATCTTCACGGGAGAACAAAGTCTTTGTATGTCTCCTGGTTTATGGACACTGAGCACCTCTGGGAACAAAACAGGCAATGAGCTCTGCAGATGTGAAAAATTCCTAGAAATCGAAAGATACAATACACACAAAACATAAAACCGTCACATCTACCGCACACAAGGATACAGATAAGGGAAGGAGCAGAGAGGGAAGGAAGATATGAATGGAGAAAAGGAGAGGAAATGTAAGGAGGAAAGATTTATAGGAGAATCATTCTTGATCTTTGAGTTCTCTCTTTTAGCCAGGTGTAGTGCATTGTTTCTAGACAGTGGCTTATAAACAATAATTCCCCCAGTGTTTCAGCCCTATATTTGGTCTAACATAGCTCCAAGTGTTACAAGGGGAAATTTATTTTTTTTCACTACAGGTTAGCTAAATTTTCTTGTTGCATAATTAGATTGAACTCCCTTGTATATTATTCTGGACAGAGACCTACATATTTCCCCTATTTTATTGTTTGGTATTAGATTCATCTTGTAGTGCCAGCTTCATCATCAGACATTTTTCCAGAACATGAAGGTCACATCTGGAAACAATAGCAGCTGTCACATGCTGTCACATGCGGAATAGAAAACAAACCCCAAAGGCATGTAGCCAGATATGGAGGGACAGAGGCTGCTCAGCCTGCAAAACCACAAGAGCTGCTGCCCAGAAGTGCATCTTTCATTTATCCAGTCAACCAGGCCACTTAAGTCCTTTAGTTCTGTGCCCATACTGATTTCAGTCAGCTTCTTAATAGCACTGTTTGTGGGTGGAGGACACGAATGACCAACTCCTGTGCCTTTGACTTGTTCCTGACCAACGTAAAACAGCAGTACATATGCTAACAAACTTAAACAAAGCCTTGGTTTCAGTTTGTTAGTATATGTATTGTGCTGTTAAGAATGAATGCCATAGCTGCGTTCTGCTCCTTTCCCTGCTGCGGCAGCGGGAAAAGGAGCAGAGCGCAGCCCTGCCCACCCCAGACATGACCTCCAGCAGGGCTACACAGGTCTGTGGGGGTGGGGGGAAGGTGTGGAGCTGCCGGCGTGGGGCCATCCGGCAGCCCCACGTCTTTCCGGTACCCCATACTGAATAGAAATCTCTTGTGGTACTGGAGGGTTCCACCGTACTTGCGCTCCTGGTGCTTGGATACCCCAGCCATACCCCCTTTTCCTGGTCCCACGCATGCCAGGTTTAGGAAAAGAGGAGTGTAGGAGCTGCTATACTGATGCTGTGCCATCTGAGGATTTCTCCTGTGGTGGGGAGACCTTCCAGGGACAGAGTCCACAGGTTTAGAATTGCTTTGCACTAGCAGAGCAGCACAAAGTGTCTAGCCATCGTTCTGTGATTGTTGTCATGCTGTCTGGAGTGGCTCATGACCATGAGTGCCAATGTCAGTGCAGACCCCCAAAAAAGGACAGAGGTCCCAAATGGTTGCAAGTTCTATACTTAGATTTCATCCACCCAGTAACTAGTGTAAACTCCTCAGGCACTATACAGCCTTAACGTGAGGTCACAGACAGTACCCTTGGGCATTCTGATCTCTCTTGCCATCCAGGCAAGCTTGTCTGTGTGACAGATAGTCACTTTTTACACCAGAGACAAAAAATATTCAGGTTACTTCTAGTCCCAAAGGGCCAGTCACTTTGCCCAGGTCAATTTTGCACCTTAGATCTCACACCAGTAAGAATGCTTGTAACTCATCCTGTAATGAACTAACTAAAGATTTATTAATTAAGAAAATAAATGATTGTTATTTACAAGGTTAAAATAGGAAACAAATGCACACAAATGAGTACCAGTCTTAGATTTAAAAGGTAATATGATCTTCTATAATAAGCAGCTCTACATGTCCTTTGAGGCTGACCCATGCCAAACAGCATGGGGATCTCTTGCTTATGTTTAGGAATCTTTGCTCCTCAGACTCTAGATAGCATAAGGATCCAGTTTCTCCTTATCAGGGATTTTCATCCCCTTTTCCCCAGAGTCCAAACTGATAGAACAAGTGTTGGCCCCTCTTCATATGAGTGGGGAAGGCAATCAACAAAGTCTTTGGCATTGTGATGTCTTACAATGGCTCCTTTGGTTTCAAAGGCCCTCTTGTCTGCATGACCAGCACTTTACACGAATTAATGCTTCTTTCCTGTTCGGTGAGTTACACAATTACAGATGTTTACAATGCAAAGGATGTACTACAGAGGTTATGAGAGAGATCAATACATGCAGCATCCTGCACTATTCATAAGACCTAATCACCAAACACATTCTTACAACTCTAATATTTATCTTAACAATGCTAACGCACAAGTAAGCCAGCCTGGTTTCCAGCTATCTCTTTGTCAGTGTTCACTGAGGCTTAGGGCTTTGGCATGAGCCGACACCTGATCTGCCAGCATCACAGTTGCAAGTCTAGTTAACTGTTAGGCCACCCAGAGTATTTGTATGGTCAGTTTGTATTGTTTAAATCTAAATAAAAAAGCAAATACTGATTACTGTTTTTTTCCCCCCTTACAGAGTCATATAAGCGAGAATGATGGAGAAATCAAACTTGTGGAGCAAATGTTTCCTGCCTATAAAAATTATGCTGATTTATATGATAAAAACAAGCTACTTACAAGCAAGGTAGTGTTATGGAACACTCTATAGTATAGGTTATGAGATTTATCAATATGGACAATATACTGGTGAATTTTATTCACTGCCCTCAGGCTTGACTGAGTTGCATTGCTGTATATCCAAGGAGATGCAATGAAATCTGAGAGAAGATAATGTAACTATGATTTACTATAGGGATACTTACTGATCACAGACAATAAAAGCTTTAAATAGTCAGGTATGCCAGAGCTATGCTCAGCACTCTTTAGGAGAGGACACAGGTAAAGACAATTTGTGCTCCAATCTGGTTTGTAATGGCCCCCTAGAGAAGTGAGGTGGAGAAGGAACAGGAGCAGATGGTTTAGAACTGTCTGTGCAGCATTTGGGGATTTCCCCAGAGAAATCTCCAGCTACCCTGCTCTTGTAGTTTTCCTACCCCTTTCTGCTGCCTGAGGGTTTGGCCTTTTGACTTGTGTATGATCCACTTCATTTTAAAATTATATGAATTGCACATTTTTAATTTTTATTACTAGCTCCTGTCCCACCCGCGCTTTTTTTCCCACTGAGTAGTAAACATGCAATTTCAAGATATTTCAAATGATGTTTACAAATTCCTAATAAGTTGCATAAAAACTTGTTTGTCTACGTGTGTGTTTGAACTAGTGGCAATATAAATCCCCAGTTTTTCACACACATCTTGAGTGTGTGATGTTTTCCAAACTATATTTTAAGGGTGCAATGTCAACTTCTGCTTTATCAGTGGATACAGTTGTGTTTAGTGTTACTATTAGGTTTATATTGACATGTACATTTGGGGCAGAAATACGCATATGTTTCTTAAAATTGTCAAACATTTAAAATCTTAGGGGGAGATTTTCCAAGGCACAAAGGGCAGTTGGAAAGACATTGGGAATGAGGCACTGAACTTTGTGCCTTGGGAAGCCTCCTCCAAGTGTACACATCTACACAGCATTTTTATTAGACAAATAAATATAAAATTACTAGTTTATAATGCAGTATTAACATCCCTTATCATACAATGATAAAGTCTATGCACAATAAGCTGTTATGCACCTGACAATACCACAGATCAAGGCTGACTAATGATAAAACAGGACTTACTAAAGTACATATCCCTGCCCTGTTGTACTGTTATGTAAAGCATTGAACATTCCTATGGAAAATCTAGGAACCAAACAGTGCTTTCTGACACAAGACTCCTTGCTCTATAAATTGTTCCTTTAAAACTAATCATAATTAAAGAGTAAAAATTTCTAAAACAACATGTCATTGTGTTTTACTTTTTAACAAGTAATGCCAACATTTCAAAATACACATTTGCAGGTTTGGAGATGAAGGGTTTTTCTTCTCTAACACCTGATTCAGTGGATAACTTTATGCATGTGCTTAACTTTAAATGTGACCAGTCTCATTGGGCTGGATTTTCGACTGAGTCTGAATTTAGGGAGTCCTGAGCCAGATGGCCCTTGTGCAAGTTAGGGCTTTAAGGGAACAGTTGTAACTTATTTGTCAGCAGAAGATTGGGCCTAGCAGAGTTCCACTCTGCCATAGCCACTCTCACTCCTACACCAGGTATGGAGGGGGCATCTGGCATAATTATGTGGCGCAAGGTAGACTCCGCAGAATAGAGAATCCAGCCCATGACTCCAATGGGACTACCCAGGTGGAACTACTCAAGTGTTTAAAGTTAAGAACATGCTTAAGTTTTCTGCTGAGTTGAAGTCCCTGTAAACGTTGAGTGTTCACTGTGCAAAATATCACTGTCCAAAACTTTTACTATATTTCTAGATGCTGACACCTTCACAGGCTAGGTAGCATGCCTCAGCCATAAAGTAGTGTGTGACAGATAAATACTTCATCAACACACTTCTACTGTGATCCAAAATGCTGCAAGCCCTTTACCCAAATTACAAAAGCAATTTTAAGCTTTTGGGCACCCTAACATACTGTGTTCTAAAACAGTGAAATGAACAGTATAGCCCTTTGGCTCCTCCAGGAAATCTGATCATTCCAAAGATGACGCCAAATACTTTAAAAAAATAACTGAGATTTATTTGGGGCAAGGGAGAGATACTTGTTATATTTTGAAATGTCAGACTGCTGGTTGGAGAGCACTGGGTTTATGTCCATGTTAAATAACATAAAGCATATAGGTATAGGATCTTTATATATATATATATATATACACACACATATATATATAGTATGTTATAAATTGTGTTTTTTTTAAATCCACATTGTAGGAGCTTACAAAAAGAAAAAAAAAACTTAATTACCACACCAAACTTTAATTTAAAAACGTTCGAGAGCCGATATACTTGTGCAAAACATAAACCGGGATTGCAGGAAACAAACCCAGAATCTCTGTAGTGTTTAGTGCTATCCTCTTGTCCTCAGTGTACCCCAGCATATTCCCTATCTCAGGGCTGTGTGGGGTGCAGCATAAGGGTGATTAAATCAGACGTACACTGCTCATGCACCTGGGGAATTCTTGCTCAGTCCCTTGTGGCTCCTGTGTGACCAGCTATAGAGCCAGGGCAAGAATCAGCTCCATTATTTTTCATCTAAAGCAAGGAGAGAAAGCCAAGGGAAGTGATTAGTCATTTAAGGCCTGATTCAAAGCTCACTCATGTTAATGGGAGGTTTCTACTGACTTCAATAGGTCTTGGATGAAGTCCTTAATACACGCTTTGCCTCTGACAATGGGAAATGGCATTGTGGATAATAAAAACAAAATAATAATAAATTCACAGGCAAAAAAAAAAAAAGTAATTTCTGTGTTATGTTGTTTCTCTCCAGACTGTGATGGCCCATGGCTGTCATCTCTCTGACGAAGAGCTGAAACTTTTTAGTCTTCGAGGAGCTGCAATTGCCCATTGCCCCAATTCAAACTTTATGTAAGTAAAGAAATAGCTAATGAGATACAATAGGCAGGGCTGTGGTTCAGTGGCATCACTTCTACCTGTAGTGACTAGATGTCAGGATTTATAGGACCATGGGCAACCAGGGGTAGTCAATTTTTTTGGTCAAGGTCCAAATTTCTTGGTCAAGGTCCAGACTCCAGATAAAATAATAAAACAACACCAATAATCATGTCTATAAGTAAATAAAAAGATTTGGGGGTCCATTCAAAAGCATCTGGGGGTCCAGATTTGTCCCTCAGTCTGCCTACTGACTACCCTGCACTAGAGTGAGGAATACTCGCTCATGTTCCATTGCTGCATGATGTGGAATAGGAACTGCTTTGTGCTGACAGAGCTCTTTGGTCATACATTGAACTGTAAGAATTGGGATCTCTCCCCTTTTAGTACATTGCCCCCTGTTGAAGCACATTACAGATTTAGCAGGAAACCCCCACTCTCACCTCTGGTTTACAGGAAATCCCCGTCTACTGTTCCCTCACTCTCTCCACATATTCCTTGTAGGACTGAATAGCACCCAGCTGACATGGCCGAGCAGTTTGGGGAAGGTACAAGGGAAGAATGTTGCATACTGAGGGGTTGTCCAGATTAGTGAGGTTTGTGTTATGTACAGTTGATCAAAAATTTCCCAATGGAACATTTTTCATTTGAAAAATGCTGTTTTGTCAAAATTGAAGCTTCCTGAAATGTGTTGATTTTGATTAAATTTTATTTTAAAAAAGCGAAACAAAGCATTCTGACAATGTTCTCATTGGAATGGAATGTTATAATTTCCCATTTCAAAACAACCTTTTGTTTCAAAATTTACTTTATATTATAATATAAAAATATCAACATTTGAACTAAACATTTGACTTCAAAACAAAAATACTTTTCAGGAAATTTCTCAGTTTTCTGATTGTGTTCTTATTTGGACTGAAAACAGATTTCAAAATCATGCAATTGCCCATGAAATAGAAATTCCAGTTCTTGCACAGCTCTAGTTCCATGCTTGTTTACATTAGGGTTTGCACAGGTGTGACTTACCCTGGGAACACTGTCACAGATACAGACTAACACGGCTGCTACTCTGAAACCTGTCACTGCATGTTACCAAGATAAGTCACACTGGGGCAAGCCCCATTTTGCTCTAGTGGAGTGGTTTTACATTAGAGTGTTGCATAATTTCTCTAGAACTAGACAAGCCCTGCAACCCAGTAGCCTCAATTAATTGGCTCCATAGGGAATCCCAGATTTGTTTAAACTGTTCTCCTGAAACAGATTTTATCATAAAATGGATTTTGTTTTTATTTTTCATATTTATAGATCAACTATCTTGACTTTCTACATCAACATATCACATTATATATGAAAGAAGGCCAAGATATTAAAAATGGAAGCCTGCAGCTAAGCTCTTAGTGTTTATTTAGGCGACTAAATAAGTGACGTGATTTTCAAAAGCATTTAACCGCTTCTATTGACTTCAGTGTATTTACTCCTGACTTACACTGGTGTGAGCAAGATCAAACTCAGGCCCTAAAGAAGTCTTATTTTACTGGTATTATTTTCATGCCAAAGGCTGGAAGACGTAAATTAAAGAAGCAGGGAATTTAGCCCCCCTCCTTGCCTTAACTCAGTCTCCTCAGTGGCTTCTCCCACCACTTACTCTCCTCTAGCTCCTGCCCTCTTGTGTAATGTAACCATTTTCCCTTCATGGGGTCTCTGGAGAGCTGTGGTCACCAATCTCAGCCCCAAAATGGTCCCTGGTGACATGCCAAGTATCCAAGCAATCGTGTCAATGCACCTTACGCCCAGTAACCCCATCAACCACCTTCCAAGTCCCATGGAACCTTCCCTTCCTGCTCAGTTGATTCATTTATGGCATTACGTTACACATGGCCAGTTTGTAATTTGCATATCTTCATCTTTGCTTTTGATTTTTGGCCTTCTTTGCCGTCTTCTTTCCTGAATATATTAAGGCCCTGATTTTCAGTAAGTGAGGCACTCAATGAATACAAGACTACAAAAGTAGCATAGTGAGTTTTTATTTTAATTTTACTTTATCCTTTTAATGATCAAGGTTTTATAATTCAGGTTTATGAATGCAAATTGTTTATTTCTATTGTGTAGGCATCATCCACTACATACATTTTGGGAAGTGCTTAGTATACAGAAGAGACATTGCCATGGAACTGTGTTAGGGCCCTCTTTTTCTGTTGTCACTGGAAACCCCTCCCTCCCCCCTACATACTACTTGAATGCAAGAATGAGCCTTAAGTCCTTTTCTGTATTTGTCATGGAGGATCTGTTTCTTTCCAATCCAGGTTGTGCAGTGGCATTTTAAACATACAAAATGTTTTGAAGCACAATGTGAAGATTGGTCTTGGCACAGGTTAGTAATTTACTGCAGAATCACTTATTTAGAGCCCATTTAGTGCACAAATGGCTTGCCACATTTTCACGTCAAAGCACTAACATGCTCCCAACCAGTGGACCTGATTTTCCATTGCCTTGCATCTGGAACGGGTCAAAAAAAAATTTTAGAGACATGTTTTGAAAGTGAAGGAAGCTAGTTTTGTTCTACTAGTCAAAAAAGAACAGGAGTGGGGTCTGGAATTATTTTCTAGATTGTAGGAAGATAATCTATATTATTCTGTTTATGATCTCTATTACCCTTACAGAGATGCTCATGTACAGATAATAAAACCTTCTTTAGGAATTAGGCAATAGACTCATTGAAGATGGCATCATAATGAACCTTTTTCTTTTTAGCTTGTCTGCCATTATGTAATATTAAATTAAAACTCATACAGTTTCCACCCAGATCATTATCCCCAACAAAAGCTAATTGTTAAGATTTTGATCTATTGTAGATGTTGCTGGTGGGTATTCAGCCTCCATGCTTGATGCTATCAGGAAATCGATGTCTGCATCTAATATCTTTCAAATTAATAAAGTGAACGAGACAGGCTTAACTCTTAAAGAAGCTTTCAGACTAGCAACTCTTGGAGGGAGCCAAGGTAAAGAAACTTTTTTTTTTCCCCTCTAGAATATGTATGTCATGCTTTGATTACAGCTTTGCAGTATACTGTCCTCCATCCTTAAAATGGGGCCAGATTTTAGGATCCCTCCATTGTAAAACTTTTGGCACCAACATGGAGTTATTTGACAATGGCCTTGCTTTCAGTTTGGTCGAATTTTTTTGGTTCTTACTTTTACAATCACATCTATTGTGCAGAGAAGGATAAGATTTTCTGCATGAAACCTAACACTGAACCTAACACTGTTGGATTTTTCATGGAGATAACGTATGATGTCAGAAGGACATTCATGTTGGAGGTAGAAATTAACAAGATTCAACTACTCAAACTGGCTAAGTGCTTCTTCATTTTTTTTAAACCCTCAGACGTTTCTTTCACTTGCGGATGATGGATTTCTAAATGTTGCAGTAACTTAAAATGCTTTGTATTCTCAGCAGCCAACGCTTCAAAACACTGCACAATCACTGCAAAACCATGTATCTTATATATGTATCTTGTCATCACATTCATGATTTTCTTTCTTCTTTTTGAGTCCTGCCACAGTCTTTTTCACAAAACAGTCCTTCTTGCCAAATCACTTTTCAGCCAGACTTGAGCTCCAAGAAAGTATAAACAACATATACAACATGTTTTTTGTGAGACTCAGTAGCATCCTTAACCTATAGGAATATAGCCAGCACATCCAGTGTTCCAGTGAATGATATGTTTTGAATGAATACCTACACTTCATGTTTTCTGTAATAAGGTATTTAATGTACCTTTCTACTGTTCAGTGGAAAGCAAATCCAAGCACGGGTACAGATTTAATACTGTTTAACTAGCAGAGGCATTGTCCTCAGTCACATTTTGGACTACTCTACATTTGCCACTAACTGAGGTTCTCAGGTTCCAGCAATATGGTGTCTTTAAAAGAGACACACCATTATAGAGCTTATGTCAGGGATCTCAAACTCAAATCACCACGAGGTCCACATGAGGACTAGTATATTGGCCTGAGGGCCTCATCACTGACATCTTTTCATACAAAGATACAAAAGCCCCTCCCTCTTCCCCAGGCCCTGCCCTCACTCCACCCCTTGCATGAGGCCTCACCCCTGCCCCACTTCTTCCCACCCCTTCCCTGCCCCCATTCCAACCCCTTCCCCAAAGTCCCCACCCCAACTCTGCCCCCTACCTGCCCCTATTCCAACCACTTCCCCAAATTCCCGCCCCAGCCCTGCCTCGTCTCCGCCTCCTCCCCTGAGTGTGCTGCGTCCCCGCTCCTCCCCCTTCCTTCCTGAAAAGTCCTAAGCGCCGCCAAACAGCTGTTTGGCAGTGGGAAGCATTGGGAGGTAGGCGGAGGAGCAGGGACGTGGCACACTTTGGGGGGGTGGAGGCGGGGAGTGAGGGGAGCTATGGCAGGCCGAAGGAAATAACTCCACAGGCCGCGTGTTTGAGACCCCTGGCTTATATAATATATATCGATTTTTAAAACTATTTTAATTTTATTGAATCTCCTTTTTCTAAATTAGTTATTTACACATTCCCCTATCTCTCTTAGACCTCTGCAGTTTAGGAAACTGTGGATTATGTAGATTTCTTTTTGTTGACATGTGCTGTTATTATTAGATTTGACTACTGATCTTTTAACACCCTCTTGTGTTTAACATAGAAACTGCACACTAGAGAAAAATCTCACTATACCCTGTCAGGGGAATGAGGGATATGTCCACACTGCAAAGGAAAACCCGCAGCTGGCCCATGACAGCTGACTTGGGCTGCAGGGCTGTTTCATTGCAGTGTAGACTTCCGGGCTCTGGCTGCAGCTAGAGCTCTGGGACCCTCCCACTTTGTCGTGTCCTAGATCCTGGCCTGCAGTCTGAAGCCTGGGCATCTACACTGCAGTTAAACAGCCCTGCAGCCCAAGCCCTATGAGCCTGAGTTGGCTGGCCTGGGCCAGCCGCAGTTGTCTAGTAGCTGTCTAGACATACCTTTGGTGTTTAATTTCATTCAAACCTAATATTCCACAAAGCTAACGTTTTATCATTTCTGGTATTTTTTTAAAACGTCTCTAGAATGCTGTGAAATGTCTGTAGCTCTCAAATTTCTTCAGAGACTGAAATTCCATTGCCACTCATTAACCATCTAAAAAACCAAAAGAGGAAATTCTGCTTCGACATTACACCCTATGCAATCCCAATGCCTTCTAAGACAATTTTGGGGTATTTATAAAGTTTATATCACATTACAAATTATTCATACAAACTTAAAATTATCCTAGATCATTTCAAAGGAGACTAGAATGACAAAAGCCCTGATTTTTAGAAGTGCTGAGCAAATCCCATTAACTTCAGCAGGGACTGTGGATGCTTAGCACCTCTGAAAATCAGACCCAAAGGGCTGTCATTTTATACTACTGTATGAGGCTCAAAATAATAAAGAAAAAAAAGTGGGGGGATGGGGAGGCCAGGGAGGGAAAGAGACCCTGCTAACAAATAAAACAAGCCTTTCAGCCCTCTGTTTGGCCTTCATTTCATGCTCTGCTGTCCAAGTGCAAGGAACAATTCTGCAGACAACATACAGCCTTAAAGACTCTGGAGTTCTTTTCAGCAAGGCTTCATATCCAGTACCTTCTTGTGAGATTTACCCAGTTGAATTAATTAGCAGAATGCTAGATCAGTTGGAGATGAACCAGAAAAATATAAACTGGTTGCAGACTCAGTAACATCACAACAGAATTTTTGCTGTGTTTTAGTTGATAACGAATGACTTTATAAAGAGCACTTTCACCCAGAGATCCCAAAGCAGTCTGCACACCATGCCCGCCTTATGACAATCTATGTAGACACCAGTCATTGAAACTAAAGGACCTAATCCAGTGCCCATTAAAGTCCATTTGAGTCTTTCCCTTGACTTCATTAGACATTGAATCAGCCTGTAAGTGAAGAATGCTTTATCTGATTGGCCCTATAGAACGATAGGTCTGCAGGCAAAACGTAATAACTACATAACTGGAATTTGCCCAAGAGTTGTCTTGGAGCCTAAGCCATCTCCTCTATCCTGCAAATGGCTCTGCACAGGCAAATGCTTGAAATCAGTGGGGCTGTATGCGGGCACTGCCCAGGCAGATCTAGGCGCAGGACTGAGGCCACACTGTGTTCAGGGTTGCATTAGCTAAACTATTCACACCACATGTTCAAATCTGGCACGGTCAGTTTAGCTCTGCACCCTTCACACCAAAGAATTAGAGCTTCACTCCTTCTGTGAGGTACTCAGCACTTTCAGCTGCCATTAAGGGCACTCAGCACTGTGCATGATCTGACTTTATGTGAGGATCTGTTAGATCCTGAACTTGAAAAAAAATCAGGATAGAGTGAACCTTCTGAAGCGTGAGGTTGTGGAAGCCGCTAGGACAGTTTTGGGGGGATTGCAAAGCTAGTCTGAGTACACAAACAAATTTTTATTTATAGTTTAAGCCCATTATATTGCAAGTGTCATTGAATTTAAAAAAAAAAACAACATTTGCACCTATGATGCTTGAGTGGGTTCATATTGCGTAAAATTATGTAAACCAATTTCACTGTGTGGACATTAGACATCCCGTGACATTTTTAATAAAAAGTTAGGGGTGTGCTCCATTGTCCTGGCCCAAAATTTTCCCTAATAACGTTCTGGGTGCTTATTGGTTGTTACACCTTCCAGAATAATAAAACATACCTACATTATGGTCATAATAAATACTTTCTAGTATATATAACCCTCCGTCACCCTCAAAAGGACTTTACAGATATTAATGAACTAAGCCTAACATCCCCATTGCGAGGTAGGCAAATATTATGTCCATGTTATCCCCATAAGTGGCTGCATTTTGGGATAAGTATGTAGTTTTATATTCTTTTGCTTTTGGATTCTTCAGGATGAAAGGACTTTTGCAAATGTAAGAGATCGCTCATCCTAGGTGTTTGAAATTAGAATAATCAATCACTTTATGACGTAGTGGAACCTAGACATAGGATGATGTAAAAAAGGTAAAACAAAAAGATATTTAATGAAAATTTAAAAGTGCCATAAATTTCATTCTCACTTGCCTTACTTGCCTATCGTTTCTCTCTAATCCCAAGAAAGACATTTTGTATGAAAAAAGTCTCTTAAGAATTCAGATGTTACGTTATATCACTATTTTAAAGGTCTGTTTTTTGTCATAGTAGTCTAAACATGTGCAGGTTTCCACCTGGACATAGATCCCAAACAAGTTGCCAGACACTTGTACAAAGTGGAATGTGCAGAAGACCAGAGGCTTGTTTATTAACTAATTGTGTTTCACAGTCCTCGGACTAGATGATGTGATTGGAAACTTTGAAGTTGGCAAAGAATTTGATGCACTGCTGATCAACCCCAAGGCTTCAGACAGTCCTTTTGACTTGTTTGCTGCAGATACTTTTGAGGTAATCAAAGCACTGAGTTATTGAAATGCTCCCAAAAGTTACTGAAAACAGCAAGCTGCAGATCCAGGAAGGTGACAGGGTGCTGTAGCATTCAGGGGCTAAAGCAGCACCAGTTCTTCCAGGAGTACCTAAGTGACAGCCAGGATACTGCACCCTACAGTATATCAGCCACACTACTCAGTGACAATATGCATGAGGGTTAGCCCCATTAGTCCCTAATGACCAGTTGCTCCTGAATGTTGGCATTATCCCATTACCTCTGGTAAAAACAATAGGCCAGATTAATCCCTAGGACTCTTCCACTGAAATCTAGTGTCATGAATTTGAACCTGTTGATTCCAGTGACATAAAACTTGTTTTTTAATGCTAGCATAACCTTTTAGCTGGGTTTATTTAGTAAAGAGAAAAGAACAAAGATTTTAATGGGCAGAATGAAACAAGGTTATTAGCTGATCAGTGGGAAGACAAAAGAGTGGGGAGAGGAAAATGTTATGACTTGAACAATAGTTCAACAATAGTTGAAGTGTTATCTAACTTATAGTGCCACATTTTTCTGATATTGGCTCTTCTAAGAGATATAGCCTCTTTATGTAAAAGATACATAGTTATTAGCAAATAGACAAATCAAAATTTGATTTTACAGTTAAAAAGCATGTGTTATGTGAATTTGTTTTTGCAGTCTTTTTTTAGTTTCATACAGGTGTGTTTTGGGAGGAGAGGAACTGCTTTCTGAAATTTGTGCTTTTTCCATGTTTTCAGGATATTATCCAGAAGTTCCTGTATCTAGGTATGTCCCAACCTTCACTATACAGAAAAATTCTTTTCATCTCATAGTTATCTAGATAATCTTCTGACATAATATAGAGATTGATTGCTTTTCCTTGTTGTTTTTTTAAAATCACAAATGTTTAAATAAGAATTAAGAAGTACAGCATTTTTGCTGTTATGTGGTTACACAACATTTGTTTTACACAAAATCCTATGATCTGCTAGGCTAAGGTTAACCCAACCAGCTAGCAGGTTTTTAACCATGACCATTTGTGTCTACACTGGAAGCTATGTGGTGTTTAACAGTGTATTAATGCTAACACAAATCACTTGCCCAGTCTATAAAGAGCCAATGCCCTTTCATGTAGTATGCCTTTGTTCTCAGCAAGAAAGATGGGAAGTCACTTCTCATGAAAACATACACACTCTTTAATTGGGATTGGCTGTACTAAGGGCTTGTCTACACTCAATTTTGGCATCAATTTAATGGAATTGTTTGAATAACCAAATTTTTTAATTAGTGCAAAAACTGAGTGTAGACCAGCCTTTAGATCTACAGGACTAGCACTGCCAGTTTCGTCCTTTTAAGATTTAGTGTAGAGGAGGGAAATCTTCCTAATAGAAGGCCCATGCCACATGAACCCTTTCCCAGTTTAAGAGGGGGCTGGGTGCTGCAGTCTGTGGAAGTGATCAGTTCCACACCTGATGCTGAGTATTGTGTCACTTACACTAGTTGCATAAGACGTATAGATTTATGCAAAAATCTTTTGGCTTTATTGTTTCAGGTGATGATCGGAATATTAATGAAGTATATGTGGCAGGCAAGCAAGTGGTTCCTTTTTCAAGTTCAGTATAATTTCATTTCCCTTCTGCAAAACATTCTATGGATCATTCTGCATCTAAGTTTGAAGGGATTGGTTAAATGCAGTGCCTCATTGTCAAGAGTGACACCTCACTTTCTTTGTTTAATGCTATGAATTTGCAAAATAATTACGAGCCTTGTTAGATTACAGTTTACCTTAGCAAGATGATCACATTTGTATAAGGGAAAAGGCTTTTAAGTCCATCTTTACAATTCACATCCATGAGCAGTGGGGGGTGGGTGGAAGAGAAAGCAGGGGCAGTTAGATTAAAGCTAGTGTGGTATACCTACTCTAGCAGAGGTTCCAGATGAATACTGTGCAGCTGTCTGAAGCTCACAGATTGCCAGAGCCAAATGGAATTCAAACCTTGCATGTTTTTAGTTGTGTTCTGGGCCTGATTCTCTTCGCACACAGCAGTTTATACCAGTTAACTGAATGGACTTCAGTGGGATTACTCCTGATTTAAACTGGTGAGAGATCAGACTCAGGCCCCATGATTTCTGCATAAACCAAGTTTTGGTAAAGAAAATTTATAGTTTTTAAGGCCAGAAAGGGAAAGTTCTCCCACCCCAACTGTCATAACTTCCAAATGATCAAGCAGCTTTGTATAAAAAGCTTTTCCTTTTTATGAGAGAAATGAGTGGCTAAAAAACAGAGGATCCATAAATATTCCCTGTGTGTTCACAGTATTTGTAATTCCTGTAGAATATAGTTTTGAACTGAGATAGATTTTTAATAGCAAAACCAGAGAAGTTTAAAATTTATAGAATTTACTTGTTCCTGCAAGTGCTTGTCAGGAACTATTATCTGTGTTTGAGCACAGAGGCAGGCATAATCCCAGTCTGGTTCACTTCCAGTTTAAAGATGCCCTTTTAATTTTTGAAAAAGTGATTAAACTCTTCCCTTGAAGAGCACATTTCCCTACATTTTAGCTCTGCCATTTTGCTTCTGGGGTTAGGCAGTTGGTTTACCTCCTGCTGGCCTAATGCCTCTTTTTCATGATTGCTTTGTAACACAATGGAAGTGCACTTGAATTTAAATACCCTCAGAGACCTTTCCTCTAGGCCAGGTCTACACTAGGCAATTAGGTCAGTATAACTATATATTGTTCAGGGGTGTGAAAAATCCACACCCCTGAGCGAAGACCTAATCCCAGGCATAGACAGCACTAGGTCAACTGTAGAATTCTCCTGTGGACATAACGACTACTTCTCGGGGAGGTGGAGTACCTATGCTGATGGGAGAAGCCTCCCATTGGCATAGGTCAATGGTGGGCAACCTGCGGCCGGTGGGCCACACGTGGCCTGTCAGGGTAATCTGCTGGTGGGCCGCCAAACCATTTGTTTACATTTGCACAGCCGTATGAAGCTGCCAGTGGCCGCAGTTCGCCATTCCTGGCCAATGGGAGCTGCAGGAAGCGGCGGCCTGCAGGTTGCCCATTACAGTGCCAGAGGATCCCTAAAAATCTGCAAGATATAGCAGCCAAAACGCAGCACAACCATTTGGGGAAAAGTAACTGAGGATCCCATTGTGGAATTTTACTCCCCCAAAGGTTTTCTATGAAATTCTGCACCCCTCACCATTTGCACAAAATTGCCTAAATAAAGACAAATCAAAGCACAACCTCTTCCCCCCGCCCCTCCCCCCCCCCCAAAAAATACACCACAAACAAAATATGAGCTGGCCCCAAGGCATAAAGAGAAGATACGAAATGGAACTAAGGACAAAGCCAGATCCTCAGCTGGTGTAACTTGCCATAGCACAATGAACTTCAGCTGAGCATCTGGCCCAAAGAGTACAAATGGGGGCGAGAGAACCTCTGAAGCACATATAACCAACTACTTCCAGTTGTCTACCCAGACTCTGGATGGAATCTTTGATGTTATTTGTGTCTTTCATTTATGTTCAATGCCAGCATGCAATTCAGAAAAAAGATGGGCTGTGGGAGGCTAGCTTGCTGGACCAATATGCTTAATGTATACTATGTTAAGACCAGCACTTTTTATTTATTATAAATGGAATCTATTTGAAATTTTATGTCTTTATCTTACTGTGTCACTTGTTAAACTTCTGCTTTTAGTTATTAATGAAATTGCTCCTAAATATTGCCTATGCTTTATGCAGCATTATTTGAATTATTCATGTGTAGCAAGTGGTGATCTGCACTTTAAAATGTTGCCTTGGCCTAATGTTTATAGTTATTCTGTGATTTTTGCCAGCAGAAGGCATTGTAGACTGAAGAGAGAGATTCTGTATTTGTTCATTTGTACTGAATGTTTTCATTGCTGGAGTGTAATTTCTGTTAGTAAGGAAAGAGTTAAAGGAACCCCGTCAAGTAGTTTATGCTCAAGTGTAGGTTGTGGGGACCGGAGGAGGGGGTCCTTTAATGGATTTATAAAACCTGATATGAATAGAAATATTTTCATTGAATTAAGAAAAGTTCTGTGGAAACAGGCTTTTAAATTTAGCCTGTAGTGTGGACAGCAAAGCACAACAAAAAGCAACATAAATGGACAAAAGTAAATTGGAGTTCTTTTAAAGAATATTTCAGTTTCAAAAATCAAAGATTTTACCAGCATAATCAGACAAGGACTTCAAAACATGTATAGTTTTAAGTGTTCCTATAGGTAATCAATAACGCATGACAAGATGTGTAGCTTTTGAAATTTATAATGCGTTTATATAAATCAATGGTACAGCCTCATCTGTATGCAGTACTGTCACCCCCATCTCAAGAAGGATATTGCAGAATTAGAGGGGAGGACCAACAAGAATGATCAAGGGCCTAGAAAAATTCTCAAAGATATTTAGGTCAGAAGGGACCATTATGATCATCTAGTCTGACCTCCTGCACAACACAGGCCACAGAATTTCACCCACCACTCCTACAAAAAAAACCTCACACCTATATCTGTGCTATTGAAGTCCTCAAATCGTGGTTTAAAGACTTCAAGGAGCAGAGAATCCCCCAGCAAGTGACCTGTGCCCCATGCTACAGAGGAAGGCGAAAAACCTCCAGGGCCTCTTCCAATCTGCCCTGGAGGAAAATTCCTTCCCGACCCCAGATATGGCGATCAGCTACACCCTGAGCATATGGGCAAGATTCATCAGCCAGATACTACAGAAAATTCTTTCCTGGGTAACTCAGATCTCACCCCATCTAATAACCCATCACAGGCCATTGGGCCTATTTATGAATATTTAATTACCAGAACCATGTTATCCCATCATACCATCTCCTCCATAAACTTATCAAGTTTAATCTTAAAGCCAGATAGATCTTTTGCCCCCACTGCTTCCCTTGGAAGGCTATTCCAAAACTTCACTCCTCTGATGGTTAAAAACCTTCATCTAATTTCTAGTCTAAATTTTCTAGTGGCCAGTTTATATCCATTTGTTCTTGTGTCCACATTGGTACTGAGCTTAAATAATTCCTCTCCCTCTCTGGTATTTATCCCTCTGATATATTTATAGAGAGCAATCATATCTCCCCTCAACCTTCTTTTAGTTAGGCTAAACAAGCCAAGCTCCCCGAGTCTCCTTTCATAAGACAAGTTTTCCATTCCTCGGATCATCCTAGTAGCCCTTCTCTGTACCTGTTCCAGTTTGAATTCATCCTTCTTAAACATGGGAGACCAGAACTGCACACAGTATTCCAGGTGAGGTCTCACCAGTGCCTTGTATAACGGTACTGAAACCTCCTTATCCCTACTGGAAATACCTCTCCTGATGCATCCCAAGACCGCATTAGCTTTTTTCACAGCCATATCACATTGGCAGCTCATAGTCATCCTGTGATTAACCAATACTCCAAGGTCCTTTTCCTCCTCCGTTACTTCTAATTGATGCATCCCTAGCTTATAACTAAAATTCTTGTTATTAATCCCTAAATGCATGACCTTACACTTCTCACTATTAAATTTCATCCTATTACTATTACCCCAGTTTACAAGGTCATCCAGATCCTCCTGTAGGATATCCCTGTCCTTCTCTAAATTGGCAATACCTCCCAGCTTTGTATCATCCGCAAACTTTATTAGCACACTCCCACTTTTTGTGCCAAGGTCAGTAATAAAAAGATTAAATAAGGTTGGTCCCAAAACCGATCGTTGAGGAACTCCACTGGTAACCTCCCTCCAGCCTGACAGTTCACCTTTCAGTAGGACCCGTTGTAGTCTCCCCTTTAACCAATTTCTTATCCACCTTTCAATTTTCCTATTGATCCCCATCTTATCCAATTTAACTAATAATTCTCCATGTGGCACGGTATCAAATGCCTTACTAAAATCTAGGTAAATTAGATCCACTGCGTTTCCTTTGTCTAAAAAATCTGTTACTTTCTCAAAGAAGGAGATCAGGTTGGTTTGGCACGATCTACCTTTTGTAAAACCATGTTGTATTTTGTCCCATTTACCATTGACTTCAATGTCCTTAACTACCTTCTCCTTCAAAATTTTTTCCAAGACCTTGCATACTACAGATGTCAAACTAACAGGCCTATAATTATCTGGATCACTTTTTTTCCCTTTCTTAAAAATAGGAACTATGTTAGCAATTCTCCAATCATATGGTACAACCCCTGTGTTTACAGATTCATTAAAAATTCTTGCTAATGGGCTTGCAATTTCTCATATGATGAGAGCCTGAAAAGTGTGGGATTATTTTCCATAGAAAGGTGGTAAGAGGGAACATGAAACCAGAATATAAAATAATAAACAAAAACAAGGGGACATTGAGTGAAATTAAAATGTGGGACATTCAAAACTGACAGAAGGTCATTCTTTTTCATACGTTGTGACACTCATTGCCACAGATGTTAGTGACACCAAGAACTTGAAAAGATTCAAAAGGGGACTGGACATTTATATAGACATCAAGAATATCCAGAGAATTATAATTAGCAGTGGGTGAATAACGGATTTTTTAGTTCCCTGGCAGTTCTGAAAAATAAAAAGAATATGGTTTCAGTCAACCCAAACCCAGAAACTTCAAAAAATTTTGATAAGTCAAAAAAAATCCATTTAGTAATGTTTTGTTTCAGATATTTTTGAAGGGCTAGATTCACAAAATGCTGATGGTGACAGGGTTAGAAGATGGCGGTGATGGTGCCCTCCTTATAACTTGTAGTTCAGTGGTTAGAGTACTCACTTGGGATGGGCAAGACCCAGGTTCAATTCCCCTGTGCCTCATATGGAAAAGAGATTTGAACTTGGGTATCCCACAGTGCAGGAGAGGGCCCTGACCACTGGGTTATGGGGCAGCTCTCACTTTCTCTTGCTGAAGTTGTTTCACTTGTTATAAATAGTCATTGGAGCAGTGACTTGAACTTTGGTCTCCTACATCTTAGACGAGTGCCCTAACATGGCTTGTCCTAGTCTACACTGACCACAAAGTCATGGTCACCATCATCTCGTCTAATTCCAGGGTTCCCAGTCATGCTGAAACACAATAACATTTTCTAATGCAGATGAGCCTTCAATAGCTTGTCTGCTGAGACTGCCACCAGGGAATGGTGGTGGGTTTTGTGAGGTGGATGCCTATCCCAGAGAATCTGCACTAAGACTTTCCCCCTTTATCTTTATGTTCCCATTCCATGTCCAGTAAGGTTCTAAGCTAGTGGGTTAGATTCATTCCAGGGTGACAATGACCTATGTTGATGTAAACCTTAGTGTAGATCACTGACACTAGAAAATTCACTAGGGGACCAGGCTGCAGCTGTGCAAAGCAGTCATACAACCTCTGCTAGTCTGCAGAGCCACGGACAGCACAAGAAGCAGTGCTAGGCAGTATGGGCAACGTTCTGATTCAGCACATCCCCTAACAGGTCGTGGTGGGGAAGGTCTTGTGCAACTTAAGGGAGGGTTATGGCAGCAATACTGGCTGCTCTCCTTAGGGATCACACCTTGTCCTTCCTCCCCAGCATGTAATTTACACCTCCTTGGGCCAGTTTTGCTGAAACTGGCCAATGGTCCCATCTGCCTGGTTCCTGTTATACGTAGGTCCCGGTTCTCTCTTTCCAGCTGTTCTGAGGAAAACACTTAACAGAAATAATGTTGTTCAGTTCCTCCTTTCTATTCTAATTATGTGTGTCTTGGAGGGGGGAATTTGGAATAATGGTATTTGCTTTTTGCACTGTTCTGCTTGTTTCTGATTGTGCTGAATGAACACCCATGTACTGCTGAAACAAAATAAAGAGGCCTTGTGTTTACATTAATCACCATCTGATTCAGTGCGTTTGATTGATAAACCTGGCCAGCTAACTGTGTAAAACATATACGGTGAGGATCATAATACAGTGCAAAGTATTAGTGAGTTGCACAGAAGTTACCTTTTGCCCTGTGGATCTCTGACAATCTGTAAAGCCTGCTTAGTATGTATAGCTTTGTTTTATGGGAGCTACCAATCTTTTTTAGAATCAAAATGCTAGTTGCGCTTTGTGTGACTTTATTACCACGTTTATAGGCCTGATAAATCAATATAACTGCTTCACTGACACTTATTATTTTGTGCTTAAATAGACCATCCTGAAATGCCTTTCACGCATTTAGCAGCAAATACACAAATGCAGAAAAGAATCACTTCTTTTTTTAACATATTTTTCTCTGCTTTGTAATTTTGCAAAGCTTAGACGTAAAAGAGTTTCATATCTCAGCAGATATAAAGCACAGTAGATGTGGATTTCCTTAAACCAAAAATCCCATAGGAGAACTATTAATTACACACTGAGGAATTATGTATCAAGGTTTTGAGAATTATGCACAAGTGATTACTAAAATATGCAAAGTTATGTGCAGATGAATTTTTTTTCCCCCAATCAAGCAGCTTGTTGATAGAAGTCATGCAAACTGGTCAGAAAAATACTGAAACTAAACTGCTTTATTTGTTATAATTCTTAATAAAAAAAGCCCATTTAAACGTTGCAATACAGGAATTCTCCTTCTGTAAATGCTTAACACTTCATTTTGGAAAATAGCTGTGACAACTGTTTTGATAAATGTTTGTTGGAGGGGCTATGTAAAGATTTTTCTAAAGGATTGTCTACATACAAAAGTTGTACTGCTTGTACAGTTAAAGTGGTGGACACAGTTAGGCCATGCCTACACTACAAAATTATATCAACCTATCTTACATCAGCATACAGCCACTGCAGTTATTAAATAACTTGTGTGGGCACACCCTTGAGTCCTTGTGTTGGTGGTGCATGTCCTCACTAGGAGCACTTTTATCAATTGTATTGTCAGTGTGGGGCACTGTGAGATGGCTCCTGAAAGCCAGAAACAGTTGACGTAAACAATGCAGTGTCTAAACTGACACCGTGTTGACCTAATTACATCGACTGTGACTCTACACCACTCAGGGACATGGTGTTACTAAATTGGTGTAGAAAGGCACTTACGTCGTCGGGAGCCAAATTTAAGTGAAGACACTTCCACAGCCAGGTTGACACAAGGCACCTTCTGTCGACCTAACCCTGTTTTGTAGACCAGGCCTTAGACTATGAGTAGACCAGGCCTGAGAGCCTTTGGGTAAGTAGCCCAGTAAATCTGGGGATACAACTAGATTTTTCACTACAGTGAGTCAATACGGATGTCGTGTAAAAGCCCATTTTAAGAACACAAATGAGCACAAAATTAAGAATAGCTATTTTTTAAAATTATCTGTTGAATTTTAACCAAAATAAAGATAATCATGATGAAAGTATTACCAGTATGTTATTCATGGGCCTCATCCCAAGGCTGTGAAAGGAAAGACTTTCACTGACTTCGATTAGTTTTGGATTAGGTCCAATGTCTGCATCGTTTATAAATTAGCTTATTGGTTTACAGTTTGTGAATAAAGGGCACAGTTATAATGCAAGAAGCATGGTGCTCGCACTCTTCTTTCCTTCTGTGAAAGCCTTCTGTTTGAAAGAGCAATGTATGTATAATGAATTCACAACTGCATCCTTGTAGCTAATTGCAAGCACAGCCATCTTTTAGATAGCTTCCCAAGTTCGATACAAGATTCAGCAGCAGCAGCTCCTTCATTCAGAATGGATTTGTGTTCAGAGTCCAAAATATAACTGTTTGTGGCCACACCTTCTCAGCATCCCCTTACAGGGGACCGAGCCCTCCTGTTATACAGCCGCCACCACCCTAACTGGAAAGGTGAATTTGGACTCTAGTCACTTTCTACCTTGTCGCCAGTAGCAAGTGCCGTAAACCATCTCTCACCAAACCCACTCACTAGTGAAAAGCACACCACTGTTTGTGTTTAAGCAGCTAAAACATGAAGTCTTCCTGCAGGGAAGGAGTGGAAAATCTTGCAAGTTTTCCATTGAACTACATGGAAGACATGCAAATTCCTCACACCTACCTAGGAGAGACACTTTCCTTTTTGGTTGTGTTAATAGCTTCCTTTTTATCCTGAACCAAAAGGGAACAATATGTCAGCACCAAGACAAACATCCTCCTTCCCAACTGGAATTGGGCAGGAGTTTTAATTGGTCTTGACAGCATATAAAATTACAGAAAATCATGAATATGTTGAACAAAAATATTTCCCTAATATTCTGCATTAATGTCTAAAAATAATAACTCGTTGCTGGGTGGGGGAGCAGTTCTGCTCTTAGATATGTGGGTGAAACTCTTATTGAGTGAAGGTAGAATTCTGTTCTGTCAGTGAGTTCTGCTTGACACCACTCAGTCACTCTCTGGCTATTTGACTGCCTCTCACTCTTTCTGTGTGGTTTATCTCTAGCATCCTTTAAAATTAACGTTCACCATTGTTATACTTTATGACTGATGAAACTGCAAACAGATGTGAAAAACAAGAATCAAGCTGAAATGCTGAATAAACCAGACCTTGCTGAATGTTGCTGCATACCAGAGCTATGAGTCTAAAAAAGCTGGTATCATTTCCAGCATCATGATAAAATTCATGCCCTCAACAAAAATGTTTGAGAAAAGAGAGGAACTGATGCTGCATAGAAGAGGGCATTTCCAATCAAGACTCCAATAAGAGGTCATTAAATAAGGAGAGATTCAGAGATTTTAAAGACAGAAGGGACCATTATGATCATGCAGTCTGATCTCCTCCACAACAGAGGCTATAGCAGATGTGGAACTGAGGCACCAAAAACTTCTGAGCCAGAGCTTTAAAAATACGTAGGCACCTAACTGCCTTTGAAATCAATCTGACTAGCTCAAGGTCACACCGGAAACTTGTGGTGGAGAAGACAATTGAACCCAGGTCTTCTAAGTTCTAAGCTAGTGCACTAACCACTAGAAAACCCTTCCTTCAGCTCCCTCTTTAACCTTATTGATTAATATAACCACTCTACCAAGAAGGCACGATTCACTCAAGGCCTCCAATAATACCTCACCCGACATGCAGTCATATATGACTTATATTTAACTCCTTTGCTGTTTTCTCAGTAGCTCCTTGCTCCCAAAAGGGTATTTTAATGAATCAAAATCTACTCTTGCCATGCTTGTCCCTTATATTTAATGTTGGCTTTGTTCTGGAGTTGATTCTGGGATGCATTAAGCTGGAGTCTTTATTTAAGACTCAGCCATGAGAGCTACATGTACACACTCTGAGAAAGTGATAGACGTGAGGCTCAGGTTGCCCCTCTTCACCTCCCCCCAAAAAAGAGGTAAAATGATCCAGTGGTCACATTCCCACACTGGGAGTCAAGAGATCTAGGTTTTCTTCCCATCTCTGTCACTGACTCTTCATGAACACAGGGAAGTCATTTAACCTTCCCGCACTTCAGTTTCCCCCTCTTTAAATGTTGCTGGATGTGCATCAAGGACCCCATGGCCCATCTTCTGGCCTACCCCCATTGCAGTCCCTAGTTCTGGTCAATATGGGGCCAGCATGGAAGCTCCACCACCCCAAAAATGCACAGGCTCCCCAGAGGCTGTTTCATCCAGAGTTTTCACACCCAGCCTCAGTCCTGGATTAAGCAGTGTAAAGGGCCTGGCACTGGTACCATGGGAGAATTTCATACAGAGTGAACGTTTCCTTCTCATTCACAAAGGGGGGAATGGGGGAGGGAGGAGTGCTAAGGTGAGAACAGACAATTTTAAAGTGAGAAAGCTCAGAGCAGCAAGAAATAACACTAAGGACGAACACTTGCTCAGCCCAGGACACTTCAGCCCCAGTGCATCAGCTATAATAGCAGCTGTAAGTTAGGTGAAGCACATCATGTGAGCACAGCCCTCCACATAAACACACACACTCCGTTCCTTTCAGCAATGGAGCAGATAGATTTAAGTGTGTTTATGGTTAAGCATCTGCTGCTTTATGTTACTGGCAGGAAAAAAAAGCCAAAGTTATTGCCCCATAGTGCTGCTTTGAGGTGCCCTGCTGTATTTGCCACTATCTAGCCATATATAAAATTTCCCAGACATTATTATAGTCCAGTTATAAAACTAATCCCATTACCAAAACAAACAACTTAATGGGAGAAATAAATAAATAACCCCGGTAAGTCGTCTTTATTTAACCAACAAATTGATGGCATGGCTGGTGCTATCAGGGTCGGTCAGAATATATATCTGCATCTCTAGCTGCAGCAATGGCTTCCCCTAAATATAATGGGAAAGAGATAAAAGGGAGCAGGAAAAGGTCCTGAAATAAAATATTTCTTACTGACTGGTATGAAAGAACAGGACAGAAGGATTGTATAGGACTTTAAAAAACCAACAACAAGTGTTAACCTTCCACAACAAGGTACATGAAATATATCAAATGTTACATCTCACACTTAGGATACAGATGTTTCATACACTGGATAGTGTAACAGACTTTTTAGATGTTACATGTAACAGCTGCAAGCCACTTGTGCTTCTATCTCATGGTTATCAAAAACTTTTGATGGAGTTGTACAGAGCTGTGTAGTTCTCTTTGTGCTGTAGGTTATATTTCTCTCTTGACAGAATCTATGCTCTAGGTTCTGAACCAGATCCAGATCAGGCCTCAGATTCTGCCCTCTGAAGTCCAAATTCAAGACTCAGGGCTCTGATTCTGGCCTCTGTTATAATCCCTTCATGTTGGATCTCGGCTCTGCCTGGGAAATACCACTGTGAAAGTGGCTTCCTTGGGTAGCACAGAGCTTCTGAAAAAGCACTTTGCTACCCCCTCCCCCACCCTCAGAGTCCCCAGAATAGGAGTATGCTGAGGAGGTGTTTGGGGGGGTGGGTTGGGGGGACATGGCTGGGGAGCTGCGACCCTCTGGCTGTTCTTGACCAGAAAATGACCAAGAATAGCCAAAGCATAGCACAGGGCTCGCCAACCTGAGAAGGAGCCAGAATTTGCCAATGTACATTGCCAAAGAGCCACAGTAATATGTCAGCAGCCTCCCCATCAGCTCCCCCTACCCCCCACTCCCAGTGCCTCCCACCCACCAGCAGCCCCACCGATCAGTGCCTCCTGCTCCCTCCCCGCACCTCCCAATCAGCTGTTTCGTGGCATGCAGGAGGCTCTGCAGGGGAAGGGGAGGAGCGAGGGCAGGGCAGGCTCAGGGGAGGGGTGGAGTGGGAGGGCCTGTGGCAGAGCCAGGGGTTGAGCAGTGAGCACCCCCCGGCACATTGGAAAGTTGGCACCTGTAGCTCCAGCCCCAGAATCAGTGCCTATACAAGGAGCCGCATATTAACTTCTGAAGAGCCACATGTGGTTCTGGAGCCACAGGTTTGGCCACCCCTGCAATAGCACCTAACATACATTAACACAACCCTCTGGCTTCTCTAACTTATGACCAGTCAGCCCAGAGGCCATAAATGTAACACCTGTGCTCCCATCCCCACCCCCAAGCTAAGCATAGCTTCGTTCAGCATTAGTTCAGAATTGAGGCCCACTACCTGTATTTGGATGGGCATTTTACACACTTGATTATTACTTCTTTGATTCTTTCCCTCATTTTTTCACCACTAGAAAGAATCTGAAGCTCTCTGGGAGGACTGGGCTTTATATTTCGGCTGCACAAATACGTTATTTTTGCAAGAAAGTCAGTTATGATGGACTGTGTGAAGGCATCTGGAGGACAACAGGGTTATTGGCTGTGTGTGACATTTGGCTGTGATTTTTGCATGTGACAGTTTAATTAATGGCTTGCTCCCATGATTTTAACTACTTCACTCCACCTGGGGCACAGCAGCTCGTCTCCGTGTATTCTGGGGCTCCTTGGCTGGCAGACACAAAACCCTGGCAAATTCTTATCTGTGCTGTCTGAATATGAAAAAAAAAAAATCAACTCTCACTCCTCCCAGAAGAAATTGCTCTTTTCCTCCATGTAATCTTGGACTCATCTACTCAGTATTTAGGACATCATATTTAGGGAAGATATGACAGTGGTTAGGACCAATGGGCATGTTTCCTCTGTCTCTCACAAATAAAGAGCCTCTTTCTGAAACTCGGAACACACGTCATGGTGTATACGGAATCCAGAGTTAGGGGATTATTTTGGCTCTGCTTGACTTTAAATATGAAACAGTTATCAGAAGATAGTAAGGAATATGGCTAGAGCAGGGTACTGGAAGTCATTAGATTTGCGTTTGTTCATTTAATTTCTCTGTGCTTCTACTTCCTAGCTGCAAAATAAAGTTCATCCTACCTTATTTCATAATGGCATTATGTGGAATTAATGTTTGTAGAGAACTTTGAAATCCTCAGATGAATGGTACATAAGATACATAAGAAAAAATATATATCCACTACCAAAAATTTACCACTATTTTAGACCTTTTTGTTAGTCACTTTCAACCATTCATTTAAAAACTGCTAGTTTAGGGGAGAGGGTATGTCCTACAGGTACACCAGTGGCTCAAAATACAGTGCAGACAAAGCCTAAGAATTTTAGCTAATTTAATGTACAAGAATTGTATAAAAGAAAAAGGAGTACTTGTGGCACATCCGATGAAGTGAGCTGTAGCTCATGAAAGCTTATGCTCAAATAAATTTGTTAGTCTAAGGTGCCACAAGTCCTCCTTTTCTTTTTGCGAATACAGACTAACACGGCTGCTACTCTGAAACTAAAGAATTGGATACTATCTCTTCCAATAGTTTTTCAGCCCTCTAGTGGCACTAACTGTGTTCTGGAAGCCACTAAAAGCCCATCAGAGAAGCAGTGTAAATAGGTAGCTAGGCCTTGCAAGTTGCCTATAAACACAATTATTTAGTCCGCACTGTGCTCACCTGGTTCTTTATTTTATGTCCATGGTGTAAAAAGCAAAAGATACAGCAAGCAACATAGGACCCAGTCCCGGAAAGACTTAGACACGTGCTTAACTTTGTATATGTGACATCACCAGGACTTCTTATTTGTGTAAAGTTTGCTTAGCAGCCGTTGCAGAGTCTGGGCCATACTTTGTAACCTAAACTTCTGACTCCGCTAGCAATGTGTTTAACAGTACGACTATAAGGTGTATTTGCATTTGACTCTTGTATTTTGTGATTCTCTCTCTATTTCCATCAGTAAATTGATTGCATTTGTGGTGTCTGAAGTTGGTTGTTTAAACTGTTAGCTCAGGGAGGCTACTGCTTGGAGGGAAAGGAAACTGACATCTGACCTTCCTGGGGTGAACAGAGGAATAAAGTAATCGTCTGAGCAGCCCATAATTAGAGAAGGGATTTGCAATCCTCATCTGAAAAGATGCCATGAGGGGGTGGGGTAGGGAGCAGCAAACACTCCTTTGCAGTGTTTTAAATTAAAACTGTTTCAGGGAGTTGTGTTTTAGAGTTTTTATTCATAAGGCTACTCGGTCAGGGCTCCTGAGCTCCATGAAGTTCCTTATTACACAGCTATAATCCATTCATTCTTTGGCTCCCACTAGTAAGAGAAGTTAATGCAGAAGATTTTTAACAGGGAAACTATGAATGAGCTTTGGCTCCAGATGCTAACAGTATGGAAATGATCACAGTCTCTAAGATTTCTTTTTAAATGCTGTATGGTTTAATTACTGTTGAAAATAAAATAAGTTAAATATCTGATGGCGGCAGAGGCAGGTTTGAGAACAAGGGAGAGGTGTCACTTAGCCATAAATGCGGAATTTCAAATAAGCCGAAGATATGAGAACTGTCTCTGGTATAGGCACGGTGGTCATCCCTACATCTTTCCTACACACCTCTGAGGTGTGTATCTCTAACTCCCAAAGACAAATAAAGGGCATCTAACTTTAATGCTGGCAGCTGTGACTTTAGTTGCCATACTTGCTGGCAAGCAATAATGCAAGCCACACATGTCTTCTCACAGCTGATTGTGTAAGAGGGTGAGACAGGACTGGCCAGATTAAAAAATGTTACCTTGCGGAAAGTGGGAAAGAGCCAGGCAAACGTATGTCTGTGCTATCATAGCACATTATTCAATTCCCGAAACAGCTCACTAGTAAGGCTGTGACAGGTGCACTTCAGACAACACACAGTCCACACTGGAACTATTCAGAACATTCTCTCCTCCTTGGTTCGTTGCTCGGGGGATGAACTGGCGTTGAAATGGAGCAATGCTGGAGAGGTCACCAAAAGCAGCTCTCCAGGAGAGAGGAGGAAATGCAGAAAATATCAGTGCTACTTACACAGACACATTGTACACGTAGGCAGTGAAGGACAGTATGTCAGGTACAAAGTTATCGCCTCTACCTCACTTCATGTGAAAAATTGTTCATTATCAATGCCAAGTGCTTCAGTTCACACCCTCTCTGTACTAAGAGCCAAAAAATCCACTGTGCTTCCTTCCTGCCCCCAGAGGGATGAAAGCAAACCCATACCTTGGGCTCATTTTTTTTTAGGTTAATGCAGCATTAACCTTCCTTTTTCTGAAGTTCTACTGTGCAATGTCTGCTGATAAAGATGGAGGTTTATGGAGAGCACTGGGCAGGGCCAGGAGACAACCACTCTCCAAACTCACAGGGATTACTCCACTTCTCTGGTAGACTTATCTTACAGAGACTCATGCACTAGAGTGTCACCCTCCTTGTGTGGATGAGGTTGACAGGTGCAAGCAAGGAATCAATGGGAGCAGAGTTTATGAGTTATCTTTGCTGCTACAGGAAATCAGAGGAAGCTGAACGGTAGTATGGAGCGACTGGGTCTCCAGACAAATGCACCAGCTCTCTTCAGATCCCCCAAGGTCCATGGAATTTCCCTGTGGATCTTGAGGCATCTGCAGATTAAAGGAAGTATGCATCTGACCACTGGTGGGTGGGGGCAGCTGTATCTCACCACCTGACAAAATGATTTAGAGGAAGTTCTACAAATTGAAATGTCTGGAGTTTCCCGGTTCTCCCATGGCATTTTCCACAAAAGGTCACAATTTGTGCACAAATAATTATTGTTTACAAAGCTGTATTTTAAGAAAAAGATTAAGTTTAGAAATGTTTAATGAAGGTTCATGATGCTGCAACTGCATAGCTCATGGACATGATAATTAAAATCTGGAAGACATCTGGGAGATTGGGTAAAGTGACAACGTGTCCCAGTTTTCCTGAGACAGTCTTAGTTTTTCATATGATGTCCCTGTGTGCCAAGAACTTCATTCAGAACACCTGAAATGCCACAGGTTTTCAGCTCACGAATCATGTCTGTTTTCTTCTATAACTAAAGACTATTTGTTTAATACTCGTTGATAAATGAATGCAGGCAGGAATCAGCCAGTGGAACGAGTGTTCCATGTGATTAATAATGTTTTAAGAAAAAAGTTGAATTAGCATAGACACTGTTAAAGTGTTTTTTGTGTTTGCTCAAAATGAGTGCTAGTGACACTTGTTCAGTGTTGTGTGAGAAACTCTTTCAGAGCACTAAGTTACTGGAAAAAATCATCCACTCTGAGAAATATGCCTGCGTCACCGTTGAGGCAGAAGCTGGCTGTATGGGCACCAGCACACATTTTAAAAAGGGTACTTGTGCCTTTTGTCTGACTATTTCATGACACTGAAAAGTGTTGCCACAAAAGTGTCCCAGGGTTTTATTTTGAAAATATGGCCACCTTAAGACTGAGACATGCTGTGCATGCCATTTGCAACCAAAAGACCCTCAACACAATCTACATTTCTAACTACTGGTGGAGAAGATGTTGTCATACACTGAGCAAAATGGTGAAGTATTGGGTAACCAGGTATAGACATCTCAGTCATAGAAGAATCTTCAGCTGATGTTAATTCTCGTCATAGAAAAGGAGTGTAGGTCAAAACCTGGAAACTTGAGTGCAGCATCTGTGAGATCTCAGAGCTCTCTCTTTAACTAACTTTGACATAAACATGTCAGTAAGTAAGTAGACTGTTTCACCTTTGGAAGGCCATTGCCAGTTTCAAATTCTGCCAGGAACTGAGCCCTGAGTAGTTCAAGATGGAACTACAGTTCTTCTCTTGATAGGAAGGGGAGGTAAAATAAGACAAAAGCAGGTGGCTCTAATTACTGAATTCCTTTCCAACACTGGCCATTCCCTGGTTCTGCACATTAGTCAACTGCAATCAGCTCACCACTAAAATGCTCCTCTTTGCATAGTTCATTTTGACCTGAAAGCCTGTCAACATGCCACACTCTTCAGCTGTTAAACTCTCATTGGGAGTGATTGGTGGTTTCAGGGCTTGGTTCTAAACTATAGAGACTTCCCCATCTAGGCTATCAGTTTGAATATAGCCATGGATGTCAGTAATCAGAAGTTGTTGCCATCTGATGATTGTTCAGTGGCCTCGTTCCTATTGAATATTGGGTTGCTGTTGGTTTTTTTTTGTTTGTTTGTTTGTTTTTTTAAATAATGCTGCTGGATGTATTATGCTGTTATAAGATTAAGCAAATGGCAGAGTGCCTAGCGCACTTGCAGGGGTGCCTTTTTTGCTACTGATGCCTATGCTGTATATCATCCGTGCATAAATAGGGGACTTCAATCACCACTGTGATCTGTTTGGCACTTTCACATTTCAACATTAACCAATATATCATTTAAACAAAGAATTGGTTTGAAAAGCCAGTGGAAAGTGACATCAGCTGTTTACCCCAGAAAGACAACTTGTTTACAGTCTTACCCTCTTCACACTGAGAATGAAGATTTCAAACATGCTAGTGCTACATGAACCGGTTTTTACAGCTCCATTCCTCCTGGGGGAGAGTGTTCTGATTGTGCTCTTTAGTGTCATTGTCCTTGAAATCAGCTGCAAGGAAATACTGAGAATATTTTGGGGTTGTTGTAGTTTTGATTTGGATTTAGCAAAAGAGTGTTTTCATACCTTTATTTTGCAATTCATTTAGGAAAAAAGCTCAATGATCCGGATCAGCAAAAAAGGAAGTGGAATGAGCTCATTCCCATATTAGACATGGAATAACAGCCAGCTCTGCCACACAAGCAGAGCAGATGGGAGCCATTAGCAGCGGCTAGGTGCCTCAGATTGTCTTGTGCTAGTTGTCCTATTGGGATCCGGCTAGTTGTGCAAGAGGCAGACAATTTCCAGTTTGCCTGCCACAGCAAAACCTTTGAGCAGACCCTGCCAGGACTCAGAAGCAGGGGTGAACCTGATTCAGGTTTGGCCAGACTTCAGAAAGCTTCAGTTACTATGTAGCTTATCTTCCTGACCCAAATGCAAACCTGATCAACAGAGCGTTCATCCTCTTGACATGTGGTGTCTGCTTACACCTCCTATTTGCCTATCTGAAGGTATTAGATAGCTATGTGCTCATTCACTTCTTCACACCTGGGACTTCAAGAAACTTTTCTGGTGCTCCTGCATAGAATATGTAGTGCTTTATGAATGCGAATGAGTGGAAGTTCAAGTCACAATTGCTAGGCCCTTCATGGAAACCATACTTTAAAAGAAAATGTGGCAGGTCTTTCCACATGCCTGCACAAATAATTACACTGTTAGATAGCTATAAATCCATATTTTCCCTATTTTTTGTTTCTAGGCCTATAATACATCACATTTATCTGTAGTTCTCAAAGTACTTTACGAACGTTGATAATTCCTATGCACATTTCACGCATGGGAAAACTAAGGGCATGTTGTCAAGGGGGCACTCAGTGTTTTAATATCATGTGCTGAAAAGAGCCACAGGAAACACATTAAAGAGCCACTTGTGGCTTGCGAGCCTTAGTGTGAGTATCACTGGCATACAGCATCTTCATTAAAGCGCTACAGTGGTGCAGCTGCGCCGATGCAGCATTTTAAGTGTAGACCTGCCCTTTATCTCTAAAATGGGTCTAGGCCAAAACTTATGCCCATCCCTACTTCATATTTAATTAAGCAAGATGGATTTTTTCACAAATGTTGTATTGGCTGTGATGAGTCATTACAGCACCCATAACCCCAGACTTTCTCACACAAATTACAAGACTAGCAGAATTTTGCTGCCAATTCATTCGGTAAAACTCAACGGCAGTGCTCTGACGTTCTAAATATTAGTAATGTGGGATTGGCTGGCAATATCACACGCAACAGGGGTAGACAGTAAGGGAGCAGAGAGCAGGAAAGAGTAACTACAGTATATGAAAAGGTCAGAGTGGAACAACACATCCTCACCATTAACACACAATGGGTAAAATGTAAAAGTCTCCATACCACTTAAGCCTCACAGTGGGACTGTGCAAGATGCCTGCCAGCACAGATGCTGCAGGGAGGGATGGGGTGGGGAGTGTATGCATCCTCCTAGTACCAGGGGAAGGGGTGAGGGGAGCTTTGGGTCAGCCTCACATAGGTGGAAAACCGGAGTCAGAGAGGGGAAAGGCCACCAAATTAGCAAGAACCCTATGGCTCTAACAGTCCACAAACAGGAGAGTGAAAGGGAAGCAGCTGCTATTCCAACACAGGAGAGAACAGCTATGAGGAAGAGAGCGATGCAACAGCCCATAATGCTGATCTCAGGTCGGCGGGTGGATTTTTCTCCTTCTCCTGCATGCACATTACCTGTCTGAAGCCTAATTAATATTTACCTCTTTGCAAGATAACAGTGATCCCATTTTGGTGACAAGGAATTTAATGAAAATAGAAAACGATGCTACATTCATCCATTCTGATGACGATGAAATGATTGTAACAAGTGTGAAAATTACACACACATAACCAGTTCTCTTTAACATTATCACTGTTCTTCACATACCATTCTCAGAATAGTTAAGAACTCTAGTTGATAAGAGGTCAGTTAATTAGCCCAAATATAGAATTCTCTTTGGGGCAACTCAAAATATTTGAAACAATACTATCATTCCAGCTGAGCTGTCGTTCCAACAGAGAACAGCGTTATTTTGCTCTGGCTATTAAAGCAGTTGATTGCATATAGATGCACAAAATACAAATTATACCCTCAGACCATTATTCATAGAAACACTTGGAATTATTACATTTTGTTTTCTAAATTGTCCTCCAAAAGCACACCTAGGCAAGAACCATGGTGATGAGCACGGTGGATCTACTGATACTGTACATACATAGATGTTAATTGCATTATATTAGAGTGTAACAAGAATAGGATTGCATAATTATTTTTCAGTGTGCAGTATTACAGCCCAGTCCTTCAATCCTTTCCCACACAAGGGGTCCCATTGATTTCAGTAGGGCTTCTAAGAGACTAAGAGTCTCTAAGGTGCCACAAGGACTCCTCGTTGTTTTTGCTGATACAGACTAACACGGCTACCACTCTGAAATAGGGCTTCTGTGATTACGGGTTATAGAAGCAAGTCCCTTGTTAGTAGTACCATGGCTTACTTGAAATAACTGTTGTACTACATTTACTTAAATGGGACTGCGCATGCATGTACATTTAAATTCATGGTTAAACATATAATAGTAAGCTCTTTGGGGCAAGGACCATCTTTTCTTATGTGTCTGTACAGTGCCCTGCACAATGGCATTATATTCCATGACAGGGGCTCTTATGTACTATCACAATATAGACCAATAATAATAATAAATAGTAATTAGTAAGTGCCTTGGTGGATCAGGGCCTAGAGTAGAATGACTAGCATTGTAATACATTTTTCCTATCCTGTATAAACAGAGTACAGTTTTGATCTTAAATTTCCATGCTACTTTGGAGGAAATGAATAATTTTGCAGCCCTAATTATACTTATTTTTGCTATTATTTTGTTTTTAACACTATGGAAAGATTTATACTAAGGGAATTATCCCCCCCTTGCCTGTTCCAGCACAGCACATGGTGCTTGGTGATCTCGCAGTCTGATTGTAACTTCCTAATAAATAATTACGTTGGGTGTTTTTAATATTTAGTTAGATTTTTGCAAGCTTAATTCTGTATATGACAATAGTGCGAAATGTTCTGATTTCTTCTATGTACACTAGATGACAACTCACTTAACTCTTGAAATCTCCCCTTGTTTAACTCCCCAAAGATGGGGGCTGAGCTAATGGGTTCAGTGAGGATTTAATAAGACAATTCCTCCACAGCCCACTCACTTGCATACTAAGAACTGGGAAAATTGTTCCACTCAATCCCCATATGACTCGGTGGAGGGATTGCACATTCCGTAGCCCAATTAAATAACCACTGCCTTTTTCAAAAATCCAGGTTCAATTAAATGCTGACCACTGACTGACATATTAGCAAAATGGGCTTTTAGAATATTGTTTTAATATTTTATCCCACCATCATGCAATAGAACAAGTCTTCATGTTTTTGTTTCCATATCAAATTGTCAAAACAGTTTAGAATATCAGTTGCAAAATTCCCTAACACGATATTACAAGTGCTCAAAACATTATCTTGCCTCCCTTTTAGGTTACCTAGAGCTATATTATCTTGTGCTGTGAGGCTTTAAAATCTCACAGGCAGGATTAGGTTGAGTCAGTATTTGGATGGGAGAATGCCAAGGGACAACTAGGTGTTGCAGAAAGTTATATATGTAAAAAGCTTGTTACAGAAAATAAAATGCCAAAGGGATATAAAGGGAAATTAAGTGCAAAGAATTGTGTCTGACAGCTGAATTGAAAAAAAACAACAACATATAATTATATGCACTTAAATTGGTGATTCAATAGGTGGCACTCTTCCCTCTGAGTCAGCTGTAATAAATCAGCCTGGTGTCAGGGAGCACTGTTTGCTGAGGTTACTAGCTTTTGAATGACAGGCAAAATAAAAGGTTATGACCAATTTTAGTAAGCACATAAACCGGATGTTCTGGTCAAATTTCAGCTTAGGCAAGTTTGTCCTGCCTATCTGAATTTCCTCTGCTGATTCAAGTGGATGCAGGAGTGTCCAAACTTTATGATATTGGGGGCTACACTTGCATCAAACCTAAATACACACAAGAATATTTTTTATGTGCTTGATACTTCTTGGTGAATAGGAATTACAGGTTTTATTCTTGGTGAATTTAATTGACAAGCAAGCAGATCAACTTTGTATTTAACTTGCAGTTGTGGCAAAGGGAACTCATGAATCACTTTTGTCTTCTTTAATTTCTCTTTCAGTGTAAATAAAAAGCGCCTCTCCTAAGCTAGGGTGCCATGGGCTAAATTCAGAGGCTGCAGCCACTGGGGCTGCTTTCAAGTCACTGGAGGAAATAAAGTTAAGACTGAATCATTGTGGTGATGATTCAAACTCCGTGTCATGTTGTTTAAACTGATTTCTCTTGTGCAGATAACCAGCACTGACCACATTAACAGTCCAGCCAATGGCAGATCAAATGGAGTTCTCTGGGCTGACTTCCATGGAATTATGCCAATTTACTGCAGTTGAGTGTGAACCAGACCTCTTTTCTGACCTTAGGGCCAGATTTTTAAAGGTATTTAGGCACCTTAAGATGCAGATAGGTACTTTTGAAAATCCCAGTAGGTTTCTAGATACCTGGCTCTTTGGGATCAGGAGTGATGATTCCTTGGGAATTCGGTGTTTAGGCACTTTTGAAAATCCCACTTGGTAGCTATCTGCATCTTTGGGTGCCTAAATACCTTTTAAAATGTGGTCCATGCTGAAGACTATGGCCCCAGCTCTGCACTCTGCCCCCCTCCTCTGTAAGGGGCATGGTGGTAGGAAGGGACAAGATCACTGTGTTTGTAAGTCTATCAGTTCGTCCCTACAGGACTTTTTCAGCCAGGGCAAGTTAGTGCAGGCTCAAGGCTGTTCTAACTTGCACCCCAGGATAAAAGGAGGAGGTGAAAGAAAGTCGCCTATGTCCCCAGTACAAGTGAAAACACAGACGGTACCTCTTAGGTCATTGGATTCAGTCTCCTGCTATCACAGGCAATCCTGTCATATAATCACCTCTGCATCTGCCCCCAGTGCTTCAATTCCACCAGTAGAAATGTCAGTGGCATTACAGAAGCAACAAACTTTGGCCACAAGGGAGCTATTTTAGCTTGTGAGGCTTTTACTCTGCTTTTGTTTCTCCCTTTGTGGAAAAAACTAGCTAGTGTAGCCAATCGCACAGAGCTTCCCTCAAACAGAAACAGCTATCACTTACTGCCCAGGAAAGTGTTTTTAAAAGCTACAACTTTTAAAAGCTACAAAGTTTTGAAATCCAATGATTTAGCTCTCCATAGGAAGCAATGAGTATTGACACTGAAGGAGTTCGAGTGGATAAGAAAGACTATACTCTGAAAAAAAAAGGGACTTTCAGTACCAGTGTTCATCTAGAACTATCCCATAAATGGAGGAAGACAAGTACTACAGCAACAGAGACAATGCACACAATTTTTTAACAATTTACAAAAAGAAATAGGAAACGTTTGTTTTTTCAGGAGAATATATGGACTCATGTTTGAGCACTTTGTATTAGGTTAAGCAAAAACTATATTTTGTTGAAAAACAAGACAAACCTAGCAACAAATATTAAGAAACACCAGTAAGAAATGTGAAAATTATACAGAATTAGAGGGAAACTAACAAAAACCCCTCCGCATTTACCACCAGTAATGATCTTCTTGTGTCAGTTTATTTTTAAATATCTTGGTATTTTTAGCTTAAAACAGCATACAACTTATACTTAGAAGCAAGCGATGCATATATTCTCCAGTACTAATCAATTTCCTGGCATAATCTTCTGTTTCTGTTTAGTTAGTTAAAAAATAAACCCACTCAGCAGCTTTTCAAGCCAGGTGACTGCTTGCTTTAAATAAGTCTTGGCAAATTTGCTCCAGACAGTGTTAATCTGCTACCAAGGAGATCTGAACAGTGGAGTAAAGTACAAACAGGGCAAGCAGGAAAACAGGCTGGGCACAGATGGACATTTTGGGGAAGGGCGGGGGGGGGGTATTTTGGGATACAAACACAAAAACCTCAAGAGTAAGAGAACTGCTGCATGCTGTTTTCATAGTTATGTGGGGGTATGGTCCAGTCATTTCCTGTACAATAAATGCCAACAATTGAAGGTTATTCACAGGCATATTTGGGGGAAAAGGAGAATTAGGGACACACCTTTAGCCTTCATTAAAATACACTGGAGCAGATGGCTATTTTTGGTGAGACAAAATGGAAAAACAGTACACTTTCTGCTACAAATGGGGAAAGTTGCATCTAGACTGCAATTTATCTATTAAGGGCATGTCTTGGAAGCATGACTTGCAGTTTAGAGGCCTGCTCAATGACAACAAGTGGTATACAACCTACCTTAATCCCATCCTGACCTTGGAAAGCAGCTGTTGTTCTGCAAGAGCTTGGTGGAAGATGGGTCTGTGGGGTGGGGTGTCTTGAAGGCAGCAGTGGAATTCTGGGTAGCTCTAGAGGGAGGTGGGGTTTATTTATTTATTTATTTTTTTAATATAGGCATCTGAGGAGATCAGCTCAGAGATAGTTGTGACAGATAAGACTAGTGTGAAGTTAAATGTGGCCTAATGGCTAGGGCACCCATCTAAGAGTTAAAGGAGCTGGGTTTGAGTCCTAGTTCCCCCATTAAAGTGTTGTTAACCTTTCTGTTTCTTAGTTTTTTCCTTATCCCTAAAATAGGGACAATAAAGGTTACCTATCCTCGTAAATCACTTTGAAATGTACAGATGAAAAGGGCTGTGTAAATACAAAGTATTATTCACTAGCCTGTCCATTCAATTTCCTTCATGATCTGTATGTGTGATTTAAACGTCAGTACTGGCTAGGGCTTGTCCACACTAATTACTTTAGGTTGGTTGGTTGTTCACTGCCACCACCTGATGCATTGTTAAACATACAATCACAGTTTACGCTGAACGTTTAGCATTGTGTAAGTTACCACGACTCCTCAGGGCCACTTTGTAACATAATGTAAGTTCCCAATGAGATAAACGCTAAAGGTCTAGAAAAGCTCGCCAAAGAAACACTTTTATTCCTCTGGTCAATCATTTGTTTACTGCTATATTTATAAAAATGCAGCTTTCTCAATTGTATCTGGGTGCATATACTTTAAAAAAAAAAAAAAACCAACAACCCTCGTCACCCAAATCAGCTACAATGCCACCCTCAAGATCAAAGGTAAACATAAGACCAGTACCCACTGTCTCCACTGCCTAAGGCAAAAGCCAGAGAAAACAGATATGTTCCAAAGATCAGTGGGCTTAGGCTATCTGAAACAAATGGGGAAATGCAGTGCCCTCCAAAGGTACCCTCCTGCCACCAACCCTTGATAGCAGCCCCAACTCATTAGCTGATATCTGTTGTGATGGAGGATAAGGGGAGACAGTCTCCTAGGCACCATGACCCAGATCCTCAAAAGTATTTAGGCACCTCATACTCCTTGATTTCAGTGGGAGTGAGGTGCCTAAACAGCTCTGAGGATCTGAGCCCATGTGATCACGCTTAAAAGATCAATGCAGCTGAAAGCTAATAGGGATCCAGTGCAGGCTTTGGAGTGCTGGTGTAATGTGCTCCCTCAGCCAGCCACATTAAGCTTCATTCTCCTTCAGCTGTATCTTCTGAGTATGCTTCACAGCTTCCATACAGAATACCTTGCAATAATCCAATGACAGAGGTGACAAAGGAATGGAAGACAATAGCAAGCTCCACATATGAGAAAAACAGTGTCAGTCATTGAGCCAGGGGCAAATGAAATTCAACAATCCCAGCTCCTGATGCCACCAGGGACTACAGGACCAGCTGGGATTGCATGAGTACCCCTATATTGCAGACCGCACTGACAAACCCTCGAGTCACAATGTTAGGCACCGCCTCCCTCATAATCTTTGGATGCTTCCCCCAGCCAACCGACTACCACCTCTCTCTTTATCAGTATTCAGCCTGGGCTTTTTCTCCAAAGTGCCTGTTACATCAACCAATGGGAAACCACTACAGCATTTCCTTTCGGTTTGATGACAAAGAGGCACAGAGCTGTGTACCATCCACATAGTGAGGACATTATAGCCCAAAGCCAAGAGGAAAGAAAGGACGTGATAAAAGGAAGAGACATTTTGCCATGTTCTCTCTCTTCCACCTACATCTACAGACACCACCACCACCAAGCGACTGAAACGCTGATCAAAGGGGAGAGCCTGACTGAAAAGCCAGCCTGTGGTGAGAAGCATCTAAGTTTTTAAGGACATTGAAAGTGTTAAGATAAGCTTAGAATGCATTTTGCTTTTATTTCATTTGTCCAGATCTGACTTGTGCTTTGACTTATAATCACTTAAGATCTATCTTTATAGTTAATAAATTTGTTTATTCTACCTGAAGTAGTGTGTTTTGTTTGCAGTGTGTCCATCGGGCATAACTGGACACTGCAAGACGGAGGTTCCTAGGGTTGCGTCTGGGACCAGAGATATTGGCTAGTGTCATTCGCTTGCAAGTAGCTGGGAGCAGCTTACATGCCAGAGGCTGTAAGTGAACATCCCAGGAGTGGGGATTCTCACAGCAGAGCAGTGTAAGGCTGGCTCCCAGAGTCAAGGACTGGAGTCGCCTAGCAGATCACTGATCCAGATAATACCAGACGGGAATGTCACAACCACACAATTTGGTATGAAAACAGAGGTGTTGCAGGTCCAGATTAAGATGCATGGTCAAAGCCATGTAGGGAAGCTTTCGCAATTCCTGTCTGCACTGTGCTTAGCTCTAGCTTGTGCTTCTAGTTTCTCTCTTTTCCAAGTGCTCAGTTCACCCACAAACTGTAAAACAAAAACAAAAACCCTTTAAAGAGACATGCGATAAATAAAATATGTGTGAAAACTGTTGTCCGTAAGCTTTAAATGTGAAGTGAAATCAATCCCAAAATTGCCAGAGGCCCAAATAGCAAAAGTGTAAATATGTAATCTAAAATACTCATATGTTTATAGCACTTTTGTCATTGGATATACTGTTTAAAACGTACCTAAGCACATTAATCTTCTTTTTTACAGATAGGGAAGATGAAGCGCACGGAAGTGAAGTGATTTTGTCTAACATCAATGAGTTTGAAAACCAAACCCCAGTCTAGGCTCCTGACTCCCACTCACATACCCTATCCTCTGGGACATGCTGTCTCCATCACTTATCCTAATTTTACGATGGAACCATTAGAGGGTGCTATAGGAAAAGCCCAAAATTTGTGAGACTGAACCTGAAAGAGCAAGATACAAGTGATGTGCAAGATGGGACAAACCCAGCCCAGCCTCACAGGAACAATGGACACTGGCTTAGGCAGCAACAAAAGAATCTGTTAGACCAGAGATCAGCAACCTTTGGCAAACAGCCCATCTGGGGAAGCCCCTGGCGGGTCAGTCTGGTTTGTCAACCTGCAGCGTCCGCAGGTTCAGCCGATCGCAGCTCCCACTGGCCATGGTTCACCGTCCCACGCGCACGAAGCAGTGCGGGCCAAGGGATGTGCTGGCCGCCCTTCCCGCAGCCCCCTTTGGCCTGGAATGGCGAACCGTGGCCAGTGGGAGCTATGATTTGCCGAACCTGCAGAGGCTGAAGGTAAACAATTTATCTATTAAGGGCCACCCCTCCCCAAATCCTTGTGTCCTTTTTTGTTTCTTTAGACATACAAAGAGGACCAGAAAGATTTTATAAAATAAAATATTTATAAAATTCAGGTCCTGCCTAGGCTGTCTGTCTGTGATAACTGAAGAAGAGCTAAAACAAATATAGAGCCAATTTTTTCAGGTGCCACTAGCTTTGGATGACTCAGTTTTTGGGCAACTTGAGACACCATAAAAGGACCTGATTTTTAGAGGGCAGGTGGCTCAGCACTTTCGGAAAAATCAGGCCCCTTTAAGGTGTCTGAAGTTGGTCACTCAACAAAAGAAGCACCCAAAATCACTAGTCACTTTTGAAAATGGAGGCCATACACCTATGTAAAATTGCAGGATGAAAAACTATTTGAAAATTCTTGACACACTATTAAAAAAGAATTAATGAACTATTTTGCAAGGGCAGAAGGAGTGGAGGAAACCATGCCCCAGCTCACACATTACATGTGATGTTTGTGAAAAAGGTGGTTTCCGCCACACTTCTGATCTTATATAGACAATTCTGGTTATTTGGGGTATAGGAAAGCTTAAAGACAAAGGAAATAACATTAAAAAATTCTTTACATAATGTACACCATGACGCATCTGAAAAGAGACATCAGAAAGACCAGGGTTTCAATAATGTATGGACTCGCTTCATTTTGAAAATCATCACAAGTATTTCATTTATTTTTTTTAAAAATAGATAGAGATTTAGTATATAGATTCAGCACTTAAATACTCAAACCATCATGTTTTCAGCTGCCTGCTTGCTTTAGGAATCCTGTACTATGCCCCTGAGGGGCCTGTAAGGAGAATATGCATGAGAAAAACAATGTACAATAGAAATGGTAATTTATGCAAGAAAGCACATTCTGTGCACCCTCCAAACTAATTCATGCAAAGTGATTATTACTGTGATTCACTGTCTCATGAATACGCCTAAGAGTCTAGAATGCTGGCTCACTTGAGAGTGATATGTACTGGATGAGATTTCTTCCCTCCATCCATGATTCTTATGTACATTATGTGTTTGCCTTTTGGGTCAACAATCCCATTATATATCAGTTTTCAAATCTGTATTCTCACTTCTCATAAGAGATTTTAAATTTTTCACTATGACTCCCTTCCCCTTTATAGCAAACCCTCCTGTCGCCTCTTTGGTGTTACCCAGCACATACATCCACTCGCATTTAAGATTATTTGTTATAGCCTGTCTGCACTGTGGTAACGCTGACTCCTTCTAATCTGCCCACGCCCTTAAGCATTTGGACTATCTCCTTTTCCTTAATCATTCACTACATATTTTCTTATTAAAAGCTTCAGGCAAAATTCTTCTGACTTTCATTCTCACTCATAGACACGTGCTTCTCCCATTGAACTAGATCAGAGTTGTGGGTGGGTATCTGAGGGAAGAATCCGGACCCTGGTGTTATTTCCTTTCTTTTCCATTGATTACACTGCTGTCTCCTTGGATGAATTTGCACTCAGCAGAAAACAGTAACTGTCTCTATATTCCCTTCAACTGAACACAGCAAATTAAAACAAAACTAGGACTTGTCCTCTAGCCGGTTAAATTTCAATTGGCAATTTAAAGGCCAAAATACATTCTGCTGAAGTGCATATCATATAATGCCAAGGGGAAATAATCATTATTCATATCAAAGCTCTGAGAAGTAAAACTACATATAACATTTTCTTCTGGTGGATTTTGACCCTCCCATCACTGCAGTAATTGATGCTTATTGCACTTGTAGCAGAGAACTTTGATCTTTGTAATTTCTAAAATTCCCTGACAATGTCATCATTGTCTTTCTCTTTCCCCTCCTCCAGATTTGGCTTCCTTTTTAGACTGCTCCCCTAGTAGACTGTTCAAATCTGTCATTTATTATTTTCAGTGGTAATTTCATATTGTCCATTATGTAGAGCACACTGAAGTTTTGTGGGGCTATAACTCACTAGCTCCTCCTACTTAAGTTTCAATAGAACTTGCCCTCAATAACACCCTGGGATACTTAAAACAGAAACGGATGCCATTATTCAGGGTATATTTCTTCCTTCCAGGGCCTATGCTGCTTTGTTATTGTAGGGTTTCTTAAGAATGCCGAGCAACTGTCACAGAGTTTGTTTCTGCATCATTTGCCTCACATTATATGTCAGCCATCCTGCAACTGATCTTTGGTAGAATGAGACTAAGGGACATGACATGTGTAGGGACAGGATTTTATAATTGTGACTTGTACAGAATACATGAAAGTGTGTTGTAGTATACAAGTTTTATTTACACTTGTGACTAATGTGGCCTTCCCAAACTCATACTAATAGACTATTTATACTATAACTCCACTTACTCTATATACGTACATACATATATATGCATATTGTCTCTCTCTCTGACACAATTGCAGCTAAGCTTTGATTAGGGTTTCGCTGTAAATTCACCATTTGTCTCACCCAGAAATTTTCATTCTGAGTAGGGGGATAGGTCCATAAATTCAGGAGTTATGGGTTATTCACTGTAGGAGGCAGAGTCAGATGTTTCTGATTGGCTGGGTTGACTCTCCAGATAACTCCTCTCACTGAAGAGTCCCTCCAGAGAGTCACTTCCAAAAGCTGATAACTGTTATCTCAATAAAACATTATTTAAAAAACATTTTCACAATAGCTCATAAATCTGCCCATCCATTAGGAAGTAGAGCTGTCCAACCTGACAAAAACATATTAACTGGGTCATAGATTAAATGTAAGCACATGGTTATGCATCGAAGTTCTCTAAAATGTGGGGGAGGGAACCCAATGCAACACTATTGAAAAAACCTCTCTCAGTAGAAGGAGATGAAAAGTACAGGGTGGGATGAATTTGTGGACTATCTCCCTACCCAGAATGAAAATTTCCGGGTAAGTGAGACAAATTTTCTCATTGACTGTCCTGGATGGGTCCATAAATCCAATAGTGATGGGAGTTCTTTGTTTTAGTACCCTCCCCCCATCACTATCAATTGTTGGGTGGACTAAGGATGCGCTATGGCTTGCAGCCCCCTCCTGGCATGGTCTGCTTCACCTGTTTGAAGTCTATCCACATTATTGAGTTTTGTGAAGGTATGTAGTGATGCCCAAGATTGCTAACCTGCAAAACTGTTCACATGGTGGTTCACCATGTTATCCCCTGCCTCCAGCAAGAGGGAGTCTTTTTCTTGTGGTAAGTTGGTGTCATCTCCCTCCCACCACCGGCCTTTCAGCCACTCACACAGTGTCTTCAGGGCTATGCCAGTCCTAACTTCACCTTGAAGGTTAACAACGGGTCCACCCAAGCCTGAGTCCCTTAGAATAGTCTCGCTTTGATATCCAACCTGAGGCTACAAACAGCAATTCCAGATCCTCTACATCCAAAGGAGCAGTGTACTCTAGTTTACCAGTTTTACCTTAAAAAGTAGATTTATTAAAGAAGGATTTAAACTAGAAATGAGAGAGTGGTGGAAACAAAGTTATAAATACAACACAAAATCATAAAACTTGAACCTAGATCAATGCTTATCAAGTTACCTTTCCCATCTCATAAAGTAGATTCTCCCAGCCCCCACAAAGTTCAGTCTGTTGCAGAGATAGCTGGTTTCTCAGGATCCAAATGTTCATAAAAGGAGACCATGCTCCATCAGGGGTTATCTCAGTGCATGGACACAGAGTACTTCTCTCGCCACTGTGTTATACAGAAACAACCTTTTGTTTCCATTCACAGATCAGGCAAACCGCTGTCTTATAAAGTTTCTTTTTTACCTGTAAGTGGCTTCGATTGTCTGTCATAGCCTTTGATGGTTTCCCATTCAGAGTCTTAGTATTGCACAAGGCTAAACCATTGAACCTTGCATTGCATCTCCAACCAGACAGGGTGGGGTGACAACTCCTCCTTGCCCAAATGGGCCATCACATTATCTTCTAGTGACTAATTTCTACTTTAAGTACATAAAGCATATTTTCAGTACATTATTCCTTAAATGTTACCTGTACATACATCTCACAATGATTATGAATCTTGACAAATTACGAGTTTTCTGTAGATAGAGGGTATCCATAAAGAGTAAAATGAAGGGTAAGCCATTTGGTGTAGTGAGTTTCTCAGATCTGAGGTGAGAGTTGTTCACAAAGAACAGGGGACCCTTTCCCAAGGGGTTTTTGTGTCAGAGACCCTTACTCCACTTAAAGGGATGACTAGCAGGATAGAGGGCCAAGGATTCAAAGTCGTAAGAGTTCAGAGACGAAGCCCTATGCCTGCACTTTTCAGCTGAAAGCACTCTAAGATGATCACTAAGGCGGCAGGCTGAGAGTTAATTCTAAAATGGCTACCTGGGGTGCACAAGATTTTGACTCCAAAATGGCCACTATGACCCTGCCATAAAGGGAAGAAGGGGCAGTAGCAGGAAATTGATTTCCTCTGTGCCATTACTGGTTGTTAGCACCCCTCAGAAATAGATGGGATGTCCTGACCACAACATGTGCAGTAGTGGGGGGAAGAGAGGAGGGAAGGAGGAGTCCTTGGCAACATATGTAGCCCCATCATGATTCTTTGGCTGGTGGAGGGGAGGGGAGGGAAGATGACGGTGCCAGATCAGTAGGCTGGAGCTCCTGAGACCTTTGTAGTTCACTTAGTAATGGGGCATGGTCTATGCCAGTAGCCACATATTAAACTCCTGGTATCAACACCTGTCCTCTCTGGGTCTCTTGTTAGTTTGTAGATACTGCTGGGCTGTCCTATGGGGCATGCTGGCAGCCTGCTTTGTAACTGCAGGAGTACCAATACTAGTGGAATAAAAGGAACTCTTTCCTCCTTCAGTGAACTCAGCCAAGGATGCTGTGCACAGACCCTGCCCTTTCCCTACTTTGCTTTTTGGCCATGACCAATGCTAATCTGGAGGGAGATTTTAGTTAAAGTCCCCATGGCGCTCCAGGCAACTGTGAAGTGAATTTTAATGGCCCTTCCCAAGGCAATAGCTCTGCATTACAAAGTGGAGAGCAGAGAAAAAAGACCGTAGGAAAAAAGGGAAAAAGAAAAGTTAATCATGGTATGGTCATTCTACAGAGCACCTGAGTACACTGCTACAACATTAGAGGCAGGGCAAATTCTGGCAGGGCTCTGTAATGGGAGGAGTTATCTGGAGTGAGTCAGTCCAGTCAATCAAAAACATCTGACTCTGCTTCCTGCAGCACAGGGGGACTGACAAACTAATCACTACTGAATTTATGGACCGACATTGGTCTTGAGAGGCATAGTTGCCCTCGTGTCATGTGGTCAAAGGCAGATAGCTCCCATAGCTCTCAAGACATCTGCAGAAGGTTGAAGCATTGACACAAGACCTAGTGCCTCTGCCTTAGTCCCTAAGAGCTTGTCTACATTGGAAACTATACCGTTTTAACTATACTGGTATAGTTTAAGTGATATTAATACCTTAGTGTGGACATAGTTGTACCAATATACAGATACTGTACAGAAAGGGGATCACCACCGATATAAGTCACCTTCAGACCAATATAACTGCATTCATACTATGGCTTTTGCCATTATAGCTGGTCACTTAAAAAAAAGAAAAGAGACCCCTAACTGAAATAGTTAAACTATTAAAACTTTCAAGTTAAGACCAGACTTAAGGCTTCCCCTTCCTTTCTGGCACCATGGCTCCCTCTTGATTAGTTCAGGGTCCTAAATCTTCTGTTTGCCTGACATAGTGTTTGCAGTACTGGAAATGAGATGAGGAGTAAGGGCATGTGGGCTCCCACCTACCTCTAAAAAAATTAGGCCAAACTAGTATGTTTTTTGTCCCTTTTTCTGCAACCAAAAGTGTAGGGGACAGAGGACTTCTTTGAATGCATACCTTCAGGCTAACAAGGACATTTAAAATTTTAAAAGGTCTCTTTTAAAACATCATGTGTGGGATTACTTAAGTGCTGCAATCTATAAACTTTTTTGTACATCTTCCAGAACCCAAATGTTTGATGCCTGAAAAAATTCAAGTTTTCCTTTGTATCTCTGGTATATTGAATATAATGCACTATAAAGCTCAGTAGGCAATAATGAAACTGAATAGCAGGCTTCCCCTCCATCAGTTTGCCATTTCCACAGACATTATACTGCAGAACTTATATCCCATTAACTTTTGCTTAAAATATATTTATCAGACCCAAAGATATTCCATTTTTTTTTTAAACTTGGTCATTCCTCCACACACCCCTACTTTTTAGTTTCAGGGCTTAATGATGTCTCATTTTTCTAACACAAAAAATGGATATTAAGTCACTGCAGTAGTCAAATCTGCTGCCTCAGTCATTTTAAGACTAGCATCCATTCATGAACTCTAAAAAAAATGCCCAAAGTACTTTTTGAAGGTAGTTAGTGAAATATTTGACAGCTATATTTATAAATTAAAAAGTTACCAATTTTTGCAATTTTAAAATTGGTTCTATTGTGAGAAATTTCTAGAAAGCTGTATAAGAGCGTATAATGTTAGGAGGCTATTCTCTTGGTGTTACACATGGGAGTTTTTGAAAAAAGTCAGAAGCCTAGTGTCTACATTTAAAGCACTACAGCAGCGCCTACACCTCTGTAGCACTTCAGTGTAGACACTACAGCAAGGGGAGGGGTTCTCTATCACTGTAGGCAATGGAAGCTAGGTCTACAGTATAAATCAGAGGATTAAATCATAGCAGTCTAAAGGCCAAATTTCTCTAAGAATTTAGGACATTGATCTTTCATTCTAAATTTGGGAGAGAAAAATCTAAATTGTTGGCAAACTAGGAAAGTACACCCAGTCATTATCCTTGTATATACATAGAGTGAAACCAAATCTATTCCTTGGTGCCTAAGCAACCAACCAATTCCTAAACCAGTAGTTATACTTATTGTGGGTTATATCTACAGTATTTGTGAATTTGTGTTTAGGATCTGTATCCTAATCAGATTAGGAAGCATTTCCAAAGCACCAAGTACAGAAGTGGTTGCCAGGAGCAAGTCAGGGCCTTCCAGCCCTGTTTTGTGCCTAGCAGCCCCAAAGGGCCAACATAGCAGAGGGCAATCACCAAGGTTTAGGAAAAACCAGACATCTTATGGTGGCAGCTTAGAAGGAAGTGTTGTAGGGGCCTGTCCTGCCCATTCCATCTAGGGAATAGCAACCATAGTTGGGTTTGCCAGGTGAAGACTATTTTGAAGATCTGGGGGTTTCCATAATGTGGCTGCTTTAAGGAAAAAAATGAGATGTGCTCATCCTCAACCTGACCATTTACATTTACATTTACACTTATACATTCTTCCTCCATATCTTCCTATGTTTGTACAGCATTAGCAAGTGGTCATTATTGTAAGGAAAAATCATTGGACATTTAAAAAAAACACTTCTCCAGGACTGCATATTTTTATTGTACTCTGCAGTTAGATAAAAACCATCTCAGCATAGTTGTCTAATGTTAAATGAGGTCTAGTATCAAGTGATCAGGTTTCTTTGTTGACAGGTGGTTTTCCTGTTTCTAACTATCTACCACTTCAAATCTGAAGACCCATCAATACAGAAAAATGGTCAGAGTAGCCATCTAATTAGAATAACTAACATCTATTAAAGTACTAAGGTGGATTGCTCTTACGTACTTGGATCATATGACGACATACACTGCTAGGAAGTCAACTATTTCATCCCTTTCCCAATGCCAGATTGCTCAACAGTACATTTTCTAACTATTTATTAAGATTGTCAGTCCATTGACTGAGGTGCTTAAAACCAGTTTTCTTTTTCTAAAAGTGGAATACTCACAGTATCATAGAAGACAGAAGTTACCTTTTCTTGAACTAATGCCCTTCTTGTAGTTGTACCCTTCATAACAAGCTAAACAATATACCTTCTCCAACCTTGGTGTTTACACTAGTACAAGTAGACAATTACATCCTCTCAGTAATGTTGCACGCTAAACCGTTCTTCCCTTCACTTGGGCATTTGTCTTCTGAATTTACATTTAGAGGTTTTAACATGTAAAATAAAGTACACAATGAATATACATAGCATAAAAATTAGCCAATAGCTCTGGCCTCAGTCATGTCAGTCTCCATTGAAGGCTAGGTTGGAATATGAACGTTCATGCTTTTGGAAAAGGTTACTTTATAAGGAAATTCAGTTTTCATAAACCATGATATGATGCAACATGCTACACTGCAATGAGAATGTGAAATGAAAGCTTAGGCTGTTAGACCAGCTTTAAGTGGTATTACAACTCTAAAATCAGCAGTATGGTTATTTCAGTACCAGTACAATTAAAATAAAGAGGTCTTAATACCCAACATCCCATATGCCTGAATTTGGGTTCATTAGTAGAGCAGACCAGATATCGTACCTGTTTGTTCCAAAAACAGAGAAACTGACACTTCCTGTACTGCTGAGGATTTCCTCAGTGGGTACACCTATCTGCTACAAGCTAGTATCCAATAGCTTGAGCTACTGCACTGGGACAGGGCAGAGAATTAAGTAGCCACATTCACCTTCCCAAAGGCCTGGCCCCTGCCATGCTAAGCATGACTCTTGCATAAAAGAATTTCAGCAATAAATTAGACCTGTGTGGTAATGCAAAGCTTTATGTAAATTGTTTTAAAGCATCCATCCACACATGACTTAAGCAATTTTCAAAAATTTACACAATCTTTCCACGTTTTTGGTGTGATTTTTTTTAAAACCACATTCATTGGGGCAGCACATTTGGTTTGCAGTTAATTTTATCTAAAGTGCTATGTTAAGCACCTGTTTGCTTTCTTTAAATGACTAATTTTCATATATACTCAAACCTCACCTGTAACAAGCTTACATGTAGATTAAATGTGATTGGATGGAGCAGTGTGTGAGATCCCACACAATATACTCTGTTATCTTACAAGTCCTGGGGATGGGCATTTGTCTGAGAAAGGGATGGAAGTGATGTAAACGATAGCTGTCAATTAGGGATTTTTGAGAAACACCACATGAATTTAAACTCGTGAAATTTAATTCAAGTGTCCCATACTTCCTCAGATAACCCCTAAGTCATACTGACCCATGACATAACTGACATGTTTTCACAAACTGTTCTTGATGGCATAAATATAGTTAGGGTTCTCTATCCACAAACTCCCAACCTGCATTCTCTTCAAATATCCATGTGCAAATCTCTACTCAGGATCAGAAGGTAACAGATCTCATTATGCTTTCTACTTTAAATTCCAGGGTTGGAGAAACGGTACTTTTCACTGTTTTAGTGTGGTTCCTTTTGGCTTATACGGATATGGATTATCCTCATCTTGGGATGTGAAGCTCCCGAGCAAGCCCTTTCCCCATGTCATAAGAACAAGCAGTGACAATAAGCAAGCACATGCAGAATCAGTAGACTGGATGGACGACAACTTTTATCTCAGTTTCCATTACAAGTTCACATGTATTATCCATTGGTGAAGGCTGCCTCTTTCCAACAAGTTACCTTGTGCCATGCACACCAACCTGTGGCTCCTTTGCATAGTTGGGAAGGGCAACTCTCACAGCCCCATATTTGAAATCCACATTTAGGTATAGATCCCAGGGAAGGGCCCAGTGGAAAATGCTCCTGTTTTCAAAGGTTTGGATAAAATGGTGCTGTACAGTATACTAGTTATGTGGTCCCAGAGATCCATTGGAAATAGATTCGTAGGCAAAGCAGCCAAAAAAAAAAAAAAAGCCTTTGAGTTCACAGCTAATGCTCTCCTCCTTCCCTGTAGACATGATGTTGGTGTTATATGCTGAAATAATCTGGCCACCAAGAAAATTAGTTTGTATTCCATCTGCTACGATTTTCTCACGCAAAGAAGCCATCTTAAATTGGTAAATGAAAGCCAAACAGGTTAGAAATATACAGACTTAAGGCACATAGAAAAAAAAAAGTCCACAGAGCAGAAACTAGTTGCAGCTCTTCCCCCATCCATAAGACAGCCTCGGGTTATCCAGTAACTCAAAACCCAATGAACTATAACAAAAGGAATTATTTCCCTCTGTACATGATTTTATTATTTACATAATACAACATAGCATAGATGCTGGGTAGCATGATTATGTGCAATACATAAATATGAACTATCTGTACACATTTGTATATCTAATAACTCAGAACTGGAGGACAAAGTTAAAGCAAAAAACCTGATGCTTTTAATAGTGAAGTAAAAACTAAGACTGAACACTGCAATAAAAATCAGAAGTAGAGCCTTGTGTACATAGTTAACTATTTACAGATGAGAACAGGCATTACCACAACACTAGTCTAAACTGTACTGGTTTATATAAAAAACAAGTTTCATACATCACAAAAAACTTCCATTATAACACAGAAGTGATATTACCAGACAAGCATCAGTGAAGTATACTGCCTTTTCTAGAGTTATTGTACAATGCTGTAGATAATGCAGCCCATGCAATACACCCAAGAACACTACAGTCCTACACCCAAATACAATTAAAAATGATAAAGCAGCCCTCAGAGTGGTGCCAGGTACCACTCAAGTCTACAGCAGCCACATTGGGTATGGTTTTCCATGCAGAATGGTGCCACCTTATTTTATTTAACTATTAAATAAAAAAGCTCTTATTCTCTTGAACCCAACATGAAGATACATGAAAAATTAAACTGCTCAAACATCTTTGCAACTTAGATTCCAACATATTGTTACTTGATATAGCTGCTGTGGTAAATCTAAAAACAAATAGCTTTTTTTCTTTTGTAAATAAAAATCTTACAGCATTCTGCTACACAACATTTTTAGCTATGCAAGAGTAAAGCAGACAAACCTTCTGTTGCAGGCCAGTTCATGAAGTTTTTAAGAGGGCATTTCCTTTGGGAACCTGTTCTGATTGTTCTGAACTATATAATGTAGTCATTTCCAGGATCGTTCACACGATCAATTTCTCACTTTTCCTGCTGCATTTATTAAACATTAACTATATCTTAAATATGGCACCAACACTCCTCTATGTAAGGTGGATCCCCTATGTGAGCTCACATTCTGCTTCAAAACAATGAACTGTGGAAATTAAAGATAGGAGAAGATTTAACTATGGTAGAAGTAGACTGCCAACTTTTTTCTGGTGTATCTTTTTCCCCCAAACAGGCACATAACACTAGCTAAAGATGATCTACCTCAATTACATTCCCAAAAGGCAGATCTGCTGCAGACATGCAGATTTGATACATTTGTTTGGCACACGTGAACTAGACAATTTGTCCTCTGTGCATTCATAACGTTCTGTGCAGGTCTTAATCCAATTTTATTCTGGGGAGGGCATATACATTTTAAAAGGGCTGTATCTATCCAATTCTGCCTGTAACAAACACCCAAACATCCTGAAATATCAATAAGACAGACAAGACTAAAGTAAAACTCTGGAGAACATCAAAAGAAAATGGCCATGCACCTGCTCTTTAATGTTTTCCTAGGATATATTAAAATAAAAACAAAGTCAGTCTTTTCACAAGTAGTTTAGTTTATATTCTCTGGATTTTTTCAGCCACAACAACTGGATTTTCTTTCCTGATTTTAGCTGCAGCTTCTGCTTTGTAGTCATATGGGCAGTTGTGCTTATCAGAGTAACGGTGAAGTCCACAAAACAAGTTTCCACATCGGCAGTCAAACCCTGTACAAACAAAAGGAAGCAGTGTCACTTTCAGCTCTAGCTAAACTATGATTTTAAAGCTTAGTCACTACAGACAAAGAACCAAGTATTTACTACAACTATTCTGTAAGAGCAATACATGAAAAAAGAAAGATTCCATGCATTTCAAAAAACACAGCTGTTTCACAGGGTCTCATCCCAATGAATTCTGAAATGCTTCCTACCCAAAGTGAGTTTTAGAAAATACCAAATACAATGTTCCATCCAGAGGACTAGTAAATGCAAATGCTAGTCAACAAAAGCTGTTAAGTATTGACAAAGCCTTTTCATATACCTGTAAGGCCAACCTTCTTTCTGCACATGAAGCATCTGTTCTTCTTTGGTTTGGGCAATTCAGGAGCACTCTCTTCATTCTGAGAAGTACTGGGCTGAGATACTGATGGACTTGGTTGAGTAACAACTATGGAAAAAGCAAAAAAATAAAGCAAACTGAAATGAGAGCTCCAGATTAAATTTGAATAATTCAACAACGAGCATTTGTTCAAGAATGTAGGTACAGCCCAAGACACTGCATTCCTTTCCCAGAAACTATGCAAAATTCATAGCATATACAATACCACGTTTAAGGTTTTATATTAATACTGAAATCTTTAGCTATAAACCTACAGCTGTGTTTATTACACCACGTGCTAGTAAGTCAGGAATATGGCCACTTCACCATTTAAATGCAAAAATGGAGAGAAGGGTAAGCGTTATTTAACCTACCTTCATAAAGAACTATGAATAGAAAGTATCATAAGTTCATGGTAAGTGCTATGTAAGTCATAAGACCTACTTTGAATATCAATGTATACAGGAAAGTTTAAATTTAAGGTCACATGGTAAACCAAGTATATAGTTGTGTTTGTTAGTATTCCTTTGAGAGATTCCCCCCAGTGTTTAATAGGTAAAGCACTGTGACCACCTACTCTTTAAACAATCTAAATTGTACATAAGTTTACTTGATTTCAGAAATAAAAAAATTGAAAAACCCTAAAAGCATTGAGCTATAAAATACTTACTGCACAAACAACACATTCCAGATTAAAGCACTACTGTTTGTAATAAAATGAGATTAATATGGGTTTTCCAATTTAACAATAGCCAGATGAGACTGTAGTGCTTCAGTGTAGACACTACCTACACCAATGGAAGGGATTTTCTTGTCAGTGTAGGTAATCCATCTCCCCAAGAGGTGGTAGCTAAATTGATGGAAGAATCCTGTCAACCTAGCATTGTCTACACAGGGACTTAGGTTATCTTAACTACACTGCACAGGGGTATGGATTTTTCACATCCCTGAGTCACAATTATGCCAACCTAATTTTCTAGTGTAGGCCAGACCTAAGACTGCAACAGCAGCTACATTTCTGACTATTACACCATTGGTTCACACAGTTCCCTGCTATGAGCTCTATTCTCAGAGAGAGAAGAGTTACCTTTGCCTATGAGAGTGCTCTCCACTTTCCTATACGAACACTCCTACAGTAATTTAGAAAAGAGCAACAGCCCACATTTATGCCAAACCTAGACATTCTTGTATTACAGTAAATTCAGTATGGCAGTAAAGGTAGCATAACTAAACTGACTCATTCTAAAGCTAGTTTTCAGTGGTTTCTCCCATGAACATTTGGGGTCCCGGTTGAGTCTAGTTTCATTTAAGAAGCTTTTCTTGGACTGTAAATCCAAAAGTGCAATGTAGTTTTACAAGGGTCAAGACTCTGACTTTAATGCAAACCACCCCTTTTAAATGATTAAACATGTCTTTTTTTAAGGTTCCCCTTCACACCCAGTAAGGCTGACGAAGGTTATGTTTTGACTTCGTTTAAACAAACACTTAGACATCCGAAAATAACATGCTAAGCATATACATCACGTTCAGTTCCCACCCTAAACAGTTTACAGTCTAGATGAATGATAAAATTAAACAGATGGAAACAGATAAAAGTTTCAGTTACTTGAAAGACTAGGACATGTAGATGCAGGTAAGCCCTATTTGCTTACCCTTTCTTGATAGACTGTTTATGGAGTGTTACACATTCTCTCCCCAACTCTGACATCTACAAGCTTCTGGGAGAGATTGCCAGGTGCCATAATCCGAAGAGCCTACAATACACAGATACTCAAAATATCTTCATCCCAAATGCTAGTAATAGCCACACTACTTGTCACAGTACCTGGATATATTTATTTCTGGAGGAGCAGCTAGCTGAAGTTCAATCTTTGAAAAACTGAAGTGATGGTGGGTAGAGGGAAATAATGAGAATATCAACAAGTTTTTTTCCAACAGAATTCTCTTTCCTAATGTCACGAAATGGTATGTGGTTTTGGAGTTCAAACTAGACCTCCAAATAGCAACAGGAGCAAGAAAAGCACCTTTCTATCTATAGCTCGCCAGAAGACTGCATCCTGTTAGGCACAAGTCTGACCCACGCCATGGTATTCCATGCATCTGTGACCACAGACTGTTGTATTTGGGCACGCACCCACAAATCCACATGCGATAAAAGTTGAAGGACATGACACTAGTGCTCAGGTCTCTAATGACTACTCACTAAGTGAATGGATCAAGTTTAGTATTTATCCTCAAGACGCTAAATGGGCTTTGACCAAGTCTGTTCAAAGGACATCTTTTTTCTTTGTGATCATGAACCCTCCAAACAACCGTGATACTTGCAGACTATCGAACTTAAACAGGACAAGATTAGTGAGAGGAGCAGCCAAAGCCTTTTCAGCAAGCCTGCCCAGTGATGTTCTCTTAAAGAGTGGCAGATGACAATAAACCTAAATCTGGTCATGACTTAAGATGAACAAATCCTTCCTCCTTGATACAGTGTTATCATAGACTATTTCCCCCATGATTTTCCCTCCTCCTGTTCTGAGGAAAGAATCTAAGAAATCCTAGGTGCTGCCAGATGGAGGAAGAAAAGAAAGACGTGAACAGTCTACACATAAGTTATTCAGTTTTGAAGAGTGCTCAGATACTATAGTGGGCACAATATAAAGACTTGATAAAAAACAAAAAATTAGAGGGAGGCTAGATTCTATGGTCTGGCAAAACTGGCTTTAAGATACCCGTTGAATGGCCATATGTAGAGTTTAAGGAATACAGACTGGAGACAAAACACTGGAGCAGAGAGCAGTTTTACTAAAGAGCCAAATACGCTGGAAGCGTGCCAGTGTAAAGATTTCAAAGCAGGGTGGGGGAAAAAAAAAAAAAAAAATCAACTTAAGGTTTTCCAGGTATTTACATGTACTTCCAGTATGCAATTTCTGTTCCTTTCCATCTAAACCGCAAAAAAATCCTGGCTTTTGAGTTCCACAGAGGCATGTGCTATTAGCCTGGTAATTAATAACAAATATTTTAAATTAAGAATGGTTATAAGCAACTTTCGCCATGCAGCTTCTGTTAGCATAGAAAGACTAAAGTATTCTTTTGCATAGCATAGTTTTTGGTGTCGATTGTCATTGTTCATCCCCAATGAGATCAGAAGCTTACAAGTTATCAGTTTCAAAGAGGACTTCTGCAATTTGGTAACTAATTTCAAATGGTTAAGAATTTTCAATTTGACTCACTTGCCACACTGTCATTACTACCTTATTTTACATATACTGTTTCCTTCCTCATTGGCACTCTCAGGTATGACCTCAAGATGCATTGTTAAAAGGGACACGACAAAGTTACAGGAGATAATCTGAAACTTGCATAGCTTATAAAAGTCTCCTTAAACTCTGTACACACCCCAAAAAGCATCAGAGCAATACATACACTTGTATTTATCAATCCATGTCACAGAATCATATTACTGATACACCTCTTTTACATCCCAAATAGCCAGAGCCAAAGTATGAATACAAAACAGTTTAATGCAAGACATGAAAGCAGCTCAAACAGGAAAAAAACCTAGACAGAAATAAAGGGCTAGTTAATGTAATCTTCCTGCGACTCTTCACCTTCAGATTTTTCCAGTTTTGAAAAATGGTAATTTTGTCTAAGTATCACAGAAAAAATTGTTTAAAACTATGGCAGCATTTACAAAACAAATACCAATTTTATAAAGCTATTTAAATGAAGTGTTTTGAAGGACACATACCAAATGGGAGAAAGGAAAAGACAACATTAGTGTTAGTAGCTGTAGAATAATATACACATTATTCAAACTTGTGTGTGACAGTTTAACAAAAATATTGGTTCAAGAACTTGGTATCTGTTGGTGTAGACCTGCTTTTCACAAAGAAGTTAATGCTCTAACTTTTCTTTTCTTTAAATACCATTGTAAAGTATCTGTAACCTTCCCAACGTAAAAGTACAACTTCTAAAGCATCCGCTTGGATTATGAACATAATATGGCCCAACGATTAAGTTCACTCCAGTTCAAGAACAATGGATCAATTATTCCACAGGTGCTTGATCAGTCCATCCTTCAACAGACTTGTCTGTCACATGCATTAAACTAAGAGCACAGCCCTGGGACAGAGTTATAAAAGAAATATATAGTCTTAAAAATTTTTAGCCAGTAAGCTCAAGTAATTATTTATCCTCCAAAAATGCTGCATTTCCTTCTCTAATATGGCTGAATACAAGAAGCCATATTTATGTCCACAAGCCAACAGAAATTTGAGACAAAGGTTCTCCTAGATTTTCAACAGAGGTTTCTATCATTTTAGCCCTGTAAGGGAAAAGAACCGGAGGGCTAAAATTACAATTCTAAAAACAATAGTGTACAATTCTAAGTGTTTCAAAATTTAAACTGAAAGTTTAAAAGCCGAACTTGCTCTCTTGTCAAAGTCTTCAATGGGAATTGTGTGCATGTCCAAAGGTGAAATTTAGCCCCAGCTATTTTTCTCAGCACTACAAACGTACACTCAAATATTCAGAACCACCACCTTCAGTTTTTAATATTTTTCCTAGGACAGTATTATGATGGTGAGGGAAGAGACGGTAAAATATAAACTGTCAACTTCTGCTAAAATCCACTAGTTGTATTCAAAGTTAATTTGATGGCACACCTGGCTCTGTTGTCTCTGTTTTCGGTGTTACTTTTTCCTCTCTTGAAATGCTCATTTCTGTCATTTGCTGTGTTACGGGCAAGGCGGCAACAGGTACATTTCTGTTACGTTCAATGAGAAAAAGCAATTCATGTTAGTTTTGAGTTTACACTAAATGTATGTGTTGTCTAAACTCTACTTAAATATTCTCAGCAGTTTAAACTATTTGTTTTGCCACTACAGAGATAGCTTCTACCATATTTAAAGAAAGTAATGAAAGATGCTTCTTTTAATAATTACTTCACTCACTCTACAGCAGTATTTCTCAACAGCTGGTCCATGGACCAGTACCCGTCCCAAAGATCTCCCCAACACAGTTTAGGAAGGCAGCAAGCTGGTCCCTGGTATCAAAAAGGATGAGAAATACTGCTCTAGAAGACTGAAGAAGCCATGTAGCAAACTGCTGTTCAGCTAAGAATCAAGAAAGCGTTCTTGCAATATCCAGCCGTCTAATACCAAACATCGTATACCACTTACATCAGCAATCTTCAATTAAGTTCACAAAGCATCGGTCAATCATAGTTCTCCACGAGACAGTTTGTCAGCTATTTATTCCTCCAGAAACTAACTACAATGGTGATATCAGTACACCTACACCATGGTTGTTTTAAGTATAAACCCTCTATTTGTTTTATGGGTTAAACTCAGTTTAGCCTCAAAACAGTAATCTACAACTTACCTTAATTTGTCAGATGTGCTGCCAGCAGCACCTTCACAGTTTAAGCTAGCATCTACTCTCTGAACTGATACAGAGTCTGAGGTAGGACTGCTTGAACCACTGGCTGTTCCTATGCAATAGAAATTTGAAAGTTAAGTAAACGTGTAGAATATAAATTAATAACTACTCAAGCATACTTATGTATAATATTAGTTTAGCTGTTCTCACCCAATTACTTGATATTTGATTAGATTGCTGTGTCTTTAAAACTGCATGCCAATGAAATACAACTAAAGCGATCATCTAAATATATGGATCAAGTGCTCAGCAGAGACTTAGGGTGGGGCACCAAGTATAGTGTGTTGTCCAGAATGTACAAATCAACATAATTTTGTTTTCAGCATAGCCATTGCAGATGTTCCTGCCTCCAACATTTGTCCTACAATTCCTGCCATCTTCTCAGACATTTCTCCAAATAAAGAAGTTTACCCATTGGACTGATTCTGCCACTATTCTGCTGTCGTTGAAGATGCTCTTTGTAGCAGACGGAGCACATTCCATTTGTCCTAGGATTCCCATAAAATCCACAACCAGTACTACACAGCATGGGCCCTGGGGTCTGGTTCGTCTCCTGAGCCATCTCTGTGCTGTAAATAAAACCAGATAACTGCATTAAAAGTTGGCATGTAACCAAAATCGATCATAGTTTGTAGGAGACAGTCATTAGTATATTTACATAACACAAATGTAGCCTTTGTTAAGAATGCTGATATTTGTAGAAAAAGTAAAGTTGCAGTAATGGAAAACATAGATATTGTTATACCTTTCTAAAATCCTAGTAGAAAAATTTCAATGATATCACGTAGGTTGGAAGAAGGGTACATGTAATTATGCACCCTTATGAACAGATTCACTTCACTCATCACTGAGCAGTAAAAAAAACAAACAAACCTGTGTCACTGTCACTCATTTTGAGTATTTTCTATTCCGGAAGTCAGATCCGCTGAATAAACCACACCAAATCTGTGTACACTAATCAATTCTGGAAATCAATATAATCTATTTATCAACAGACTAGGCAGCAAATAAACTGCTTTCACTGCTTATAGGATATGTGGGTCCTGGATAATTTCAACTCAGAGTTAACAAATTGTATTTTGGCAATACACTCAATAAAGCAGAGTGGGGAAGTTTACTACAAGTACTAGCCAACGGTCAATTTCAATATGCACTTTTAACTATAGAAGTAATTTCCAAAACAGAGCAAGTCTTGTTTGTATGAAAGCTGACACTGTATGTTAACTGGCAGCAACATGTGTGCAGAATCTCCCACATACAGGGTCAGCAGGCATTCCTGAAACATCACGAATTTATTTTTCGGTGCTTTTAAAAGTTGCATTTGCAACAAACTTGAACAGAACTCTTGCAAGAAACGCATTGGCTGCTAAAATACACCCATTTACACAGCCTACTCATTTCCATAAGCTCAGCAAAGTACTCTGGCTCAAGAATTTATAGAAAGGTACCCATGTCTGGCATTGGATAATAAAAGTCCTCACCTCTGCATAACAAACAGCAAAAATTAACAATACAAATACCTCACCTTCACTAGTGATTTATCTCTGCAATGCAAGTTTAGTAGAAAACCTGATATAGCAAGGAACCCTTGGCTCCCAAGAGCACTATAATAACAGGGGCACAGTATAATTAAGTGATCTCCTATAAATCCAGGGCAAATTAAAATATTAGACTGGGCCACTAGAAAAATTGTGTTTTAAAACAATACACCTTTTGGGGCACAATGAACTTTTTAAAACTTGGAGAGCTAGATATTTTGACAAAACAGCCTCTCCATATTAGTGTCTCCCTCTCTAGTTACATCCAAAGTGAATTACAGATATTTGAAAAGACTCATTTAAGGTTCACAGCAACCCAATATACATATGTTGATACACAGGTGCTTGCTATGGACCAAAACATAGTTCTGTAAACTAAAGGTCTGCGTCTCCCAAAGATAAGCCTTTCTTTAGGGATATTATAGTAGCTGAAACTACAGTGGAGTATCATATCACTGTGCAGCTCCAAGGGAGATTGAGGGCCCACTATAGTAAGTACTGTAAATACACAGAAAATCCCTGACCCAGAAAATTTACAAACTAGATAAGGCACACCAAGGGGCAAAAAGGAACAGTTACATGTACGCTTTTACAGATCTGGAATTGAAGCAAAGAAATTAGGTGACTTGCACAAGGTCACTCAGAAAGTTAGTGACATCTCTTGATCTAGATCTCTAGTTCATTACCTTGACAAGACCTGCCTTTTTGACACCTGTCATAGGCTTCTACCAAACTGTGGTTTTACAACCATTTTTCATTTATTTTAAGGACCCATGCAGATGGAACTGATCAGCTAAACAGCAGAAACAGTGGACTATACAAAGTACTGCCAGATGAACTAAAAATACAGAAAATATTTTCTTCTAATCTATAGTAACTTTAGGCCTTACAATTTAGATATTCCGAGGATATAAGTGCTAACAAATATATCAGAGGGATAAATACCACGGAGGGAGAAGTATTATTTAATCTCAGTACCAATGTGGTCACAAGAACAAATGGATATAAACTGGGCATCAGGAAGTTTAGACTTGAAATTAGACAAAGGTTTCAAACCATCAGAGAAGTGAAGTTCTGGAACAGCCTTCCAAGGGAAGCAGTGGGGGCAAAACACATATCTGGCTTCAAGACTAAGCTTGAAAAGTTTATGGAAGGGATGATATGATGGGATAGCCTAAATTTGGCAATTAATTCATCTTCAACTATTAGCTGTAGATATGCCCAATGGCCTGTGATGGGATGTTAGATGGGGTGGGATCTGAGTTACTACAAACAATTCTTTCCTGGGTGTCTGCCTGGTGACTCTTGCCCACATGTTCAGGGTTTAGCTGATCGCCATATTTGGGGTCGGGAAGGAATTTTCCTCCAGGGCAAATTGGAAGAGGCCCTGGGGTTTTTTTGCCTTCCTCTGCAGCGTGGGGCCTGGGTCACTTGTTGGAGGATTCTCTGCACCTTGAAGTCTTTAAACCATGATTTGAGGACTTCAATAGCTCAGACATAGGTTAGGGATTTGTTACAGGAGTGGGTGGGTGGGATTCCGTGGCCTGCATAGTGCAGGAGGTCAGAGTAGATTATCACAATGGTCCCTTCTGACCTTAAAGTTTATGATTCTAATTTTCATTAAGTGGTGTTCCTTTTAATAATTCTAAACATGTCAGCATCCATGAATGAGTCTCCAGTACTCCAACTTGCTCCTCTTAAAAATGAAGATATTGTAGACATGTTTTACCACTTGCTATTTAAATCTAGCTTTAGGTTTTAATTGTTGTTTTGAATATAATGTAAATACAAGCACTTTCATGGCTCCTGTCAGCACATTCTTTCCCTACTACAAATACATGCCCCTAATTAAAAAGGACAAATTGTTATTTTACAGTGACTGTTAAAGAAATTGCACCATTTCATTTTTCTTGTACCAGGTCCAAGTATCACCTGACTAACCATGTCCTTTAAAAGACTTCACCAGTATGAAGACAAATATACCTTCATCATCCCTTAATAAGTATTTATCAACCAGAAACTAAATTATGCTATTTGTACCTTTGGATTAATGTACTGGGAAGCTCAGATGACTATTTTCAGAATAACAGCCGTGTTAGTCTGTATTCGCAAAAAGAAAAGGAGTACTTGTGGCACCATACTTGTGGCAGTTCCCAACTAGGATGGGACCTCACAATTTAGCAGTCATCCACTTAATGTCACACATTCAGTTCTGTCTTTCCCTTAGAAAACCAGCTTATAATAAGCTATTACCAGCAGGACAGTGGGGTGGGAGGAGGTATTGTTTCATATTCTCTGTGTATATATAAAGTCTGCTGCAGTTTCCACGGTATGCATCCGATGAAGTGAGCTGTAGCTCACGAAAGCTCATGCTCAAATAAATTGGTTAGTCTCTAAGGTGCCACAAGTACTCCTTTTCTTTTTGCGAATACAGACTAACACGGCTGTTACTCTGAAACCAGCTTATAATAGTATCACGTGTGCCTGCTTTCCTTAATATTTCTCAGAAGCTTAGGTCACATGGGTGAATGCATTAGCTTCCGCCTGTCACAAGGCTGCAATGTGACAGGCTGAGCAAGAGGCTCAGACACACAACCTCGTCAACAGGGGCCTCTGAAATCAGCTTCTATTTATATCTCAAAAGGTTGCCAACTCCTACACAACCCACAGAACTGAAGCAGCAAAGCATACACCCACTGTAATGGAGAAATATAAAATCCAATTAACAGGATGATTACAGCTTCCTCTCTGAAGAGAGAGAGGGAGACATTCTTAAATTATACTTAGAAAATGCAGCATCATGGGCTAGTCATCTCAAACAGCCATTACCATTTTTAACATACAGCATAAAGACAAAACAGCTGAGTATGATCTGAGGCCCAAAAGAGGACTGCTGTTGCACTGCCTTTGCTCACACACACACAGTACTCAGCATTTTTGGGTGGGTGGTTTCAACAGAAGCATTTGCCTGCATATCAGTTTGTTCCTTTTTAGGTGGAAGGAAGACACTGATTAAAAGGTTAAGGTTCTTGTTCGCGGTTGTTTCCTTTTACAGGAGGAACTATGTTTTGCAACTTGCATTAGCTCAGCTAGCGATTCTATTACAGTAACCCGGATAGCTACTAGTTACACAAGTTAAACCAGGGCAGGAAAATACTTGATAACTATATGCTGAAGACTACATATGAGGTATTTTGTTGTGAATTACAGCTAAACTCAAGGCCACTTTAATAACATAACAAACAATGAATTTGGAGTGGGCTTCACAAAATACCATAAAACAGCAGCAGTGAACTTTAGTTCTCCACGCAAAAGTGCTTTTTTAACCAAACTGCAATATTCACACCAGATACATTCACATTTTTAAACGGGTTTAGTGAGGGGGAAAGGAGGAGAACAGAAAAAACAAAGCTATACCGAAATCAATACTAAACCCATGGATGGGAATTGCATCAATGATAGGGCAGAAAGGGACGGCTGACCTAAATCTCTATTTATCCTGACATCCTCCTCCAGAGGAGACCCCCAGAAGCGGAATTGACCCAGGGCATTTTGCGCTTTAGAAAGGGAGCTGAGGCGCTCCCTAGATACGCGGAGAATATGGATCGAAACGGACAAAGACAAAACTGAGCCAGGCCAGAAAAACAAAGGCAAGGGCAGGGCGCCCCCAGCCTCCCGCGGCAGGAGCCACCCGCCGGGGGTAGCGCTGTTCAAGCCCGAGCCGCGAGAGCGGCAACGTGCCTTGTTCCTCGCCCGGCCACCGGCAGCCCCAGGCCTGCTGGGCCCCTCTCAAAAGCCCTGAGTCACGCCGCCCAGCCGCTCGCTCGGTGCCGCCGGCCTCCTCAGCCCCTTCCGGCTCTTTGTTCTTCCCAGCAGCCGCGGCCCGCCGGCTAAGGGCCCCATTCGTTACCCCCCTCCCCGCGGCCGGGCCCTCTGCTCGGGGGCTGGGGGCCCTTCTCCCCGGACAGGCGGGGGAGCCTAGCCCGGGTTAAGGGGTCGGAGTGTTTCGCTCGCCCCATCCCCCCGCGCGCTGCTCGGCCCCTCCACACCCACGAAGGCCGGCCGCCCGGCCGAGACACAAAGGCCGCGGGGCGCCACTGACCTGCTCGAAGAGGCCGCTGGCGAGGGCCCCGGGCGAGTGGTCGGTTCTGCTGAGGCCAGACAAAGGCGCCGGCGGCGGGGGGGGGGGGGGGGGAGGGGGAGGGAGGGGTGGCTGTCCCGGCGCGAGCGGGGGCAAGTCCCGGCCCGGCAAGGAGCTCGCGCCGCCGCGGCTCCTCTCCTTTGTTTCTGCAGCAGCGCGGAGCGAGACGCGCCGCGCGGAGGAGGGGTGGGAGCGGGGGAGGCGGATCCTGCTACACAACGCGCGCCGGCTCGCGCTGCTACTGCTGCGCCGCGAGGCTCCGGGGCCGGACGGAAGCGCCGCCGCACGCGCAGAAACCGGCGCTGGTGTCGGTCGGTGCCGCCGCCGCGCGCTGTTCCGGGAGGGAGGAGGCTGGACTCGAAGCGGCCGCTCAGAGCCAGCGATGACGCTGCGGCCGGCGCCCGCGCTCTCTGGAATCACACTGGCGCGCGGGTGGAGGTGGGGAGGAAGAGAAGGCGAGGCAGGAAGGGGCGGGGGTCTTCGTGACGTCACCGAAGCCGTGGAGAGAGGAGGGTGGGGGCCGTGTGCAGAGTGGCGAAGTAGTCATCTCACAGACATCGTCACGATGGAGGAGGGGCGGGATCAGGGGTGTGCGCGGGAAGGGGGGCGGCGGGGTGAGCACGGGGCAGTGCGGCCATGGGTACTGAGTTTGCAAAGTGCATGGGGCAGGGACAGCGATGGGGGGCAGGGTTTGCGCAGTAGGTAGGGCAGGGGTGGCCATGGGGCTGGCCTTACCCTGAGGTGAACTGAGGCGGCTGCCTCAGGTGCCAGACTGTGGGGGTGGTGCCATGAGGAGCTAGAGTGTAGAAAATTTTATCTGTTGCTGGTGCATGTGTATTCTCTCTGCTCTAGATGCACAGAGATGGTGGAGTGCTGTGCTGGAGGAAGGACGGCACAAGACACATAACAGGCAGGACAGAAGGTGAGAGGGAATAACAGAAAGCAGCAGGTGCTATAGAGAGAGAGGGGAAGAGGAGCCTCTTATGTACCTCTCAATCAGTCCAGGCTCCTGGTGGTGCTAAACACCAGCTTCTCAGGGAGCTTCCTGTTTCCTGCTGCTTCCCTGAACCCACTTGAGGAGAACAGGCAGTCAACTGAAGTAGTAGGAGCCAGTTAGGCCCTTCAGACGCTGATATCTCCTCTCACTGAGGCCCTGCTACCAACCTGCTTATTTTTCCCATTCAGTTGAGTGTTGAGAGCCACTATAGCTGGCCCAGAACAGCAGTCATGAGTGAAAGAAGAAAATGCCCCTTCTGGGGCAGCATTCAGAAAAAGAAAGGAAGCAACAGAAGCTTTTCTGTCTAAGCAGGAAGGAGCTCTTCTGAGATACATAGACACAAATGTTCAAGGTGAGCCTTCTGGCCCCAGTGAGGATGTGAGTGGTGAGGAGATGCCTGATCTTCCAGTTAGTCAGAGTGCAGGTGACCTGGCAGCTACTGCAACATCCATCTCGCCATCTCAAATGGATGTAACCATGCACATTCCTGAAGAAAAGTGTAGATCAGAGAAGAAAAGTGTAGATCAGAGAAGAGTTTGGTGGAGGCACAAGAAACAGCTGCTGCTGAGTTTAGTTCCTTAAGTCTAGATGATCCAGGACTGTGGACCCACTTGAGCAGTAGCCTGAGGGACTTCCTTGTACTGCATGGGCCACAGCAAGTGAAAAACTTCATGTTCCCCAAAGACAATGAAAATAGAAGTTTCCGTCCAACAGACTACAGGCATGAAATCCCCAATGGTGACAAAGTGGAGAAGCCATGGCTTATGTACTCAAAACCCCAGAATGCTGCATACTGTTTTTGTTGCAAATTCTTCCAGTCTAATGTTCCAGCCACATTGGGTTCTACAGGAACAAAGGACTGGAAAAATCTGGCTAGAAATCTGGCATGCCATGAGAAGGCAGCAAATCACCAGAGAGCATTCCATAGGTGGAAAGAGCTTGAGATGAGACTAAGGTTAAAGGCCACCATAGATGATCAGCATCAAGAGAAGATTGCATCAGAGTCCCTTTACTGGCAAAATGTTCTGAAAAAGCTCATTGCCATTGTGAGAATGCTTGCTACCCAAAACTTAGCACTGCGTGGCACTTCAGATCAGCTGTATGTGTCAAACAATGGAAACTTCCTGAAAACTGTGGAGCTGATGGCTGAGTTTGATGCTGTACACCCGGAGCATCTAAGAAGAGTCACCACCCAAGAAATGTACACACACCACTACCTTGGAAAAACCAATTCAAAATGAGTTCATACAGTTACTGGCAACAAAAGTCAAAGAGAAGATTGTGGCAGATCTGAAGTCAGCGAGATGTTACTCTGTTATTCTGCACTGCACACCTGACATCATACGGAACAAATGGCTTTAATGGTGCGTTTTGTAACAACAGCAGAACCTAGTGAAAAAGTCCCTGCAATGGTGACTGTCAGAGAGCATTTTCTAGAATTTATTGACATTGATGATACTACAGGAGCTGGTATGACAAATATGCTTCTTAAAAAGCTGGAAGTTATGGGAATTGCAATAGCTGACATGAGAGGTCAGGGCTACGATAATGGTGCCAACATGAGAGGAAAGAACAGAGGAGTGCAGACACGGATCCGAGAGTTAAACGCTCAAGCTTTTTTTGTCCCATGCAGTTCTCATTCATTGAACTTGGTGGTCAGTGATGCAGCATCAGCTTCTAGTGAGGCTGCTGAATTTTTTAATGTAATTCAAAGCATCTATGTATTTTTCTCTGCATCAACTCATCAATGGCAAATTTTGAAGCAACATCTGGGAACATCCTCTCTGACACTGAAACCACTGAGTGCCACACGATGGGAAAGTCAAGTGGAGGCAATAAAGCCTGTCAGACACCAAATTGGGAAGATAGATGATGCCATAGTTGCCATTATGGAGAATAAAGCTATGACAGGAACTGTTTGTGGGAGAGCAGTGGCAGAGGGAAATGGAATCACCTGAAACATACATAACTTCAAATTTCTGTGTGGCTTAGTGTTGTGGCATAAATAAATTTGTTTGAAATAAATGTTGTAAGCAAGAGACTCCAAGGTGTTGACCTTGATATATCTGGAGCAATGGAACAACTGGACAAAACAAGTCATACCTATAGTCTTACCAGTCAAATGAGGGATTTCAAAACGTTCTGAAGAGTGCACAGAAGTTGGCAGAGGAACTACACACTGAAGCTATTTTCCCACCCATTCAAGAATACAAAGAGTCACCGAAGAAGATGACATTTTGATTACGAGGCATGGGATAATCCCATAAGAGACCCCAAACAACAATTCAAAATCGAATTCTTTAACCAGGTGCTAGATTGTGCAGCGCAGTCAGTTGAAGAACATTTCATGCAGCTCAAGGAACACAGCAGTATATTTGGGATGTTGTATGATATTCCCAAACTCCTCAGTATACCTGAAAAAGACCTACACCAGCAATGCAGGGCACTAGAGACAGTGTTGACACACGATGACATGTGCGGTATTGATGCGAGTAATTTAGGTGATGAACTGAAAGCCCTTTCAAGATACACTTCAGCAGGATCAACTCCAAAGGCTGTTCTGGAATGTATGTGCACAAATAAGATGACCACCCTCTTTCCAAATGCTTTTGTTGCTCTGCGCATACTTCTAACACTTCCTGTAACAGTTGCCAGTGGAGAACGCAGCTTCTCCAAGCTGAAGTTAAAAAAAAACACATCTACACTCCACAATGACACAGGAGAGGTTGGTTGGCTTTGCAATTATCTCAATAGAGCATGAGCTGGCCCAGACTGTGGACCTTCAGGAGGAAGCAGTTCAAATCTTTGCAACCAAGAAGGCACGGAAAGCACCACTTTGATTATTCAAACAGATAAAAATGCCAGTGTTTACTATGCAGACAAGAAAAGTTACATTTGCTGTTCAGACATTTGAAAGTTAACTGTAACTTAAAATTTTTGAATGAGGCATTTTAAGTTGTTAATTCTCCTTTATTGGGGTAGGTAGCAGAGCAGTACCATGAGGGAGTAGAACAGGAAGTAGGCAGAATTGAGACCTTTCAAAGTTTTGGCCAAACAAGGGGGCATGGGGGCGTCATTTGAGCTCCCTGCGTCAGGTGCCAAAATGTTTTGGGCCGGCCCTGGGGTGGGATGGTGGGCGGGATGTGCACAGTGCATGGGATGGAGATAACGGGGAGGGGTGTGGGGCATGTGCAGTGCATGAGCAACCATGGCAGGGTGTGCACATTGCATGAGGCAGGGGCAGCCATGGGGGTGTGTGTGTGTGCTCAGTGCTTGGGGTAGGGGCAGTGCATTGAGCTGAGGGGCGGGGATGGGATGACTGGAGGGAGGCAGCTAGAGCTAAGCCGGACTTGGCCAGGCATCCTTGCATTGTCCACACTAAATCAACAAAAGTGTCCCTCTCTCTGTGTAGCGGAGGCAGCTAGTAGTGTGGCATGGATGCGAGTGCCACTGCAGTGAGACTCCTCAACTTAGAGGGCCTCACATTTTCAACTGCGAAGGATTGTTGTGGCCTTCCTTTGAACAGCTCTCACCAGAGTCAGAGTCAGCCCATTGGGAGCCCTGAGCAGGAATATTTTTGGTGACCGGCCCCTTACCCCTCACCTACCCCCTAAAAATACCTGTTGCATTATTTCCACAAACCAAAGGAAGGTTTCAGAGTAGCAGCCGTGTTAGTCTGTATTCTCAAAAAGAAAAGGAGGACTTGTGGCACCTTAGAGACTAACCAATTTATTTGAGCATAAGATTTCGTGAGATGAAGTGAGCTGTACCTCACGAAAGCTTATGCTCAAATAAATTGGTTAGTCTCTAAGGTGCCACAACTACTCCTTTTCTTTTTGAAAACCAAAGGAAAAACCCCAACCCAACGCATACTGATACACTTCTTTAAAAGTCCACCTTAAATTAACAGTATTTTGTTGCAATACTAAATCAGGGTCCCTTTGAGCTTTTTGGGTACTTAATCAATTGCTTTGCCTGCTTATGCCTAGTGCTGGCTCTCACATCTCTGTTTGCAGCCAACCTTTGCCATAGGGCAGGGTGAGTTCCCTTTAGATGTGCCTTTTCTTTGTCCTATGGAATAATTCCATTCAGATTTGGCTGTGATAAGTCACCATTTCCTCTCCTCTTTTGTGTTCCTCAGGGCAGTTTTGGCAGTCTGATACATAGGTGCTGGAACTATGAGTGCTGGGGGTGCTCCCACATCCCCTGTCTTGAAATGGTTTCCATTATATACAGGGTTTACAGTTTGGTTCAATGACTCTCTGCACCCCCACAATAAAAATTGTTCCAGCACTGCTGTTCTGATGAAATCACTGACTGTTTCTAGACTGGGCTGAGGGCTCATGCCACTACCAAAGCAGCAGCAGCAGATGCTGCTTTGGGGTCACAGGGAGCTACCAAAGAAGCTGTAGCACACCTAGTAATGGCATCAGTGGTCCAGTTTCCCTCTCCCTCCAGTCTCCAGGGTGGCGGCAGCTCCCCCAAATTCCCTGGGTGTATGGGGAAGGGAAGAGAGAGCAAATCACATCAGGGTGAGCTTCTTGCAACCATTTCCCAGACCTAGCTGCAGCCCATTCCACCTCCGCACCCCAAAAACAGCCTTCTCCTGCTGACTACTAATGTTATTAGTCCTGTAGTTCAAGTAGTTCAGTAGTAACAATCTGTCCTGCAGTGCTGAAGGTCCAGGCTTCAGATGTCAGCATGCCTAGTTCTATCTTGTAAAAATTAACTTCAGGTATACTTTTATTCATTATTATTGAAATGAAATGTGCTTACTACTTCTAATTTTTCCCCTAATAAATATTTAATGTGAAGTAATAAACGCTAGAAAGGTTGTTAGTCTTTCTTAATAATAAATTGCATTTTTGATGATACGTACAATAATTGATTCTTAAAATACTTTGTCGTAAAGGCCTACTAGAAAAAATTAAAGTAAAATATGTCATGATAAAACGTAATCTCATTCCCCTGACATTTAGAAACAAACACAATATTTTTTGCCATTTTCTCTAGAATTAGTCTAAGAAACATTATTCTAAAATTAAACATGCAAGAGAGCTCAAAGGGAAATTGATATTTTCCGTATTTAGTTTAATGAAAACATATTAATACGTGTGCTATTCTTTCAAATATTTATGTCAATTTATAAAGCACATATAGGTGCTAAACAACAGTTAAAAAAAAATTATGGCAGAAATGAATTGCCCAGACGAACCATGTAAAACAGAAGAATATCACTGTGATGGTTTGGGGGTTCACCCAGATAAAGTAAGGGGCTCTCTCACTGCCTGCCCTGTAACCCTGGGTGTTTGTGTTGTGCAGCTTTGGCTCAGAGTCCTGATACCAGCAGCCTGCTCTCAGCACAGTGGCCTCACCCTGGCTTTCACCAGCCTGGTTTCTCCTTGCAGGGTGACACCAACAACCCTTCCAATCCTGAGCCTCCCCAAAACCATCTCCCCTGCAATATCCAATCTCTCTGACTGGATATTCACAGAAGTTATGAAGTCCTCTGCCTGTTAGTTTAACTGACGATCCACCCTTCAGTTTAATACACAGCACTGAGATGGTTTTGTAATAAAACAAGGTGAGTTTATTAACAGAGAACAGATACTTAAGTGGCAATAAGAATAGAAGACACAGCTATGGTTACAAGTAAAACAAAACAAAACATGCTATCTAGTGACTAAAACTTAACTTCAGCAAGGTGCAATCTTTGTCTAAGCAGGTTTCTCACCTATAGTCAGTTCCTAGAGACTTCTACCCCCTTAAGTGAAGGATCCATCTTTCTCAGATTACAAGAGCTCTTGTCTCTTTTGTCCATCCAGTGATGGATACCAAAATGGCTTTCTGCCTTTGCTTGCATTTCCCAAAGTCTATAATGTCTGCTTCAAGACCCAGGAAGGTCTGCCCCACCAACCTGTTACTGACAGGATCTGTCCTAGACTGTTAGTATATGGTGTGGGTTGGATACAGTCTGCCTGCACCCAGTCTGGTCAAAGTTTGTGTCAGTGGCCGGGAGCACATAAAATATGCTCTGTGGCTGAAATACACATTTAAAAAAATATTACTATACATCGCATAAACTACATCAAGGTTGCTAGCACAGTGACTAGCTACTTGGCTCCTGAAACATTCATTATGCACTACATCATTTACAATATGTATGGTATATTATGAGTAGAAGTGATTGAAATTTTTCAAACAAAATGATTTTTCACAACAAAACAGCATTTTAAAAAACAAAACAAAAATATTCATGAAAAACTGTTGGCTTTCTTTAAAATTTATTTTTTGTGAAAATTATATCAAAATTTTATCAAAATCATTGTCAAAATCTTTACAGACATGGTTATAGAAAATGTTTACTAATTACTCACTTCTTAGTAAATGAAAATTTTTGATAACCATTTTGATAGTGATTTTAATATTAATCTCAGTAAAACTTTTGAAAAAAATATGAAAAATGGGTAAGTTTCAAATCTTGTGAAAAGTAAACAACCCTGACATTTTTAATGATTGTTTTTCATTTTTAATACCACTTATAATTATGACATTTTCAGAAATGACTTTTTTGGCCTTTTAAAGTTGTTTTACAGAATCTTGAATAAGAACGTAAGAATGGCCATACTGGGACAGACCAAAGGTCCATCTAGCCCCGTATCTTGTCTTCTGACAGTGGCCAGGTGCCCCAGAGGGAATGAACAGAACAGGTAATCATCAAGTGACCCATCCCCTGTCACCCATTCCCAGCTTCTGGCAAACAGAAGATAGGGACACCATCCTGGCCAATAGCCATTGATGGACCTATCCTCCATGAATTTATCCATCAGCGATTTTTTTGGTGAGGGAAGAGGTCACAAATTTTAAAAAAATGAATCAAATTAAACAAATTCAGGCCTGCCTCTGCTCCAATTGAAGTCAACAGGAGTTTTGATTTTGATGACAGTGGGTGCAAGATCAGTTCTCAGTACATTCCCTGATGTCTGTTAATATTTTCTTTCTGTCACAGACCCTTATGTATTTCATTGAATCATTCATCTATATTCGGATTTGAATGAATAATTATTAAAAATAATTTCAGTTATCTTTATCTGCTTTTACTGCACTTTCAGTGCGTAAGTGAAATATGTATTTTTTTTCAGTGCTTACAAAATAAATGAAAAAGGAACTGAGATATGAACAATAAGAGATTGTTTGTTTTCTCCCATTTGTCTTCTTTTGCCTACTGAACAGCTGTGACCTTTGCCCTGTTTATTCATCAGAAAGTACATATGTTAGGATCTAGGAGTTTCATTCACACAACCCATATTTGTCATGTTCAAATAAAATCCTACTCTCACCAGGGTTTGATAGAGTGAGACTAGTAGTATTTACATAAGAACTCAAGAATCCAATATTCTACTCTGCTAGGTCTTGCTCCTGCTGAAGTCAATGGAGGTGTCACCACTGCCATTAATAGGAACAGGACTGTGCTTCTTGGGTTTATAAATGGTGTTATAAATGGAATGGATAAAAGAAAAAATTAAGTGGCCAACAACATTTATGAACCGTCTGACTGTCATAAGTGTATATCTGCACAGATATATCACATAACCATATAATCCTTCCTCATATAACAATAAAATAATAATAAATCAACACAACAAAACAACATGCACTTATGTAGCAGCTTCCATTTGAGGATTTCAATCCACTTTCCCAATACGAATGAAGTTTATTTTCACAACACCCCTCTGAAGTAAGTGAGTATTATTATCCCAGTTTAACAGAGAAGAGAAAGTGAAGGAAAGAGAGGTTAACTGACTTGCTCAAGATCACAGAGCAGGCTGTAGAAGAGTTGGAACTAGATCCCAGAACTCCAAGCTCCTCATCATGTCTTAATCACAAGGCCATTCTTCCTTCTGCTTATGAAAAGCAGGGGAAACAGGATGGACAATGTGCTGAAGACATTTTCATGATATTGATGAGAGAGAGAGATGACATTATACTTTAGGATCCTATTTCATCTTAAAGTCTGTCGGTGAATGCTGTCATGAAACTGGATTTTCAAGCTTATTTACCATTCAAAACTATTCACTGAATAGTTTCAATGTACAGTATTAGCCTTGGACAGCTGATCATTCACAAGCAATGTATTGTAAATATTTCAAATTCAAGAACTATTGGTGAGTTTTGTTTGAACACTTAGATCAGGGGTAGGCAAAACTATGGCACGCGTGCTGAAGGCGGCATGCAAGCTGATTTTCAGTGGCACTCACACTGCCTGGGTCTTGGCCACCAGTCTGGGGGCTCTGCATTTTAATTTAATTTTAAATGAAGCTTCTTAAACATTTTAAAAACCTTATTTACTTTACATACAGCAATAGTTTAGTTATATATTATAGACTTATAGAAAGAGACCTTCTAAAAACGTTAAAATGTATTACTGGCATGCAAAACCTTAAATTAGAGTGACTAAATGAAGACTCGGCACACCACTTCTGAAAGGTTGCCAACCCCTGATTTAGATCATGGTATTGTTCTGTTCTCTAGTTGGAAGCAGACATTTCTGATGTGAACACATGCATTTACAACTATAAAAAATTCTTGCTAGGCAGAGGACCGGATTCTCCTCTCTCACACATGGGTGTAAAACAGGAGTAACTAACTCAATTTTAAATTGAGATGCCAGAGTGGAACACGGAATTTAGTCTAGTTTCTCTTGCCTTTGAAGTAGATATGAGAACCACTCCCTACAAAAGGTGAATTTCCCCTCTGTGCAGGGCCTCAGCACAAGGCCTATGCACTACTTCAGTATCACTTAACCCTCTTTTGAATTTCAACCTAGATTATTTACCAGTTTTGTAAGATATCTTTTAAAGCAACTTACTATTTAATTATGAGTGGTTTCTTTGCTCTAAGAGTATTCATTTGAAATACTTCAAAGGCAGGAGACACACTGCTAAAGCTGTGCCCAAGGCTACACGACAGTTTTAGCTCAGATTGCAGTATTTAGGATCATTGTGGCCCCTACTGCCACCAGTACTTTTTTGAAGTATTTTTTGAAGTAATTGAAATACATTTAAAGCATGAAAACAAACAGTAAGTGAAAATCTTAAAGATTTTCCCCCTGCTATTATTAGATTTCTTGATTCTGCTCTCATTTACATCTGTGCAAATTAGTAATAGCCCCACTGAAGTCACTGGTGTTACACCCGTGTAGAATTAGTGTGCAAGAAACTATCAGGCCCATACAGCTTTGGCAAAAGCACATTCAAAAGCACATAGCATTGGCCCGACTCCACTCCACTGGAATTAACAGTACAATTCTCACTGATTCAATGGGAGCAGAATTATGACTACACTGAGCGCTTTTGAAAATCCTATGCAAAAGTGCTAACAAATTACAGCCCATGCATGTGTTGTCCACAGTTTGTCACATGTCAGATTACTCTCCTTTCTCAGCCCATATATCATCTTCCTAATGCTTCCCCTGAGAGAACTGCAGAGCTGGCCATTTTGTTTCCACTGATCACCCAGTTTAGTTTCTAGCCTTGTTCAAACTCTGTTTTGTTTTATTGCCCAGACTAATTATATTGTATTTTTTGTAATTTTAAAACAATTTTAGATACATTTTAATAAAAGTCATAAGCTAACTCATTGGGGAGACACTGCCAGACCTTCCCCCCATAATTGTCCTGTGAGGAGACCCACCTTCTTTTTCCTGCTCTAACCTCTTTTATTTCTGGGCGTCTCCTGAGCAAAGACCTTCAATGGGTGTTTGATGGTGGTGCTGATCTGGACAAATATCTACAAGCCACATATCCAGACATGGAAAGCTAGTTCATTACCAACCTGGTCCCTGATCCGACAGAAATAATGAACACGTTTTCATTCATTCAGAAGGCAGGAAACATTTAAGGAATGGATTTTGCTATTGCAGTGTTGACTGATAACCAGGTAAAAATAGAGGTAAATAGCTGAGAGTATTTTATGAAAGCAGGTGTGAATAATCTGCAATGCATGGATTTTTTTTAATTCAATATACTTTTGATTCTTCTAACATAGTCACATGGCCAAATTCTGCCTTCAGTTATGCCTGTGTGAGCACATTGACCCTAGTGGAATTACGTAGTTATAGGTGAGAACACAGTTTTGGCTCACTGTGTTGGTAAGTGCATTCTTTCTGACTGATAGTAGGATGACTATGAAAAATATGAATTGATCTTGGTTGACCAAAGTTAGAGTTTATGTGATGTGAAGAGTAATTCCTTAAGGTCACAGCAATTATTCAGATTTCTGCATATGTACTTAGTGATATGTAATGAACCATGTACTAATGGCAGGGATTGTATTTAGAATTGGAAGCCTTCCCATCATTTCAGAAATGGGAAATTTCTCGAGCTAATTTGGGTACATGGGTTATGTTTTTGCCCAGCACAAAGATGGGAATATTTGGTCAGACACTGCCAATTATCTGTTAATATCCCTGTGAAAGGCGGATGGGGGTGAGGGTATTTACTCACAAAAGTTTTCAGGGCAATTTTATTTTGCCATTTTCTCTGACGCAGGGAGGGGTTAAAGGGATGCTTGATCAATTCACCAAACTAAATAAAATGTCACCTCCATTTCCCCACAGCCTATGGTTATGCTTCTACCTTCAGTTAGGTTGCTGTATGATCATTGGGTATGCACTACAGCACTAGATCAAAACCAACTTATCATAAATGTCTTGAGAGAAATAAGATAAGTGAATTTGGGGTGAAAGAACCCTGAGAGGAATGTATGATATTACCCTCGAAAGCAGGTTAACTCCTTTAAACACACACACACACACACACACCAGATTTTTTTGGTTTTGAGTGGATAAGACTAGATCCACAAAGAAAAGTAAGAAAAAGCCTTGCATAGTCTGCACTGTGGAAGCTCGTGCAAGACTGGCAAAGTTCTGAGGAATGGGTTACCAGAGCTTTGGGTATACTGAAGCAAATGTATTTTTAATTTTAATTTTACACACAGACTGTGATCTTTAAAAAGACCAGAGTTTTAAAGACATAGTTCAGAATTATGTATCAGTTCTTTCACAAGAAGAAAACTCTACATGGTGAGGTTTTTTTTAAAGTGCATAGTGGGCCTGCTCAAAGCCCACTAAAGTCAATGAAAAGTCTTTCACAGACTTCAGCATGCCTTGGATTAGGCCCAGCTACTAAGGGTGAAACTTATGCCCTGTGCAGACGGTCAGACCAAGGCCTATGCAAAATGTACATCCCACTGAAGTTCTCAAAATTGCCCTTAAAATGACATTTAAATGGTGCATAGGGCTTGTGCTGGCTGTCTGCAGAGGGTGAAATGTTGATTATTACTGATGATCAGGTGTTACTAGATGGACTTCATTGGGACTTGAGGGTACACAGAAACTCACATAATCCTGGCCCAGGAGAAAAAAACAAAACATGTTACATGAGATAAATCAAGAAAAAGTAAAGTGAATGTGACACAAAATTTGCTTTGACCTATCAGATGCAGACATCAAGGCTGCACTGCTGAAGATGGTACCTGGAAACACAGCAGATCTGGATGAAGGCATGGTGGAAATGATTAAATCCTTGAAAGAGGTTGGAGTACACTGGCTCATGTGAGTCCTGTGCAGAGATTGGAAAGAGAAGAAAATCCCAAGACAATGGAGAAAGTCCATGCTAATACTGCTATACAAACAAAAAGGTGACATGCAATAATTGTTCGAAGTACCGAGGAATTAAGGTGCTGTTTCACAGCATGAGACTGTTAGAGAGAATCATAAATAGTTGCATTCACTGAACAGTGAAGGCCATTTTAGGAAAAGAGCAGCTTGGTTTTAGAAAAGGAAAAAAGAAAGCAGATGGTATGTCATTGCTAGACAGTTGGTGGAAAAGAAGCTGGAGGGATACATCAAGAATGGTTGGGCTTTCCTTGATTTGGAGAAAGCATTTGACAGGGGTGAGACCAAGGTCTGTGGTATCAGAGAGCAGCGAGAGGAGGCTGAGACGATATGGCCTTCTACAAAAGATGGATAAAGAGAATCCTGTTCAGGAGGCATTTGAGACTAGAGTTTGCAGGCAGAGACAAGAGGATGGCCAAGAAAACAGTGGATAGACTGTGTATGGGAAGGCAGAATACATACAGAGTGAACATTAGACTGGCAAGCCTGGAAAAGATTGATCCATAGACCTGACTCTAGCTAACTGGGAAAAGGGAAAGAAGTGGCCTGTACTTTTCACTTCATACTCTCCATTAATCTTAATCACACTTTTATAATGAATGGAGACTATACTTTGGCATTGCCTATATAAAAATAAATTTTACATTTGAGGCCAAATTTTCAACAAGGAACCTATAATTATACCTACAAAATTTTTGTGTGCAAGTTAGATGAAGGGGAAAAAAGCGTCCCTGTTGCACATGCACTCATGTGCACTCATGTGCACTCATGATTTCCTTCTACAAACTTAGGTTTTTATGCTGACAAGTTTTTTTCAGATCATTAAAGCCAATTGAAAATTTGTCTTACATTGTATGGAGGACGTCATCTTCAAAAGCACCACTACTAAAGTTGTTCAGCACAGGAGTTGATAGCACAAACCACCCACACATTTTTTTTAAATTAAAATGTTAAGACTTATGAGATATAACAAAAGAGTCTATTTATTGAACTGTTTGTTTAATTGAATGTACCATTTAAAATATAAAATATTAACATTTTAATTTACTGTATGCCTGTGAAATTATTGACACAGTATGGTAAAACTTGTTACAAGTGTAAGCGTAACTTAATATGGTTGCAGAGATGTGCCATGTCATTACAGAGTGATGGAATCTAACTATTTCATAACAAAATTTTAATATTTAGCACTGTATATTGCTCTTTATGATGGTGAGTAAGCATTATTATCCCCATTGTATACAGCGGAAACTGAGACACAGATTAAGATCACATTTTCAAAAGTAACTAGCAACTCTGGACACCCAAAAACTGAGGTGCCCTACCTGAGGTGTTGATTTTCAGAAGGTGTTGATTTTTGAAGGTGTTGGTTTTCAGAAAGTTCTCAGCACCCACCCTTGGAAAACCAGTAACCTTCAAGATGTCTCAAGCTCAGCATGTAAAAAATGAGAGACAAAAATAGAAGTAAAAAGCTTGGCTTTAGTGATTTGCTGTCATGACTGGGACATGGGCAGTCTGACCTAGTGGTCAGACCAGGAGTCAGGCTGAATCAGATACCAGGAGTTCAGAATCCAAGACAGGCCAGAGGGCAAACTGGGAGGCAGGTAGGGTCAGGTTACCAGAGGAGCAGGAGCAGGGGGAAGTAGTTCAAATCAGAGAGGACCCAATGGCATGGACAACTTCCCATTTCTATGCTTGGTTTAAATAGAAGCTAGGAGCCAATCAGGACCTCTATCATTCTGTCAATCACATCCCGGGACTGGAGTCCTCAGTCAGAGTTCAGCTCCTCTTTTGACAATTGTTAGCAGTTCACTGGGTGGTGGGTTGGAACGTACTAATACCTAAGAGCCCTATGGACCAGTGTTTCAAAGCTGTGGTCCCTGATGTTTGCTTAAGGTCCCACAGCAGACCAATAGCACAGCCAGGAATAGAACTAAGCTGTCGTGCAGCCTGCTTTCTAGAGACTCTCAATACCTCTGGCTCCTCATAACTTCAGCTGGAATTTTGGGTTCTCGGCCCTTCTAAAAAAATCAGCTTCTGACTCTGAGACCACTTTTCTGTCCATAAAACTACGATAGCAGTGTGTTTAAAAACATTTACAATATTCCTTCACACATAAGAAGTTTATTTCAGACCTACCTCAGAGGACCCTACCTGTTTTGGCTAGTCAATAACCCCATGTGACCCGCCCTACTTTAAGCTCTGATTGTAAACAAATTTTCACTGGAACTTCTAGAGTATCATTCACATTACATTTTCAGAGATAAGATACATTTTAAAAAGAACTTCCCCAAAGCTCCCCAAAATACAGTGTGACAGATGATGAATATGTAAAGTTAGAAAACCAGGCCAGGCAGTTTCCTTATTACACTCCAAAGGGAAAAGCTTAGAGAAACATCACTTTATCTTCCCCTCCATCTTTCAGCATTTATACGATTTCTTTGTTCCTCTGTATTCTCCTAGCCCCTCCAGATATTTGACAGACTCAGTTTATAAATTCATGGAGTTTTACCTTTTTGATTCTTCAGACAAGAAAAATAATATTGAATTTCATTTATAAAATTTAATAATAATAATAATAATTAATATTTAATGAGGCTTCAATACAAGGCAGTGAAGGTATGAAATATAGTGCAGACTTAAAAGGGAGTATTGCCAGACACTTTGAACTAACACTGTGTATTCCATTGCATCCGGTGTATTCTAATCTGAAATGATCAAAAAGTAGCAACTGCATTAGTGACCTTTTCACTGAGAGCTAATTACATAGTCATTTCATTATTCATTATATATATATATATATATATATATTTTGTTTTATTATTTCTTTAATAAACATGCGTATTACAAGGGAGAAAATCCAGTCACCTAGATATCCCCCTGGCCTCTGGCAGTGGAAGTAGAAATTCTGTTCCAAACCTCTGAAAAGAGACCACTTTTATTTAAGTGCCTAAATATGGATTCATTTACCTAACAGTCACCCAGTCTTGAACATTTTGATCTAAATCACCTGCCCAAAGGCAGCCAGCATGTCAGTGGTAAGGTCAGGAAGAGAACCTAGATATCTTGATGCCCTGCTTGTGTCCTAACCACAAGAAAACTCTGTTTCTGTATGTACTATGCTACTCCTTAAAATGAAGCATTAGCTCAGCCAATCCATGCCACTCTACACACACTCACCAAATCTATTTCCAGAGAATCTCGAGAAAATTTGCGCTTCCAAATATGGCTCTTGATGATGTTGGATCGCTATTTATACTGTCCTGATCTTCAGTGAACTGACAGCTTAGTTATTGTACCATGAGATAAATTTGATTGCTCTGTAATCCAGAGGTCAGAAGCCACTGTAGCAGCCTGAAGTACAGAGAGAATCTCCTTTGAAAGCTAGCACCATGTCTTTCAATACTAACTTAAATTACTAGTGCTCTCTAAACGGTTCCAGTAACCCTCAGGAAAGTTCAGTCCGGTTCTGCCATGGCCCAACCATACCCCTTTTGCATGCTTTGTATTGTTCAGGCTGACAAAGCCAATTCATTTTCTTGTAAAATAAACATCCCAAAAGCCAAACAAAACAAAATATCCTTTGTGTTATCAGTAGAAAAAAAGCTGGTATTTACTCTTCAGCCAAGTGTACTGTACGTGTCTTTCTTTGCTTCTTCTTGCATTCTGTTTAGCATTTTTATTTATACCTTTTTATCCTTTTTTATCTTTCATTGATTGAACTTCATTTTATTTCCTTAATTCATTTTTGAACTGTTTGCACTGCTTCTTGTGTTGTGTTTTCTTGGTTAACATCATTCCTTTTAACTTTCTGTCCATAGACTTACATTTTATTCTAGTAGACCTTTCATCATAAGACTAATGATCTGGAAACAGAAGAGGTTCTAAAGATAGATGCAGTTGGGATACTTCTCTGAAGCTTATCAGATTTAGCTCAACTGTTGAGCCCTGTACCTATACCACCACCAAGCTCGACAATATGATCTCTACCCCAAAGCCCCTCTTTTTCAATGTGCCCCAGCTGTCCCACCTAACGCTTTCTCTTCTGGAGGCTCACTGGCCTGTTACTTACCTGTAAATGTGCAATTTTCAATGGGTAATTGAAGGCCCACTTCTCTGCTCTGGTATCTACCCTTCTTTTCTAGATGTGACATATTCCCCCAGTTCAGTTATAACTTATCTTTTGGGGGAACCTGAATAGCTCAGTCTGATTCATCAGGGCCCAGTAACTCTTCCACTGCATCCAGCTGATTTGTCACTTGAACATTTAAAAGGCACAATGGACTTACACTAATGGTGTAATGGTCTCTTCCAAAGAGATGGGTTTCTGCCAAGACAAGCCAATACTGTGTTTAAACAGTATTGTTACAGTGATTATTTATAAATCTCATAAGTATATGAAGTAAAGAGAAAGTCTGAAAATGGGATAACTCCATGATTTCTGACTTTGATGGCAAAAGAGAAATTTATGTCTAAAAATATAACCAAGAAGCTGAAATTATATTTGTGAGAACTTTTTCTAAGACTAATAACTTTGGCTTTGGAAATGCTTTCAGAGTTAAAGCTCAGTCCTCCTACCCACAGATCCACAAAGCCCAGAGGCAGTAGAATCATGTGATGAGTCCTGATTTTCCTATCACTTATTATAGGTGGAGCTGGTAATGATGCCGATAGTTAAGGTTGCCAAACTCTTCCCATTATCAGCCCTTGTATTCAGTTGCTAATAACTTGGCCAAACTTGCAGTTATATAATTAAAGATTATATCATAATGCATATGCACAAGGAAGTGACTTATGGTTGCAAAGGCAACCTTAATTCTGGCATTTCCTAAATGATGAGTTCTTGACTTTGCAACCATAATTGTCATTTTTAACAGGTTTTTTTTTCCATCTTAATGACATTATAAATCAGGAGTGAAGTCATTGAAGTCAGTGCAGTGACAATGGTGTAAAACTAAGTGTATGTGAAAAGAGAATTAAGCCCTGTAATTCTCCCCTGCATGGGAGTGAGTTATTGGGAAGCAGGGAGGCTGTTCAGGAAAACTGTGCTTCCTCTGTGCTATTGAGACAAATTCCATAGGGTATATCTGCATTGCAGCACATGGGCAGAGGCAGATTAAGGTTTCCACCAGAAAAGGTTTCTGGGCCAGAACAAGTGGGAGGGGGCCTCACCCTGTCCCCGTTCCACTCGTGGCCCCGCCCCCCAGTCCCACCCCTTTCTGCTCCTTCCCGGGGGCAGGGCCCACGCCGTTCCACTCCGGGTTCCCTTCTTGCACCCTGTCACTGTAGTCCTGCAAACCTTTTTGCTTCTTTCTGTCCCTCCCACAACTGCGACCCCCAAGACCGGAGAAACTCTGTCACTGCGCCATGGCCCTGGGGCAGAGCAGGGAGTGAGAGCTCCTCTATTCCCCGGGCTGCAGCGGGGGTCCAGGTTCTCGGGCTTCCCCCGCCACCTCCCGCACCACCTCCCCCGCACTTCTGCAGGGGACCAGGGTTGGGGCGGTGGGGATTCTCCCCCCTCACCCAACGCTTCTGTCAGAGAGTGGGCTCAGGCGCGGAGACTTCCTCTGCTGCCCCGTGCCCAGGGGGCTTCTGCCAGCGACAGTCAGGAGCCACGGGGTAGAGGGGACTTCCCCTGCCTGGGGGCTTCGGACGGAGTCAGGAACCTCCGGGGGAGGCTTCCCCCACCCGCCACTGCTGCCACGGAGTGGGGTTGGAGTGTGGGGGTTTTCCCCACCAACCTGGCAGCGGGAGCTCCAGGCTTCAGCTGCTGGGTGGCAGATATTTTCTGGGGACCCCTCAGTTGGCGGGCACAGGTCCCATGGACCAGTGGCTAATCTGCCACTGCACATGGGGCAAAGATTGGTTGGAGACTGGCCAGTGAGTTCATAAACTACACGATCCATTTGCCATTATATCAGGTAGGGCTCTGCAGAAGGTCACATTTGCTACATCTCTTATCACCAGTGGGCCTATACACGCGTTGCCTGTTGGCTGCTATATGTTGGGGTTAATGATTCTGCTTGGTCTTACTTGAGTTGCTTTGAGCACACAGTGGAGTTATGTGAGCTGTGTACTCATTATCTAGATTAGGCCTGTGATGACAAAAGTGAAGATGAAACCAAGTATTGATAAAATCAAAGAATGAAGAGAGGGTGGAGTTATCTGAGTCATTAGACGAATCAAACAAAACATAAAGGTGATTGGTTTCAGAGGAACAGCCGTGTTAGTCTGTATTCGCAAAAAGAAAAGGAGTACTTGTGGCACCTTAGAGACTAACCAATTTATTTGAGCATGAGCTTTCGTGAGCTACAGCTCACTTCATCAGATGTATACCGTGGAAACTGCAGCAGACTTTATATACACACAGAGAATATGAAACAATACCTCCTCCCACCCCACTGTCCTGCTGGTAATAGCTTATCTAAAGTGATCAACAGGTGGGCCATTTCCAGCACAAATCCAGGTTTTCTCACCCTCCACCCCCCCACACAAATTCACTCTCCTGCTGGTGCTAGCCCATCCAAAGTGACAACTCTTTACATAATCAAGTTGGGCTATTTCCTGCATAGATCCAGGTTTTCTCACATCCCCCCCACCCCCATACACACACAAACTCACTCTCCTGCTGGTAATAGCTCATCTAAACTGACCACTCTCCAAGTTTAAATCCAAGTTAAACCAGAACATCTGGGGGGGGGGGGGTAGGAAAAAACAAGAGGAAACAGGCTACCTTGCATAATGACTTAGCCACTCCCAGTCTCTATTTAAGCCTAAATTAATAGTATCCAATTTGCAAATGAATTCCAATTCAGCAGTTTCTCGCTGGAGTCTGGATTTGAAGTTTTTTTGTTTTAAGATAGCGACCTTCATGTCTGTGATTGCGTGACCAGAGAGATTGAAGTGTTCTCCGACTGGTTTATGAATGTTATAATTCTTGACATCTGATTTGTGTCCATTTATTCTTTTACGTAGAGACTGTCCAGTTTGACCAATGTACATGGCAGAGGGGCATTGCTGGCACATGATGGCATATATCACATTGGTGGATGTGCAGGTGAACGAGCCTCTGATAGTGTGGCTGATGTTATTAGGCCCTGTGATGGTGTCCCCTGAATAGATATGTGGGCACAATTGGCAACGGGCTTTGTTGCAAGGATAAGTTCCTGGGTTAGTGGTTCTGTTGTGTGGTATGTGGTTGTTGGTGAGTATTTGCTTCAGGTTGCGGGGCTGTCTGTAGGCAAGGACTGGCCTGTCTCCCAAGATTTGTGAGAGTGTTGGGTCATCCTTTAGGATAGGTTGTAGATCCTTAATAATGCGTTGGAGGGGTTTTAGTTGGGGGCTGAAGGTGACCGCTAGTGGCGTTCTGTTATTGTCTTTGTTAGGCCTGTCCTGTAGTAGGTAACTTCTGGGAACTATTCTGGCTCTATCAATCTGTTTCTTTACTTCTGCAGGTGGGTATTGTAGTTGTAAGAAAGCTTGACAGAGATCTTGTAGGTGTTTGTCTCTGTCTGAGGGGTTGGAGCAAATGCGGTTGTATCGCAGAGCTTGGCTGTAGACGATGGATCGTGTGGTGTGGTCAGGGTGAAAGCTGGAGGCATGCAGGTAGGAATAGCGGTCAGTAGGTTTCCGGTATAGGGTGGTGTTTATGTGGCCATTGTTTATTAGCACTGTAGTGTCCAGGAAGTGGATCTCTTGTGTGGACTGGACCAGGCTGAGGTTGGTGGTGGGATGGAAATTGTTGAAATCATGGTGATTGTCATCAGCCTAGAAATGAAACCCTAGGGGCTATATTTAGAAACTACATGACTGAAATTAAACTATAGCTATGTCAGGGAAATAAATAAATAAATCACATCCTTAAGCAGCATAGTGGTGCCTGTGATTGTGCAACTGAAAACAAGGAGCTGGGCTTGTCTGTACATGGTCTTTTTTTTAAAAAAAAGTTCTGTTTTGTCAAGGCGAATGATGGAAGGCTTTCCACACTTCTGGCTTCCATATAAATTGGTTAATCTCTAAGGTGCCACAAGTACTCCTTTTCTTTTTGCATATCCCTTTTGCGTAGGGTGCTTGCTTATTTCAAGTGCAAAATTAGTCATGCTTGTAAGGGCTGTTGCCAAATCTGTTGGTTACCAATGGCTTTGGGTAGGTTTTATTCAGGATTGTGGGTTTGCTCACAGGATATCATTATTCTGGGGATTGCTGGTGCCAAGACAAGCTCAAAACTGCTGAAGAGAGAGGAATTCATAGGCTATCACTGTTGCATCATAAAATCACGTTTCTGCTTATGCTGTTGTATTTAGCTGACTTCATATCAGGACAAGGGGTGAAATCCTGGTATCATTGACTTTAATGGGGCCAAGATTTCACCTGATATTTCTCTCTTCTTCTATTTTTAGGTTACATTGACTTTCCAATATTCGTGCTTCATGTCTTCTATTCCCAGTGTTTCTGCCACTTATTTATTACTGGGAGACTCAGAGCCTGAATATATATTTGCAGACAACGTAGATACAGTTTCAGTTTGTGTGTGTGTGTTGCCATCATTAAACATACACAAAACACTATGATTGTATCAGTTTAACATTTTGGAGGATGAAGTAACTGTCAATTTTTAAAGGAGATTGCAGCTGGTTTTACCTGCTGAAAATCTGTTTTTAGTCTTGTTTTAAGCTACTTCATAGTGCAAAAAGTCAGCCTCATGAGATTAAAAGGTTATCTTTGAAGAAGGCTGATTGCGTACAGTATTGCCTGAAGTCAGCCTGTGTTACAACAAGCATTGCCAATGCAGTGACAAATGACAGAATACTGTGGCAGCATTCAGACACTTTGACCTTTTGGGGTTTGCTTGTTTTAAAAGCTTTCCAAAGTTTGTAGAGGATGAGCTTTATATTTTAGACCCAGTAACAGCGATAAAGTGCCATTTGTGTGTCTGTTTTCCTTCAGTGGTTTTCTCTTTCCCTTGATCAGTATGAGTAATTTGTAATCTAAGTGCTTGATTTCAGTTTAGCTAATGGAGAATATGGGACTGTAGCGGGCAGTACCTCAGTTAATTAAAAACAAAACAAAACTTAGCAGTGTCTGATTAAGATAATACTTCAGGGTATAATAGTGAGCACAATGTATTATGTTTTATAAAAAACTATGAATTTTTTGTAATATGGGATCTCACCACAGTATTTGGTACTAATGTCTTGTCTACACTAGAAAGGGCTTGTCGGTATAGATATACCTGTACCAATACCAGCAAACCCCTGTAGTGAAGGGAAACCTTATACCAGCTAAAGAACATTTTGGTTGGGTATAACTACACCCACAGTGGAACTTTTTGCTGGTATAAAAATTCCATGAAAAAATCATACCTCTAACTGACATTATTATACTGTCAAAAGTTTCTAGCATACACCTGGTATCTGTCTCTGCTTAGGGGAGAGAAGAGACCACCTAATTTTGCGACGATTATATTGTGTAGTTTAGCAAACTGTAGATTAGCAAAATTCTACTGTGCTAACTAATTAAATAAAAACCTTAGAGTCAAGGTTCTACTACTGGAGACCCTAGCCCTGAATATCAGCAAAGTGCCTGGGTATTCTGTGTAAAAACTGTGCAATAAAATAAATATATTTGTTGGAAAAGAGAACAGGGAAAGGAGGTTCTGTAATGGTTTTCAAAAATTAGAAAAGGAATCAGTTTAACATCTGCAATCAACATTACCTTAACTTTTGGCCAGACTTTAGGAATGGTGAGCCTCATGCACTTTGAGATTTTGCAAACTAATTGGAGTTGTTACTGTAGTGTTGTGTACTTTATATATCTTCTTGTGCAATGGTGATTCAGACTATTTTGAACATCCATGTGTTTCCATGAATGTGTCTGAAGTAAATATGTTCTTTCAAAGAGAAGCCTGTGCTTTTCACATACCACGCAAGCAAGACCGACAGAAGTTGGTGCCCTGCTGTGAATGTATTGCATCCCCGCCCCCACCCCCAAAATAAAATAATAAAAAGAAGTTAAGGGTACACTAAGGCTGCAAAGCCTTGGACTTAAATGCCAGAATTCAGGTTGTTGGTGCAACCTTAATTCAGCCCCTTTGTGCATACACAATCTTTATGTACATGATCACATTCTATTTTTTTCCCATAGGAAGTTTTGCACTGGCAACCTTAATTCTGGCATTTCCTTACTTTTGAATGCTTGACTCTGCAACATTAATGTTTTTTTAACATACATTTATTTGGGTGTTTTTGTTTGTTTATTTGTGGCCAGATTAGAGGGGAGGATATAAATTTCCTAAAATTTTGGAAAAGTGAAAAAAAGCACAAAAATTTCATTATGTCGAGCCATCCTGACTCCCTATTCATGGGTCATCACCAGGGTTGGAATCTTTAGATCCGTAGCAAAGTCTTCTACCATTTCAAACTACAGAGTAACTGGTAGCCACAGAAGCCTGAATTGTTTAAATTTGGTGAAATTAAAAGTAATTGAAAACAGGGTGTTGAAATGGAAAGTCTTGGGCAACCTTAACTATAGGCCTCACCACCTGCATCATCTAAAATATAATGTATCTGTTTTTTCTTTAGAATGTTTTCCCCTCTTCTCTCTCCCTCAAAATTGTTTCTTAAACAGAATGTGAATATAGTGGTGTTCAAATCTGAGTCAAATTTCCAAACCTGTGATGCTTGAGTAGTTTCAAATTAGGCAAAAGGAGTCAATTTAATTTATGATTTATACCTCATTTGTTCCCATAGTGTCTATTCATCCATTCCTAGTTTGATGAACTATATGTGAAGTTTTTTCCCAAATTACCTTCACTGGTCAAGGTGCTGAGTACTTCCTGTGAGGAGTATTAGCGCTTTGAAGGAGTTGCTGATCTTCTCATAGGTTCGGATCTGTGTGGTAAACGAGAACATATTTCTCTAATGAAAAAAAGATGCAGTTACAAAAGAAATTCACTTTTAAACAAACTCCTGGAGACAGTCTAAGACAATGTTGTTTTTAAAATGCAGGCATTTTTAAAAGACTCAGAGGAACAACAACATCTTTTAAGAATCAAAACCTACAAAACTCTGAAGAAAAATTCTTTTGGGATGGCGGATGGAATGTATTATTCAGCTTTACCGCTTGCAAGTAAAATCTAGAGCGCATGCGGTTAGTTATAAAAATGTTCCAGGAATGCTTATGGAAATCATCATTCAGCCTGTGATACTCCACAGGGGAAAAAAAAACAAACAAAAAAACAAAACAACCCAATACTACAAATTGCTCCAAATGGGCAGACTCCCCCCACTGAGCCCATTTAATTCCAGCAATTAGCAGGATAGCATCCTGAGAATGTAAAGTCGGTTGGGGGCTGTGTGTCAGAAGAGAGAACCCGGGAAAACTGGCTGTTAGGCTTGGTCTACGCTTAAAAGTTTTATCAACATAGTTATGTTGGGCTTGGGTGTGATATTTTACCCAATAAAATAGCTGTGTAGACCCTACAGCCACATAAGCCCCATATCTATATAAATAGACTCGTGCTGCAAGGAGCTAAGCCAGGCTACAGAGCTCTGGGCAGCTTGATGCCTACACAGCGCCAGTGAGAGTATTTTAACCATTGTGTTTATCCACTTAAATTATCAAAATCTAGCAGTTGTACTAAACAAAAGTACTACCTTTGTCTTCCTCATGTGTTAGATAGAGGTCATTAACATCAGAGGCCTGAGTCAAATCTAAGCCATTATTATGTGCCTAGGGAAAATTACCTTTTTATTGACATGCCATATATAGTGTATTCTTCATCTCCTAAGACTTTGATCCTGCAAGTGCCTCTGCAGTGACAGACTCCTTTGCCCAAACTGTCAGTGGGGCTCATCAATGGTGCATAAGTCACCGACATAGAGGTACATGCCTGATTGGGCCTAATAGTCTATAAGGAGTTTATGTCTGTTCTCTAACATATTCAAATGGCCAGTCAGCTAGCTGGTGTAAACTGGTGTAGGTCCCTGGACACCAGTTTATACCAGCTGATGATCTAGCGCCGTGAATGCCCAATTTTACATACATGACAATTGCTAAGAAAAGTTTGACCTCTTTGATCATTATAACTTTCAAACTGCTTCTTTATTCCTTTTTTTTTTTAAGTGCCTAGCCAGCCAGCTCTCATTGTTAGAGGAAAAGAGACACCAAAAGAAAAAGACTTCCAGTGAAAGGGGTTTTATTTAATTCTCTTTCAGTGAAAGAGTGTATTGTTCCACCTCCAGAGTTTATTGCGGGCTGTGGAGAAAGGAGCAAATGACTGAGTAAAGGCAAAGTAGATGAATGGGTATTGAACAGGGGTTTTCACCAAGGCAAGAACTGGCCAGATAAGAAATTAATTGATTTGTGTCAGAAGATGGATGTTATATTTTAATATTCCAATGGTGCCCACTTTATCTGGATGCCTTTCAGTACTGTTTGTACTTTGATTTTATCTTGAATTGGGCCTTTCAAACAGATGTTGTAAACCCCCAGGGCAACAGTTGATTGTCAGCTGCGATTACGTTTAATTAGTAGAAATAGGGAATTTGCCAATGCTTCCCCCCCCCCTCCCCGAGTCTCAGCTCATCAAGGGTTTTTTCTTTTGTGTGTGTGTGTGTCTGTCTGTCTGTCTGTCTTTTGGGAGGTAAAGAGGAAAAATATAGTATCATTATTTGCATCCCTATGTTCTGAGTCACATCATACTATCATACACTTTGTTTAAGTTGTTAAAATGACTTGATATAAATGAAGAAAAAAAAAGGATACAATACCATATAGTTAAAAAAAAATTGACCTCCATCCCACTTGGGCTGTTATACAGGAATATTTTCCTAACATATAGAAAGTAAACTAATTTCCCCTCTTCATAAATCTAAATACAAATGCAGAAGTAAAGAAATGTGGCTCAACAAATAAGGTGAATTTGTATTATTTCTACTAGTCATTTTAGTAGATTAAGGGCTTGTCTACATGGTGAAATTTACTGCCATAATGATACTGGCATAATTATACCACTGTCGTTACAGTAGTGGTATAACTATAGCAGTTCAATTATACACATCTAATTCTGCCAGTAAATATCCACATGTAGACTAGCCCTAAGTGCAAATGTGCCCAACTGATAGCTAAAAAGCCCTGATCCAAAACCCTTTGAAGTAAGTGGGAGTCCTTCTATTGACTTCAATTAACTTTGAACTGGGACTCAAGTGTCAAGGTCCCGTGTTTAATTTCTGTGTTAATTTTTTGTTGATCTTTTGCCCTTAAAGCTTTTCAGCATAATTCTGAAACCAGCGCACTTGTAGGAGGAAATGTCACAGAAGCCATCATGCTATACTGTCAAATGGAGAGAGTATATAATTTTTCTCTATTATACCTAATATTTACTGATGAAAAACAATACTTTAAGGTCCAAATTTAGCTTGAAGTAAATGGATGAAATTCCATAGAAGTCTCTGGGCCAGATAAATAGACAATGGTATCAGTTATATATGGGTGTAAGTTGTTCAGAAAACTAGTGTAAGTGAATACGAGTAGCCAAATGTTGTAATCAATACTGATCTGGCATGCACAGTTCATATGATAACATGTGCAAATAATGTAATAGCTGATCTACATGCACAATCATGGTAACTGCATGTGCATTTATAGGTATTCAACTGTGATAGACCTTAGGCCTCCTTTTCTTTAAAATATGGCTCTCAAAGTTCACAAGAGTTATTTGGGCAGAACTTCACCCTTACATATTAATCCTTAATACATATGTTTGAATAATTAATTGATATGCAAGATCCATATATATTTATTAATATATTAAGGGACTGCTCTTGCTCTGCTGAAGTCAATCACAACATTCCCATTCACTTCAATGGTGCAAGATTGGACCCTAAACTTGGAAATGGAAACCTTAATTTAAAGCAGTGGTTTCCAAACTTTAACAACCTGTGAACCCCTTTCACTAAAATGTCAAGTCTCGCAGAGCCCTTCCTAAAAGTGAATATTTCCAGGGATTTTCTCCTTTACCTGAGTATAAATTATAAAAGCAATGATCTTGGAAATATAAAATTTGTTTTTATGACATGCTTATTACACACTATTTATTATTAATTATTATTTATAATTACAATTACATTATGAAAACGGCAACACTCTTCCAAGATCTCACTCTCGCAGCTTGTATCACTTTGAATAAGCCGGTTATAAGACAAGGCTCCTATGTTTCACCAAGGAGTATCAGATGTGAAACAGCATGAAGGTATTTAAGGAGCCAACTCAAAGAGTTCCTCCTACACAAGCATTCAGGTCTTGAGCAGCCCAGGCAAACAACGCACATTACAACAAAGCTTAAACTTGTTTTTTATAATAATTTTAAAAACAATAGTAGCGGCCTATTTAATTTTAAAAACAGCAAAAAATATCCACCTCCCTTTCCATTTCTTATAAGGATTCTTGAAGTTTAAATCTCCTCAGTGTGATAGATATGCTTGCTTCGATCTGCTCAGCTCTTGGAAGCCCAGGGGCTCCATGCTGTTGGCCCCGTGCTGCTTAGGGACAGCTCTGGCCACCATTAGGAAATTTTTTCCTGAGAACCCCCTGTAACATTTCACGAACCCCAGTTTGGGAACCACTGATTTAAAGCATTACAGCCTATTTTATTTTCTAAGTGCAAGGCACATGGGATAAATGAAAAAAAATCTTTGCTCTTTATGTGCAATGTACTGGAACTTCAGTGTTGAGCTGCTATGGTAAGGTACCAGTACTAATTGGAGATGACAAATTAGCTATACTATTTAATGGCTCAATATCATAGTTATCACAGAGGAAGGCAACAATGTATCAAACAAAACCTGTCTGGAGATTCTGGACTTGAGTAGTCTCTCACATTGATGTAAAGAAGGAATACCTTCATTGGGGTCAATGGAGGTACACGGACATAAAAATGGTGTGAGAGCTAATCAGTCCCGGGGTATGTCATTTGCAGCTTTTGAATAAATAAGCTTGGAAAATGCTTGCACTTCCATATTTCCTTCAGATATCAAAGTATCACATATGGCAAGTGCATGACATCAATTAAGGTTAAACAAAGAGGTCTGAGTTTGGGTTTAGACTGTGGCAAACAGCCTCATTTTCTATTTCTTTCCCATTGTAAACATCCCTTCTATCTCATTTGGCAGCTTTCATCATGGCATCTTATTTCTCGCTCAGAGGTTAGAGGAGTATCTCCATCGGGAGGCGCAACTCCCATCACTCTTCCATTCAAGGAGCTGAATATGCAGCATTGCCCTTATGGAATAAGATAATTTGCACATATTTGTTATAAAAATTTCATAAAATGGACCTACACAGCTATAAAACACAGTTTTATACTGGTATAACAACACTGACTTCAGCAATGTTACACTGGTGCCATCGAATGGAGAAAGAGGACTAGTATATACTCTATATGCCTGCTTCTCTTCTCACACCAGTTGTAGGCTTTGTAACTCCACTGACTTCAGTGCATTACTCCCGGTTTTCACCAGTATAAGGGAGAGGGGAATCAGGCTCTGTATTTCAAATGTTGCAAAACCAGACAATTTTAATAGTGTTTTCAATGAACAGGTTAATAAAATACGAGTGACAATTGTATGGAAACTGACACTATTTAATACATTGAAAATAGCCAATTTTGAGATACATTTTATCTATTTCCAGCCCAAACATCTTCAGTACGGTGGACCTAGGCTTGGAAATTCCTATCAATATCCTGAGAAGAAAAAAAAGTGCTTTACAATCTCCTTTTAAAAGCACAAACGTGAACATCTGAAAGCCAGGAAATTCAAAGTTAAAAGACCCCCCCCACACACTAGAAAGATCCATGTAGACCACAGTGTTTTTTTGGTTGTTTTTTCTTTTTTCCCCCCACTAAGTTCTTTCCCCTCTATATTTTTAAGATGTTTATTAAAAACACATTGGGCTAAAACCTGATCTCAGTTACACAGATATAAATCCATAGTAAATTCAGTGTAGTCAGTGGATTCACTCCAGGTTTACATTAGCAAGAAAAGAATATGGTTCCCTGACTTTACAGAAGGCCAGATTGTGATGCCCTTACTCACATTGAGAAGTATCTTACTCTATGCAGAAGCCTGTTGAAATCAATGGGACTACTTGCAAATTAAGGTACTACTCAGTGTAAGGAAGAATATTTCAGTCTGGCCCAGAATTTGGCACTTATTTTTTTCGTTTACTGACGTCACCCGAGTGAATATAGTGTGTGGAACACCACAGTAGTTCTTCATCCTTAGAATAGGAAAGGTTTGCAATAACTCTCATACCCCTGTATAGGAACTGAGAGTTGATGTTGACTGTTTGGTCCTAAGTCTTCTCTTCACTGGAATGAGTCAGGGGCAATGCCATCAAAGTAAGTGGTGTTAGACCAGAGGAATCAGGTCTTTTAACTACAACCACTGCTTTTCTAGAGAGGAGTTGAATTGATGTGGTCCTCAGGTGAGCTAGAATAATTCTGACCAACACACCAAAATTTAGCTTGTCTCCAACAGATAAAATATATATTTGAGACAGGCTGGGAACTTTTCCTCTGTGCTCACAAATAAATCCCAGCTGTAGGTTGCTAAGGAAATCTGACAATACTATTTCATTTACCACATTACACAGAAAAAACCTGCCTTTTGCTGATAATTCAACAATTAGAATTTGCCACAAAGGACTAAATTAGTATTTTGGATTAAATTGCACCCCCTAGTACACCAGCCCAGTTTCAGTCACAGTATCATTACAAAAGTCCAAGGTTCGTATTTTCCCCCCCAAAATGCTATAGGCATGTAGTGTGACCATGTCGCTGTGTGAGGCAGTGCTGTTGGGTCTGCAGAATACCATGGCAGCTTTCAGACTTTGGACTGGATCAAGGAACTTCAAATTCCCTTGACAGTACTTTAGAAATACGTCAACAAATGGCTTGAACACTCAGGACCTTTATCTCACTGCTTCATTGTAGTTGTGCAAATGTTAGAATTCTTTCCCCTCAGCAGCTCTCTGAAGCAAGTGATAATTTAACAGCTTGAAAATGAAATCAGGCTGGTACTCTGAACACTGACAAAATCAATGCCAGGGTAAGAGTAACAACAAGCAGCAAACTCCTTTCTTCTGGTCATGATTTTAGTTTCTTTAGTGTTCCTTGATTGCTTTTTTTAAACGAAAACCAGTTTTTAACTGAACAAAATCCACATTTGTTGAGGTTGAGTATTTTGAAACAGAATTTTCTGTGCTCTTTGTCTTACGACTAGCTGCTTTTTATTTATTCATCATACATTATATAAGGCCACATTTTCCATCCTAAATTGCCTCCATCATGCCCCCAAATGTCTCTCTGTGTAAAACCTTTATTTGCTGATACTAATGGTCATATATACTTACAAAATATATTAACAGTGCATACAACTATGTATACAAAACTATGTATTTTGATTGTGTCCCTCTCTTTCACCCTTCATATGTTGCTTATCTTCTTAGATTACAAGCTCTTCAGGGCAAGGACTGTATTTTCCTCTGTGTGTGGTGGTGTGTGTGTGGGGAGTGTGTGTGTAAGGATATTCCACTTTTTAACATTACCAAAATCCAAACAAGTAATGCTCATAGCATTTGTAATTTGATGCAGTTATCTATTTTACACGAGCAACGTTTGTGTGCAGATTTGGTGGGCACAGCTTAGAAGCTAGATTTAAAACTTAGGCTTTGTCTACCCTAGCACTTTTGTCAGTAAAACTTTGGTTGGTCATGGGTGTGAAAAAAAACCCCACTCCCCTGACCAACAAAAGTTTCGCCTACAAAAGTGCCAGGGTGGACAGCGCTATGGCGGTGGGAGATGCTCTCCCGCCAACATAGCTACTGCCACTCATGAGGGATAGTTTGATTATGCCAGCAGGAGTGCTCTCTCCTGACAGCATCGAGTGGCTACATGGGAGACTTTACAGTGGTGCAGTGCAGTGGTACAGCTGTACCACTGTAAGGTCTGTAGTGTAGACAAAGTCCTGCAACGTCTTAACACATCACTTTCTGTAGCGTAAACAATACTCTGCCTGCTTTCTTGTGTTATTTCATTCTGTAAAGCATTTCAGGACAAAATGTAGCTGAATTGCTCCATTGGGGGCTGGCAGCACTTAGAATTTTGGAGGATTAGGCCACAAAGCTGGGCCCTGAGCCTGACATCACTCATTTTACTTAACGTTAAGCACATGGATGTTAGCAGAATCAGGGCCTTTTGTTGGAGTGCATTGAACTGGGACTGACAAATCTATTTGCCTTATTGTTTTTCCCTTCAATGTTACCATACCCTTATGTGCTTTTCGGAAAATGTGTTTTGCTTGGGTTATTTAAAAAGAATATCATAAATAGAAACAATTAAGAGCTGGAGCCTAACCTGCCATGCCAGCACTATGTGAATTTAAACTAAGGCTGACCTTTTGTTAAGGCTAATAATTAAGTTCTTTTGTTAACTGTAACAGTTACTGCAATACCTCAGGGAATCATTGTTAAAATTTAAGTGCTGCTTAATGCTTAAAAATGTGATGAGCCTCCCTGGAACTATGAGAATTATACACATTTTTGCATCAATATGTTTTAAGTGGAAGTACATTGTCACTCCCCCCACCCCCAGCCCCTGTCAGAACTGAATGAAAAAAAAATGATCCCTACCTCTCTCTAACTACAGTATTGCATATTATTTTAGCTAAGGGATATGGCATGAGAAATGAAATAGGTATATGCATGCAATAGATTTAGGTTTATGCATATATAGAAACTCTAAGGATTCATTTAAAGTATATTGAAACTTACACTAAGAGCACACTGGAGTTAAACTGGAGATGATACTTTGCTATATGAGGCATGTAACAGGAACTGAATATTAACAGATCTGGCCTATACTTTGGTCAGTCATTTATCTGGCATCATATAAAAAAAAACCACTTGTGTAATGACTAGACCATGTGAGAGAAACTTTGACAGAACCATATTCTGTTGGAATATGCAGCTCTCTCAAAACTGAAATGCTTTGTGAAATTGGGTCAATTTCAGTGGAACGTCATTTCAGAAGAAAATTGGAAAAAAGTTCTAATAATGTCGAAACATCCCATTTCAACATTTTCAGATTGAAATGTTTTGATTTTTCATTTTGAAGTTACTTTTGTTTCGTTTTTGTGTTTGTGTTATATATTTTAACAAATTATTTCCCCCAGCCAGACTTTTCCTTTGCAGCGAATTTCAAAATTTTTGGGTTTCAGTCCAATTTGGAATGAAGTCAAATTTCAAAAACTCAATATCCTTGACAAATCGGAATTTCCATCCTCCACACAGCTCTAGTAATAACAGCTTTAATGGAGAAGTTGGTGATGATGGCAGATTGGAAGCATCTGTAGCCTCATCAGAAGTGAAAGAAGCCCCATTGTTAAACACCTAAAATCCAGATGGAGAGAGCACTAGAAAACATACTGTAGGGAACAATACAGCACATGAGTAGATGAGCTAATCTCTCTCTTCCCTCTCTTACTTTTCTGATTCTATGACACTACAGTCTATGTTGTTAAACCAATTGAAATGATGCTTTGAGTGCTCAGCATTGATTTCTAGTCATATAGTTAGTGACAATAAAGTGCATTTTATTACTCATACTCAGACTACTGACTGGCACTGGTGGGTGGGACATAATCTGTGTCTTTTAGGAGACAAGAGACCAATTTCTGAGTCTTCCTCTGAGGCCACCATGCAATTTAAAAGTTAACTACTGGAGTAGAAAGGATTTTTCTTGTTTTTTGTTTTGCTTTACTGTGCTAGGTAAAATGACATTTTCCATCAAGGAAAGCATGAAGGCATCTGAAGGTTTCATCTAAATCAAATGCTGAAGTCATTGCAGGGCAAATAAAACAGCCACACAAAAGCTTCAAATTTTGTTTCTGTGCTCTTGTCACCTCTGTAGAAGGAGAAGGGGTAGGGGTGGGGAAGAGAGAGGCTGAGGGGGGCGGGGGATGAAAAGGAGAAAGTACAGTACACTGTGCTCGCTCCAGAGCCTACTCTTTTAAGACAGGCTTTTGGCATATTTAGCAATCACTGATCAGCATGCCATAAAAATGGATATTTACTACAACAGCTTCAGTAGTAGGCTAAAGAACAGAGCAAATTGGAATAGAAAGTATACCGAATAGGAAACCTTGTGAGGCTCTTTGTGTAATTAGGGCTTAAATTTGCAGATTATTTCCCAGAGCGCCCCCCCCCCCAACATGCTATAAAAACTCCAGGGTGCTGGGGGTGGGGGGTAGGCTTGGGGATTCAGCAGCTGTGCTGCGGGGTGAGGGTGGGGGACTTGGGGCTTCTGTCCTGTGTGTGTGTGTGTGTGTGTACGCACGTGCATGCGTGTGTGGGGTGTCTAGAGGCTTCTGGCCTGCAGGGCTTCTCCGGGCTTTTGCTGTGGGGAGGGGGGGATCTTGGGGCTTTAGCCCTATGGAGGGTGTAACAGGGCTCAGGGCTTCTGCCCTGTGGGTTTTTAAATATTTACCAGAGCTCTGCTCTGGTCAGCTCTGGCTGAATTTAAGCCCTGTGTGTAATGCATAAACACCACATACAAATGTGCAGAGATTTCATGAAATTTCAAGAATCCATTAAGCTCTGTCAAATTAGAGAATGCTTTCAGTTTTCATGACATGGAGATTTAGAATAGCCAGGGGAAACCTTCTATCCATAGGCCAGGAAGTTTGACTTACAGCTTTGTGTTTGTAAGTACCAACCTGGCTAGCATCCTTAGAACAAATCCTATTAGGTTCAGCACTTCTTGGAAGAAAGTTTCTCTTTCAAAAACGGGGCTCACTTGCACTTAGATGTACAGCACCATGTCTGGCATAGCCTTCCTGAGTTGCTATGACTCTTGGAGCACGCTGGTACTTATGGAGAATGAACTCATTGTTCTACCTCTTAAGGCAATTATAATGTGTGCTCAACTCTGTGGGGCTCTGCTGGTGTGGCATCGTCCCACCGCCTCTCTGTCCCACCTCACTCCTGTTGAGGTGGCTACTAGCACTACCCATAAGCAGAAGTTGTGCTCAGGTGTGCACAAGAACTGCCATTGCTGCTAAGCCCTGCATGGGAGTGCAAGGTGATGGGGAAGGGAAGAGACTAATCTTTCTCTAATATTAATCTGCCTTTTGATCTACGTTCTTGTACTGCACCCCTCACCATGATATCTGAGTACATATCAGTTTACTAATGGGAACACAAGAAGGACAAGACAAAACTCCTTGCATCTGCCCCCACCCCTTGCATATCTCTATAGGGGCTAGCCTTAGTCTGGCACTGTGCATTCATTTTCCTCCTCTTCAATGTATCCTTTTACCACCCTGACAAGAGGAGACATAGCAACAAGAGGGACTGGCAGACTGGGAGTGGAAATAGACTGAGTCATATACAGCTTATAAAACATTTAACACAGAGTTGTTGTGTAGGGTGTTCCAAGGTCATATAGCTTGAAGTAATCCAATGAAATTGAGCAAAGGCTATACATTAGGAAAGGTTTCCTAATTGTGAGATCTGTTAGACACTGTAATGGATTGCCAAGGAAATGGTGGAAGCCCCATTTTTTTACTTTTAAAAAAGGACTTGACAAGCACTGGAGAATATATTGCAGGGAACAATTCTGGTCTGACAGGGGAATGAATGGATGAGCCAATAGATCTTTTCTATCTTTATTTTCTGAGATTCATATTCCATCAGTCAGCACATGGTATAAGGAGACGAATTTTGGTGCCAGCCAGATTGGTGCATTTTACAGATAGGAAGTAATTGCTGAAAACAATCCCATCTGCCAAGGCGCACTTACACAAAGCTTTTAACTCACAGAACACTAGCATTTGCCAGACTGCAAGGCCAAAATTGATACTAAGCAAAAATCCACCATATTTTATGGGCTCCTTTCAGAAGGCAGAATACAGCCCATTTTCAGAAGAGAGGGGCTCAGGTTTGTATGCAAACAATGTGTATAATGCAGTACTGCCAACCCCAAACATTCAAAAACCACGAGTCAGGCCCTCAAAAAACTCATGAGATGGGTTTGAAAGTTATTAGGTTTTGAAAATAATATTTTTGGAATAATTAGCCTTATGGTTTTTAAGTCTTTAGGCTTCACATTTTCAAGCTTTTCTCCACAACCATAAAGGCTAAAAACTTGCCTTAAAGAAAAAAAGAGAAAAGGAAAGAAAGCTGAAAATTCTTACATAATCACATAACCTAGGAGCTGGGGCTTTAAGAAACAACACCAAGTACAATGAGACTCATGATAAAATTGTGAGAGGTAGCAACACTGCAAGTGGAAGTTATGGATGTGCAATTCAGGTATCTGCACGTGCAAAAGGCTATTTAGAAGCCAAACATGCATTTACATGACTTGTACATGCAGTCTGAGCTGCAGTTCTGATCACGGGCCTCTGACCTCTACTATGATCCCTACTTCTTAGCCAGTGAAGCTGCAGAGGGAGCAGAGGTGTGCTGGGAGGGAGGAGCAGATGCAGGCTGAAGGGATACTGAGATATGGGGCTGCGGGGGACCAGAATTAATTGATGGAGACGGGGGGGCTGAGGGTACAGGAGGGCACAAATTAATTGGCATTTGTATTTTTGGGACATTGACCCACACCAATGAAGAGGAGCTGGAAGCCCCTCCAGCAAACTCTAACCCGAATGTGTAGACATTTATTCTACTTTAAAACATCCTTGTTTGTACTCCAAAATGTTGGTAGGTGCTATACTGTGAGGGATTCAAAGTCCAGATCCTGACCCAAATTTTGCCAGTTAAGCCTACTCCTAGTTTCTTTCTTCCTTTCTTTTTTGGCTGTCATCCTACCACATTTATCTGCAAGGCACCACTGTGAGCTCAAAGATTGTAGGAAGCTGGCTAGGGCTGTGCCTATCCAAGGGGTTAGGACAACTATTTAAGCCAACATCAACAGAATGTTTACTGGTTTGTTAACATGAAATACCAGGCTGACAGGTAGTATCACATATTTTGAGACGATGGTAGCCAAGGATAAATGTGGTATGGTTGTTATTTATAATCTCCAATATCTTGCCAAATTCTGGATTGGTTTGTACTCAAAGAATGTGTGTATTAAACAGCCTGCACTTTCTTGGCAAGGCCAGCATTTCTCTGATAGCATATAATCCTTCAATTATAGGGTGGTAAAGGGGACAAAAAAGAAGGCTGGAGAGTAAGTCAAGACATCTGGTTTAGCAGGTTGGAAATGACTCCTGCCCTAGCCTGCTACCAGACAGCATTCCAGTGGAGCTTTTCCAGTCTGAAAGATGTCTATTTCCTAAGCCTTGTGTAAGTCTCAACCCCTATGCTGTTGTTGTTCTATTCATTTTACAGCAATTACATATGCCCAAAGTTTCCTAGTCTCACTTGTTTACCTTTTTCAGATTGACTCCACTCCACTTCTGTACTGGCCTGGATACAAGAGAGACTTGCCAGGCTTTTAAAAACACAATCTCTTTATTAAGTACACTGGGGGAAATGGTGAGATTATATAGGGAAACCTCTCCACAGAGGACAAACAGACCATCTCCTTAATTAAGATTTTTGTGTTCATAATCCCACCTCAGGCCCTCTTCTCTAGCAGGATCCTTTTGTTTTGTTTTTTCTTTTGGAAGGTTGTCCTCCTGCCTGGAATATACTTAATATTCCTGGAATATACTTAATTCCCTATGCAAAAAGGAAACTGAATACCCTTTAAACCTAGCTCTCCTGATGGCCCATATGAAACTTATTGAGGATGACTGTGCATAATATTAGAGATTTCTCTTGTGGTGGCTATTTGGAGCTCCAATTCTACAAACACTTAAGAACTTACTTAATTTTAAGCATTTGAGTTTTCCCATTGAAGTCAATGGGACAATTGACATAAGTAAAGTTGAGCATGTGTGTGTGTGTATTTGCAGAGTCAGGGTTATAGTACATTTTCATTCTGTAGAGGCTCAGTCCAAGTCTTATTGTCAATTAGGGATGGGTGAATTAGTCTGAATAAAGTAAGAACTGACCTGTCCCTGTATCAGAATTGGATCCACATATTTTTGAGGTTTGAAAATTGGACTCAGGCTTTGGTTTTGTTTATTTTAATTTTCAATATCACATATTGGTTCCACGCACAGGAATTGGAAGAACTGAAATATTAGGAGAGAGGCTATATTTGCTGTATTTCCAACCTAGCTGAAATCAGGAAGCACTAAAAGTCTTACAGGAAATGCTTTCCAAAAAGCTACTCTATTCTTACTGATCCTTAAGCCTCTGACCTTTTGAGGCTATCTTCAAGGACTTGATATAGCACCTGAGCTATAAAGTTCAGATCCAAATCAAGATCCAAACTTTTCTGGTAAGTACAGGAATCGAGTACTATCCCTTTAAACAATTTGTGAGTCTTCTCGTGGTGTTCACTGTGTTTTACGATGTAGAAGGCACCTGAAACCAACCAGAGTAGCAATATATATGTAACTAGGCTTGGCCTGTTTGTGTAAATTTAGTAAACATGGTTATTTGGTACCCAGCTATGCCCATGTAGTTTCTTCATATTGTTCTCTTATGTGAAGAGTAAGACAATATTTTCCCAGTTGGAAATTTTAGGATCCAGCATTGAAATTTCAGCCCATTACAGATAATGGTGCTAGCCATTGGATCCAGATCTAAACTACCCTAAACCAGAGTTGGAATGTTTGTACCTGAGGTTTTGGCTTAGCTCATTCTACAGGTCAGGCAGGAGCTCACTGAATTCTGGACCTGTCTCTTGTTTGGACCTGTGTCTACTCATTACTAGTATAATTAACAGGTGAAAGGCCTGAATGCTTGACTATGGACTTCTGTTTTATAAAGTTGGTACAAAAAGTAATTTGGCAAAATTCAAGTTTCCCCTGGCTTAGGAAAACTGACTATTCCTGGGCAGTCCAGTTAATTGCACAGGCAATTTGCTAGCTCACATTTTTATTTCCTGGGCTGGTGAAGCTAACAATGAAACACATACGACTTCCATCTTCTCATTGGTGACAACATTACTTTCTTGTTAAAAGGCTTGAAGATATGATTCTTAAGAAAAATTAACTAATTCCTTGGAGTGCAGTATGTTAAAAAAACAACACTGCCTACTATGACAATATTCTCTGATTCATCCATTAGGGTGTATTGGCCAAGCCTCTTTCAAATAAATTATGACACGTGCCTTTGACAGCACAAAGGCAGGTACTTTCTGGCTATCTGCCACCAGAGAGGAGCATTTCAGATATGACCCATCTCCATAATACTGACACTGCATAGAAATAATACCTTCATCCTCCATACAGTAATTTACATCTCATGCTGGCATAGTTAATAACAAGTTAGAACTTGTTTACTCCTCATAGTTCTCCAAATTAAACTGTTATTTATCTGATGCTTATATCATCCCTTGAAACCGCTATCAATAGCGGGTTCCAGTCCTGTGATGAATGTTATTTTTTAGTGGTTGATGGGTAAAGTTAATTCCTCAAAAAAACAGCTTCATTTTTCCTGGCTGAATTTATTTCTTTTGCAGTACTGAAGGAACTGTCACTTACAGAGATGGGCAAACTGACTGGAAAACACCTTTGCAGGTCCCTACTATAAGCTTCCTTCCTACCCACCTTTAAGATATGTGAAATTAAACTTCCAGCTAAGACAAGGTTACAGAGCCATCCAGTGGGAGGTTTACCTGGGGAAGATGCTGCAGCTTATGAATGAGGACAGTTCTTGTATAAGACTTGGCTATGGTAAATTATAGGAGACTTACACAAAGAGTTTGATTCTGATCTTACTACTGTACATTAGGAGTAACTCTACTGAAGTCAGTGGAGTTATATCAGTGTAAGTAAATCAGAATCAGATTCCACGAGTTCACAAATTAGGTGGGAGGCATCTGCTAACACATTTAGTATCTGGCTGGTAACACCAGCAGCATTACTGTTTTGTGAACCAAGTGTTTGCTATACAACTTGTTACATTTGAGGTACATTCTGGGCAAAAAGAAAAAAATAAAATAGCATAGTTAGGACAAACTCTTAATAGGCCTCCCTGTTGCAATGATTTACAATAGAAGGGCCTGATACTCCTTTCATTTTTGTTGGGATTTCCTCAGAAATCTTCTCCACTCAGCATACCCAGAATACCTTGTCCAGTTCTTGGACAATACTTCGTCCAGTTCTCTGGGATCAATAAACTCAGTTTGACTTCTGATTTTATCACTCAGGTTCCTTTATTTGGCAAACAGCAACGCTATGCTGAGTTGATCAGACTCAAGTGTAGCGGGTGAGTATGGGCCCTACCACACATCCAAAGTTACACAGAAAACCTCTTCCTTTATATACATTTACACATCTCATTGCATTTACTATACATTGCATCACACGTTTTTGTATTGGCTTGGTTATTTTGCAGAAACCAACCCCTGTGCTGCATGCTTTGTCCAGACTTGACCTACTACTGTTTACCTCATCTCCACATTGCTAACTTATCTTGTCCATTGTTAGTAAATGGTCCCCAGGAGTTCTCCCTCTTATCTTAGCAGACTCAGGCATTGTCTTTTTAGCCTACTGACCTATTTACTTACCTTATATAGCACAAAAACATTTTGTTTTCAGCCTACTGATCTATTTAATTCCCTAATTCTATCCTCCAAGAAATGAGGCTTCCCACCCTGTGTTAATTATTCATATCAGTCCAGGCCACAGAGTAGAAGAAAGTAGAAGGAGGAGAAGAATCAGGCCCAGAGAGTACAAATCTGTATCTACTGAATGTGAAAATGTAAATATGTCTGCTGTGTATGAGTTACAGCTGCATCCAACAAGCATGGGTCTCCCAGAAATCTCTCTTTAATAATGCTTTGTTATTACATACTTTTGTAATACAGGCATCTGGACAAATGGAATTAACACTAAACATCTTGACCCCAGACTAACCCTTCTGCCCAAAATTCTCCCATGTTGTCTGATCTTTTCTACTACCACTAGGTTAGAGAGAAAAGCCCTCATAACCAAATCTCCTGGGATTCTGTATCCCTGAGCTTCAGCACTTGTTTCAACTTCCTTGGTCTTCCTAATGTCATCAAATGGATGCAGGTACTTGACTAAGGACCTCCAAGGCAGGCTACCAAGGCCATCTAACCCAAAAGCAGGAAAGGACAACCCACACAACACCTTCCCTATACCACCACATCACAGACTCTTTCCCTCAATATGGAGGGTTAATGTGCCCTTCAACCATAATGTCTGAAGAATGGACGGGGTTTTATTCCAGTTTCTCTGTTGTCTCCCATTCCATGAGGTTCTGATTCATTCCCTCACCAGACCACTCAAGAATGAGTCCCAACCACACCACAGCACTCTGTCGCTGAGACCCAAACAAAGAGTACTAGAACCTAGTTTAGGGAAAAAGAAAAAGTCAACTTGAAATCTCCTTTCTCCTCTACTGAGCTCTAGTTTCCTGTCAGGAAACAAGACAGCACCAAAAACTACAGCCTTAGAGACCCCTGCACAACACAGGCCTAGTATTTAAAAAGTCTAAAAGTATCCTGCAGTTGCTCTGGCTGCTGTGATGGAGAAAGTGGCACTTTAAAGAGCCATGACAAGAATTCTCTTTCTGTCTTACCAACAAGAAACAGGCTTTGGTGAGGTTCCCCACCACCCCTCACCAGTGAAAGAGGGAAGGCACTATTGTAGGAAAGATTTGATGAGGAGGTGGGTTTTGCATCGAGCTGCCTATGCAGCAAGCTCAGTAGTTTTTCTTATTTCATCTTATTTCATCTTATTTCATCTAGTTTTTCTTAGTTCCATAGTCCTAATCCAGCTTCTGTTAAAATTATGTCTTCTGGGGTCATAAGCCTTCCATTTATAGTCAATACTTCCCCTTGTTCCAGTGGATTGTGGCTATCTTGAGAACTCCTGGTCTAGGGGAGGTAGAAGTTCTCAGGTAACTAAGACCAATTCCATACAGAGTTTTAAAACAGGATGGTGGCCTGGAGCTGGACTCTTGAGTTCAATAAATGATTAACCAGTGTTGAGAGCAACAGATTGGTTGTCAATTACGTGTATGGTTCATCAGGCAGGCTGCAAAGTGGGCTTATATCTGTAAATGAGTTTTACTTCATTTTCCATCCTCATTTGAGTTCACCCTTTCAAGCTAGCATGTGGGAATTGTACTTATTTGCTTAACTCATTCCCTGTCTGTGCCCATTTCTAGTATTTTTCCCCTTTGAATTCATAACAACATGACAAAAAAGAGGTAGTTGCAACAGAGGAACAAAGCTTGCAAATGATGAGAAGTTAGAACTCCCACCATACTCAGAGGTGAACTGTAATAATGATCATAGCCTGTAGAAGAATTAATCTTGTTGGATCAATAAGAGTGCCCTGAAATGATTTAACACTCTTAGCAACTTTTAGAGGGGCTTTTCTAGCAATCATTCACATAGGTAAATTTCATAGTGCCCAGTGCTGTTTCTGGGAGCTTTTCTTTAGTCTACCCATGTGTATTTATTTGCAGCTGTGAAGCATATGTGTCAGTAAGATAGAGAGAGACAGAGAAATCAAAAGGAAGGGTGGATGGTGGGAGGAAGGTAAACGGTCTCCCAACACCCCTTTGAACTATTTCTTTCCTCTGTATTAGCTGTAAATGTACAGACCATAAACAAACAAGAAACACCAGAGCAGTCTGTTCCACCCACATCTCTGATTTATTCCTGAAATCTCACCAGATGTCTGGCACGTAAACATGACCCTGAGCAGGAAGTACCTGGGTTTTCTCCAATCCTGGTGTATGAAAGAGGAGTAGGGAGGGAGGTGGTACTCAAAATACAAATTCCAAACTGCCCCACCCTTTGTGTTTACAAGGGATCAGAGATAAGTCATGTCATGTCATCTCTCTTTGGTTTCCAGTCACAGTAGAAAAGAGCAAGAGGCTGCATTGTTTTCTATCCCTGCAGTGACAACTCAGGGGTAACCTTCAATATTAACTTCTGTGTACAGCTCAATATCACCTCACCAGTAGCAACCTGTAACTGGGTTGACAGGGTTCACACGGACAAGGAAGTTTCAACCCTTGCAATATGCACTAGGCAGCTTCTCTGTAGGAAGTTGCCTCAGCAGTGCAAAGCAGCTAGAAAGCTGCCCTAAAGAAACACAAAAGAGAATCCTTGGGTGGTGAAGAGTGGCCAACTGTACGCCACCCACTTCCAATTTGCCCTCCATCTATGGGACAGAGGGGCAAGTACAGCACAAAGTGCTCCTGCTGATCCTGAGCTGGTGCAGCAGTCCCTAATGTAGGACTAATGTAGCTGGCATAATTTAGAGCAGGCTTTGGGGTATTCTAAATTATGCTGAGTGCGCCATTTTGGTCGCAAGCTAGTCCAAGATTAAGGAGTGGAAAGGTTGCTTTTCTTTCCTTCTCCCTCTGCTCTCCTGCACTTGTTACAGGTGAGAATCTGTCCCTTTGTCTCCAGCTCTTCCTTAAACCTGGCCTGCAACTGGGGTCCTGATAATTCTGTGTTACCTAATATTTGGATTTTTGGTACTAAATGAGATGCTTTGCTTAATATTAATTGAACATATCCCATTGCTTTGGAGAGATCTCCCTTTTGAAAACCCTTTCCCAGACATTTCCAAGCCCCTAAATGTCTTTTGAACCTCCAGTTTTAGATAAATGTGTAAGTAGTTTTTATAGTATTTCCCTTGTATGATGGAAGATTTTGCTGGCTGTGTGTTTCAGTAAAACATATAAAATCTCATCTATAATTTTTGAAATCTTCCTCACTGAAGATGAGTTTAATAGCTATGGAATTATTCAAGTCATTTGTCTCAAAGGCTAATTTGCTACCATGTAACATGCTGAAGTAAAAACAGTGCATGCCAGCGATGAGAGACTTGATGATTCTCAGGCATAGAACAAATTGTTCAGTGGATTTTTTCTATTCCAAGACTTCTTTTAAAAAAATAAAATAAAAAAAGAGCTTAAACTGTTGGTTTGTTTTAGGCTTGCAACAAGGAGGGAACCTGTTAGCTTGGGCGTTTGAATGTACTTATTTATTTGTCAGAGTGGATCTTGGCCAGAACATTACTTCTCCAGCTGGCACTTGTTTAGAGAATGATGAAGTTTTCTTCCTCCAAACAGACACCAAACTGTGCCATCAGATGTGATTAGGAACAAATTGGTTGCATTCATTCACCCGCTAATGAACTCTTCAGTGTATCTTCTCCAGCATTAAGCATGCAAAGAGAGGCCAAAGAGGGACAAGTCCTGATCCCTCTTGTATAGTTCTCATTGTTTTCAAGCCAGTGTTTGCCAGCTGAGCTGCTCCAAAACAACCCAACACCTCTGAGAAAATAGCAGGCATTGGTTGGATGTTCAATCCTGTCACTAGCTCCAGGAACCCACAAAAACAATTGGAGCAAATAAGCTCTCCAGTCATTCCCAAAAAGCACCAATTGGCCACCGTTGGGTATATGACAGATGTGTATAGCCATTTATGAATACTGTATGTTGGTTGGTGAGATGTTTGCTATATGATTATAATGGGCTAAATATTGTGATATTTATGGTAGGACTATATTGGGTTAAATCAACGGAGCTATTGGGAAAAAAAGCAGGAAAGGAAACAATGCTCCTGATAAGGCATCCCACAGTAAACACTTGAAGGTCATTAGAGGACAATGGTAGAGCCACTGGAATCTGGCTCAACCTCCTTCTGAGGTCACTGGACTGGTTTGGTCCAGAAGGCGAGGAACGGACAAGAACAAAGGGCCTTTGCCTGGGTTACAAGGACTCTGTCTGTACAGAGAGGAGGTAATTGTTAGGGAACTGTTCGGACTGAGACAGGCACCTACTGGAGTGTCGGAAGAAGCTTGGGCTGCCCAGGCCACCATCACAGGATAGTAAAGCTTTAGATAAGAGAAAATTTAAAACAATAAACAGTCTACATTCAAGTCTATTTCTCAAAATGTTCCCCCCCCCCTGGTAAAATAAACAATATTTTGATTTTAAGAAAGCAGTCTACTGGCTGTATTCACCATAGGTCACTGACTCCCCAAAGGAAGATTCTCAGCCCTGGAACTCTGTCAGACCTGCTGCGCAAGCACTGTTGATACACAGGGTCCCGTAGCCCACTGCATAGCCTAGGAGTGGCCTTCCACCGTAGAAGAGGTACAGGCAAAGACTGACACCTGATGGGCTACGCTCAGAGAGCTCAGAAAGGGGACAGAGGTACAGTATGCCCTGCAACAATGACAGGTGTCATTGGCAATTTCTCAGGAGACCATGAGCAGAATAGCAAGGGGTGTGAGGAGGGAGTAGCGGATTAGGATTTAAGTGCAATATTGACAGGCCTGCGTAGGAAGCTTGTACATAATGTGCCAGATTCCAGGCATGGCTACTAATTCTTCTCCTTGTTGAAACTTAAAAGGTCACTCATGAAAAAAACAAACAAACAGACAGAACCCTCACCCCAGAAAAACAAAAAGTTTTCAGAGCAGCGAACCCAGCAATTACTCTGATTGTCACTTAAAGCAATGAACCTTTCTTTGGTTCTACTCCCAAATTCATACAAATCTTATGGTGTCCTTGACTGGCTACATTTTCAGCTACAGGTGATATGGTGTAACCATTCATGAGAAAAGAAAAAGAAAAAAGCCCAAATATCTGTGGCATAACGGAGCCTTCCTTTAATGTACTGGTGGGTGAGTGTGTGCGCGCGTGCTTTCACATTGCTATCTAACAGTAGGCCCACAGAGGGGATAAGGGACTCGCTGCTGCTACTACACCTAAGGGAGATCTCCTTTGGCTCAAGTGATAGTTAGAGGACTGTGTTTTTGGAGCAGAAGGACGAAGACTCTAGACCCTAACCCCCATATGTGAGATTTATCATCTAGTCATTGTGTCTTGGATTTTTTTTGTTTTGTTTTTTTTACAGCACCCCTCTCCAAGTCTGATATCTCGAACCCTGTCCCTATGAAAACAATGATGTTTATTACTGGCCTACATGTTTGGGCCTTCCAAAAATAAACCCAAACTTGTGATGGCAGCAAACCTTGTTTTTGGGAGCACAAGGAGAAGATAAGATACATTGTATCTGATGTTAGTGGTTGGACGAGGTACAATACAAATTTATAGTGTCTTTTGTGTCCACTGTCTCCTAAATTGCTTTATATGGTTAAACAATGCAAGTCAGCTAGGTACGAATCACAGAAAATGATTGGTGATAATACACTGCCTAGGATGTGCTTGGTGCTTCCAAGCATAGGAGATCACAGTCTAAGGGCATGTCTACACTTACTGGTAGATCAGCACTGCTGCAATCGATGCAGCGAGTGTCAATTTAGTGGGTCTGGTGCAGACACGCTAAAATTGATGGGAGAGCACTCTCCCATCGATCTGTGTACTCCAGCTCCTGCAGAAGCATAAGGGAAGTTGACAGGAAATGCTTTCCTGTCAACACAGTGCAGTGTAGGCACCGCGGTAAGTGGATCTAACTGTGTTGACTTCAGTTACGTTATTCACGTAACTGAAGTGCATAAGTTAGATCGATTTACTGCGGTAGTGTAGACCAGCCCTAAGGTTAGACAAACAGACAAAAGTGAGGGAAGGAGAGCAACAGAACAGATTTTCTGTTCAAATCAATGAGATTCACCACAGGAAGCGCAGGAAAAAAAAATCAGTCGGTAAGGGAGAGTTAAAAGTGGAGAAGGAGAAGCCTTGTGCACGCGCTCAGGGAGGTCACATCATGCATAGGGGCCACAAAGAAGAAGGCATGAAATTGATTGTTTGAGAGACTGAAAGTTAGGCAGCCAAGGGTGATGACATCAGGGAAGTGAAGAAGTGTGAATGGGGTGGGGGAGAGGGGGGAAAAGAGAGTTTATACAGAGCCTTGAGATTGAAATCAGTCAGTTAATTTCAGCCTGTGGAAAAAGGAGAAACCCAGGGGAAAAGACAGGATTTCAAATGAAATTTAATGTGGAGAGTCAATGAGGTGGGAAGGAAGGAACACGTAGGCTACCCCAGTTTTCACGAGCTCAAGAGGAGGGGACTTACACCAACACTAGAAAGATTATGGAAAGAGACAGAAAGGCCTTGTCTATGTTAACTTTTCTGGTGTAATATTCCCCACTCTTGCAATCCCACTTGTGGTAGCAGCAGTGGGAGTGCTAAAGTGGACAAGGTGCCAGCAGCTACCAGTTTTAAATGTCATATTATCTAGACCTGCTTGGAGCAGGGCAAGATGACCAAGGGGTGAAAATGCCAGAAGCCAGTCTCTGCTACTACTGCTACCAGGGGTGGAGCGAGACCAGTGGGAAATTTTAGAGCTACAAAGGAACCACAAATTTTAGAGCTAGAGTCACAAAGGAACATAGGCGTGGTGATGCTGAGTGTTGCCACACACAAGCTATGAAATATATGACCCTCTAGTAGTTTAAATGCTGCAATTTTCCTGTGTATACAAGGCCTTAGTTGAACTATTTTCTCTTGTATACAAAGTACTAAATGATGGAGGATGAATCAGTTCAGCCCCCAACTACCCTGGCCATACTCTATCACCAGCCAGTGGGGCTGCATGATTTACCTGTGTCTCCCCAGACTATAAATGTATTCCTTTATTTTGGGTACAATTCTACCACCCATACTCACGATACCTTACTTCATGAGTAGCCCCATTGATTTCAATAGGATCCCCTCATGAAGTAAGTTACTATTTGGTGTGAGTAGTAGCTGCAGTATCTGGCCCATAGCTTTTTTTATAGGTCTCTGTTGAGCCCTGTGATAAATGTAATACTTGAAACTCCTTATGGTTGTGACCTTGACATGTTTTACCTGGGCCACTGTTAACTCTCCCTTTATACTAAGTAATGCATAAGCTTGGATTGCTGCAGTAATGCAAGTGCAAACAAACAAAAGCCAACAAGGAAAGCACTACAGCTCAGCATCTGCTGTCTTTTTATATGATTGTTTAAGAAGATCTTGGAGGAATGCATAAACAAAAAGGACAGAGACCAATTACTCAGCACACATACTGAAGTCTGGTTGAGTTTAATTAGCAGTGAACTCCATGACACCAAGGAATTTGTTTTTCAACACTGCCATCATTTACAATTTGAAAGGGTGGAAAAGGCAGAAACAACAGCTTTGAGAGAATCCATCTCCAGCAGCACAGCAGGAAGTCTATAATGAAGCCTCATCAGCCATTAAACTGTTTAAGTGGCATAGATTGTGGATTGGGGCATAGGTGGCGGGAGGCACACCAAACTTTATCTCCTTATTGTGTGGACAGGAGAGGTATAGGCCTTTCCCCCCTCTCATTTAGTAAAATGGACTGAAGAAACAAAGAATTTCCATGATTTATTTCAGCTTGTGGAACTTCATGTGACCAATTTACCATGCCACCTTTGCTCACATTCCCTGAGCAGCTTCAGAGAGTTAGGGCAGTATTATACCAGCTGTGATGTTTTAAATGTTTAAACCATTAGGATTGCATATTGCCATTTTAAAAGGAAGAATAATTAGATGGAGTACATGCCAAGTAACCTTTCTGGCCCTTAACCTATATTCACTGGCTGATTTCTTGTAGGCACCACGGTGACGGTGGGTCCTGAGGAGAGATAGAAATAAGAGTAGAAGGTAGTGGCCATCTGAGGCAGTTCAGGGAGGGTGTTTCATGTGGAAGGACGCCCGAAGGTGTTTGTGTGAAAAACTGACAAATGAGCCAGTGAAGCTGGCACCAGGGAAGAGGGGTGATGCAAGAAGAGACTTGGCTGAAGTAGCAGGGAGAGGAAGAGTTGTGAAGGGAATTGAAGGGCAGGGCATGAAGCTTGAACATGATCTGAAAAAACAAGGGAGGCCAGTAGAAGGATTCAAAGAGGGGTGTAAAGGAGAAAAGGAGTTGATCTTGGCAGCCATGAAGGCAAGGGAGGAATTAGGGAGGCTGAAAGGGAGGAGGATACGGTATTCAAGGTGGGAGATGATGGGTGGATGCAAATGAATTTTTGCTGTCTGAACAGCAAGAAGATTATGAATCTTAGAAATCCGATGGAGGAAGCAGCTGCATTTGACCCCAGCCTGGATGGGTGGTGCAAAAGAGAGGGTAAAGCTGAAGATGACTCCCTGCCCTCAGGCCCATAACCTGAGAGAATGGTCATATTTTCCATAGTGACAAAATATTGGGGGAGTTCAGATCTGACTGTGTTAAATTTAACATGATGGTGAGGCATTCAGGAGGAGATGTCAAAGAGATAGGTTAAGATATGGGATTGGATTCAGGAAGCCAGTTAAGTGTGGGAAGGCAGATCTCTGAGATATTGGCATAGAAATAGTAGTAGAAACTATGTGAGTGGATGAGATCACCCAGCCAGATTTAAAGGGAGAGTAGGAGGGGCCAGCAACTCAGCCCTATGGTACCCCACAGAGTGAGAGAGGAGAAGAGGCGCACCCACTGAAAATTATAGAACTGACTTCATTACATCTCAGTGTAGTGGAATAATTCCACTTATTCTACAAGTATTGCAGAAAAAGAGATCTTTAATAAATATTTGCATTTGTGACTTACCAATGTCTTTTAAATTTTTATCCTAGCTACCACTAGAAGGTTCAGAAATAAAAACTTAATAATTCACCAAGGAAAAATCAAGTTTTTAGAGAGAGTATATATATAAAAAAAGGTATCATTCGCTATTAAAAATCCTAATAAATGTCTTGCACTTGACTGAAAATGTTTTGTACTATTACCAGACTCCACATTCTATCACTAAGTCATATATTCTAATAGCCAAGTGTACAACCTCCCCGATCAGAAAGGATTGTTAAAATCAGACTTTTATTTGTTATGGTTAGTGGGATACACAACTTTGTATGCTGCGTACAGAGTATCACAACAGTCTGCAAGAAGAAAGGAGTTTAGACTGCCAGATCCTCAGGCCAGGGATTTGTCATTTGTGTTGTGCTTGTCAAAAGAAACTGTGATAAAGTAGCATGTACACTTATGGCACCACAGAAATGTATAAAAATAATCATTTTATTGCATTTTTAGTAAAGAGATTTTTCTCCTGAGACTGCTGGTTGTTAAATAGACAGTTCTGACAGAAATTTACGACTATGGTGATTAGAGAGACAAGGTGGGTGAGGTAATAACTTTTACTGGACCAACTTCTGTCGGTGAGCGAGAAGCTTTTGAGACATACAGAACTCTTCTTCAGGTCTACAGTGATGACTCATTATGGGGGCATCCTTTTTAGTGGATCCACTGCTAAGGAAAGATGCTGGATTCACAGCTCTAAAGACTGCAACCTTCTGATTTTTCCATTGAACAGCGGATATAGAAGGAGGACAACTTACCTCACACTGCCCCATCAATGTGCCTCACTCCTCACTTGAAAGATACTTCTAAGGGATAAGAGGGATACACAGTTTCCAGGGCCCATTTACTCTTTGGATTTTTCTGATGAGACTGACAATATGGGTGCCAACTACAACCAGAATGGGTGGTTTGGGGATACTGATGCCTGTCCACAAGCTGGACTGAGACCTCTTATTCATTGCACATAAGCTACTGAACAGCCATTAGTCACACACTGGCAACTATAAGGTTTTAGACCAAAGTTCAGACATACATTAACAGCATCTCCCACTGCAAAAGGTAATGTGGCCTTAGCCTACAGCATTCAGCTGCATAGCTGAATTATTCAAAAGCAGAGAACAGTCTTTAGAGGATTCCAATTACAGTGTCAGAGATCAAGAACGAAAGAAAAATTAAAATGGTGGCAAAGCAAAGATTCAGAGGCATAATATCACAAGCAAAACATTACCTTCCTCCTTATTCAAATAATGGAATTCAGACACAGGACAAAGAAACAGCAGCAATGGGTAATACAAAACACATGTACCATGTCATATAATCCAGACTGAAACACACAAAACCATTGGGTTAGCATTGAAGACCATTCAGAAGACAGAGCTAGTGCAGAATGCTTGGCAGTATGAGCTGAAGGGAATACACTATTGATCCAACCCTTTTGTGTGGCAGGGCATATATGCTAGGGCTGGTGAATACGGCACTATGTTGCCTACCCCTCTACAGCCCCTGGTGTAGGGGTAAGTTGGGGTTTGGAGGAGAGTGCCGGAGGGGAAGAGCAGCGCATAAGCAGGTGTAATAAGACTGTTCTAACTTATGCCAAAGGGTGCATGATCTCTTGGAACAGGCAGAATCCAGGATGTGCAAAGGTAGATTAAAATTGTAGTTGTCCAGAGGATGACAATTCTGTTTTGTGACAGCTTTCGAAGTTTCAAAATTTGTTTTAGCTCTGCATTGGAATGAAGACAAAACTTTTTGAATGTTTTAGTACAACAGATTTTTTGTTGAAACAGCTGTTTTTGGATCAAAAAGCCCAGGCTTTAGATTTAGGTTTCTATGTCTCATCACAAGTGACCAGAGAGCCCTGGATACAATTCCAGACAAATACTTAATATAAACTAATCCATCTTGACATATCAGGATATTTCAGTAACATTTAATTGAGCTGAAAATGTTCTGATTAGCTCGACTTAAAACTAGGAGTCTCTCAGGAAGCATACCACAGTACCTAGGCCCAAGTCTCTAAATTGTACTAGTTTCCTGTTTAATTCAATGTATTGGCTGATCCATAAAACCCTAAGAGGCTTGTGAGTCGCTCAGGAGGCGTACCACTGGATCTCTCATTAGCTGAGAGACTGGCTCCATGTTCATGTGCCACCATTAGAGAGACAAGGTGGGTGAGGTAATACCTTTTACTGGACCAGCTTCTGTTGGTGAGAGAGACAAGCTTTTGAACTACACAGAGCTCTTCCTCAGGTCTGTGTAAGCTTGAAAGTTTGTCTTTCTCACCAACAGAAGTTGGTCCAGTAAAAGATATTACCTCACCCACCTTGTCTTTTCAACATCCTGGGACCAATGGCTGCAACAACACTGCATGTGCCACTGTGGCAACTGATACCAGGCAGGGCACTTTGGCTGACAGTCCCTGGGTTTGATTATCCAGGCTTGGCATTCTCAGTGGAAGCTCCGACCCTCCTCTTAGCTAAACCAAACCCAAATGTATTTGCCATTTCCATTCTCTGGCTTTTCCCTGAGAGGGTTGTATGTTGTGTAATAGTGAAAGAGTTTTTCATAGTTGATACTGGTCAGAATGTTACGTTTTATTCTTATTAATATTGTTCAGTGAGCAAGGGCTCGGAGTCTAATCCTGCTCTCCAAAAATTGTCACTGACTTCAACAGGAGAGGCATTGGTACACAAAGGATAGTGGCTTTTATAAAATAAAAAGTAATAATAACAACATATGGGGTACTGAATTAATAACACTAACGAGACTGCTAGGCTTAACTAAATATACCTTTAACACTTATAAAATATGACCTAGTTAATTTGATGAGCAACTGCTTTGTTAATATCTATTAGATTATTAACCCAACCAGTTCTTGAATAATCATTTCTGAATTTTAATTAAAGTTGTGTTGTAAAAGTTTCTCAAATTTCTCCCACATTCATATTTCCTCCATTTTTCATGGCAGCCATTTCATATTTAATCACATTTGCCATATTCAGGTAAGCTGAGAATAACGTCTGAGGTAAAACTTTTGAGGAAGTCATGACAAATTTGGTTGCCAATGCATAAATCAGATATAGAAGCCCAGTCACCTCTACCCTTGAAGCCCTCAGAATAATGATAGGAGTGATATAGAGATTTGAAACCACATGAACCCAGATAAAATATTCTAATCTAGACCTGAAATGCGTTGTTATCAGACATTCATCACAAGACCAGTGAATGCCTAAGGCCCTGATCCTAAAATGAGCTTCATCCATGTTGAATTCTGCTGAAGTCAATGAGTTGCAGTTGCACTGATCTAAATACGCACCCACACAAGTCATTTTGAGCCTGACCCCAGGTTCTTTCCATTACCGTCACTTCTCTTGCCAGTGTCATATACAGTAGTACTGCCTGATAAAAATAGGACTATAAGTCATAAACAGAATCAGCAGCTGGTGTAGAAGGCACATGTAAAGGGGAGGATAATGATGAAATTATTCAATCATTTAGTAGATGGTGCTTAACCCTGGTGTCTTGGACAAAGTCCAAACAAGATAGTCAATCTCTCTACCTATATTGCCCTGTTCATTTAATTGGATGAGATCTCTTTTCACTTCCTGTGCCAGATTGGTGTGAAGTGTGGTTGGCACCGTTATAATTGCAGTCATGTTCAAGTGACTGAATTTCATTTCTAGGAGAAACTCTGCAAGGATTTGCTGTTGCTAGAGTATGGGCCACATAATTTGATTCATAGTTTGTAATTCTGTGAAATGCTTTGAGGCTTACACCAAGTGCTATATAAATAAATGCACAGGAATAATAATCCTTGAAATGTAATCTGATTACACAAAATTAACAACTCTGAAAATATGTCAGCTTGTTTTATAAATTCGTATTTTTGTGGCAATGTTGAACAATTTAACAGAATTTAATGCAAAAATGGAGCAGTCCAAGAATTAGGACATTTGTGTGAAAGTTGAAAAAATTGCAAAGTCAGGTGCAATTTAAGCTTGTCAAATAAAAATGGATACATGGGAAAGGATGGGGAAATTGTAACCTAGAGACCATATATTATTTGTTCACTATGCAGAACAAAGAACCAGGTTGAGGACCATGGTAGGAAGAGATCAGGTGAGAAGAAGGTCAGAGCCTTCGTGTTATGTCTCATCATAAGGATGGCACCTGCAGTGGCAGAGCACCCCAGCATTCTGGTGAGGCATTGGTAAGGTACTGACTCTGAAGTGTGTCATCCACTGAACCCATCAGTCAGTGACCCATCAGGGTCACTTTGTGCAGCACCCTAGATTTTCCCATGCAAACAACAAACAACATCAACTCTGCTCGTCTTAGAATCATAGAATATCAGGGTTGGAAGAGACCTCAAGAGGTCATCTAGTCCAACCCCTGCTCAAAGCAGGACCAATCCCCAACTAAATCTTCCCAGCCAGGGCTTTGTCAAGCCTGACCTTAAAAACCTCTAAGAAGGAGATTCCACCACCTCCCTAGGTAACATGTTCCAGTGCTTCACCATCCTCCTAGTGGAAAAGTTTTTCCTAATATCCAACCTAAACCTCCCCCTGCAACTTGAGACCATTACTCCTTGTTCTGTCATCTGGTAGCACTGAACAGTCTAGATCCATCTTCTTTGGAACCCCCTTTCAGGTAGCTGAAAACAGCTACCAAATCCCACGTCATTCTTCTCTTCTGCAGACTAAATATACCCAGTTCCCTCAGCCTCTCCTCGTAAATCATGTGCTCCTGCCCCCTAATAATTTTTTGTTGCCCTCCGCTGGACTCATCCGATTTTTCCACATCCTTCTTGTAGTGTGAGGCCCAAAACTGGAGACACTACTCCAGATGAGGCCTCACCAATGTCAAATAGAGGGGAATGATCTTGTCCCTTGATCTGCTGGCAATGCTCCTACTTATACAGCCCCAAATACCGTTAGCCTTCTTGGCAACAAGGGCACACTGTTGACTCATATCCAGCTTCTCGTCCACTGTAACCCCTAGGTCCTTTTCTACAGAACCCGTAGGTCCTTTTCTGATTTGTCAGGTAACTCCCCAAGTTGTGGTTAGTGCCTAGCCAACAGATTACAATAACAGTTTACATTATGCAATGCATTCCTAAGCAGTAACTTGATTACAGAGTGGTCTGAAAAATAACATGGAACACATTATTTTCCCTCTGTGGGCAATCTTGTCTTTCTGTGATAAGTGTGAGTGAAGTCATGGTGCCCACAGCCTTGCTGTGCAACTCCCACACATATGGTGCGAAAGTAACTGTCAGTCTGTAACTGATCCAATTAAGGAGCCAATTATCGTAAATTGTACGACATTGTTGTATGAAGTGTGGTTAAGGCACAGTATTGATAGGAAGGAGAGGTAAGCTCTTTGGGGAAGGGACCATTTTTTTAATGTTAGTACAGTGCCTAGGACAATGGGGCCTTGATTCTGACTGGGGTCTTTAGGCGTTACTGCATCAAAATAAACAACACTAATCATAATAATCAAGATTTAAACCTCAGATTTGTGATTGCCCACAGTCAAAGTCACTTACCTTTTTTGTGACTCTCTTTGATCACCTGTGAAATGGGGACAATAAAAATACCTACTTCACAGGGAACTAGACTGTGACAGGCCCTTACAGAGTATGCTGGGTGAGCAGTGCACAAGGAACCTTCTTCCCATCTTATCCCTTGTGTTCTCTAAAGCCTGAATGCAGTCCCTCTGCATGGGGGAGTGCCAGGACTGTTCTCCCTGGGCACCCCTAAGAATGGAAGAAGTGGGGAGGAGGTGGTTCCCCTGCTCACTTACTGCCCCTGCTCTCTTCTCTCCTCTCCACACACTGGCTAGCAGAAGGGATGTAGCTCCTGAAGGAGCTTAGCAGGAATTCTGCCACTCTGAGGTAGAATTCCTCCAACAGCCCCTTCAGGGATTTACTCCACACCAGCACAGACTGTGCCTAACTGGCATGTTAGAGCTCATAGACATTATGTTAATTCATTAATGTTTGCCAAGTGCTTTGAAATCCTTGGGTGGAAGATATTCCAGAAGCACAAATCATTCGTAATAATTCTAGGTTGATTATTAAAAACCAACAACTAGGATTCCAGGTAGACATTAGCATCCCCACATACTTCCCCATAATTCACTTTTGCCTTTGTTGTAACTGTTTGGAGAATTACTTCAGAAGCATTGCAGGAAACACATGCACTACAAACTATAAATAGAAGTCAGTCTATCAGAGGTCCTTTAACACATTCATTTGACTAGCTCCTCTCTGACAATTTGCTCAGCAATGTAGATTACAAAATATAAATGATAAAAATATCTGAATAGTGCCTTTGTTGTCTGACTTTTTTTCATTATTCCTTAATAACCTTTGAAGCAGCATTGAAACTCTGCCAGGAATTCTTCCATTTCATGATTATATTCTGGCTGACCTATGATATCATTTAGCATTTCACCTACAGTGGTTTATTCAGATTTGATTGTATGATCACTACACACCACAGACATAGTCTACAGCTTTTGCAGATAATTTATCACTCATTTGAGCTAATTCTGCACTCATTTGCTTCATGGAAGAGAGACAACAGTTCTCTCAATGTTTTTAATGACTGGCTGTATTAATAGGAATGCCTTATGATACTCCAGCCATTATGGCCATAAATCATTTGCAGGCCCAGATCACCCATTGTCCCAGAGAAATTTGTTAGAGGGGGTAGGACAACGCTGAGGTGAACTTCCTCAAATTGCCATCAAAGCATCCCCTCAAGGGAGCATTTGGGGCCATACAGTATTTGCAGATGGTAAAGTCTCCCAACACTGAACATCCGAGGGATCCACAGGGAAGGAATCCCTAGATCTGCAGAGAAAAGAGCCATCCATATGTAATGATCCTCATCTTCCCATGTTCTCCCCCTGGCATCATGGTTCCTAAAGGAGCAATGCAGTCATCAGCTGGGCCTTGCAGTTGCTCAGCAGCAGACGCAGAGGGAATTAATGCAGCGCTGTGCAATATCAGTTCTCTCCTGGATTTCTGTAGGGAAGTCTAGAGAGGGGGGTGTAGGGCATGGTGCAATGAAGGAGGGCCATGTTGGTGCTCTGCCCCTGCTGTTCATGGCACTCCTCCCTTCTGAGCAAGCATGGTAGTGCATTATACTCACTTCTTCCCTCAGTGTGTAAACAGGTTAGAGCATGGAACTGCTATCTGTTTGGCACAAGTACAGTATAGTACAGACCTGCATGCACTGTGGTGCCATATAAGGGGTAGACTGTAACCTGGACTGCATATCCACATAGAGGTTGTCAAGGTTCCTCCCCCACTCTGAACTCTAGGGTACAGATGTGGGGACCTGCATGAAAAACCTCCTAAGCTTATCTTTACCAGCTTAGGTCAAAACTTCCCCAAGGTACAAAATATTACACCCGTTATCCTTGGAATGGCCGCTACCACCACCAAACTAATACTGGTTACTGGGGAAGAGCTGTTTGGACGCGTCTTTCCCCCCAAAATACTTCCCAAAACCTTGCACCCCACTTCCTGGACAAGGTTTGGTAAAAAGCCTCACCAATTTGTCTAGGTGACTACAGACCCAGACCCTTGGATCTTAAGAACAATGAACAATCCTCCCAACACTTGCACCCCCCCTCTCCTGGGAAATGTTGGATAAAAAGCCTCACCAATTTGCATAGGTGACCACAGACCCAAACCCTTGGATCTGAGAACAATGAAAAAGCATTCAGTTTTTTACAAGAAGACTTTTAATAAAAAATAGAAGTAAATAGAAATAAAGAAATCCCCCCTGTAAAATCAGGATGGTAGATATCTTACAGGGTAATTAGATTCCAAAACATAGAGAACCCCTCTAGGCAAAACCTTAAGTTACAAAAAAGATACACAGACAGAAATAGTTATTCTATTCAGCACAATTCTTTTCTCAGCCATTTAAAGAAATCATAATCTAACACATACCTAGCTAGATTACTTACTAAAAGTTCTAAGCCTCCATTCCTGTTCTGTCCCTGGCCAAGACGACTACAGACAGACACAGACCCTTTGTTCCTCTCCCTCCTCCCAGCTTTTGAAAGTATCTTGTCTCCTCATTGGTCATTTTGGTCAGGTGCCAGCGAGGTTACCTTTAGCTTCTTAACCCTTTACAGGTGAGAGGAGCTTTCCCCTGGCCAGGAGGGATTTCAAAGGGGTTTACCCTTCCCTTTATATTTATGACAGAGGTGTAAGGTGAGCAAGAACCCTTCCTTACATCCATTCCCTGACTACCCAGACCTTGGGTCCAGGAGTGCATGGGCAAATAGAAACTGGGCACCCACTGTTGCGCCCCAAACCGGTATGTGGGGAATGGATGGAACCTTGGCTCTGCACCCACTATGCAGGTTAGCAGAACTAAGCCTGTGCAAGGAAGGAGAGGTAGTAATTTGCGGCTGAGATGAGTAACAGCTTTTGTAGTGAATATCTAGTCATTTATGTGATATTCAGACTTTGCTATATAAGTTTTGTAACAGATCACTTTAGCCACAGGGCATTGTTTCTGTGCCCTGATTGGATGACTTATCATGAACGACTCCCCCCTTTGCCTCAAATGCATTTTGTTTCATTTCCTAAACACATTTCTTTTTTGATTAAGCCCAAAATGTCGATATTTTGAAAAGTTGTTGTATGAATGTTTGCAAACAGCAAATACCAAAGGGGTATGAACAGACCAATTCACAACGTAGCTTTGAATTCAGGGAACTGAACAGATTTTTACACGAGGAATTCTGTAGCAACATCTAAAGCCTAGACGTTAGTTGAACATTGACTGATTTTTTCCTTTGACCCCATTCTTGAAAGTAATCCTTTCTGGAGGTGTTACTTTTGGAGATTATAGTTGCAAGGTGGTATTTCAGATTGCTCATGCTGTAGAAGGCTGGGAATTTTTGCTGTGGCTTCTAACTCATAAAAGAGGTCATTTTGATTCTAGCCTCTCTCTGCTGGTGGCCCATATTAATAGTAGTAAATTGTGTAAAACTATGTAGAGCGCTGCTCTTTGATAAATAATTATTGTAGTCTAAACCGTCTTTATTTTGTATTAGTGACCTTGCCAGAATGCTGATATTTTAATCTAATCTTTTATGGGCAATTAATGAAACACATGGCTTTGGGGGCCATTTGATTTTACTTCCTTTCTGTACTTGAGCAATAGTGGGATACCATTAGCTAGGATACTCCCATATAAAACAAGTAGCACAGAGTTCAGGTGCTATCATCCTGTTCTTGTATATTTTGTATTTGTGCTGGGGCTGTGCATATGGGTACTACTGGAAAGCAACGGGTCAGTATTGCGAGGGCCATCTTTCTTGCAGAGAACCATTATGGGTCCAGTATAACACAAGATCTGGTCTTCTAAAGTTATGTTCACCATCTAGAAAGAGAAATACTAGGAACAGATCAAATCTCTCATTATTTGGCCTCATGCATAACTCTGATGCTTTGTCTAGACTGGGAAACCAATTTTAAAACTGGTTGGTGCCAGAGGCCACATCCACACTATAGGCTTTTGGTCAGAGGTATGAGGAAGTACCATCTCTGACTGATAGCTGCACTCAAAATTCCCTCGTATAGACACAGTTATACTGGCAAGACTGTGCAGCTTTTACTGATATAGCATGTTTTACTCGGGGAGGTGATGGTGAGGCTAAACCAGCAACAGCACAGCATTGCCAGTGTATGCTGAGTCTATAATAGGAGTGCTTTGCTGGTATAGTATACTGGCATTAGCTGTACCACTAAAGCACTCCTAGGGCAAACCAAAGTCAAGACAAAGCTTTGGCAGCTGGAACCGTTTTTATAACTGGCTTAGTGAAACCTGCTTCCTGGAGGTTAAACTAAAGTGGAGGACATTTCCAGTTTTAAAACTGGCTTGAATTTCTGGGATGACTTCCTGTGTGTAAATCAGGCCTGAGGGATTAAGACAGCCAGTGATAACAAGCACGCACAAACACACAGCTGTGACCTGTGGTGTCCAGGACAATGGGTGGAGCAGTTTTGTATATTTAAAAAGATTCTATTGAAGGACATCACATAGGGCTGGTGAAGGCAGAAAAATTTAGAGCTGGGCAAACAGATTTGGATGGACTGAAATAAACATTGACCTGACCTGTCACCCAAGATATTAACTGAACCTATTTATTTATTTATTTAATGAGATTTGAAAAAGTTTGGTTAACTTAAAAGAAAAACAAACAAACAAACAAAAATCCATCTTTGTGCCCCTTCCTAGTTTTGACTGAAGGAGAAACAAAACATCATGAGGTAAATAACCCTGTCCACCCCTTTCCTTGGGATCATGGAAGCCAGGAGCCTGCAAAGAAGCTGTGCAAACCCTTTCCTATTCCATACAGCTGAGGATGGAGTTAGGGTGAATGATGCTGGTGGATTTGCAACTACATGATAAACTATTGGATATTCTCCCTGCCCCCCTTTTCTCCCCACACAATGGCTACTGTTTCCTCCCACATCCGTTGTTATTATTATTTATCTTATGTCCTGCTCAACGTAGCATCCTAGCACCTTCAAGCTGCGGGAATGCCGACTGCCTTTTCTCAACCTGGATGTGGATGGGAGGATTCCACTGAGGAAGAACTTCAGCATGCAGCCTGTATATCCAGCATGCAGCCCAGGGATGAAGATTTGCCTCTATTAGGAATCCTAATGAGAACAGAATGTGTTGTAGATATCTTGCAAGAAATGCTCACTGGAACAGGCTTTCAGATGGCATTTTTGCACCAAAACAATTTGGATAGTTCCCCTTAACACTGGGATGCCTTTACCCAAGACCTGATGGGGTTTTAGCATTAAAAATACCTAAGGTATGTTTTTGAAAACTTACTGATTAAAAAGAAGGGAAAGCAGGTTCTTCATACAATATATGAAACAGCATCAGCTCCCAAACCTCCAAATTCACACATATTGCTCTTCACTTAAAATGTCCACATAAATGCATTATAAAAGATCTGAATCATATAGAAAACATAATCAGTATGAACACTTAAAATAAGGAATTATCTGCAACCCAGCTGATTACGGCCCAGCCCTGCAGTCATTTCTCACACAAAATCTCCCATTGAATCAGGGCTTAACTTAATTAGCAGGTGTAAATCAACATGTCTCCATTGACCTCGTAAGGGGGGAATTTCAACTGGTGTACATCCATGTAACTCAGTAAAGCTAGGCTGATTTCTATCAGCTGAGGAGGTGATCGAACATGGCTTGGGATGTGGCTGTTATGGAGCAGGGAGGGGGTCATTTCCAGAGTCCATCAACTGTACAGTTCAGTGCAGTGCAGTACTTTGGCCTCTCCCCTGCTTAAGCTGCCCCTCAGAAAGATTTTACATTCTTAACGGTATTTAGCACTCACCATTGAGATTTCCTGTCTGCACAGGCCCTGATAATTACAGAGTGGGAGCAATACTAAATCATCTCTGTTATTACTGCCCGATCCTATCCTGTAGCACTGCCCATGGCTGTCTGCTCCGTCTGCAGCTTGTGTGGCATTGTGTAGCGAGAGGAGGAGGGCTGATAACTACTGTACTGAACAAGAATACTATCACCTCTTTCCCTTAGGCTGTTATCCGTACTCAGCTGAGTCCCATGCTAGATTGCAGGCGATGTTCTTTTACTAGCACATCCTGTATGACACCAGATATCCCAATAACACAGCAGAAAAGGTGGCCTGAGAAGCCTTTCTGTGGGTGCTCAACATATTTATAATTATTTTAAAATAGCCCTATTCCTACAAGACTGTGGGGATGCTTCTCCCGCCGGTGTTTGACCATGAAACTGGTGTTGTGGAGAGAAAAATCAGGCCCTATTTATTAAGAACGTTGGCGTTCCTTATACGATGTTAACTTGCAAATAACTGCTCCAGCACTTCATGAACCAATGGAAACATTTTGAATAGCATACTATGGCAATTTGCAACCTTCTTGAACGAGGAATGTGTTTTCTCTCTCTTGTGGATCTTTCTTTGTGACTTACTGAACTGTGGTTTTATACACATATAGATGGGAACACTTTCTGGTTGGTCTACCTTAAAGCTGGCTGCTGGCCTTGTCTGGTCCCCTGGGGCCTACCTGTGGCCATGCATCCTGATGGTTCCCTGAATCTCTCTCCCCTGGTCTGGGATCTGTGCTAGGTGAGGGGATGAAGACTGAGTGGACTAAGAGGAGATGCATGGAGGATGCACATTGCTACCCTTCAATCCCATGCAAATTAGCCAGAAACGCCTTGCAGCATCCACTCCCAAACCTGGCAGATCTATGCTGATCACCAGGAGCTAATTGGTATGCATGTAGGGGACCAACAGAGGGAGGACATGGAAGAACAGACCATCCACACAGGTGATCCTGGCCTCCCATGGATCCCAGGAGATCCACTAAGTTTGGAAGCAACCCCTCCTCCGCCCAGCCTTTTGCATACAGAGGAGAGGAGGAGCCCGGATCTCCCCCCACGCCCGCTCTAGTGATGTGCGGTAATAGCTGTGTGGGGATCCTTTAACCCCATCCTGTGGGTCTTTACATGGAAGGGGATGATTTGGGCCAATATTAATTGCAGAGGAAGACTGTTGAAAACAGGTGCAACCAGTAGCTGGTGAAACCAGTACAGCAAGCAGATATGCTGTGTCCCGCAGATTTTCTGCATTACCCTCATGTTGACCCAACATCCAAACTAATTGGGTTCATCCTCTGATCACTACTCTGAGGCAGGTCATTTCTATTATTTAAAAATGGATCAGGAGGAGAACTGGTCTACCTGACTGCCATGCTTGCCTCCTTGGTATCCTTACTCAATTCATTCTTTGGGAAAGAGGTGCAGAAACTAAGGCAAACCAGCTGCGAGTGCTGACTCTCCTAACACTCTTTACTAGAGCTGTTTTTTCAACAGAAAATTAATGTTTGACTTTTAACCCCAATGTGGTAAATATCCGTTTGGTTTCTTGTTGTCTAGGGCAATCTATATCAGAAAGAGGAAGTAGTTGTTTCAAACACACTGTACATTACCGACTGGTGTAATAGGCAAGGTGTGTCTAAGATGACTATGGGTGACTCAGAAGTATGATGTGCTTATCATTGATTTAAAAAAGAAAGTCATTCAAAAACTGTTTGTGTCTCTTCCCTCTCTGGTTTCTTTTGCTCCATCCGGCTGTGTGACTGAAAGTAGTAGTAATATCAGGAAGCCCAGCTCTTTTCTCTAAATTAATCACTGCCATGCTAAACACTGCTTGTTCTGAAATCCTGAATCACATTTGAATTATTGGTCACAACTTTCTATGGTATGTCACCACCTGGGGTTTTCCCTATTTTAAATCCAAATGCAACTCTAGAATAACGTAGAATGGTTTAAAACTTGACTCAACAGTTACACAAGTGCAACCATACTAACTTAACAGGAAATGTGTATGTGTACTTCTAAGGATTGAAATAGACTCAGTGATGGGAGCTATACATAGTTTAATGAGTGTTTGGTAATACACTATAAAACATTTTAGAGATTTACTAAGGCCTGATGTTCAGAAACTTGAGCCCTGAGGTCTGTGTGCATTTTGCACATAGAGCTACTGCAACGGCAGATGCTAATCTAATGTGTGCAAACAGGTATTTTGCTCTGCTTTGCATCTGTAAATACACATTCTGCTGTGCAACAGCAGCAAGTGCATTCACAAAGTAGGCATGGAATAATATGTGCATGCAGTTCTCAGCATTCTGGAAATCAGGTGCTTAATATTTTCCCCAGATACAGTGGGGTTTCCCCCCCTGCAATTTTACGAGTGAAAAGAATGATGTGATGAGAGATATATGTCATGTTAAGGTTTTTGTGATGGAATGAATGCCTGTATTCGCACCTTACACACTAGTGTAATAATCTTTGTATAAAATATGCCTTGTCAGGTATCATTTGAAAACTAAACTCACATGATTAAATGTTGCTATACACATTATATGTAAAGTTATACATATAAGCTGAAGTCAGGTCTGAAAGGTGTTTACCATACAACCAGTTTCTCAGAGACAAAAGACAAGCTGATGCCTCTAGCTAGGTATCAAAGTTGATGGGCGATCATCTGTCAAGTGGCCATTCTTTGGCAAGGAAGTGGGGAGGAACAAACAGATCTGCCTCTTAGCAAGCAACAGCATGGAATCTCTTTCATCACCAGACCCCTTGTCTTTGTCCTTACAGCCAGAATAACCATCAAGAAAGTGTATCTCAAAGGGGATTGGACTATAAAAGTGAGAGGAAACACACCCCAAAGCATCTCTCCCTATCCATCTCTCTTTTACTTAAGACAACAAAAGAAACAGCCTTTGGGAACAGACTCTGACTTGAGAATTTGGTCAGCAGTGTTACCGGGAACATGTGGTAAGGGATTTCACCTTGAACCAAGTCTAGTTTGTTATGTTTTAGTACTAGGAAGTGTTTTATCTTTATTTATTTTGTAACCATTTCTGACTTTAATGCCTTATACTTGAACTCAGTTGAAGTCTCTCTCTTTGTCATTAAATAAACTTGTATTTTTCTTTGATCAAAACTAATAGTGTTGCGAATTGTTTGGGTCACTCCATTTAAAGTGGCAAACTGTTGTATATTGTTCCCTTACAGGAGCAACAGACCTAAAACATCTGAACAGTCCAAGAGAGGGCTGGATAGCGCAGAACACATATTTTTGGGGAAAAGTGAGGACTAGGAGTGTATTGGGGTCACCCTGCAGGCAGTAACCAAGGCTGTTGGAAGCCAGAGTGTGGCTGACATGCTGCTGGGGTCAGAGTTGCTGGACCAGGTCTGTGGCTCTACACAGACACTCACGGTGTGACCTGCATGCTGGCAGGCTGATTGTGAATGGCCTAAATTGGAAGGTTTCGGAGTGGAAGCACCCCAGGTTGCAGGGCAGGGGTGACAACCCCTCACTGACCTGGATTTCACCCCAGAACATCATAAGTGGTATAGTCGGCAGGATTTATACACAGCTTGCAATTGTAACTGAGATTTACACTTTTGAAACTGTTACACCATTGCTTAATGAGTCTGCAGAGTGGTGGCTGGGAACAGTCAAAGAAAGGTTAGTTTGTTGTTTTCTGTTTGGTTATTTCAGGTAGGGGAAATAAAAATAAAGCATAAATATGAGCACTAGTGAAGCAACTGTAAAGCCAGAGCTGGCCAGGCTGGAGAAAGAACAGAAAGACAAAGAGTGTGAACACCAAAAAGGCAGGATGAGATTAAAGCCAAGGAGAGGGAGGCAAAAAAGCAGCAGCAGGAAGAAGCGTATGAGCAGAGAGAGGAGAAAGAAGCAGACACCCACCAATGAGCCAAAAGCCAAAGCAGCACACTGTTTTTGTTTTTGTTTTTTTAAGTATGAATCACACTGGAAGTTCCCACACTGGAAGTTTAAGCAAGTGGGGTTGTAAAGCTAGATTTGCAAAACAGAGAGCCAGCAGCTGACTGTTCCTGCTCAAGTCCTCCCAATAACAGTTCTGCTTTTGTGCTGTGATTCCATGACCATTTCATGCAACCTTTGCAGGCTGGACAATCAGAGAGAAACGTATGCTCCCAGCCGACAGCTTCCTTATTTAAGCGCTTTGCAGAGCACTTCCAACAGCCTGGGAAGGGAGATTAAAAGAAAGGCAGGTATTTGAGGGAGTGAAAAATAAAGTGGTTTGTCCTGCTATGAATTTACTGGCCTCCTACTTCTCTGTGCCTTAAAAGGCAGGGCTACTTAGGCCAGACCTATGGTCTCCAGAGGCCAAGTGCACACCTGAGAGTGTGGGGCATTGCATGGTCACATACACTGGCTGATTCTTCAGAGAAATGGGTTGTTAATCAGTATTTCTGCTAAACTCAGCTGAGGGATTAATTTGCAAACTGGACACCATCAGATTAGGCTTGAATAGAGACTGGGAGTGGTTGGGTCATTACAAAACCTAGACTTAATTTCCCCAATACTAATTTCTCCCTACTGTTACTCCCACCTTCTTATCAACCGTCTGAATTGGGCCACTCTCTTATCACTTCAAAAGTTATTTTTCCTCCCTTGGTATTCTGCTGTTAATTGATTTATCTCGTTACACTGACCTCACACTTGGCAAAGCAATCCCCCGTTCTTTCATGTATTTATACCTGCTCCTGTATTTTCACTCCATGCATCCAATGAAGTGGATTCTAGCCCACGAAAGCTTATGCCCAAATAAATTTGTTAGTCTCTAAGGTGCCACATGGACTCCTCATTATTTTTGCTATTACAGGAATACAGCTCAAATGAGCATACGGTAAGCAAGAAAGCAAATGAAGTGGGAGGGTATTGTCTATGGCATAAGGGGAATGGGAGGCCAGGTTAGCTCGACTAACTGAGGGAATCTGTTGTAAGATAGAAGAAGGGACTAGAAGAGAGGGAAAGTCAAACGAGGAAATAAGATTTGGTGGATTGAGGCAGGACACCTGGAGAGGGGAGAGTGCACATGGGTTATGGAGAGAGAGAGAATAAAGGAGGAAACTCTTGAGCATGTGCTTAAGCCCATCCTTAGTGAAGCTGGATTTCAGACATGTGCCTAAGTTTCATTAAGAGCAAGGAGACTTAAGCACATAATTCAAATTAAATAGGCTTAAATAGGGTGTGAATTATAGCCAGAAAGAGCACCTGGGGTCTGGATGGAAGGCCAGAGGGTAAGAGCATGTGGGCCTAAAAACAAAGGGCCTATGAAAGACGCAGCATTTTCATTACAAATCCCTATTGTCGGGACTTTCAAAATGAGGGTTTTTGTGTGTGTGTGTTTTTTTTAATCATTTGGCCAGCATATGCATGCCTCAGTTTGAAATGGATTGATTTAGTCATTTTTTTGGCATGTAAAAGGCCAAACTCCCCCTCACCCTTTATAGAAGAACAGATCATTGTTAATAGCTTCAGTTAATGCATTTTTTCTCCTCCTTTAAGCAAACTGCCAGGGGGTGGGAGTGGGGAAGACTAGCTGTGCCTTAAAAAACAACAAAACAAAACAAAAAGACAGGCGTTGAATATTGAATGTGGACTAATGCCCTTTGCTATTTGAAATGGTACTTATTTCTTTATACAGCTGAGCTAGAAAGGGCCCAATGCTTCAAATAGCTACCGTCCAGCAAACACTATTGATTTCATTGAGATAACTTACTTTAGGGTCTATAGAATCAGGATCTCAATGTATAAAAATGTTGCCTGTATTATAAAGAATAGCTACTTTTTTTAAAGCTATTGTTATGTCAGTGGCATCTGGCTCCCTGAAGCCCTGGGTGTGAAATGCTTCTATTGATTTCAAATAATTCCATTGACCCCTCCAACTCTGTTCCCCTGGAGCCATTGAAGTTTTATGCCCTTACAAAGGCATCACTGTCTTTAAAAAGCTTTCACTTTTACTGCTGTTATTCTGATTGTTTCCAGCTACATATGTAGATTAAATGACCAAATGAGAGAACGAGCATTTCAGGTCTCTAACATTCAAAAGGGAATAGGAGACTGCCTGGCAAATTTTGCTCCTGTCTCGGTCTTGCTCCTGGAAGGTCTTGACTCAGTATTTTATTGTCCAGGCAACATGGCACTTCTGTTGATGCCAGTGGGAGAGCAGATGATCTCAACTGGCTGGGGAATGAGTTCCAAATTTGCCCTATAGTGGCATCAAGGTACTATGATTAGTCTTTCAGGCTGATGTAGGGCTTATAAAGATTACTAATTGGACTCAGGGTTTCCCCACTACATAATTTGTCTTTGATTTAAGTGGGTTCTTTCTCCCGGTTTAATATTCTTTATTAATTGTATTACCATAGGACCCCAACTGAGATCAGGGCCTCATCATGCTAGGCACTGTATAAACACATAGTGGGAGGTAGTTTCTGCCCCACCAAAGAGCTTACCATTTCCTCTTACCATGTGGAAGAAGAAACAGAGGTGGGAAGTGACTTACCCCAGGTAACAGAGCAAATCAGCGGTCCAGCCAGGAACAGATCCCAAATCTCCTGATTCCCAGTCCCATATTGTCTCCCCTCTTTCTATTTTGGAGTGAATGAATTGGGAGTCATCTGAAAAAAATGGCATTCTGTTTGAGCTGCAGGGCCCTCAAGGTCTGCCAGTTTTAGGGAGTGATATTTCAAACAATTATGAGTGGAATTCTAATTGTATCACCTGTGAAACTTGCACAACAAATCCTCTAGACAAAGAATATATATCTCCATCCAAATTCCAGTTATACCACTGAAATCTAAAAAGTCACACAATTTAATTCAAAGTAACTCAGTGTCAACAGGGTAAAGCAGAATTTAGCCCATTCTATATACAGTCACAAACTCTTTCATATGGATGGGATCGTCAGCTGGTAGCTACAAGACAGAAGTCAACCTATCAACTTCAGAACCTCTGAAAGATCTATCACTAGTCTCCTTCATTAGGTATGTGCTTGCTAAGTATTCTTTAAAAGCACTTATTAATTAAACTTTAGGAATATTCTCAAATTACAAATGGGCTTTTAATTGTGGGGTTTTGGCACTTCTCAGGATTGGACCCTCCAATTTCTACCAGATCATAAATAAAGAAAATTTAGAAAAGAGATTTTGAAAGAATTTGAACTTGTTTTCTGTAGGAGATAAATCCAGACTAAACTGAACTGAATTACAATCCCAGTCACACTGAGAATTAAACCACATTAAAGAAAACCTCTGAAGCACCGCACTTTAGACAGCATTCCTGCCACTACAATGTAAACATGGTTGGCCTAGTCAGCAAGGACCTACTTCAGAACAGGTTTTAAATGAAAACAGTCATGCCCAGTCCACAGCTCAAAGATGTTTAAAGTATATGTTAAAGAGGTTCTGTTGACAGATTGTAATTGTCAATGAGATGGGGCCTAAGTGTCCCCATTACCCATAAACCTGAGGGCATGTCACATTCTAAGATTTGAGCCAAGATTTACAAATGGAAGTAATATGTGCATTTCTCATTCAGAGATCATATGCCGTACATATTTTCAACATGCTACACATGTGCATGGACTCTACTATCTGAAAGGGGGCACATTCTTATATCTCTGGGATATCACACATCTGAACTGTCCATTCATATGCTGTGTCTAAAAAGAGTTCATACACAGTATGTATATTTTTATTTAATGAGTCAAATCCAACATAAATAATAATGGACAAACTTTAAAAGATTTTGAGAAGGCACTGGACAGTTCACTTGTTTCTCTGAACTATCCAAACTTCTGTGTCAGCAAAAATTATCTGGAAATCTCACTGGAACAGATTTTCTCATGAGATTTCCAGTTCTTTCTGCCAGGACAGAAATAGTTCAGTCTTTCTTGTAGAATTTCAGCACTTCTACTTCATGTCCCAGCCAGAACCAGGAACTGAAGAAGGGTATGCAAATTCATTCTAATGGCAGTAAGACAATTTCAAGGCTCTTTGGGGCAAAGGTTCATTTCTTATTTTATCCATTCCAGTTTTCATCATGTTTTCTAATTAGTAGCCAACAACAGCGGCACCAACTCTTGCAAGTCTCACAACACTTGGTGTTTTTCTTAAAGTCCTAGACCACAGATACGGAGACCTCAGTGGTTCAGAAGCCAACTTAACTATCAACATTACCCAAAAGAGCCACTGTAGTGTGAATAATTCATGGTTTCATTTACTTTAGTATATATTCATATTTTAACAGTCTGACAGGGGAAATATTTAGTATATGTATATATTTTATTCTCACAACAAAATGACTGACCAAGTATTATAATAGTATCAACTGCAATTGATTAATAACATATTAACCAATCAGGATGCTTTTACTAACTTAGACTGGTTAATAATTAAAATCACACTGTTTTAATTTCATGTGCTGTGAAGAGCCGCAGGAGACACATTAAGGAGCTGCTTGCAACTAGCAAGCCTCCATCTGAGTATCACTGCTTTAGGCCAAGGCATATGAATATACTATAATCTCATATTCTATTAAAAAAAGTTTTCAGACCTTAGAGATAAGCTTACCAATGCACTCTTAAAGTTTCAAAAACCAGAAGTAAAATAAAAATAGATTTGAACTTTTTAAGGTCTTGTGATGATTAAACCAATTTCATGGTTTTTGGGAACCTGACTTTTGATTTTTGAATGCTTGGGGTTGGCAATACTGCAAACATTAATGAGATGTTCCTTAATCCTGCTAATTATGCCTGATACTTCACAGGGATGGATGATACTGAACAGTCTCTGAAAAGACATAATTAATCAGAGATTGCAATCAATCGGTGCTTTAGAGGATTTAATAATATTAAGATTCAGTTTGACTAAGCACCCAAAAGCCTAGATGTTTATCAAGACCCTGAGTTGCATTGTCAGACTGCATTTCCAAAACTGATATCAAACTCACAAGATTTCCATAACACTAGAAACGACTCTGAATAGAGCCTTATGCAAAAACTGAATAACTTCAGGATCTTAGAATTAAGCATGAAGCTTGTTTGTGCAGGAGGCAGGTTTTTCTCAAGGGCTGAATGAACTCCTTCACAAACTGCCAACCAGCACAAACCTCTCCAGCTTCCTTTCCAAATGCAATGTGTAGTTCTTGTACATTGTAGGTCATATTAGCAAAGACAAGGTCAATTTAATACTATACTTACTTTTTTTTAAAAAAATTAACAATTCTATCCTAGTGGAGAGGAAGAGGGAAAGAAAGATCTTCATGTTAAAGATGCCAGTCATAGCACATAATATATTTTTGGAAGGTGCTTGGATACTGTGATGAAGAGGGCTATGCAAGTGTAATAGCACAGAAATTATCATCTTCTTTCTTTACCCTATCAACCCTCCCTGTCATTTATCATCTAATTTTGGACAGGTCATTGTATTTGTTCTGAGAGATACTTGTGGACACTACCTAAATAATACTTTTGCCTCCTGTGAGAGACAGAACCAGGAAGTACAGAGTGAAGCTAAGCTGAAAAATAATAGAGAAAAGTTAACCCAAATAATTCAGAGCCTTCCAAAAGGTTCATTTTGGAGGTAGACATAGACAAAGATGTGGATTCTGCTGAAGGTGAGTTATGTTTTATGGTGTCCGAGCAAACCTGTTGTTTGTTTATATAGAACCCTAGATGCACATGGTCATTAGGGAGGCAGTGCTACCTAGTGGCTACAGGAGTGGACTGGGGTATGAGACTCTCTTTGTGGCTCTGCCACTGGCCTGCTGGATAACCTTGGACAAATTACTTCCCCCTCTGTGACTCAGGTTCCCACTCAGTAAAATAGGGTTAATGAAACTGACCTTTGTAAAGGAGAGTCCACACGCTACCTATACTAATGGGAGGCTCAGCCAGGCTCTCTCAGGCAGAAGCAGCTCCATCCGACTCCCTACTGTGCTGCCAGGGAGAGCAGCCGAACTTTCCTGGGGAGAAGCACAGGGAGTGAAGGACAGAGAGCCCCCACCCCACAGGTAACATGGGGGCAGGGAGAGCACTGCAGCCTCAGGCTGAGTGCAGGGCAGGGGAGACACATGGGGCAGTCACGTCCCCATACTCGGGGGTACAAGCTATCTATGGGTGCAAAGGTCTGTACCTTGTCATTGATCCCCCAGCCCATCCAGTTCCCCACACCCAGCACTTCTCTGCCTTTTATAGGCTTGCTGAAAGAATGACACCCCTCCTATTCTGGAAAAAGGAAATCTATGATATGAATGAAATCCTCCATTTGTTTAGTTATTCTTCTGCAATGATTGCCTCATATTCCCCATGATTCAAGGCCAAAATTCAGACCGACAATCTCACTCGTGGATGGCAATTCAAGGGAGCAAGGAATAAGAATACAAAATAGTGACTCCCATTTTTTGGGCCAGTGGATCGTGAGCCCATATAAAAAGCACAAGCACTTTAAAAACATGCCTCAGACCAATAGCCAGCCTCTGACACAAGCTCAGTTACATTAATTTGCAGATGTTTTTAACAATTTATAATAGTGCACACTGGGCACTTGTCTATACTGTAACAGCTGCCCCCACTGATTTAAAATGGAATTCACTTTTCCTGTTTTTAACCAAGCACATTTGCTATGTGAGAGATGTGCCATTGTTCCAGACCATGCCAAGTATATCTGGGATACTGATTGGGTTAAGTAGACCGTGCACCGGACTGTCTTGGCCCCTCACAGGACATGAGCTGAAGCAATTTTTGGTGGGCAGAGGCTGCAGGTTTTCTAATAGTTGGCTACAGTGGAAGAACAAACCACACATTTTGCGGGAGGAGAGGGCTGTGTGTGCAGCTGGTTTTAAGTCTGGGCCAGCTGTGCACCAGGGGACAAAGTTACAAAGGTATTACAGTGCCTAAAGATGCACAAAGGTGCCTAAGCAGGTTAGGAACCTAACTCTCTCTCAGTTAAGTCAATTGGAATCCAAACAGACAGACACACACAAAGTTCAGTGGCCATGTCTGAAAATGTTGGCCCTACTATTAATATCCGCCTCCACAGCAAGCTGCAGATATAAAAAAGTGTGTGGGCAAAGTTGTGCCCGCTAAAACAGAGACTATCACTGGAAGCCATTAAGCCTACTCTTTGTATTGTGATCTCCCTTGATATGTTTCTGAAGAATTATATTATACATTTATGACTCTTATTTAGTGGGTTAAGGACAGGAAAGAGATGGATGCATGTTATTAGTGTGACATATGTCAATTTCCCACAATATCTTTGAAAGGCTTTATGGCATTAAGCTTGTGTATTATTGTGGGCTGGGATTGTTTGTAGCTTCTTTCTGGGAGAGATGGAATAAATATTACAACCCCAGGCTTTGGGGGTCGATTTTTTAACTGAATGGTTGATGTATGATTGTGTTCTATTCCATAGAGGAGGGCTACCACAGCTCCATTAGGAACTAAAGACAGTGGGTGGCGATTAAGGCAAGGTTGTAACTCCCCAGAAAGGTATCACCTACTGGGGAGGCTTGCATGAACTTTTAAATGTAGACAATAGATTGTTTTTAGGCAGTCTCAGTGTCTATGCCAGTGGTAAGGAATCATGGAAAGAGTCACTTTCTTCTAATACCTAACATGGACATTTATTAGAATGAGGATAATAATGGTAGCTAATGCCTGAGTTTCTGCTCAAGATTTGCTATCTTAAAAAACAAAACAAAAAACAAACCCCACGGTAAATGTACCCTTGCCCTTGGTCCTGCTCACTTGTGTCAATTTAAAATGAAATCTTTATATATACGTTGGGTTCAGTTTTTCAAAAGCACTCAACATCGACCCACTGCTGCTCCCATGAAAGTTTACCCTAGACTTCAATGGGAGCAGAGTTAGGCCAGTGCTGAGTGCTTTTGAAAGTCCCCACCTTTACTTCTCAGTTTAAGCATGGTTCCTCAACACAATAAAACTGTACATATGGCCAGCTTCTCGGGGCAGGTGAAGGATGGGTTCATTGGCAGAGAGGGAAAGTTGATGTGGAAGGCTGGCATTAGAGCCGGTGGAAAACAATTTCATTTTGTGAAAACTTTCGAAGTTTGTTTTTGTTCTGTATTGGAACAAAACCAAAACCTTGCTCACACTGTCACAAAACAGAATCAGTGGCATTGGAACAATTTTTATAGTGGGTGCGCTGAAAGCCATTGAACTGTACATTTAAACTGTATATGATGGAAACCACTTCAAGCCAGGGGTGCTGCTGCACCCTCAGCACCCCTAGTTCAAGCATCCCCAAACAGAATTGTAAAACCCTGTCTGTTTTTGAATCAAAACAGTCAGGTTTCCAATTTGGCTCACTCTCACTTTAAATGACCACATTGGAGAGTTCACCCTGGACCTCAGGAAAATTCCTGTCAAAATAGCCATCAAAAACTGATATATCTTTGCAAAACAGTTTGGCTTCAGTGAAACAGAGTATTTAAAGGCGAAAAAACTGTCAAAAACGCTCTGACCAGCTGTATTTGGCATCTTGGGTATTCAAGACTTCTCAAAAAGATGTGGTGGAAGGGGACTAGATGTGGTCCCTCTGTGAGAAAGATGGTAGGTCCATTTGGCAACTGGGAAGGAGTGGTGTTTGTTGTTGTTTTCTATGTGGGCTACAGAACCTATCACTCTATAGAGACTTTTGCCTAAAATGTATCAATACCCAAGGATACCTAAGATCCTAACTTGTGATGGACCTTACCAGCACTGTCCTTACTTATTGCTGGCATTTTTATACCTAGACAATATACAACACAGGCTACCTACTACTCCAGTTATGTGTTCATTTTATGGCAATCCGCAGAGGTTTGAGTAGTTACAATTCAAAGAGAACCTTGTTGTTGGGCTGTGAGTACATAAGGGAGAAAAGGTATTTGTTCTCATTCGATAGCTCCACCAAACGAATCTGTGGAATGTGATCAATATTCACTTTGCAAATATCCAAACAGGTGAATGGCAAGTGAGCAAAATAAGTTAAGAACATCCCTCCTCCTCAAACAGCCTTGTCCCTCAAAAAGCACTTATTTCCCCCCTGGTGAAAATTCAAGATCCACTGTCATTTATGTCATCTGTAAATATCTTTCTCTATATAGCTCCAAAGTTCACAAGTCTAATTCATCTAGTTTTGAAATACTTCGGGTGGGTTTAAATAAAAATCCTACATTTGAACATCAATCTCTGGGAATATTCAGATCCACATCTGAACTTCATGTCTGTCCTTCATCCTTATAATGGATTATAAATACCCTAGATATAAGAGAGTTCAGATCCTGCTCTAAACTTTGTGGTTCTTCTACACTATCTGTGCTTTGTGTGGACAAATACATGTTGTGTCATAGAAAAGAACAACTTGAAGCATTACAGACACACACTCAAGAGCCTTTGAGACCACTGATTAGAATCTCCACTTTTCAGAGTAACAGCCTTGTTAGTCTGTATTTGCAAAAAGAAAAGGAGGACTTGTGGCACCTTAGAGACTAACCAATTTATTTGAGCATAAGCTTTCGTGAGCTACAGCTCACTTCATCGGATGCATCTTATGCTCAAATAAATTGGTTAGTCTCTAAGGTGCCACAAGTACTCCTTTTCTTTTTGCAGTCTCCACTTTGAATTCATTCATTGTATTTACACGGGAACAACAAGGTTCTTTCTAATTAGAAAAAGATGGGAACCCCCCGCCCCCGATATTTAAAGAAACCACCACACGTTTGAAATGTTCCGTAGCTCAGCAGTTTTGCAAATGTGATTAAAAATAATTGGAGAGACAAGGTGCCAAAGATATTTAAAACTAACCGATGGCGGAAACCAGGTACTTGATAGAAAAACAGAACTCCTCCACCACTTCGATTTAGCTATTTCATGCAGCCCTACATGAAGGAAACCTCTTGATTTCAGCAGCATTGTAGAGTCGGGGTTGGTTTTTTTTTTTTTTTTTTTTGGCAAGGGTAAAAGAATTTGGTGGCAGGTTTTAATGAAGCCTAAGGCTGTTCCAAAGCAGTAACCCGTCTGACTGTCTCCCGGGTTCTGCGGACGCAGACCTGGGAGCTGCAGAGTTCTGAGAATCTGCGCTTCTCCTGTTTCCCGGCTTCCTTGCTCATGAATCATTCATTGGCCACGCCGCTTGTTTAGCCATTTCCACAAGAAGCGTCTGCGGGGTGCTGCAGGAACAGGAAAACAAGCACATCAGCAGGCAACCCTGAATGCATCTTGCCATGGGCTGTTCTGCTAAAATGTTTAACAAGAGTTAGCTTTATTCCTACTGGAACAAAGGGCTTCGCCTTTTAGGCACAATTGAGCCCTTTGGCATACCTGTACTGTCTCTCCACTGCCAGGTCAGGCTCTATGCCACTGCTCTAATTTGCATGGCTGTAAATAGACTTTCCAGTTGGACCTGTATCCGCAGCACTGGCAAGGAAACAGCTGAGCAGAGGCAGTCAGATTCACGGAAACTGCAAGGGCTGGGGGAACTCAAAGATCCGGAGGTTTGGCTCGGCTAACGTAAGACTTCGGGATGCCTATCTGCATGTACCCCTTCCTACAGCCACTACTTGTTTCCTCATTTACAAAAAGTATTAAAAGAGAGAGAGAGAGAGAGAGAGAGTCAGGATTAGGATTCCTCCCTTCTGTTAAGAACTGCATGTAAGGAGTCAAGAACACCATCATGTTTATTAGTCCTACAAAACCCAGGAACAACGCTGAATATTCTTGAGCGCCATCTTCTGGCACTTTATTTATTAGTTTTGTATGTATTCACTGCATGTCTGCTTCATAGAGCACTTTCCGCACCCTTTCCTCACAACTCAAGACACCTGGAAGTTTCCAAGTCTGCATCCCTATAACCCCTCCATCCCTCCTTGGTTCCTAAGCCCATGGGGTAATCTCTTTCTTCTTCACTGCACCCCAGCAGGCTCTTCTGAACTTCCCAGATATTTCATCCATCCCCCCCAACTCTCTCCCTCTCCCACACATCACCTCATCTTTAGACAGGGTGGCCAAACAAGCTGGGTATGGACAATTTCTCTGTCTGGCCCTCCATTGCTTCCCGACTATATTATGTACCAGCACTTTAAGGACTGCTATGGGAAAGGCCCAGAGTGGGCAAGGATTACTGAACTCTTACACCTTTTGGAGTCTTGGGACAGCTACATCAGTTGCACACACCATGCCACCAAAAAAAAAAAAAAAAAAAAAGCATAACAGCAGGGGAAGAGTAGGGTGGATGCAGCGATTCTCAAACTTCATTGCATTGCAAACTCCTTACAACAAAAATTACTACATGACTCCAGGATGGGGGACTGAAGCTTGAGCCCTTGAGCCCCACCACCCAGGGCAGGGCAAAGTCCAAAGACTTGAGCCACACTGCCCAGGGTTGAAGTCCTTGGGCTTTGCCTACAGCCCCAGCCCCAGTCTAACACCAGCCCTGGCAACCCCATTAAAATGGGGTTATGACCTACTTTGTGGTCCCGAGCCACAGTTTGAGAACTGCTGGGCTAGAGAAAAAGAAGATCTTGTTGGTAAGGCACTAGACTAGGACTTCAGAAATCTGGGTTCCAACGTGCAGCTCTTTGTCCCAGATTTCATATGTGAGCTCGGGCAAACTACTCACATGAGTTCTTCAGCTATAAAATGTGGATAATAATCCCTCCCTTCTCTCATCCTTTGTGAAGTATACTTAGATTGTAACCTCATTGGGGCAGAAGCTACTAGAGTTATGCACATAGTACAGTGGTTCCCAAACTTGTTCGGCTGCTTGTGTGGGGAAAGCCCCTAGTGGGCCGGGCCGGTTTGTTTACCTGCCGCGTCTGCGGGTTCGGCTGAGCGCGGCTCCCTGTGGCTGCGGTGCTGCTCTAGGCCAACGGGAGCTGCTGGAAGTGGAGGCCAGTACGTCCCACGGCCTGTACGTCCCGCGGCCCGCGCCACTTCCAGTAGCTCCCGTTGGCCTGGAGCAGCGAACCGCGGCCAGTGGGAGCCATGCTCGGTCGAACCTGCAGACGCAGCAGGTAAACAAACTGGCCCGGCCCACTAGGGGCTTTCCCTGCACAAGCGGCAGAACAAGTTTGGGAACCACTGACACAGTGGATGTTTAAGTTCATTGGCAATTCCAAAAAATAATTAAAAAATTATATTGGTTAAACAAAAAAGGAATAGTTTGAAATTCAGTGAATTGAAAAGTGATTTTGGGTTGAACTACATTTCATACAAATAAAATGTTTTGTTTCAATTTTGAGCATTTTTAAAGGTTTTGATTTGTTTTGTAATAAAACTGAAGGGAATTTCAAAACAGCAATTTGAACCAAAACCCCAAACATTGAAAATATTGATACAAAAAGTTGGTTTGAATTTTGTTTTTGATTGAAACAATTTGGACCAACTGATGTGTATTTGCAAGACAATTTGGTGTTGCCAAATCTACATTTTTGGCTGAGAAATGTTTTGCCTGAAACATTTCACCCAGCTCTAGGACCTATACCTTACTATGCACAAAGTCGAGCAGAATGGGGCTCTGACTTTGAGTAGGGCCCCAAAGGCTGGGCCCCACTCAAACAACAGTCTTCAAAGGTGATCGTGAAAACTGGAAGCAGGAGTCATGGCAATGGAGCGCTCCTTCAGATGTGTGGATCCAGAGAGAGGAAAAACGAGGGTTATTTTAAAAAGGTGGAAAGTGTGACTGTTCATGTCAGTTTTATTTGAAATGGTTTATCTGTGGGTCAGTCTAGGTACTTAAATGGCTCACATCACCATAGTATCCACAGGTCTCCCAAGTACTTAGAGAAATAAAAATCCCACTCTCCCCATCCTCCTTTCAAATTGCAGGCAAAATAGCTTGATTAATTTATAGGTGGATTGTTTGCTTGTCTGTCTAGGTTCGTCTCTGTATGTATGTAATGTATGGTATATAGAACTTGCTGATGAGAAACTGAGCCCTGGTCTACACTAGGACTTTAGGTCAAATTTAGCAGCGTTAAATCGATGTAAACTTGCACCCGTTCACACGATGAAGCCCTTTATTTCGACTTAAAGGGCTCTTAAAATCGATTTCCTTACTCCACCCCTGACAAGTGGATTAGTACTTAAATAGGCCTTACCAGGTCAAATTTGGGGTACTGTGGACACAATTCGACGGTATTGGCCTCCAGGAGCTATCCCAGAGTGCTCCATTGTGACTGCTCTGGACAGCACCCTCAACTCAGATGCATGATTGTCGGCCATTGCTCTGACGCAGGGAGGGGTGACTGACGACATGGCTTACAGAGTTGGCTTACAGGGAGTTAAAATCAACAAAGGGGATGGCTTTACATCAAGGAGTATTTCAGGCAGGAGTTCACGGAGGGTTCCAATAAGAAATGGTGCACCTAAGTTATGTTCTTATTGGAACAGGCAGGTTGGTCTGGCCTCTGATTGATACATGGCTAGATTTACCTCGCTGCACCTTCTCTGTGAGTGACTGCAGTGTGACCTAGAGGAATGAGTCCCCTAGAGAGGGGGCGGGGTGGGGTGGGGTTGCAAATGAGTACAAAACAAATTGGTCTATTTCTTGTTTTGATACACTCCATCTTTTACATCTTTGGCTAGCGGCAGACGGTGCAGAAGGACTGCATACCATCCACATCTCATGGCTGCTCGGCAGAAGATGGTACAAGAGGACTGCTAGCAATCCATATCGCCTGCCACAGAGGCGACCAGGAGCACCTCGGACATGACGATGACGGCTACCAGTCCTACTGTACCGTCTGCTGCCAGAAGGCAATGAGTTGCTGCTGCTGTGTAGCAATGCAGTACCACGTCTGCCAGCACCCAGGAGACGTATGGTGATGGTGAGCTGAGCGGGCTCCATGCTTGCCGTGGTATGGTGTCTGTACGGGTAACCCAGGAAAAAAGGTGCAAAACAATTGTTTGCCCTTTCTTTCATGGAGGGAGGGAGGGAAGGGGGCCTGACGATATGTACCCAGAACCACCCGCGACAATGTTTTAGCCCCATCAGGCATTGGGATCTCAACCAGGAATTCCAATGGGCAGCGGAGACTGCGGGAACTGTGGGATAGCTACCCACAGTGCAACGCTCCGGAAGTCGACTCTAGCCTCGGTACTGTGGAAGCACTCCGCCGACTTAATGCACTTAGAGCATTTTCTGTGGGGACACACACACTCGAATATATAAAACAGATTTCTAAAAAAACGACTTCTATAAATTCAACCTAATTTCATAGTGTAGACATACCCTGAAACAGAGAAACGAGTGTTGCAGTTAGTTCTGAAAGTGGCATGGCCTAAGCTCATTCTTCGTTCTTGTGGGAGTCAATTGCACAGGCTAGGTTCAGATGCTGTGAAAATTCTTGTCTTTAATGCGGGGGGGAGGGGGGGAGATGACCCACCAATCAGTGAAGATGAATTACGTTCCCCATGTCATTGGGAAACTGCCAAAAATCACATTTCATCTCTGTCATCTGCAGAGATGGGAGATCAAATGAAATATGGTAAATCATGGAAAGTATGCAATGCTCCTATCCACAGAAGGGCCAGTGTGAGATTAACATGATGAAGCTTCATGCTGTCACTTGCTACTCGAAAGAAAAATCAGCTCTCTCCTTTCTTGATTAACTGATGAGACATTTATATTTCATTGCCTGCAATTTTGTTCTGGATTGAAGCATTACATCCATCTGAGATGGAACTACTTACAACTCCATCTGCTGGTAGCAGCTAAAACTGCAATTCCTCAAACAAAGCATTTCATGCACTAGAGTTTGTCAGAATAAAGTATAATTAAATGCCCCCCCATTTATATAAACAATAACAAATTTAGAAAATGCAAAGGTTGCATATTGCTTACCACATTGAATATACTGGATGTGCTTACAGATGTTTATTTTCTATGTATTGATTTATCTAGATCCTGTCAGGCACCCATCATTGTTATATTTTAGTAATTCTTTGTCTATCACAATCTCTCATTCTTTCCCAGCGGGTAGGTTTGAGTGGTGCATTGTGGTGGGGGTTGTGTTTCTGTGTATGGAGAAGTACCATGGGACAGTTGAGTTGAAGAGTTCAGTTTTGCATTGAGTGAGACAGGAGTATTTGGTGACCTAACATTAGTAGTGGGTCCCAGCTGCTCCCTCTTCTCTTTCCTTTCCTGGAAGGTGTCAGAATCACATATGATGGTCCTTATTGCTGTTTCTGCTTCAGTGACTGCCACTTATGTGAACAACAGCCCCACTAGTAATCATAACTATGATGTATGTGCAGTGTAGTTGAATTAGTTACTTTGAAAATCTTAACTACACACCCTAACTTTGAGGGTGACTCTAATCTAAGGTTGAGCCAGTTTGTACCTAGCACAGGCGTGTGAGTCAAGAGGAGGAAAGCATAAGGAGCCAGGTAAGATAGCACTCCCAGCTCCCCATTCTATCCCTCCCACCCCCAAGCTGTAAATCACCACCATGATGATCCAGTTTGTAGTATATGGGACATTAGCCAGATAAAAGCTTTGGATGCATCCCGACATGTCTGTAGTTTTAGTACAGAGAGGATCTTATTGTCTCATCTTCATTTTGCCTACAAGGCTGTATCTTATACAGAACTTCACTTCTTTAGATTATGTTTACTTGCTGCTGCTCACCGTCAGAGATACATTAGGTACCTCAAGAAGAGACCAGACGGATATTGTAGATTATGTAAGGAGATTCATTTACAGATAAACTATAGAAATTTACAAGACAGGCTGAGTTTTGCCCAAATCGTCATTTTAAGATATGGCTTTAATGTAGTCAATCCTACATTTATCAATTTTTCAAAAGATCTTTGATAGTGTGAATCATTCTTTGTGGGGCAGTAAACTTTACAGCTTTGGTTTTAAGTATATCGTCTAGATCTGTGTGAATAGATTTGGGGCTGGAGCAAAACAGTCATTTTCCCAGCAGTTCTGGGCCTCCACAAGTTTGTAGTATTCTGCAGACATTGCTGGATTGGTTGCTTGATTTTCAAAAATACTTTATCTTTCATTGAGCCTTTTCTGTCTCTGCTAAGGAAATGCAGATGGCCTCTCCAGATTAAAAAAAACAAAAAACAAAAAACCCCAACCCCAAACTCATTTATTTCTCTAATAAATTGAATGTTGGGAGTCATGTCTCAAGAGATCAGTAGTAATAGTACAGGGAGCCTTTAGTTAACTGGTAAGCCTTAATCTGTAGCAGGAGTCTGCCACTCATCACTGAACACCAGAAGTCATTACGGTCAAACAGCTGTTTAGAGATCTATATGAAATGAGTTAACTGTTTCAGCGTCTGTCCTAATGGAGAGATGCCTACATCCCAAAAATTAGTATTATACTTGACACTAATTGGCACCCATTTGGCATCTCAGTAGTGAAAACCAAGAGTGAATGGAAATGAAGATTAAAAACCTCTCACTTCAAATCATGATCTCTTCATACCAGCACTGAGTCCACTCAGGGGAAGGTGGCCATCTCATTGCACATACAGTAGCTGTAGATATTAAAAGATGAGTTAGTCATTTCGGATATGAAAAATTTTCTAGATTTGAAAGCTGGAGCCCAAGCCCTGGGCCCCTGTGGGTGGGGCCAGTGGAGGGGGAATTGAAACAAAATGGTGTGTTTTGGTTTTAGGTTGAAAAAGCCATTTTAGCCAAAGTGATTTTTTTTTTAGTTTTTGAAATTGCCAACAAACCAAACAAAATCCATTATTGGCCCAGTTTTAGTCACAGGTGTAATGGAGCCAGAACATCATTTTGGCACTTTTGCCATTTGGAAGATGTCATTTTGCTTCCAAAATGGCATCCTCTGCACAGCATGACCTCACACTTGCATGGGAGGATCACATTATTTGCCATGCTCCCTGAGCATCCTGGCTGTATTCCCCTATGCAGGCAAAAGGGCCTCCATTCACATTCTGCTACTACAGCTGTACAACCCCTGCTAGCAAGTGCTTCCAGGCACATTTAGCTCTTAGTAGTTTTAAAATCTACCACTCTGCTTGGAAGAAACAGGCAATGAACGATCCCAGAGAAATAACGATCTAGGCTTCCTCTCTTGACTCTATAGCAACAGCTAAGCAGCACAATACTGTTACCAGAACAGTGCCATCATCAGTCAAGGCTACAGATGCTGACTACAGCCAGCTGTGGTGACAATGAGTGAAATAAAAGGATATTAAAAAAAAGCAGCTATATTAACTTTAGCTCTGATAAAGACAAGAAAAGTTATGTTTGCATATAGAAAAGAACGTGTGTGTGTGTGTGTATATAATCTCCACTACTTACACACACACAATTTTCAAATACAGCATCGTCCCCCAAACATTTTTTGACTACTGTTTTCAGACCAGCTGGACTAAAATCTGAAGACAGTTATGTGAAAAATCACCACGCAATACTGTTGTGTTTTTCTATCAAATGTTTCAATGAAATCTTTATGACCATCTCTGTTTTCAAGCTTCTAAAAGAGCATTCCTAATAATGATGGAGAAACTTTAAAGACTCAGAGATCAAGGCCAGTTTGAATAATTTTGCCAAATTACATATGCTCATCCAAACCTTTTAAAATCTGCATAATGTAGCTGAAAAACTGCTAAAACTGGCTCCCTTATGAGATTTCTGATACTTTCCGCTTGAGTCAGAAGTACTGCAGTATTCTTTTTCATGGTATTTAAGTACTTGGAGTTCAGGGCCTAATCAGAACCAAACAGTCCAGAGGGAGGCAAACAATGACTAGGATACTGCAGAAGTAACATTTCTGAGAGGTTTGGTTCTAGCAAGGGCTATTCAAATGGCTCAGGAAACAAGGCCTGCATATATTTGTTTGAATTCCAAAGAATTGTTTGGTTCAGCCATATTAATTCCCTTTTTTCCCCCCACACACTATCCAGAAATGTTTACACAAATGGGGTTTTGTTGCACATAAGATTGTGTAGCTACTTTTTGTACAAGCAGCCAAAATGAACAAGCCACTTGAACAAGCTTATTTGTACGTAATAGTCTCTATTACTTGTCAGTTCCACGTCAGCACTGATGATTTTCCCCATTTGAAAAGTTTCAGTCTTCCAATCTAATTCAAATCAATCTAGCCATCCATTCAGTAATGGGGCAGAAATGATACCGTGGGATCGGTTGACCAATTCTTCACCACAAATACTGCACAATTCATGAAAACCTATAGAATGAATGCATCTGATGAAGTGAGCTGTAGCTCACGAAAGCTTATGCTCAAATAAATTTGTTAGTCTCTAAGATGCCACAAGTACTCCTTTTCTTTTTATAGTATGAGAATATGTGTCAAATATTGATCAATTAAAAAAAGAAACAAAAACCAACCCACACACCACATGTGCAGAAGTCAGGATTGTTTGCAAATGATTCACCAGCAGGAAAAAGAGCATGTATTCACAAAAAATAAAATAAAATAAAAAAATTAAAAAATTCAGTCATCACTGAATTGTTAAGTTACATACCTAACTCCAAATTTAGGGCTCCTCTACACAGGGATACTCAGGAAAGCTATCCGAATTAATTATTACAGTGGATTAAACTACATTAAATCCATGTATATTTTTTCTCAGAATTAAAGCGTTAACTTGGTTTAGCTTAAATTCATTTCTAAAGTGAGTTGGAATAAGATCATCCACACAGGGTTTTAATGCAGTTTAACTAATCCACTGTAAATTCACACTTCTAGTTAATTTGGATTAATTTTCCTCAGTGTCCTTGTGTAGACAAGCCTCTAGACTTCATTGTGGGCTCTCTCTGTGTGAAGACTTTGGGACAGTGCTCATAGAATTTAACTGGACAGCAACACTTCTTTTTGTCTGACACATCTACATTGAATATTTACAAAGAGACAAGTTACACCCCATATAACTGAGGTTGCATAGGGTGTAATTTGATGTAAAAGGGTTGACTCACCATTGGCACACCCTCACATGACTGGGCATGGCATAAGCAGGCTTTCCTCCTCTACTGTCCCCTTCTGGTGGTCACTCCAGTGTCATGGTAGTTTGCCTCTTTTTGCAGCTTGGCTCTCCAGCCTGGGCATGTTTTAGTTCCATCCTTTCCAGAGTAAAAGGAAGTCCAACAACTAAAAGTCCCAATCCTTATTCCAAAGCTCTCTGGTTCTGGCCTCACAGGTTTCTCTCTACCTTTAGCCCAAGAGAAGAAACTTCCAGCTACCTCTCACCTGGATCTCTCTCCCCTCACTGCCCTCTGCTCCTTCCTTTCTGAAGATCCAGCTCCTCCTGAGCTGGGCTTGCTCACCACTCAGACCTGACCCAACCCCAGGTGCCACCTAGTGACCTAATTGGGCTCAGGCTACTGTTAGCTCATGGTTAACCAGTGTGGAATTTATACACCCTGTCATAAATATAAAGGGAAGGGTAAACCCCTTTAAAATCCCTCCTGGCCAGAGGAAAAATCCTCTCACCTGTAAAGGGTTAAGAAAGGAGTCCAGGAGAGCTGGCTGTATTTCAAGGAATCCCTGTTGAGGTTACAGGGACAAACCATCCCGATGAGTAGAAAGAATAGTAAATATGGCAGGCGACCAGCTTGGCTTAATGGTGAAATCTTAGCGGATCTTAAACATAAAAAAGAAGCTTACAAGAAGTGGAAGGTTGGACATATGACCATGGAAGAGTATAAAAATATTGCTCGGGCATGTAGGAATGTTATCAGGAGGGCCAAATCGCACCTGGAGCTGCAGCTAGCCAGAGATGTCAAGAGTAACAAGAAGGGTTTCTTCAGGTATGTTGGCAACAAGAAGAAAGCCAAGGAATGTGTGGGCCCCTTACTGAATGAGGGAGGCAAACTAGTGACAGAGGATGTGGAAAAAGCTAATGTACTCAATGCTTTTTTTGCCTCTGTTTTCACTAACAAGGTCAGCTCCCAGACTGCTACGCTGGGCATCACAAAATGGGGAAGAGATGGACAGCCCTCTGTGGAGATAGAGGTGGTTAGGGACTATTTAGAAAAGCTGGACGTGCACAAGTCCATGGGGCCAGACGAGTTGCATCCGAGAGTGCTGAAGGAATTGGCGGCTGTGATTGCAGAGCCATTGGCCATTATCTTTGAAAACTCGTGGCGAACCGGGGAAGTCCCGGATGACTGGAAAAAGGCTAATGTAGTGCCAATCTTTAAAAAAGGGAAGAAGGATGATCCTGGGAACTACAGGCCAGTCAGCCTCACTTCAGTCCCTGGAAAAATCATGGAGCAGGTCCTCAAAGAATCAATCCTGAAGCACTTGCATGAGAGGAAAGTGATCAGGAACAGCCAGCATGGATTCACCAAGGGAAGGTCATGCCTGACTAATCTAATCGCCTTTTATGATGAGATTACTGGTTCTGTGGATGAAGGGAAAGCAGTGGATGTATTGTTTCTTGACTTTAGCAAAGCTTTTGACACGGTCTCCCACAGTATTCTTGTCAGCAAGTTAAGGAAGTATGGGCTGGATGAGTGCACTACAAGGTGGGTAGAAAGCTGGCTAGATTGTCGGGCTCAACGGGTAGTGATCAATGGCTCCATATCTAGTTGGCAGCCGGTATCAAGTGGAGTACCCCAAGGGTCGGTCCTGGGGCCGGTTTTGTTCAATATCTTCATAAATGATCTGGAGGATGGTGTGGATTGCACTCTCAGCAAATTTGCGGATGATACTAAACTGGGAGGAGTGGTAGATACGCTGGAGGGGAGGGATAGGATACAGAAAGACCTAGACAAATTGGAGGATTGGGCCAAAAGAAATCTGATGAGGTTCAATAAGGATAAGTGCAGGGTCCTGCACTTAGGACGGAAGAACCCAATGCACAGCTACAGACTAGGGACCGAATGGCTAGGCAGCAGTTCTGCGGAAAAGGACCTAGGGGTGACAGTGGACGAGAAGCTGGATATGAGTCAGCAGTGTGCCCTTGTTGCCAAGAAGGCCAATGGCATTTTGGGATGTATAAGTAGGGGCATAGCGAGCAGATCGAGGGACGTGATCGTTCCCCTCTATTCGACATTGGTGAGGCCTCATCTGGAGTACTGTGTCCAGTTTTGGGCCCCACACTTCAAGAAGGATGTGGATAAATTGGAGAGAGTCCAGCGAAGGGCAACAAAAATGATTAGGGGACTGGAACACATGAGTTATGAGGAGAGGCTGAGGGAGCTGGGATTGTTTAGCCTGCAGAAGAGAAGAATGAGGGGGGATTTGATAGCTGCTTTCAACTACCTGAAAGGGGGTTCCAAAGAGGATGGCTCTAGACTGTTCTCAATGGTAGCAGATGACAGAACGAGGAGTAATGGTCTCAAGTTGCAGTGGGGGAGGTTTAGATTGGATATTAGGAAAAACTTTTTCACTAAGAGGGTGGTGAAACACTGGAATGCGTTACCTAGGGAGGTGGTAGAATCTCCTTCCTTAGAGGTTTTTAAGGTCAGGCTTGACAAAGCCCTGGCTGGGATGATTTAACTGGGAATTGGTCCTGCTTCGAGCAGGGGGTTGGACTAGATGACCTTCTGGGGTCCCTTCCAACCCTGATATTCTATGATTCTATGATTCTAAGAAGCTAAAAGTAACCTCGCTGGCACCTGACCAAAATGACCAATGAGGAGACAAGATACTTTCAAAAGCTGGGAGGAGGGAGAGAAACAAAGGGTCTGTGTCTGTCGGTACGCTGTTTTTGCTGGGGATAGAACAGGAATGGAGTCTTAGAACTTTTAGTAAGTAATCTAGCTAGGTATGCGTTAGATTATGATTTCTTTAATGGCTGAGAAAAGAATTGTGCTGAATAGAATGACTATTTCTGTCTGTGTGTCTTTTTTTGTAACTTAAGGTTTTGCCTAGAGGGATTCTCTATGTTTTGAATCTAATTACCCTGTAAGGTACCTACCATCCTGATTTTACAGGGGCGATTCCTTTACTCCTATTTACATTAAAAGTCGTCTTGTAAGAAAACTGAATGCTTTTTCATTGTTCTCAGATCCGAGGGTTTGCGTCTGTGGTCACTTATGCAAATAGGTGAGGATTTTTACCAGACCTTTCCCAGGAAGTGGGGTGCAAGGGTTGGGAGGATTTTTTGGGGGAAAGACGTGTCCAAACTACATTTCCCAGTAAACCCAGTTAGAGTTTGGTGGTGGCAGTGGATATTCCAAGGACAAAGGATAAAATTAATTTGTACCTTGGGGAAGTTTTAACCTAAGCTGGTAAAAGTAAGTTTAGGAGGTTTTCATGCAGGTCCCCACATTCAGAGTGAGGGAGGAACCTTGACACACCCATTACAGTTGGGTAGAATCTTTGTTACATTTAAGCATTTATCATGCATCTGGTGGGTCTTAGAGCCAAGCTGAAGTGAATGGTTTGATAATTTACAGGGCTGAAGCCTTCAAGTCTGCAAAACTTCAAGCAAGAATTCAAGCTGGTTATTTAGAATCTATAGTCATATGCCAGAGACGAAGCTGTGGATCCTGCTTGACTAATATGAAAGCAAAACCTCAGTTTGGATTTTTGTGGATATTTGCAAAGAATTATGCTAGGAGTTGCTTTAATCCTCCAGGTTTCTTGTCAAAAACTGGGGCAAGCTGGCTTCAGCCTGCAAATTGCTGAAGTTATGTGGATTTAACCAAGTACTATACCTGCTGCTCCAGACCCACAAGATTGTAGGGGCCTAAGCAATTGTTTGTCTTTCTTGTGTTTTGAGCTGCCCCAAATTTTTGGGAACCATTCATGTATATATTCATTTTGCAAATTATCCTTCATTCACTATTGCAACCCCTCAACATTGAGAAGTCATTTGTCAGGCCTCAAAATCATATTAACTAAGAAATAAGGTGTGTTTTTTTTTTTTTAAATTAGTATCAGGTCTTTATATTTTGCTTATTTCTGATTTTTGAGGTTTAGGTGACTTTTGGGCTTTTTTCCATAACCATGGGGCTAGAAATGTACTTAAATGAAACCTACAGAAGCTAGGGCTTTAAGACAAAAAAAAAGTGCGAAACTCATGGGAGTGGACAATATGTGTTTGTACTCTTTATCTAGGACTAGATTGCCACAGCACCTACTTGACCATGCAGAGAAGAAAGAAAGTGGAGGTTTGTGGGTCTGGGGGTGAGGCTTAGCCCTGCTCATATCGCAGCTCTGGCCAGCGGGACAGAAGAGTAGAGGCTGTTTGCCTGATAATTTCTTCAGTGAGGATATGGGCAGGGAGACAGGTGGAGACTTGGAGTCTTAGAGCCCTGGTTTCACTGGCCATAACTCACTGGCCAGAGTAGCTGTCTAGATGTAGGGAATATTAAGCAGTTCCACAGAAAGCACGGATGAGAGAGAAATCATTATGCCCATCCACCCTTGCAAGTTGGAAGAAGCAGAGGAATTGTCTCTGAGGTTTAGTTTGTTCTCTAGGCTGCTCCTGTGATTGTGCAGATACATGGCACCCCCTCCTTAGGGCAGATTGTAACTTTACAGTCTAACCCCTTCCTGCACTTTTAAAAGCAAAATGTTAGTGTAGACAAAGTTTGGGGCTTTGTGGATGTTCCAATTGGAGGTAGAAATTGATGGAATCTTGTATTTTCTTTGGTGCTGTCTTCCTTATTTACAAGGAATGTGCAGATTCCTGAATGCAGAAGACGACAAAAGGAGCAATTTCTTGGTTTATAGCCCTCAAGCCTCTTTAGCCAACAGATCCAAAATTTTTTCTCTAGCTTTTTCCACTAGGGTTAGAGGCTCCTGCTTGGCTTTCTTGCCTCTTCCTCTCTCTCTCCTCTTGTTTGTTCTCAGTTTTTGTGATCTCTTCCCTCCAAACTCCTGGGTAGGTTCACATGCACCCTGCTTTTGTCTCAGGTGGGGATTTGTGCAAACAGTAATGTTAATTGAAGGGTAAGTTCACACCTGTCAATCTCAATGAGTTTTAATTACATCCATAACAAGGTCCCACCCAGCTCATAACATTATGTTGATAATCTATCACAGTAGGAACAATGTAGTGACTTATTAGAACTTTGTTGTGAAAACATTAAGAAGCCATTTATTTGTATTGTATTTATAGCCTGCCAACTAAGTGCATCTTATACATTGAAAAATAATCAAAAGCATTCCATGATCTGAGAGAGGATGTGCATAAGTGACAGGAAAAAAAGACATTTTGTAGAGGGAGAGTTATAGCATGTTTAAGTTAAAAATGCTGCTTACTGACAAAAATTGAGTTTTTAAATTTACTAAGGAACTAAATATTCTCTCTAAACACAGTCATCATTCATTTGTTTACTCTTTATTATCTCTTCTGTGGATTAATCTGTTTGGCAAATGGATACCAAATGAGCCAAATTAAAGCCCTTGGTGTGGATTTGACCCAATAAAAAACCCCAAAACAAACAAAAAAAAAAAACCCAACAAGCTGGGACTCCTTCCTGGCCAGGGATCACCCTCCCCCAGTTCAAAGTCTTTGTCTGCCAGACATGTTTTGAGGTGTTGAGTTGTGGGTGGAGTGAGGCCACGTGATGATGTCACTTTCCCTCTTTTATACTTTCTTCCAGCTAGCTGTAAAGATCTTTGCTGTTAGGTGGATTAGTCTGCCTCCATGGCATACATGCCTCCTCCAAGAAATCTCAAGGATAGTGGATTCTTTTCTTGATGAGACATTAATGCTGTCTAGCTACTCCATTGTTGTACCTAAAAGGCTGGTTGTGGGTGTTCCCCACCTCACCACATTTCAGTAACATATATAGCAATACTTTATAAACATCACATAATGATAGCACATACAATCCAAGAGGATATTAATGTTCAACAGATCAGGACTTTTAAAGTGATACCTCATAAGGCATACTTTTGTACAAAACATCATAATTGTATAACAGTGGTGAAAATGGAGCTTTTAGGGTGCTGCTTTGAGGTACAGAGTGTCACAACCTCATTTAAGCTAAGCTCAGCCACACATGGAAATACATTAAAGGATCTTATGGAAGACGCTCACAAAGATGACAACCTTGACACACGTGCAACTTCAAGAGGTTCTTAGTAACATTGGTGTCAACTGGCCCTAGTATCTAATGGACACAAAGGAAGTGACCAGAGACTACTTTTGAGTAAAATGGACTCATGATTAAAGGTCATTGTATTGTAATTTCAAATTAAATGAGAGGAGAAATCCTTAACCTTATCTAGGAAGGACATTTAAGATTAACGAAATGCTATGAACTGGCCAACCAGTCATTGTGGTGGCCAGGCATCAGCAAGGATGTAAAATAAGAAAGAATCACCTGTGAACATTGCAGAGCTAACAGACCAACACAACGCAGAGAACTTTTAACACCTCTACCAGACAGAACTAGGAAGAGACTAATTGCAGATTTCTGTGAATCTGGAGGACATCTACCTGGTCGCAGTGGACTATTTTTCCAGGTATATAGAAATACATGTATGTGGCGGTTCAGTGATGAGACAGAACACAGCTTTTTGCAAGCAGGCAGGCTGGTCAGCTGAGATGGGCCGTTCTCTGCCCCCCCGCCTTCCACCTTCTCCTTTTATTATATTTCTCCCCCTAAGCATTACACACTGCTACACAAAGGAATGTGTGACGTTAATTCATATACTTAGTTACCATCCCCTATCTACTACAATCCTGGTTCTCAGGCCTTGAGCCCAGGCTAAGAAAGCCTCCCACCGTTGCTGTCCAAACAATCAAGTTCTCATGGTTCATATCTAGCCCTTGTCCTTGGATAGAGCAATGTGTGCATTGCTTCTAGGAAACAGTCAGGTTGTGCCCCGCCTGCTTCCAGGTGGACTAGCTAAACATTAACCCTTCACATGTACTTGAAAGTCATGACATACCATAGTATTGAGAAACTGAAGTGCGCTTTTGCTCACTTCAGTATTCAAGAACAAGGCTCAAAACTCACTGGTGGATGACAACTCAGAACTACTGCTCCAACTTTGGAACAGAACCTAACTCCAAAGTGGTAAGACATGAAGATAACAGCTAAAAAAAAAAAAATCAGATAAAAAGGCAAAAAGAGCTTAAATATTTTTACAACAGATAATTAAAGACCTGCTGGCTGTCGAACCTTTGTGCATGTCAAACTTGATAGGCAGGGAGGGGAGGAAGACGGCCAACTCCAGCTGCTGTAAAGGAAAAGAACTCATTGCCCAGATCATATATGTGATCAAGACTACAGTGGAGAGTTCAACACAAGCCATTAACATCTTGAGTTTGTTCCTCAGAAAGAGCAAACAGAGCAAAATCTACAGATGGTGATGCAGAACAAGAAGCCAACCCCAGCCAGTCATTGCAACTAATGGACAGCCAGATGACCAAGTTGTTAAACATTTGGGTTGCGTAATTAGAAAACCAGTACAATTCCAAGACACTTGCAGGCTGATACATACTGAATTTCAAAGAGAACAGGATAGTGTGTGGCATACCTTAATAAAGCTAACATCAGCCATACCTGGCAGTACATTAAAGGATCTTAGGGGAAGACATCTTTGGAAGCTCTGTAGTCAGTCCATATCTGATACAGAAGCCTGACCTGCTAGTAGCAGTCCTGCAACCTACTATGTGCATGTAACTTTATTTCCTAGAACGTAGAATACACAAGAACCCCAAAATGGAGAGAAAATAGACTGCACCCAAAGACAGCAAAGCACAAACACACCTCACCTTACTTTAAGAGCTCTTTCCTGATGGACTCTGATCACATACTTTGCTAGAGAGCCCCCTAGCCTGCAATCAGGGCCAGGAAACCTCTCCTCCCCTGATTACAGTACAGTTCTCAATATACTACAGTGAAGATAAACTAATGTTTGTGAAGCACTTGGATACTGTACTGATGAGTGCTTTAGAAGAGCCCATGTGGAAGTTAGTAATTATGTCTTCAGAGCGGGGTCTTAATAGTGTTCAGTAAATAAGGCATAAGGTCACATGTTGAGCAGTAAGGCTACAACAAAATATTGAATAACTGCTCATTCAAATGAGCACTGTCCATGCTGTGCTCTGAATGAGGCAGGGGTTCTATAAAAAGTAGGTGACCATGAAATTAAAGACTATCATAATGAGTACGTACCAGGCATGGACAGTCTTAATTCTGGCATTTCCTTACTTTTAGTGCTTGACTTTCCAGTCTAAGTATTATTGTTAATTCCATACAAAAAAGAGAAGTCAGACAAGCAGGTCTGCATTTATAGTCCTTTCCTTCCCCTTTCCCATACAGATAAGTGGTTTATTTCACTAAATATTTTCAGTGTGATTGACAAACAGAAATAAGATATTACTGAACTGAAATTCTTCAGGATGAAATATAAAAACAACTCTGCCAAGGGTTTTTTCCTGGATAACAGATTGATGTTTTTCATTTGCATTGTAATTAAAACATGCACGACTATAATGCTTTGCTTAAATGCCTACAGCTTCTCTTAAATGCCTGCAGTGTCATGAATTTGACTGTCATGTTCATGATTCCTTTAAAGTAAGAAAATATGAAATTAAACCCACAGGGTAATTTACAAGACTTTTTGTACTGTTATTCCCTTTACAGTTTTTTAAAAAATGAAGGTGGTTGGACATGGAATTATTCTGGATTTACACTGGGTATCTGGGATCAGAATCTATCCCTATATTTCTTTCTGAACTACAAATGTTTCCCTGGCTTATCTCATATGAAATTTAATTTTCCATGATATGAAATGTAGATAAATGGGAAATTTCACTGTAAATCTTTTCCTAATCACATAAATCATGAGAAGCTATGTTTTCCCTATAATGAATTTTAAATTGCAATAAGTAAAAATAGTTCAAGAAGCTAATTTTAGATAAATGTTCAGGAGTGGTGTAAGACTGTCATAAAGAGACAATTCTTATGGTTATAAATGCAGAATTAATCTTTTTGACTGGGGGCATTTATATTGCTGAGGATTAATGGCCTGGTTGGAATTAAAACGGAACATCTTTACATATTTTGTTATTAACTTATGTTGCAGTGGAGTCCAAATAACACACATCAAATGTTAGTCTCTTTTGAAATATTCCACAACTTCCAAAAACCAAATAAAATGAAAACCCCAAATCAACATGCAACCTCAAGATAATGGACAAGCAAGGGAAATGAACTGGGAAGGGATCCAGCCAGTTTCCATTGCCATATCACCCTCCATCATTCACGTCACCTGGTTTACACCACCCACCCAAATGTAACTTTGCCCCTACAATTTGCAAAACTATATGCAGAAGTCAAAACAGCTTGCTAGGATTTTATAAAATCCTATTTCCTGTTCAAGGAATCAGTTTCCAGCAATTTCTTATTTTGAGCTGTGTATATATTTTTGCAAATGTTAGGGACAAAATGAAGGAAGGGTGAGTATGAAATGAAGAATGATTTAGATTTTAAACGCTTTGGGGCAGAAATTGTAATTTCTTATATCTTTGTTAGTCACTGTACAATGGGATCCAACCTGGCTGAAGACTTTAGGTGCTAATGCACTCTAAATGTTAAACAATACTAGGGCAGTGGTAAATGTATAGTTCCCTTAACTATTTATTTCCAGGCAGTAAAAGATTGTATTAAAAGTAGCAGCAAATATATTTCAAAGGTGAACTCTGTTGCTGTTATCCTAGCCTTTGGACACTTATATTGGGAGAGATTCTTTTTGCTTCTTTTCTTCTAATGCTTTGTCAATCAATGTTTGGAGGTGTAATGAGAATTTTAAAAAGTACTTACCTATTAATCGTAGAGGCCAAGATTTTCAAAGAGGATCCTAAAACCCATATTCAGGGATCTAAATCTGTGGCCTAATTTTCAGATGTACTTAGGAGCTCCTGGACGCTCAACATCTTTGAGAAATCAACAGGGATGCTGGAACAATTTTTATAGTGGGGGTGCTGATGATAGAAACCATGGAAACCATATATTTGGCGTTTGTTATTACTACTTCAAGCCAAGGGGTATGGCAGCACCCCCAGCACTGTTAGTTCCAGCACTACTGAAAATCAGGCTACTTAGTTATATTCCATTTCTACATGGGAAAGCTTTTCCAATATAAACTAAGCTATGAATTTAAACCAATATACCAGTATAAGCTCTCCCCTCCCCCAACGTAGACACTCTTATTCTGGTATAAGAATACTTTTTTTTGTTTTGGTTGTGTTGCTTAGGAAGAGGTTTAACATGGACCAAAAAAGTCACTCTATACCAGAATAAGAACATCCATGGGGGGTGGGTTGTAACTATATTGGCAAAACTTTCCTGTTTAGACAGAGCATGAGGTCCTGATTTAGCAAAGCGCTTAATCATTTAAACAACTGTGCTAGCTTCTGTAGGAGTGTATATTCCAAAAGAATTGCTGTTCCTTTTCAAATTTAAAAACAAAAACAAACAAAAACACTGTGTAAACAAGCTCTCCCTTCCTTTTGACCCTGGTACTCCAACCCTAAATGGTAAACTAAACATTCATGAAAAGTTAATCACTTGGGAAATTAGTACCTTCTTATGTTTCAGCCCATGAAAGCGCCTCCTTTTCACTGACAGGCAAAACTCGGTTGATATGCTAGACACTTTATCTTGAACGACTTATCCTTCAAGCAATCTCCTGTACAGGCAGCAGCCAGAGCAGCCCTGTGAAATACAGTCACGATGCCTAGACACGAAAAGCCAACCATCATTGAGAGTGCTGGTAATTACAAATATAATTATACATCTTATACATGTATTCACTTACTGTATGCAGCTCAACATTCTGCAAGATTGCTTGAAACTATTTCCCCCGTATTCTTCCTGGTAGAACTTTACCTTCAAGGTGTAATTCACTATCTGTTTAGCAATGTATTTTACTTGAAAGCACCTTTGCTTTTAGTTTGCTTCTTATAAGAGGTCAACTAGTTTTTCCACTAGCTCATAAATCAAAACAATGCAACAACCGCCATTGCTTGACCCACAATTCTATCAACAGATGGGACAGCTGAAGAAAACAAAGAATTTTCGTTGCCTCTTGCAGTTCATACTCAGGCTAAAATCCCAGTTGCTTCAGTATTTAATATGAAATGTAATGCACATTATTAATCATGAAAGCCTTTAGTAGTATTTCCATGTTGTTGCTGCATCATTATGTGTTGGATATTAGAAATGGTTTTTCTAGGACTGTAATTATCTAAGGACTAGATCCTGCAAAGTATTGAGCAGCTTCTGAAGGTGTGACATATACTTTTCTCTCATGGGCAATGCTGCAGTTTTCTAAATGTAGTGGGCATGAAATATCTGATTTTTCTCCTGGAAGGAGATGTGTCAGGGGTCTTATATCAAATTGCTTTTAACAGGAATTCATCAAGTCTCATTAAGGATCATGGCTGATACCACAAAGCAAATTTTTAGCAAACTCATGTTGTTCAGAAATAATGCAGTAAATTCTACTTTTATAACCAGCAGCTCCAAGAACTGCTCAGCACTTTGCAGGATAGGGCTCTAAAAGAAGTAATTTGGAGTTATATTCTGAAATACTCTCTCCTCCTCTCCAAATACCTTCACATACATTTTTTCAGTCTTTTTCTCTTATTGGTTTATATAATTTTCAGAGTGCTTGTGGGGACTCTAAATTGTTATGTATCAGTGGAATCTAGTTTTAGTATGGGACAAATTCTGATGTCCTCACTCAGGCTTTACTTAGCTAGAATTCTTAGTGACTTCTGTGGGTGTTTGTTCATCTTTAATAATGTCTTACTTGGACAAAAATGGACTACAGCATTCACCCATATTTGTAGGAAATGGGTACTGTGCTAAATTTTAATCCAGCTAGCTAGCTAGTCAGCTGCCAGCATTTGCCCTTTGGGTCTAGATATCTGACTAATAATTCAGTTATGTTAGCATCTGTCAAAAAAAGTGATTCTTACCAGAATTAGTATTTCTGAGATGAACAAGAATGGTGTTATATCTTTTCTGCACTGGATAATAGGATCATAATTAAACTTTAGGTAGATTTTACATCAGATTTAATTAGTAACATATAATGTTCACTTCACCATTTATATGAAAATCCATTTGGCATAGCGAAATTATCTTGATTCTATTTAGAGATGGGCTCATGCTGCTAAATTTAGGTCTGGATCTGGATTTCAAATACCCAAAGTTAGGTTGTGTTTAGTTCCGGAGCTTCAGTTCAGTTTATTATAAATATGTAGGAAGCCTCTGAGAAATGCTCCATGGTTGGATTTCATACTCTCTCAAGGGCTCAGGATGTTTGATTCTGGTGTTTGGGTTCAGGCTCATCTCTAATTTTATTGCTATAAAAGTAAATTGTATTATATTATTGCTGGACCAAATGATTTTGGTAACAATCTGTTTCATAGTATCAGTCATAGTATCAGTTTCATAGTATCAGTACTTTATCAGTCTGAATGAATTTCTGTCAGAAACAATTTGGTATAAGTAGGTTTAGCAAAATTCAATATTTTTATAATGTTGATGGATACGTTCATTTTAAAGTTGTTTAAATTTTTATCTATTTAAATGTTCACAGTTGCAAGAAATTATGGCGGGGTGTCAGACAAATATTTAGTGACAGCAGATGTTGAGATTCAAGAAGTTAAAGCTTTAAACCACAAATTGTCAACATCACAAGTCTAAATATGAAAAGTAAATATCCTTAACTCAACAAATCATGCCTGTTTTTAACTATTCATTCCCTAGCCCATAAGCCTAATTCACTAGTCTAGATCACTGGATTTCGACTCTAAGAAGTTCCCAAGCAGTGTTTTTCTTATTTTGCCTATCTGTAAATTTCTATCATCTTCGACAAATATTTTTTCATTGGTTTGTATGTTTTTGGTGAAATAGAAATTTACTAGCACCCTACTGATAAAAATCTAACCCTTTCAAAGCTAGGTATAAGATACCTGACCCACCTCTTTCCATGAGCAGCAATGCTTCAGATATGTCTGTAATCAGTGATATCACATCCATGCAATTTAGAAAAGTGCAGCATTTTCTCAAATGTTTGGCAGATGCATTGTTTCTGGGGCATGTTCAGGATGGTGCAACACAGTCATTTACTGTCATGTTGCATGATGTGAAGTGATCAGTAAGAGGTGCGAAAATAGGTGGACTCCTGAACATTGTTTGGTGGACCAAGCAGGGGCATGGGTGTCAGGACTCACATCTTCTATTCCCAGCTTTGTGAGTGATTTGGTATATGGCCCTCACCAAGCCACACAGGGCTCAATTCTTCCATGCTTACTAGTTGTGGCCCAGGAACATCTTAGTGCTAACTGGCAGAGGAGAAAGGAGGGTGCACAGAGTTTAACAGGGATTCCCTGGGTCAGATACATGCTTAATAATTCACTCGAGGGGGGCATGTGAGGACGCTGCTGAGAGCCAGTAATCTGTTGTCATCATCCATCCATTTTGCAGTGATGTATGATTATGTATCAATACTGGAAATTATATTCTTAAGTTCAGGCATGTCACCAGGAGGAGACATGTCTCAGCCAAGTTCCTTTCAACCAGGAGGTAACAGATGCTTCTCTCTCTGTCTGGTCATCTTTGCATACTGAGCCAAATGTTAATCAAGAGATTGAAATTTTTTTTTTCCAAGAGAGGAAGTTTAAAGGAAAAAATAAACAGAAGGGGATCCTGGTTATGAATATAGACAACGCGTTGTTGGGGGTATAAGTGGGGTTGCAGAGGTACACCCTGGATCCTTCACTGAGGAAGCAAGTTAACAGTAGCCTGTATCTTATCAATGGAGGTCACAGCAAAGCCTGACTGTAAAACACTGGCAGGACTTGGGTGAGCATTGCTCTATAAGATATGAAAGGATCTAATTAAGTCTAAGTTCTAGAATGCATGTTATGATCTTATATGTAGCCATTTGTTTCCAATACTTCTATTTGCTATCACTTGAATTACTACGCTTTTCTTAAGCTTTTCTTTGTTTTCACTATAAACATCTCTAAGTGCTGTGTGCCAAGCAGAGCAGTGATGTGAGGTATAACTGGTAAGCCAGGGTGTACTGCTTCTTTGGCAGGACAGCAACAGTGAATACTGCAGGTCTCCAGTGGAGCAGGAGCTGGATGCTTCAGGGAGATGCTCAGAGGGCTCAGAGTTGGAGTGTGCCTATCAGTAACCTGTAGAGAGAGAGCACGGCTTGTGTAGACCTAGACTTTGTGTTGGCCATGGCCCATGGAGTGAGGCAGGCTGACTCATGGCAGGCAGAGTGAAGGCTCTCACACTAAGGGCAGGTGGTACTGGGTTGCCTCACAGTCCTGGGTACTCCTGGGAAGTGTCACCCAGTGGGATTACTTTAGGTAATACTCAACATGAGTGCATCTCCATAATGGAGGAGCCCCAGAAGAAAGGTAATGCAACCCAGGGTCACACAACCTATCTTTCCTGATCTCTAGAGGATCAATGCAGCCCCTCCCCTCAGTCCTGGCCAGCCCATTCATCTAATTGATCCAGAGTTCTCTCTTCAGGGCCTGGAAGTGGATGGAGATGACCCTGATAATAGTGAGGCACTGGGTGGTAGGATTGGGACCAGTCTGTTTTATGTACACTAGACTTGGAACTTCTACAGAATCTTTCTTTTCAGTAGCTAGCAGTACCACCTGTTCGTCTCATTACCAATGCTGTAAATGGGAGAATGGGAATAAGATGAGCAAGTCACACTTTGGAAACTGTAAAGGTCAGAGACATACAATTTACTACATTCCCAGTTTTCATAGACTGGGCATTAATATTTTGATCCTACAGTCTTAGGACAAAGATTGTCAATTGAGCAGATTGATGTAGGGCCATTTCCCATTCTCATGACAAAGTGCTAACAGAAATAGGAAGGAATACAGATGTAACCTGTTCTAGTTCTGGTCTTACGTGCGTAGTTTAAGGGGTTCTGCAGGCTTCACAGACCCCAAATTCTACCTATTGTAAAGCACTATAGGTCAGCTCCTCTGCTGGTATAAGTCAGCATAGCTCCACTGAAGTCAAGGGCTTCAGAGGAGCTATTCTGAACAACATTTGGCTGGTTCCTCTTTTTTTTTTTTAACTCTTTCTTTCTGACCTGATCTAGAAAAAATGTATAAGCTTGCACCCTGCTCTCCACATGGCACCAGGTGTTTTGCAGCAAAACCCTAGATTCTCAGGTAGGGGCCTAATTAAAAAAAAAAAAAAACCTCTAAGCAATGAGCTGTTTTCTGTTCTGGGTATTTATGAACATGATGCAAACAAGGCTGTCACACCATCCTTCTGCCTTCCCATCTGCTCAGGAGACATGGGCTGGACAGGCAAAACTCGCATGCGGATCTGAACTTGTCCCAAATTCAGAAGGAGTGCTCTGAACCGAAACCCTTGTTGGTAGGGCACTGACTTATACTTCACATATATAAACAGGTTTTAATCTCCTAGCCCCCCTGCATGCATTCAAAACAGTCAGTATGGCCTGTGTAATGATAGGGCTGAGCACAACCTTGATAGTGGTGATGCTGTGCAGACTGTTTCATTGTAAAGCAGGCCCAGGAGCCCTGAGGATTCTGATGGGTCCACAGGGCTTGGGGAAGGACAAACCCTGTGCTTCCCATGATGGAACAAGATGGGGGAGGGAGGAACTCTGAAGGATTCTTTACTGAAGTTTCCTCCCCTCCTCAGCCTGCTTCTGTGGGTTTTAATGGCAAGGGAGAATAATAAGGGCTTGATTCTGCAGCCCTGCAATAGGCTTATCAACCCTTGAGCTGAAAGGGAGCTTTGCCTGAAATAGGAGTTTTAAGTCTTGCCCTAAACTTAAAAGGGCAACAAATGAAACCTGTGATGTACAAGTACAGAATAGCAGGAAACTGGAAGCAGCCAACCAGATTGTAGGATACCATACAAGTGCATGACAAGATGCCAACCCTCCCAATTTAGCCAGAACAGTTCCTATTGTTTTGGCAAAACATTTACCACTTCTTCATTCTACCAACAGAAACCAGTTGCCACCCTGCAGAGCTGAACAGAGTTGAAGGAATGTGTCCCTCCCTCATTTACTTCCTACATGTCCCTGTTTATAACTTTCAGATGTTGAGGAGGTTGCACGTTGTCAGGCAAAAAAGTCCTCTTCAGTGAAAGCCTGATGTAGGGAATGGATAATAATAAGGCACAGGACTGACAACTAGGCAGTTGGGAAAGTAGTTATTGGGGGAGGGAGGAAAGAAAATCTTCCTTTAGTTATCTGAGCCTGGTCATTAAAAACTGAACCTCATTAAATTTATGTAGTGATGACATTTTGGACATGTATAAACCGTCTATTTAACCAGCTCCCCTTAGCATATTTGAAATGTAGCCTGGAAAAAGAAAAGGACAGTGAAGGCAAGTGGGGGTTGCAGAGTCCTGTATCAGCCTTCTAGAGTTTTGCAGTAATCTGATCAGCTTCACATATAAGGTCACATCAAACAGCTGACAAGCAAAATCTGACAATATACTAAAATGGTAAAGAAAACTGGAGCGTCTCAATGTGCATTAAATTTGCAGTATAGATCTATAATTAAGTAGAGGTGAGATGTTTGCTTAAAACAGCAAGAAATCTCTTGATTTTTGTAGATTGGATCTTGGCTACTTGAAGGACTTTGTCTCTCCCCATGTGCTACACTATAGCAGATGGGATGCTGCCACCGACAGTTCCCTGGTTAAATGAGATAGGGATGCTAGCAGAGCATCCTAGGGGAAGGATAATTGAGCTCAGCATAACTTGGCCCCTTCGGGTCATCTTCAAGGTCTAGTGGTTTCCCCAGGGTTGGGTTGCAGGGAGGCTTGTGAGTGGATGGAGGTGTGGTGAGGTATTTAGGATCTCTGGGACTACTTATTTTGGACATTAGTCTATTATTCAAGGGTCAGAGAAGAATGTGAAGGGAATTTCAGATTTTTTTTTAAGGAACTGGATGTAGATCTTCGAAGTATAGATGACTGTATCTTTTTGGCATTGGAGAGAGAATTTCACTAGTTTCTAGTGAAAGAGACCCACCTACATCATCAGATCTACTGACCAGGTCTAGATGTAGAAGGGGTACTGTCATCTCCTGACTGCTCCCTCATTGAGGAGTGAGACTCTGCTGTGGCTTGCCTCAGTTTCCACCCCTTAAAGGGGTAACAATAAAGTCACTAAAACAGCCTGGCAAAGGAGAAGCCAAAAACTCTACCGCAGTTCATCTCCCTTTAATAAAGTACAGTACATCTCCCTTTAATAAAACCTTCTGAAAGGAACACTTACACCAGGGTTCTTACCTCAGAGGCCAGATAAAACTTAAGTCCTAAAGCAAAATTCTCTAAGTTCTAGAAGCAGCTTCTTGTGTTGTAAGGCCTCAGGATTTGGGGGGAGGGATAGCTCAGTGGTTTGACCATTGGCCTGCTAAACCCAGGGTTGTGAGTTCAATCCTTGAGGGGGCCATTTAGGGATCTGGGGCAAAAATTGGGGATTAGCCCTGCTTTGAGCAGGGGGTTGGACTAGATGACCCCCTGAGGTCCCTTCCAACCCTCATATTCTATGATTCCCCAGCTTGTTCAAGGTCTCTCTCAGGTTTTCCCTGTCTGGATAGCTGTTGCTTAGTTCAAGGACCATAGGTGTTCCCCTCCTTTGGAGCTTCCTTTCTCCTCAGAAGCTTTTATCAGCTGAGATCTCCTAAGCATTTTATTTGGCTCCTTACTTAATTAACTGCCTTCCAGCTACATAGGCAATTAACTACACCCAGGTGGAGCAGGGTTGGCTCATTCCCTTCAGCGGAGCCTGTCACAGGTAGGCTGGGCATTTGACTCCAGGTAATTGCTTGCAAGTCTGTCTGTGCTCCAGTATATTGTCTTAATGATTAAATAATAAAGTCACAGTATTCATTTTTTATGTCACCCTTTATCCTGAAGAATCTTACAGTATTTTCCAAACTACATACAAATAGGCATTTTTTTGCCTATTATTGAAATGCAGCCTCCTCCAGGGTGAATGCAGGCAACTGTTGAACAGTTGCCAGCCAACAGTGTTACACAACTGGACCATATTTTATGGGTTAGTTCTGAGGAACATTTGCATGCTGCATCGTGCTATCAGAACAAGACCACGGGGAAAGTTTGTCAGTGAGAAAAAATAGAATGAGCTAGAAAACAAAAATGAAATATGAATGCTTCCCTCCATTCCTCCCATTTCAGCTGCACAACATATCATCAAGTGCAAAAGTCAATGGCAGGATGGATGAGGTAGGAATTTATCAGTACCTACAGTTCTAAATCTCAGGTTTATGAGGGCAGAGTGACTTGGGTGAACAAGGCCACTGAATGGCCACCCCACACACAATCTGTCTCTATATCTCATGGAGTGCTCCACTTGTGGCCATCAAAGGGAGAAGTTTCCAGCTTTTCCTCTGAGCAGTCTATTGGCATCTATGAGCCAGGCTTCACTGCAGCATTAACTCAGCCTCTTACTTGGGTGTTGCCCCAACCGTGCATCCCATCTACACACAAATCCCTCTCACTTGAGTTTGGCGGAGCTTTCAGCCCAAGCTAGCTCACCTGACTGGGGCTATAGGCTAAACCTTGACTGAGTCTTTGGTTGGTAATCTGACCACTTTGCATTGAGGATGAAGGCTAAAACACTTGAGTGGAGAAAGTCCTTTAGTGCCTTCCCATGACTCCCTCCATGAACTCAGAAGGACAGAGAAGTTCTTCCACAATTCACTGGGAACGAATCAGAGTGACTCAGCTTACCACCGCACAAAGAACCACTGGAGGCATATCCTGAAGTCCTAGTGACACATCCAGGTGCAGCACCAGTAACTCAGGCAGAGTTTTGCAGTGTGGCTGGGCGCACTAGGCTAGGCTAACCTGGGTGCTCAGATCCTGGTGCTGGTCACCCAAGATAACTGTGCAGTGAACACATACCTCAAGATATTTGAGACCCTCTTCAAACCTTCTTATTAACACTGAGTCATTCTAGATGTTGCTGCATAGCTCTGCCCTGCTTCTTGGAGCTGTTCACAAGTCTGATCACGTGTAGGCCAATTTGAAAAAGCTGGAAACAAGTGACAGTTATACAGCTAAAAGCATCCCACATACTGATGTTTATGGTCTTGCACCAAAGATTATAAATAACGACTTCAGCAAACCAGTGTATCATGAAACCTTCAGTTTTGATGCAGGGTAATAGTAAAGTGTCTGAGGAATACTTCTCTGCTATTTCTGTAGGCTGTGTCATATAGAAATGCATTGAAGTTTAGTGCTAAACAGCATTTAGATTTAGTGTCACCATGAAGTGTAATTTGTATATGGATGAAATGCTCCCGTAATAATTCAGTAAGACAGGGCTTGCCATGAATAATGGTAGCATTGAATTGTGGGCTGCTTAGCCCCTTCTTTTCCTCTTAGAAAACTATTACCGAGTTAATGATCTGAAGTAGCTTTCTAGTAAAAAGGCTAAGTACATTTCTATTGCTCCTATCAGCCAAATGTCCAAACTACCAATAATGTTGGTCTTTTAGATATGTGACAAAACGAACAAACAAAACCAAAAAGTCAATTATTAATACAGCAAAGATCTTAAAATTATTTGTATTTCTACGCATGTGGTCTTCTCACTCCAGCAGCTGAGAAGGGATCTGTTTCTTTAATATGTATAATATTCGCTAGTTTCATGATCAGTTTCATGACACAGCTTTTCTAATGTCAATAAAGTGCAGAGCTATGTGAAATGTTTGCGAGGAAGCCACTAGAAACACTTTAGGTTTCTAGCTTTTTTTATAAAGTCCAAACTTAGGTCAGGTGTGTCAAAAATCTCACTGGCCTTTCAAGTGAACTTGAACAGATCCTGTAATGTGTGCATGCTCCCCTGGAGCAGAGAAAGTTTTGATACTCACCTAACAAGGGCCACTTGCCAGGCCTACTCCCTAGCCCTCATATTACTCATACAGCATACCCATTTTTTTCTGCTTTGCTTAATATGCATTGTCCACCATGTCAGGTCAGAAGTCTCATAAGCATTTTAAAAATTGGCACCGGTAGCAATGTTGCTGACACTGATTACCATGAAAGGCACATGTTCCAAAGTCTGGTGCTCTTTGGCTGCAGCTCCTCTCCTGATACTTTCAATTATCATTGAACTGTAGCTGTTGATACTCTCTGCTCAGCAACATACAATACTGAGTTACAATCCAATAGCACCACCCTAATAAATAACGCTTTGTACCAGACCACACTGTGAGCTCTGTAGGTAAGAAATAAAGATGAGAAATTTAACATGTCCAGACCACTCTAGAACTTTTGAAGCAATATATTCTGTATTGCCCTGCCCCCCTTTTTTCAAATTACTAGTGATATTTGCATGGACCACGGTTTTTATCCATGTGAAGTTCATTTTCCCTGCTGCTTATTTCTGTCTTGAGCACGTTTGTTACTTTCTGTGTAACATTTCTGTAAAAAACAGTTTAGTTAAAAAAATGGTTTCCCAAAACAAGTCTTAACAGGTTTCATCAGCTGCACATACATCAAGCAGACAGTTTAGGTCTCATTTACATGGTGTAAAGGCATTGCAGTAAAATGGCTTAAGCTGGTAACAACTGCACGACACACATACAACTGCTGCCCAAGCATTTTGCAAGCATCAGTTATATCAGCTGGATGGAAAGCTGGGGATGAGGGGTTTTTTTGCTTTTTCTAGCATCTATTTCTGTGAGAGCCTTTTTTTTGCTTCCTAACATGCTTGCTCTGGGAAAACTTCTGACAGAGCTGAAAACTGGCCTGAGACTATTATGAGAGCCCTGCTTGGGATATGGAATGATGAGGTGTTCCAACATTGTCCACAAGCGGCCGGTCTCCAGCAAGGTGTCACAAAGTTTGGTGAATTGGGTGTAGTGCTAACCAGTGCTGGGACAACATCAAGAGGCTGTGGGACCAATATCATAAAAGAGCATTGTCAGGGCTGCTTGAGTCACTGGCACCTCCATCTTGGGCCCTTCTATGCAGTGCTTGTCTCCATCCAGGCAATCATTCCAGGTTGTTGGTGCTTGCAGGGGGGGGGGGGGGGGTTGAAGGTGAGGCTGATGAAAATTGCCAAGAATCAGGAGCGGAGTGTCCTGGAGTCCAAGGGACAGCTGACAGAGAGGGATGACTGAAATGAAGATGAACTATCACAAGATGAGAGGACACTGACATAACTAACTGTCTTCAGACTGGTTTCAGAGTAACAGCCATGTTAGTCTATATTCGCAAAAAGAAAAGGAGACACCATCACAGGGCCTAATAACATCAGCCACACTATCAGAGGCTCGTTCACCTGCACATCCACCAATGTGATATATGCCATCATGTGCCAGCAATGCCCCTCTGCCATGTACATTGGTCAAACTGGACAGTCTCTACGTAAAAGAATAAATGGACACAAATCAGATGTCATTCATAAACCAGTCGGAGAACACTTCAATCTCTCTGGTCATGCGATTACAGACATGAAAGTTGCGATATTACAACAAAAAAAACTTCAAATCCAGACTCCAGCGAGAAACTGTTGAATTGGAATTCATTTGCAAATTGGATACAATTAACTTAGGCTTGAATAGAGACTGGGAGTGGCTAAGTCATTATGCAAAGTAACCTATTTCCCCTTGTTTTTTTCTATCCCCCTATCCTCCCCCCAGACATTCTTGTTAAACCCTGGATTTCTGCTGGAAATGGCCCACCTTGATTATCATACACATTGTAAGGAGAGTGATCACTTTAGATAAGCTATTACCAGCAGGAGAGTGGGGTGGGGGGAGGTATTTTTTCATGCTTTGTGTGTATAAAAAGATCTTCTACACTTTCCACAGTATGCATCCGATGAAGTGAGCTGTAGCTCATGAAAGCTTATGCTCAAATAAACTGGTTAGTCTCTAAGATGCCACAAGTATTCCTTTTCTTTTTGTCTTCAGACTGTAAGCTTTTTGGGACAGATACTGTCACTTCCTCTATGTATATATAGTGCCTGAGACAATGGGTACCTAGCCTGTCTGAGGCCTCTAGGTGCTACTATAATAATTATGATTAATAATAATAGACACACTGTGTGTTCTATTTGATGTCATTGTGCCTTATTGCCTTTTTTATTTGTTTGTGCTTGAGGGAAGAAGAATCCCGGAACTAACAATACCAATACCCTCAATGTAGTACTGAGATGTTTCTTCAAAGAGCTAGTAATAGGCATCCATCTTCATTTGGAAATTTATTGACACTTACCATCACCCCATCCAGCTATCATCCCAACATAAAATACAGGTCTCATCCATAATGGTGCTCCACTCAGGAAACATTCATGGACTGCAAGAAGGCAAGGTTGGTCTTCAGTGCCTGCCTGCTGCACCAGTAAATTATTCTACAGCTGATCCTGGGACATTGTGCTAAAGGGAGTTATAAACACTGTGCCCATTAACTGAAAACTCAGGAGCTCTTATCTGTTCCTGAATTCTGCCTGTAACACTTTCCAATCTTCAGCAGCAATGCAACTAATCAGTGGAAGCTGTGTTAAGAACTGTCACTTCTGCTCCAGGGTCGGGTCTATGTTGGTGCTCATGTTGATGGTGATACTGACTGCAGTTGGGAATTCTGGGGTATTAACAAACAACTCTGATATCCTTTAACTCCCAGAATATTTCACTATGTGGAAATTCTTCTCTCTTATCCCAAGACTACTTATTTTGCTTACGAGCGTTTGGTGAGGGACCTTGTCAAAGGCTTTCTGAAAGTCCAAGTACACCTATGGAACTCGTTGCCAGGGGATGTTGTGGAGGGCAGATGGTCAGGGACGCAACCCCATGCTCCGGGTGTCCCTAATCCTCTGAGTTCCAGAAGCTGGGACTGGATGACTAGGGATGGATCATTCAATGATTGTCCTGTTCTGTTCATTCCCTCAGAAGCATCAGGCACTGATCACTGTCAGAGGACAGGATACTGGGTTCGATGGACCATTGGTCTGACTCAATGTGGCCATTCTTAAGTTCTTATCTACTGCAGAGAAGGCCAGAGTGTCTGTGGAATGAAGCACAATAATGTGTAATTCCAGCAGATATAAAAGGAACCTGTAATAATTTGTCACTTAAATGTTGCCACAATGGTTTCTGTTGCACAGTAAATTTGTTTTTTTAGAGAGTCTCTTTAGGACAAATGGATTTAGCAGGTTTGCATGGTCTATTTTTGCAGAAGAATGAGGTCATGGAGGCAGGAACTACCTTTCAATCTAATGCTGTAAATTGTCAGCTTTCGCAAAAAAAACAAGATTGTGCAAGGTCTGCACTATGAACTCACTACTCTTGCAGTTGCGTGATCCCCTCTAATCCTCTCTTTGCACTTCCAGGCTAATACAGTGCTTTTTGTCACATCCTTTTCACAGTAATATCCACTTCTATTTGGCCCTATGTTTTTTTCTTTGTTTGTTGTTTAAAATCTCTGCTATTTAGCACTTCTACTGTTGGTCACATAGATAATCAAGCATGTAAACATGTTGACTTTCTATTATTTATTAGTCAGAACGATGAGTGATCCTATTATTTAGTGCAACATATTATCTTGTCCGATATGCTGGATTCAGTTTAGCACATTTATTATCTTATGCCACTGTATTTAATTAAATTCAATCAATTACTTTCTATTGCATTTAAGTTGCTACGCTGCATAGGCATTGTTTTTATTTGTTCCAGATATAATGTTAATTTCTGCATGATATACTTTTAGGTCCAGCGAATGATTCAGAATATATTCTAACCTCCCAGCTGTTTGCTTATTGTCTGCACTCATCAAAATCTGAAGTAAGGCCAATCCTATATCATTATAGTGCTTCCTTGGGAATTTCTCTTTGGCTGGAGGAGCTCAGCAAAGGAATTAGTTGCAAATAAAAGACCATGAGCTTCTGTTGCATGCAACCTATCTTTTTAGAGATGTCTGTCTTCGTCATTGCAAGCTCTCAATAGCAATGTAATGATCTTTGTCAAATGTAGATCCAGTTACTGCCAGCAACAGTAGGCATATGTCCAGGCCGAACAAAAGAGCACTTATTTTCACATCCCACTGATGATATTGCATGATTACATTTGTGCATAGCCTTAAAAATTATTATGCAGATGTTGTTCAAATAACAGAAAATACTATTACAAAGAGATGCTTTATGGAGGGAATTTAAATTTTGTGCATACGTCCCTGTTTTAATGTGTCTGTCAAATACAGGATAATAATCCTTTCCATGTTAATTCACAGACAGAAACAAGACTCTTTATTGTTTCTTGTTTACGGCTTTACATATTTTACCATTTTTTGATTTATAATCTCCTATCTCGGTAAAGCTAAGCAGCAATGCCTGATTGTTTGGTTACAGTTTTCACTGGATAAATTAACTTCTACATCATGGTTTAAGAGGTCACAAGCTGCTTAATATGAGTCCATGTCAGAAGCTGTGGCAGAGGGGAGCCACTACAAGAGTGAGGAAAAGTGAAAAGGCACACAAGGAAGTGAATAATAATGATAATTTTAGTTTCCTGTTGACTGAAAGGTTATTTTAGAAAATTTGAGTTGTACAACTTACTATAGGCTTACTGTCCTGACATAAGAGGGAGAAAGTTAGGTAGCACATGTCTGAAAATATATGGTAAAAAGTAATGGAATAACAGCTGCATAGTTATATTAATGGACAATATTTCTTAATTTCCTCCTTAATTCTTTCCCACTACATATTAACTTATACATTCCATTGGCATACCTCAAGCCCTCTCCCTCATGCTTCTGGACCTCCAGGCTCAGACAGAGACACCTTGAGAACTTTTCAGGGAGCTGGCTGCAACCTTCTCCTCATACAACAGTAGAAATCTTTCTGAGGGAACATCACTGGTCTCCACACCAGTTGACCAACACCAGGTTGATACCCCAGGTCACCAAATAGCTCTTTTCTACAGTTGAACTTTTTTGGAATTAAATACATAGGGTTCCCTACCATCACCACCACTGGTTCAAAGTGCCCCAGGGAGATTATTTGGGATATACTCCTGGTTACTTGTGGCTAGCAGGTACAGGATATCTCCCGCTCTACTCATTAGTAATCACTATTAGAGCGGTGTGAATAATTTGACTGGAATTTCAACTCCCATAAAATGAGGGTAGGTTTGTGTGTTCTAGATCTCTCCAGGAATAATAAACCCAGTTCCATAAACATTTAGGTAACAGGCTTGATAACGTTTGCAGAACCATAGATCCACACCCTCCAACCACATATCAGTAAACAGAGCAACTCAGCCAACCTCCTCTATTCATTACAGCCAGTGTCCATAAGTGCCCTTCTCTCATTAAGCCAACCATCAGCTTCCTCCGTCACTGCATTACTGGACTCACTCAGACAGTAACACCACAGCCATGTCCCTCCACTTAGGACCAGGGACCCCACTCTAACCTAAGTATTGTTGTCCTGGGAGTGGAAGGGGTCCTCTCCCTGAAGTCTCCACTCCCTATCTTGTCTCTTGGGGGCTATGAGGTAGGGCAAATCCCTGTCCAAGAAAGAACAAAATCATTTCTTGCCACTTTGCTTAGAGTTTTGAATTCTAAATCTGAAGCTTCAAGAGAAACTCCTCTCCCCTCTTCTGGAACCCTCTACCCATCAGTTGTGCTGCTACTCCTAAATCTCATTCCTCCTCCACTCAGTTTTACCAGGAAATGGCTCTTTGTTAAAGCTTGCGGTGATCTTAGAAGATTCCAGAGTACTAGTCACTGCTAGTCTTGCACATTTTAAAAGAAAGTTTGAGAATTGCCTGGGGAGGCAGCAGTTTTTTCATTGTCTTTCTGCTAATCAGGAGGTAGCTGCTAGTTACCTCATCTCTCCATGAGACTTCTACCTCTCACATCCTCCAACTTCTTCCTATTTGAAAAAGTAAATCTCACTTTTTATTACCACCATTCTCAGCTCCAGTGCTCTGGCTGAAGAAAGGGGGACAAGGGGTGTCACATGCCACTGTGTTGTTCATACTTCCCTCGTTGTACTCACAAAAATATATATTCTAAAACTTCAGTGTTCCAGTATGTTGGGTTTTTGTAACTAAGAGCCCAAATATGACACAATCAAGTCATTTCAAAGCATATTTTTTAAAAATGTCTTTAATGACTATTCATCTTTCAATGTACAGCACAATATGATTTTCTTTCATAGTGGGCATTGAAGTTGACAATGAAGAAGGCAGTGCAGCTGAGAGCGAAGATGATGACAGCAAAATAGGTAATCAGTGATGGACAATTTCAATTCTCCATTCAGACAGTTTCTTGTTGGAGTGCATGACATGAAATGTGGAGGCTTAATCCAGTTCCTGTTCGGCAGGTCTCCACTTAACAAAATGACTGTTTTAGTGAAGAGACTCGGGCTGGATTTAAACTAGTCATCTGAAGTGAAGAGCTCTATAGCTTATTACTATTCTTTTGAGACATCCTGATCCCATAGTTCATGAATTACTGTAATCATGTTTTGACTGTAGTGCACTCTGAATTTCATGTTTAAACTAATATCTTTGGAAAATAACTCCAGTGGTTGGAAAGCAGCAGGGAAGTCTATCAGCTAGGGTGATAATATAATATAATTGGTATCTTAATCTGTCAGGGGTATAGGAGTGTTATGAGCTCTAATGATAGAATCATAGAAATGTAGGGCTGGAAGGACTTTGAGAGGTTATCCAGTCCACCCCTGGCACCAAAGCAGGACCAAGTATACCTAGGACTTCCTTGACAAGTGTTTGTCTAACCTTTTCTTAAAAATCTCAGTAACAGTGATTCCAAAATTTCCCTGGAAGACTATTCTGGAATAGCCTTCCAGGGAAATTTCGGAATCACTGTCATAGCTTAACTAGCCTTATAGTTAGAAAGTTTTTCCTAATATCTAACTTAAATCTTCCTTGTTGCAGATTACTTCTTCAGTGGACATGGAGAAAATTGATCAATGTCCCCTTTATAACAGCCCTTAACATATCTAAAGATTTATCAGATCCTGTGCTGGGGAACAGGAGTTCAGGTCTGCTCCCAGCAGCATCGTCTGCTGGTAGTACTCTGGGATATGTCTCACAAAGTGAGAGTCAGTGGCCACTTTGCCCTGCAGTGAGAGTCAATGGCCATGTCACCCAGTGGCAAGAGTCAATGGCTGGAGTTAGGGAAACCTGGGACCTCCCTGCTCCACCGGGTTCCGACCCAGGGTCCAATGAAGCAGTAATTAAAAAATGTGTGACCTAAGGGGCAGGGGCCCCTATATCTTCTCCCTGGGCCACTTCCTACCCTAGCTTCTGTTCCTCTGTTGGTGTCACTGGTTGCCTGGGGGTCCCTTCTGAAGCTCTCGCTGTCCATGCTCCAAAGGGTCTTCTTCTCTCAGCCATGACTTGTTGTTGCCAATCTCCGCAATTGATAGGTCTGTGGTGGCTTGGCGTTGAGGACTGGGCCTGGCCACCTAGGGCCTCAGTGGCTTCTTGGCAGGAGCCTGCAACTGTCCACTCAGACTGAACTAAACTGTTCCCTTCTGAGCTTAGCCCCTGCTGTGAGCATGCCCAGCAGGGGCAGCTGGGCAGGGCTTTATGGCCCCAGAGCTACTCCTTAATCCTTACTTCACCAGTGTAGGTTCGTACATCCCATCACATCCACCCCCCCCATAGTTTTCTTAAGACTAAATATGCCCAGTTTTTTTAAAGTTTCATCATAGGTCAGGTTTCTAAACTGTTTATCATTTTGTTAGGTCATGTGCAGCTATAGTATATCATATTGATAACATAAATTCTGTACATGTGTGTGCGAGAGAGAGAATTGTTGGTGTTGATACATAATATTAACTTTTTGTTTTTGCGTGTCCCCCCACCATCCCCCATCATGATTGTGAAGATGAAGAAGAATCTGAAAAAGAGAAGAAAGTAACTGCCAAAACCAGAAGAGGAAATGCCAGAGAGAGAGCCAGAAAGGATTCGGAGGAGGAAGAGGAGACAAGGACAGCTGGGCAACACAGACAGAGAAACAGGAGAGCACAGAGGAAACAGGCTGGGAATGAGGACAGTGATTCTGATGGGGAATCCTGCAAAAACAAGAAGAACAGGGAAAATCAGATATCCAAACAGCAGGAGCCCAATGAGGATGGAGAAGAAGACAATAAAGGGGGCAGAAAAGGAAGAGGCAAAAATGAGACCAAACAGGAAAAAAAACCTGATGAGAAAGGGAAAAAGGAGAAGGACAACAAGAAAAAGGATAAAAAGAAGAAAGGTTCCTCAAGGTAATTATTTATGTAATCTGAAACCTATCTGAACTTATGGCTATAGTTAGGAAGTACCCACAGCCAGCACAACTCCCTTAGCTATAAGAGCCAGTTTTTCAGAAAAGATCAAGGCCAGAGTTTCAGCGACTCAGGACCCACAACTGATTTTCAAAAGAGCTCAGTTCCCACAGCTCCCATTATGACACTTATGGCCAGATTTCCAAGAGCCCATGCCAGGTATGCTGAGATATTTTGCAAACCTGTCTACTTATTTAGGTGCCTAAATGGAATCTGAAGTCTTTTGAAAATTGAGCACCCAGTGTGGGTGCTGAGGCCTTCCGAAAATTCCAACCTTTGTGTTTTTCTGCTAGCAGCCTTGATGCTCTCATTCTTCCACCTTCTCTTTCCACCACCTCATGCTTTGTGCTTTTGAATCACATTCTTTGAAAGGAACCACCTGCTGGGAAGAGTGCATCATGAAGCAGATGGAGATAGATACATTTACATAGCTGGGAGAGATATTCCACTTCCCTCATTTTTACATTCACTATGGGTGTCGGTGCCCCCAGAGACACCTCAGAAGAACACAGCAGGAATCATCAAAGGAAAGGAACCCATAATGTGAGACGTGTTGTCCCGACTCTCATATTAATTTCTCCCCAAACACATTTCAATACAATTCTACTCCATTTCCCCCACCTTTTAGCATTCCTAGAACTTGTCTTTGTTCCAGCTCTTCACTATGAAATCCATTATAGCATTATCCTTCCTTTATGTGGTTTCCTGCACTCAAGTATATTTTACTAAAATCATATTCCTGACTGTGCCAATTGATATTCTTTCACTTATTGTTGTTCTTGTCTTCTGTTGTGAACATTAAATAGTTATGTAGTAAAAAAAAGACCCATAGAAAAATGTAAAATTGAATGAAAACAGAACTTTTTGGACTGGATGATAAATTTCAGTAGAGGAGGATATATTCATTTAGGCTAATTAATTAGAAACATTATACAGGCTAGGACATTGCTCATGGGGATAGCAAGGATAACATTTGAGGAATAACTAAAGATAGTTATCTATTCCTGGAAGGACATCAAGAACATTGTCTCCTTAGACAGTAAGTGGGACAACTAACAAGATCACTTTTCCAACAAGCTATTGTAAATAAGGTATGAGCTCTGGGACACCAAGAGTAGAGGGACTGTCGCTTCTGATAGCAGAAGCTTATGAGGTATGTCACAAAATGGCATCTTAAAGATTTTAAAAAAGTAATTGTAAGAAAGTTGAAATGAGTTGAAGAAAGTTTTTTAAATCGCATATTGTTCCGATAATTCCTTACAACAACAACAAAGGGTGTTTAAAGGGTATTTATTTTGACAGGCGAGCACAAATAATGTATGAACAAAGAATGATGTGCTGATGATCAGTTCGGCTGATTTAATTCAGATAGAGCATTTGCAAACCTTGGGGGAGGAGGAGAGGGTGGAAAGTATGAGCTCTTTAGTATGTCCATGTGGATTCATCACAACAAAAGCTATCTATGGCAGTGGTCCCCAAACTGTGGGGCATGCCCCCCCCCCACGGGCAAGCGGAGGAACATCTGGGGGGGAGGCATGGTGGGACCTGGGCCAGCTCCCATGGTGGGAGGGGAGGGAACGGCACCCAATCCTGCTCTGCCCCCAGCCCAGCTCTGCTTCAGCCCTGCCCCTGGTAGCAGCTCTGGCCCCGGCTTCGGCCATCAGCTCCTGGCCCTGCTCCCGGCCATGGCTCTGCTCCTTGCCGCAGCCCCAGCTTCAGCCCTGCTCCTGGCCTTGGTTCCAGACTGTGGCTCCCGGAGGGGGCGCAGACCAGGTAAGGTGTGTGTTTGACCAAAAAAGTTTGGGGACCACTGACCTACTGATTTAAAAGTGATGCACTGCTTCTGGCTTTTCAGGCAGAGCAGATAAGCATGCTGAAAGAAAATAAGATGAAAAAAATAAACAAGGAAAAGAAAAGCATAATGAGGAACCTTGGAGCATTCACTGCTAACTTTTTGCCATGTTGTGCAATTATTTGTTTTTCCTGTCCATATTCTGTCCATGAGAGAACTCTACCTCTCACCTCAAGATTACTTAGATTCCTTAGCAGCCTCCTGTGAAGGACCTTGTCAAGGTCTTTTTGAAAGCTCTGAAAGCCTTTCATCTGAGCTTGTTCATTATTATAGGGCCAGATTGTGATACTCCTATACTGAATAGCACTTTATGAGTAGTCCCACTGATTTCACATAAGCAGCATTTACACTGGTTGTAAATAAAGATAGAAGAATTCAGATCTCTTGGTTCCAACAGCAGAGACCTTACACTTGAGCTAAAGGAAAACTGTCAGAATTTTTTACCCAAATTATTATTTTTTTAAATGCAATTTAATTGAAATCAAACTGTTTCACAAAAGTTTGATTTCAATAAAATTTTTGATTTTATTGATGAAAACATTCTAAATAGAAGAGATGAAAAAATTTGGTTGGCTTTATTTTGAATTTTGTTTAAAAAATAAATTTTTGCTTTTGAAGAAATATATATATATTTTACCAGCGCTAGGTCTGACATTAAATCATATAAGGAGCAGTGGGACAAATAAAAGCTCTAATATATATTTTATTCTGCCTTGTTTGCAGTGTCTCGTTCATTTTGTACAGCATCCTTTCCTTACTGGCTCCACAGTATCACAATTTATTTTTCATACTCCCCCACACATTCCTCTCAGAACTAGCTACAACAAACACAGAGATTCCCCTGTGTCAAAGGGAACCCTCCTCAGCTGCCTTGGTCAGAAAGGTTTCTGGCTGCTTTGTGCTGCCTTGGCTGGAACGGGGCAAAGGATTTAACCCCTTTATCATAAATAGTATAATATTCAATTCCCTGTCAGTCCTTCTGATTTTTGTTTTTAAAAGAGTACTCCCTTGCATTAGGATTCAAGTGCTTCACGATGATATCCATGAGACATCTGACTTTTGATTTTCAGTACATTGGCCTAGGTCTTTCTATAGTGCTCATCTCAACACCAAATAATAAATATATCTGACTGGCTTTCAGCAAGGCTCTTTCTTTCTGTAGAGGTTTGTTTTCAGCAGTGGGATTTTTTTATGATACATTCTTGCTGAAATTTTATGGATGATGAGTTCAAGTTCTTTAACGTTCAGCTCTCTTTAGTATGTAGCATTTGATTCTTTAGTAACTGAGAATTTGGTAATTGTAGGATCCTGTTTTTCTTTTTTTCTGACTCAGTCTAATGTGTCTCATACAGTCATCTCAAATGCTGTTTTTATATCCTTCTCACATAGCATTTGTTACCAAAGCTAGAGCTTGGTGAAGAGTGAAAAAAATATCTGTTTTGATGTTTTCTAAAAAGAATTTCACTTTGACTGTGCTGGTGTAACTTTTTATTAGCTTTTAATGATCATTCATGCTGGGAAATGTTTTGGTGCAAGTATTAATAGAAGGAACATTTTAGGTCAATAACTGAGGTCTGGTTATTCACACAATTCATTGCATTAGCAAATGGAATTTGTTTTGAAAGGAATTCGAAGAAGTTTATAAATCCTTGGTTATCCAGTCAGGGAACAGAAACCACATTATGTGACTTAATCACACAGCTCAAATATCAGATCATGCATATCAAGCATTCAACGATGTAAGGGCAGCAAGCAATTTGCAAACAGTCCATAGGCTAAACTTAGCATGAACAAACCATTCCTAAAACTAATTCAAATAACAATCAATTTCCTAAAGGCATCAGTCCATTCACAGAACATTCAGAACAGGAAAAAGAGCTAAATCCACTGGATAATTTCTTTGTAAATTCCTTTAGTTGCCATCCTCAGCACTGATTTGAATTGAGTTCAATGATTTTTAAGCATTTTCCCCCATGCCGCTGCTGCAAAAAATGGTTTCTGTCATACTGATGGTTATCTGTTTGTAGTCATATCTGGGAGAGCAGTAGGTAGTTATTGTCACAGTTCAGGGCAATTGCACCTGTATTTCCCTCTTATGATCCTTCAAGGGCACCACTCTAGGTCCCCAGCTCCTCAGCAGTCACCTCTATGGGGCAGAAACCAATGTCTCTCTCCCCCTCTTGACCAGGGTTTTTCCAGGCTGCACAGTTTCCCGCCTTCACTGTGATATCCGCAGCAAGCCAGACTGCCTAAACAGGCCAGCACCTGTACTTTACTTTCTCTTCAAAGGCTCTGGGCACTTGTAACTGCCTGCAGTTATATGTTAATATATAGGTTTTTATAAGCACACATATTTACTCTTAAGGTGAAAATGTTACAGAGAAAAAATATTAAAAACAATTAAAAAAATTACATGTGCCAATAGCTTACCCCCCAGAGATCACCCCCCCACACACACTGCAACAAGAACTCTGATAGGAGGCACCCCTTCCGACTCTTCTAGAAGGATTGGGCCATCCTTGGATAGAAGGTTCTGTCCGTTGGATCAGAAAGAGTATGTTTAAGCTCAGGCTATTTATCCAAAAGTCCCATCTTTGTCTGTTGGTCTCGGGAGAATCTAGTTTGAACTAATATATGCAAGCCATCCCAGGAGGTGGTATCTCCCTGCAGGGGGAGTTACAACCTGGCTGATTTGCCTTAATCACCACCCAATGTTTTTTGTTCCTGGTGGATTTGTGGTAGCCCTTCCTCATGGAGTGGAGCATAATCATACTATCAACCATGCAGTTAAAACAATGGACCCCAAAGATGGGGTACAATATTTGTCATAAATCCCCCATAGAAAAGATACATACAATCCTGGCCCATAATAATACATAAGCTTAATACCAAAAGGTCTTTCAATGATACTTCATGAAATTGCCATATCTGTCACAACTATCTTTAGCCATGTTATCCACTCAGGTAGTGGAGGGAATATTACTCAACACAGTCCCATATCCAGAACATTCTGAGCTACCCACTAACAGCATGGTATCGGCTTAGCTTTACTGTGGTAGTGTATCTGGATTTATATATAACTGGAGATAATTGCAATGATGTTTGTATTTTCATTGGGTTTAGGCTAGGGTTTAAATTTAAGTTTGATTCAGAGCCAGGTTAGGGGTTTGACAGTGCTAAAATTTCATGACATTTTGACCCTAAATAGCAGAAGTCACGTGAAATTAGCTGATCTTGTGAGAGTTCTGAGATATGTAAATTTGCAAAATCAATTTCTCATGCAAAATTTCCATACTCTTATGTGAACTGATGGTGTCACAAGATTTCGGCCACATATAAATTGGACCCAGAAAATAAGTCCCTTTGCAACCAAAGCTGTAGGGTGGGGCTGAAATTCAGAGATTAGAACACAGCACTCCCTCCCCACAAATTTGAAGTGGTTCAGATCCAAGATTCTGGTTTTAGCCTCTCTCTGTATAAAACATGCCTAATTTATTAAGCTTAGGCTCTGCCTTTCTGTATTAATAAAAAGACGGATGATGGTCATTATTGCAATTTAAAGATCAGATTATGATTAGCCCTGTTCAAGTGTTGGGAAAAAGAGTGAGGGTATGGCTCTTCCTACTCCAAACTAGCCAACAGAGATGAGCCTTCACAGGTGGGGAATGGCTCTCTCAAAAACTGTGGTTTGCAAAAACACCTCCCTCCCATCGGTTGAAACACTCTTCTAAAAAGAACCTATACAATGTTCCGAGTTGGGTTTCCTTACATGAACCTTTGCATCTAACAGATTGGATTACCCTTGAGGAGCAGATCTCTTGCTCTCTAAAGGCCTGATCCACAGCCCATTGAAGTCAATGGAAAAATTCCCACCCACTTCAATGGTCTTTGGATCAGGTCCTACATCTCTGTCTCTGTCATAGTCCAGCTCAGTTTCAGTACTTCAAGCTCCAAATACTTCATTTCAGGTCAGGGTTACAGAAATTCAAGTTCAGAGTTACAGCTGCAAGACAGACCTAGAGGATCAAGTTAAGGAGTTAGCACTGAACATCTGCTTCAGTGAAACCTTCTATTACCCTCACGTTTTTAAACTTACTGTATTTATCCCTCCACTTTTGTTTGAAGCTCTGACTCCGACTCTGAAGAGGAGCCAATTACGGAGGAGGAATTGGCCAAGCTGAAGGAAGAGGTAGAAGAGAAAAAGAAACTAATTGCCACTTTACGAAACAAACCATGGCAGATGAAAAAGAAACTAGACGTCCTGAAGTATGGTCTGATTCATAATGAATAACGCTGTCACTGTGGTGTTTGTACTGTATACTCTCTTCTTGCTGTTTTTCTCAATTTTCTCTTTATTTCTATATCTGTTGAACTTCAAGCAGCCCCAGGGATCAGGCTCTTTTTTATTTTTTTTCTCTGAAAGCCCATCCTTGGGACTTAAGTGACATTGTGTGTCAATGCTCCTTCACCTTCTTAGATCTGGGGTGAAAATATGAAGGAGTCAGATCTGTTTTGTAGGATTCCATTACCCACCCTGATCAGACCTTTCTGATCATGATAGTTTCCCATCAATTAGAAAGGTCACTATCTTTGGAGCTGTCTTGAATGCCAGCAGATGGCCTGTGTGCTGTAATTTTAGCATATATTTAAAGATTTGTGGAAAATTCTCTGTCTCTTAAACTGCGAGGGAAATGAATGAAAATTTAATTGAATTTGGGAAAAACAAAACATTGGGAACATTTTATGCATTTTCTTGTGCTTTGTAGGCACAAACTGCCTTTGGCCTTAGTGAATGCCACACTTCCATTTTCACCAAAGCAAAAAGGTTGTTTTCACTAGCAAATAAGTCTCCAGTGGAAACAGATGCTTATAATCGAAATAGATGAAACAGAAACAGAGTGTGGGAAGGGGTGTAACACACAAGCAAAGTGAACAATGTGACGCCAGCAAATGTCATGTTAGTTCCACTATTTATTTACTTTTGCGGGGGTTGGGGGGAACAGTTAGTTAGGAGCGGATCAGCTAAATGGAAAGAAAAGTGGAGAGGGGACATTGAAGGGATAGAGAAGAAGGTGGGAAGGGGGCAGGTGAAGAGACTGTGAGGGAGGGGCAGGATTGGAGCAAACAGCCAATTGGTGCAGGCCAGAGAAAGTCCAGTCCAAACTATACAAAGTTCTCAGAATGTCCAGACATCCCTGCTTTGGCTGCTTCTAGAGTCTCCGGCTGGTTGTTCTGCTCTGCTGTTTTTCTCCAAGGCCACATGGTGAGGGGAAGAGACAGGTGGCACCACCTGGGTTCTAGTGCCCTCAGAGTAGTGGGGGCCTGTCCTGGATAGTTCTAAAAGTTCAGGGGAGGCTGAGGTGGCCCCAGCTGGGCCCCATTTTCTCTTCTCCCATCAGTGCAGCAGCCCCTGCTTTGGCTGCTTAGTTTGCTTAGCAGAAATTTATATAGTTCCACGCGGAGCCCTCAGGGCTTATAGTTTTGTTTCCATGCCTACTTGAGTCTGTTTAATTGAGATGGGCCTGGGTCTCAGGTATTTTCTCTTGAAACAATCTGAAAAATTCATCTGAAAAAGCTAGAATGTTTAGGTCTTGGCTAAACTGGCAAAACACATGAAATACTAATCTTTCTGTCAGAAGCAACTTGGCCCGGTTGAGTTAAGTGACATTTTGCAATCCAGAAGTCAATGCAATTATGAATGAAATGAAATGAACAATCTGCTTCCCCAGGAAACTGTGCAGCCCTGCAGTGTGCTTTTGTAACCTGGTTTCCTCTGTGCCTGCCAGCCTTCCCTCTCCCTGTGCCCTCACTGACTGCTGGTAGCATTCTGCCAGTATCTTCCAGAAAAGGGCTTTTGGTTCCATGTTTTTACTAAGGGCTCCAGGCAGGTACTTCTGTACCCTTATAGGTGCCTCTGAATCTTGCAATTCATTTTTCTTCTTTTGGGAACTACCAGCAAAGTTACTCCCAAGTATCTAGTACTTCCAAATTATCTTAACTAAAGAATATTTTGGTCTATAAGTACCTACTACATGGGGAACAGAAATTTGATAACAGAGGAATTTTCAACCTAGCAGACAAAGATATAACAAGATCCAATGGTTAAAAGTTGAAACTAGACAAATTCAGACTAGAAATAAGGCACACATTCTACCAGTGATGGTAATTAACCATTGGAGCTACTTAACAAGGGTTGTGGTGGATTCTCCATCACTGGAAATTTTAAAATCAAATTGTGATGTTTTTCTAAACGATTTGCTCTAGTTCAAACAGAAATTAGTTCAGGGAAGTTCTATGGCCTGTGATATACAGGAGGTCAGCCTAGAATGATCACAATAGACCCTTCTGGCCTTATAATATATGAATTTGTGAATTTGGAAAATGGACATAAATTTCAGAAAAATCAAAGTTATACAGAATACTCTTTATCTAGTCTAAGACTATAGAACCCTCACGTAGATAGGATAAACCTTATAGTTACAATCTATTAAGCAGGAACAAAATTTTCACCTTAAAGTTCAGTTTTCTCTTCCAGCATTAACACTGACACGCTCTCTCATTTTATTTTCATGACCCAATAAAATATAACTGTCTGGGGACAACTAGTGCAAATTTTTTACAGTGAGGGTATTAACCATTGTAATAATATACCTAGGGACAGGGTGGATCACATCATCTGAAGTCTTTAAATTAAGGCTGGATCTTTCTGAAATATACGCTGTAGCTCAATCAGTAGTTAAGGGATTGACGCAGGTGAATTTCTATGGCCTGTATTATGCAAAAGGTCAGACTAGATGATCATAATGGTTTCTTCTGGCCTTAAGACCTATGGATCTATGAACTGTGTTGTAACCAGGTCCCCTAACTCTACTGCTATTGCAGAATAGGTGAATATGCTCTCCATTATCTGTTAAAGTTTTCTCATTGTTTCTCTGTGGCTTATACCCCTTTTTTTGGTACTCTGGCTGTGGGATTTTCAGTTAGACAAACACTGAGCTCTTTTAAAATCCCAGCCTGGATAGTCTTCTGATGTATTTTGGTGTTATAATGTCAATTTTTTTAACCAAGATATTCTTGTTCATTTCACAATTTTAATTATTTATAAATTAGTTTAGTTACTTAATTTTAAAATTAGATTATTATATTTTTGCTATCCAGACTAGAAGACTACAAGTTCATTAAATTTTATTTTCTCGTCTCGAAAGTTTTGTGTGAATACACACATGTGTACCAACGTGTTTTCTGGTGTCTTTCCAAAACAGCGGGTTTCTTTCGTGCTGTGCTAAGCACACAGCTCTCTTTGAAGTGGGCTTAGGAGCATTTTAATAGCTGGCCCCAGAAAATATCAGAGTTCTAAGTGGAAATGACAGCTCTTTAGATCAGTTCTTTAGACTGAAATCTATTTTTGTAAACCAGTGAATCACATTTGTTACCATCTAGCTACATCAAATACATTCCAAAAACAGTTACAATTTATACCAGGCAATCCTACTTTAGATTGTCACTATTATGTATGGAGAGTCATATCTCAGCTCAGCAGAGAAGAAACAAACAAAAATTAGAATCTAAAAGCTAATAACCAGGCCACATTTTCAAACAAAGGTGCCTAAAGTTAGACATCTAAATCTATATTTGGCCCCGTACATGTGTCTTGATTTCACTGAAATCAATGGAGTAGTGAGTGCACAGCACCTCTGAAAATGAAGCCAGTTATTTAGGTATCAAAATATGGATCTACTGTAAAATTTTCCAAAGTGTCTAAATCCCATTTTCAAAAGTGATTTAGGCACTTTGGAGTCCAAGTCCTATTAACTTTTAATACAAGCCTTACACCTTGTTTACTCACAGTTTTTGTACTGCTTTAACTATGTCATTTTAGAAATCAAAATATGTTTGGACACATTTATATTGATGTGAAGATGCTTATATCACCAGAGCTTACTATGGGGCGGGGGGCGGAGAGCGGGGAAGGGAGGGAAGGGGAAAGAAACATTATGTAGACTGGCCAAAATCATTTTTGAAAATGGGTCTTAGCCTATTTAGTAACTTAGGTGCTTTTGAAAATGTTATCTCTAGGCACCTAATTTTAATAACCCAAGTTTGAGAATGTTGGTTTTAGATTTTAATTTTTATTAAACTATTTGCTCCATCCTTCCCCTGGCTCTTTTCTGAGCACCTGTACCGTCTGACTACCTGAGCTGGGAGCGGATTGGTGCAATTCATATCAAATAATTGTTACAACTGTGTACGCCAATGCTCTATAGCTAGAGGGAGGTAACCCTTCCATTCTGCTTTCTCCAATCTCTATAAAGTGAGATTTCATTGGCAGTTGTCTCACCATCTTATCATTTTTCTTTGCTTCCATTTTTCCTAGGGGAAAAATCATTAATGAAGAAGCTTTAGTTAAACTATCATGACAAAGTTAGAGTAATAAGTGAGCATCACACTGACCAGAAAAAGTGATCACATTGTAAAGAATTTCATTCTGTTTTAGAAGGAAGTGTATTGTTTTATTTTTTGCTTTTTAGTTTTGTTCTGAAAATGCATGAACTATACATTTTTAATGTGCAGGTGCAGAATTCACATACAAAGACACTTACACTTACTTTAACGTCTGGCTTACACCTACAAGGGAGATGTATCATAGGCTGAACTGCCATTCCTGCCTTACACCCTTGTGCCTAGCATTATGCACCTCACGTGGCCCTGATTTTTCCTCTCAAGATCCACGTGTGGAGGGGACCAGCAGGCAGAGCTATCCTGGTTTATGATGAATTTGGGGTTATACATTTCTGTAGCACTGCTCCCCAATCTTCTTATCTCACAGACAACTTTTCATAGGTTTGATGATTTGCAAAGCAGGAGGGGGCAGGCCAAGGATGGGAATGGATGGGGAGAGTGTGTGTGTGTCAGAGAGAGATATTGAGAAACAGATTAACTAGATGCATCATCCTTCAAACAGCCTCATAAGGAATATTCATGCTGGGATGTGGGTAAGGTTCAATAAGAGCCCATGTAAAGGCTTTGCATCTTGGGAATCTCAAGGGATCCATAGTGGGTGACTGAAGCTTCTGCTTAATCTATTTGAGGGCAAAACTTGCCCTTTGATGGAATGATCTGTCCCTTGCCACCCCCTCCTCTATTAATCCCCACTTCCACAAGTTTTTCTTCTTGCGGGGGTGGGAGGGGGGAAGGAATCTGACCTATATGGTATGTAAGAGCACAGTTCTCAGTTACCTGGAAGAGAGCCATATTCTCTGTACTACCTCAGCATAACTGAAGTAGGGAAGGATGGTGATTCAGCCTTTCTCTGAATTTCCTGGCTTTACTGAGGTTAGACATTTTGCATTTCCTTCCTTCCTCTTCTCGTTTAACTACATGGGCTTTTTCTGGTTTCAACTGGAGTGGGACAAACCATTATTCCAGGATGTGCACTATTCTTTTTGCTGAGTGTAATGCCTATGAACGAGGTCAGATGGGACACTTTGGAGAATAAAGCGCTTTGTTTATTCTAGGAAAGTTGTAGCATGGGCAGTGTCTGTATAAACTTCTCCATGTTACCAAGCCAGTGTGCATTATTTCTGAACTGGAGGGAGAGCAGCTGAGGATTAGAAGGTAGGGCAGGCTGTCTCCTGTCCTCTCCTCTTTTTTGGGGGTGGTATTTTCTGTGATATAGACACTTATCCTCTGGGAACTGGTCTGAGACACCAACATGTTTCACAAAGGCAACTCCAATGGTAATGACCTTCAGTTCCTATTTACTGAACTGGATTTGGAGAAAGTTGGACCTACAATTGATGCTTATAGAGATAGAGATAAAATATTATGGGCCAGATCTTCAGATGGTGCAAGTTGGTGTAACTCTATTGAAATTTACACAGATTTACACCACCTGAGGATCTGAGACATACGGGTGTATCCATATCTAGCCAGCTACCTTGTTTTCCAAGCTAATGGTTCTTGGTTCTGGAGTGATAGGACCACATTTGAAAAGTGGGATTCTGTATTTGGTTCTGGAGCACAGTTCTAATTCTCACTGTTGACATGGGTCAGTTAGATTTTACACACACACACACAAAGTATGCATTGTATAATCTACAGAGACAATTAACTTCTATATATAGTCAGATCTACTAGCATGCTCTTATTAAATTACCACATAATCCTGCAATTATACAATAGCATGCCATGCAACTATAATTCTCCCTTGTTTAAAGTTTTTACTAAATGTAAAAGCTACCCAATAAAGTTAATACCAATGTATGAACTACAATTAAATGAATGACAACAAAATATGAAGGAGATGGCAGACATAGATCAAGCTTGTATCATTCACAAAGTAGCTTCAAATAAATATGGAATGCAAGAAGAATCATAAGACAACTTGGGAGTCGCTGTAGGAACAGTGACAGTGAACAAAGGATATTTGAGAGGGCCCCTAAAACATAACTGGTTCATATAAAATTAAAAGGAGGAGGGACAGAATCTTCAGTCTGTTACCAGGGCTGGATTTACACCTCATGCACCCCTAGGCACAGCATCGTCAGCGCCCCTACTGCCTACAGCTGACCTATGTGTTGCACACAGTTTTAGAGAGGTCAGGTGCCCCTAGAATGCTGATGCCCCTAGGCATGTGCCAACTGTGCCTCACTGGAAAGCCAGCCCAGGCTGTTACCAGCATCCTGCAATGGGGGAAGTAGAGCCCAGTTGGTGTGCTACCGGCACTGAGCTTGGTTCCATTGAAATCAATGGCAACACTCTCACCGACCCCAGCGGCTGCAGTGCAGTACCAACCTGGGAACATTTTTTTCAATGGATTATTTCTAAAGACTAGAGGTAGGAGGGAAGGTGGGTGGAAGGCGGGTGTTTAGGCTTTGTCTTTTTTCTCTAGTTTTACTTTCCAGTCCAGACGAGCCATAAAAATAGATTTACTGTAACAGAAGACAGTATTCTATAAATGCAGCACGACAAAAAACAATCACACGCTACTCTGTGAGAGGAAGAAAAAGATTTTCTTCTTCCACTGTTATCTTCATACCGCCACAGATCTCTTGTTATGAACTTATTGGCAGCCACCACAACCAAATTAAACACCACTGTAGTTTGTCCATTATTACTGTTGAGCTACTTTCCAAGCTAGCTGCCACCTGGCAACAGTTGTGTTGCTGTCAACTTTTAGCCAGTCTTTTTAAGACTTACTTGGAGACGTCCAAAGTGATCAATATTAATAGGACATTTCTTTTTAATGACTTTTTTACATGTTGGTGACCGAAACCTTCCTGAACTGTTGCTGAAAAACGTGAGCTATCCACTTGAATCCTGTTCACCAGCAGTAACCTCTAAGTGCTGTAATACATCCTCTACTTTGTACATGCTGAACTGCCCTACATGCAATTTACCTAGCACTTTGGAAGCTGCAACCTCATATCTAGGATTAATAATTAACCTGGGCTACTTAAGGGCGATACTACCTGACTCCATGAAATATTTAGTAGCTCCTTTTGTTGGTAATTAGATTAAGATGTTTTTTCTCAACCAAAAAAGCTCTCACAGTTAGCTAAAGGGGTACACTTTGGCCTATCTTGTGCTATAGATAATTTATCTATAACATGATACCAGTGATTACAAAGCTCACTTTTGTCTTTCACTTTTGTTTTTGATACTTTCTCATATTTGTGAGGTTCTATCACATCTTATGCTCAGATAAATTGGTTAGTCTCTAAGGTGCCACAAGTCCTCCTTTTCTTTTTGCGAATACAGACTAACATGGCTGTTACTCTGAAACTTTGCATGTAGTGTGTGATATTTTTAAAGATGCTCTCAAAAATGTGCAGATGGGATTTAATAAACTGTTGTAATAATAGGACTGCTCTTCCTCTGCTTCTCACTTTTCTTAGCACAAAGTGCAGAGGCGTGTTATGATTCTCCAGGGATGTGCAAATAAAGTTCTTATTCTCAAAGCTGAGAACTGAGGTAAAGAGCATTTCAAAATATGCTTAGGAAATGATAATGTGCATAACATACAAACATGTAGAGGACAGGGAAATACATTTATTATCTGTGTATTCCCTGATAGTTGCATGTTGATTTAGATAATGGCATAGAGAGTACACTTATAAAGTTTGCAGACCATACTGGGAGGGGTTGCAAGTGCTTTGCAGGAGAGGATTAAAATTCAAAATGATCTGAACAAACTGGAGAAATGGTCTGAAGTAAATAGGATGAAATTCAATAAAGGACAAATGCAAAGTACTCCATTTACGAAGGAACACTCAGTTGCACACATATAAAATGGAAAATGACTGCCTAGGAAGGTTTCAGAGGAACAGCCGTGTTAGTCTGTATTCGCAAAAAGAAAAGGAGTTCTTGTGGCACCTTAGAGACTAACCAATTTATCTGAGCATGAGCTTTCGTGAGCTACAGCTCACTTCATCAGATGTATACCGTGGATACTGCACCACCGTGCAGGCTTTTGTTTGAATATTATCCTGCTGACTTTCTAAACTCTTTGTTTCACTTTGAGAAGTGTATTTTTTAATTTTGAAGACTGGAACAGTAAAATAAAGCAGATGAATGGCTGAAAATAGATTTGCCACTATGCCACTGCCACTGCATATTGTGATTTCTTCAGCCCTTTCACAATCTAGACCCTGTGCTTGGATGTAAAGTCTTCATAAATCAACTAGTGCCACAGTAAGTGGTGTTGAATTGAACAAATGGTGTTAGAAGGATCAGGGCTACTTCTGAATGCTTGCAGTCATTAAAGTCCCACAATATTTTTCATAAGAATAAGAAAGATTAGCTTTGGTTCATGTGGCAATTCTGAGCTGGTTAATAGTATTCTTCTTACATAAGCATCTCCTGAAGTTTTTAAAAATGTTTTGACACATTGTAATATTTTTGTTTGCTTGTGTGGATATAAGCTGTGGGCAGCAGATCTATGCATAAGAAATAACTCCAGTCAGACGGACTCAGACAATTAATCTATTTGCACATCTTCCAGAAAAGAACTGCACCACAACTAATAGTTAGCAACTCTCCAACTGCCCAAGAGTCTCCAAATGCCTAAACAGGCAATTAATCAAAATGTGTAAGGTGCTTTGGATTAGTGCCATCTGGTGACAACCAATATGTTTTTGATATCACTGTGCAAACACTGGATTTCAAGAAGTCTTGTTTCTTTGATATAGTACTTTAGATATGGTCATTCAGCAGCTAAAGCAGCCACCTCTCCTCAAAAAAACTACATACACTGGTGTCTTAAAATTTGTGCTCACAAAGGAGAATACAAGGGGGGTGAAGAGGACTCTAGTAAATGACTGGTCTCATCTGATCATCATTTAAAAGGGCTGATGTTACACAAAATCTTAAAAACATTTTAAAGGAACTCTCACTCTTTTTTTCCTTTCACTCTTATGTCCTATCTGTCTCAAGGGAATACTTTAATAATTTTGTCAATCAAAACTCTAATCTTCTGGAGCCAATTGAAGCCACAATTATGAGAAAATGATTCACAGACTGTACAATGGACAAGACCTATGTGGAGGCACTGAGGGGAGTGAAATATATATAGCCCAGAAGAGAGCAGACACAAGGGAACCATGATTACAGTCTATAAATATCTTCAAGGTAATAGTTAAAATGAAGGAGAAGAATAATTCATTTCGTTCCAGTGGATGAATGGATTACGACCAATGGCTTGAACAAAAGGAAATAATTCTTAAGAGGAAGTACTACTGGGGAATAGGCTAGATTACAAAACAAGACACCATGACTTCAGGTATTCAAGAACAGGCTAGATAACGTTAGCAGGAATTAAGTAGACATCACTTCTGGAAAATGCAGATGGCTCAGACTAGATGACTCAAGTTGTTTTCTTCTGGTTGCACTAACGATGATAAAATTTCTGGGAAATACAAACGATAAGAGCATCAATAAGAGAACAGGGATATATGAACATCCAACGTGGAGTAATAGGACATGTTTTTCCAGCCTGAAGTGGCAGGAATTCCTGTGTTACCATATCATCACATGCATGTCTCTTTGTTCTTATTTCTCAGGGAAGCCCAGCTTTTTGTGGAAAAATTTGAAGGTGCACTTGGAAAAGGAAAAGGGAAAAAGTTTTATGCATACAAAGTGATGATGACAAAGGTAAGGATTTTATTTCATCAATTTCATACAATGCAAAACAATAGACTGTTGTAGACTATCATTCACCACATCCTCATAAATACCATCCCATTCTTCACTTGCATTTTTAACCACTTTTGCCCCAAATGATCCCAAAGCAGAGGTCATTAACCAAACCCATACCTGCTGATTGGGGTCTATCTTCAAGAGCCTTCTAATTTGTTCCACCAAGAGTTCCATCCTCTGGAGATTAAAATTTGGTTTTGGGTTAGGCCCAGTATAAAGAAAGCCAATGACAATCATACTCCTTGAGAAGATTCAAATGTTCCACTCTCCACATTGTAGCAGAAAAACTGGCATACGGCAAACCTGCACTTTATATATTAGATTGCAGTTCCTTTTTCCCTTATACAGTGCTTGGATAGATTGTCCCTTTGCCTCAGAGCTGAGAGAATACTGAAACAATCTCTGCAAATATTCATTCACATTTTTAAACAAGTTTTGCTTCAACCATGTTCAGTTCTAATTTGGCTTCATTTTCTATAGACATTTGTGGGACCACATTTTACTAGCATTAATGTTTGCAAAAATACCCCACAAATTTTCAACTTTCATATTCTGAAATATGCCTGGAAAGCCGGATTAGCATAGTTGCTCTTATCCAATTGAGGGACAGACACACCACCACCATTTAGACTAACCACAACTAAGCAATACAGTTTGAATTTCAGATTTGTAATAAAATACATTAAATGATCAGAAACAGTTCTCAAGTCAAATAATAGTCAAGAAAAATCACAATCTGTTCAGACATTCCACAAACAGGAAGAAAAAGAAAAAGGCAAAATACAGCAAATTAAGTCTTTGATACCAAATGATTCACTCAGTTCCATGCTGGATCTCCGAGGAGTGACTGAGAATGTATATGAGAACACTGAGAATGTGGCCTCTTTTTCTTTGTGAACCTTTACAGAAATGGATGAAATTTCAACGAGATTTTGAGAATTTTAAAACAGCCTGCATACCATGGGAAATGAAAATCAAAGAAATTGAAAGTAAGTATTATGGAGAAACAATAAAATTAGCATTTAGCAGCAGGTGTACTCCCAGAGGCTCCCCTGATTCCAAGAACATTCTCACTGCTTTTAAAAATAGCTTTCCAAATGTTTTATTCCTCAGAAGAGAAGATGGACCCGCCTTCTTAATTTCCAGTGAACCCAAAATGGCCTCTTCATCATTATTCTAGAGCACTGACACCCCTCCTAGCTGTAATGGCAGAGGACACAGCCACAGTCTGAACAAGAGATTATGCTTCATGAAACAATCTTCATAGTCAAAGCTTGTCTACACAAACATGTAGCTTGCAGCAAGCTGGAGCGTGAATCTATCTCACACTAGCCTGCCCCAGACTAACATCCAAAGCATCCTAGGGGCTCCTCTCGCAGATTGGAGCGTAAGTTTTTCCTTCCTTCCTTCAATAAAGCATAGTTTACTATTCTTAGGCCTGAGTGTCCTCCTTCCGCTGGTATCTCTCCCCCTCCCAGCCCTTGTGGGCACAATCCACATGAACCCTGCTGATGTGTATTAACAGTTTGTTAACATGCTTTGATCTAGTCCTCTTTGAAATGGGACTAAGGAGCACACCGAGCAAGCCAAAAGGCAATGTACTGATTGGACCTGAAGACTAAACACTCCTCTGATCCTTAAAAAAGGGTCTCTGCAGTCAGGGGTAAGGCCCTTTGGTATGTTTGTCCTATCTGTTGTCTGGGTGAAAAACAGAATTCTGTGTTCATGGCTCTCAATCTGGCACTTCTTAGTACCACTAAATTCACATAACTTGTTCCCTCAAGAACATCAGCTGATCTAAACTGCTGTGCTGGTGTTTGTGGAAACAGGTTATTTTTCAGGTAGCCAATACCCAGACTATCACTTCCGTCATTTTGACTGCATAGCCCTTCTCTTATTTTCAAGGACAACTCCAATGTACCATAAACAGTATTGTCACCACTACATCTAGTTGCAGAGATCATATATAAAATTGTCATGTTGATGATTTGGTAGTGCAGAATCAGATAGAGAATTCAAATCCCACTGGAAAAGAGAAGGTTTCAAATTTGTTAAGAAGTTCTTTCGATATGGTAAGAGAAAGAGCTGCTTATCTAACTAACAGAATTATAGGCCTGGAAGGGACCTTAAGAGATCTTCTAGTCTAGTCCCCTGCACTCAAGTAGGGTTGACGACTTTCTACTCGCACAAAACTGAACACCCTTGCCCTGCCCCCTGCCCCTTCTCCGAAGACCCGCCCCTGCTCACTCCATCCCCTCCTCTGTCTGTCACTCACTCTCCTCACCCTCATTCACTCACTTATCTTCACTGGACTGGCTCAGGGGGCTGGGGTACAGGAGGGGGTGAGGACACCGGCTGGGGGGGTGCGGGCTCCGGGGTGGGGCCAGAAATGAGAAGTTCAGTGTGCAGGAGGGGGCTCCAGGCTGAGGCAGTGGGCTGGGATGGAAAAGGAGGTGAGGGTGAAGGTGGGGTCTTTGGGGTGGGGCCAGGGATGAGGGGTCTAGAATACAGGAGGGGGCTCTGAGCTGAGGCAGGGGTTGGGATATGAGAGGAGGTACGGGCTCTGGGCTGGGGTGCAGGTTCTGGGCTGGGGCGAGAAATGAGGGGTTCAGGGTGCAGGAGGGGGCTCTGGGCTGGGGCAGAGGGTTGGGGTGCAGGGTGGTGTGAGGGCTTTGGCTGAGGGTGCAGACTCTGGGATGGGGCTGGGGATAAGGGGGTTGGGGTGTAGGAGGAAGCTCCAGGCTTGGACTGAGGGGTTTGGAGGGTGGGAGGGGGATCAGGGCTGGGGCTGGTACAGGGGTTGGGGCTCAGGAGGGGGTCGGGGTGCAGGTTCCGGGTGGCACTTACGTTAAGCAGCTCCTGGAAGCAGTAGCATGTCTCCCATCTGGCTACTTCACTGAGACACAGCCAGCTGCTCTGCGCGCTGCCCCAGCTGCAGGTGCTGCCTCCGCAGCTCCCATTGGCCACGGTTCCTGGCCAATGGGAGCTGTGGGGGCAGCACTTGGGGTGGGGGCAGTGTGCAGAGCCCCCTGCCAGCCCGTAGACATAGGAGCTGGAGGGGGGACATGTCGGCTGCTTCCTGTGAGCCACGTAGCACAGAGGCTAGCAGGCAACCTGCCAGCCCCACTGCACAGTGCTGCCAACTGGATGGTCAACAGCCCAGTCAGCAGTGCTGACTGGAGCTGCCAGGATCCCTCTTCTACTGGGTGTTCTGGTTTAAAACCAGACACTTGGTCATGCCACAATCAAGGCAGGACTAAAGTATTATTTAGACCATCCCTGACAGGTGTTAGTCTAACCTGCTGTTAACAATCTCCCATGATGGAATCTCCGCAACATCCCTAGGCAATTTATTCCAGTGCTTAACCAACCTGACAGTTAGGAAGTTTTTCCTGATGTCCAACCTAAACCGTCCTTGCTGCAATTTAAGTCCATTGCTTTTTGTCCTATCCTCAAAGGTTACCAAGAACAATTTTTCTCCATCCCCCTTGTGACAACCTTTTATGTACTTGAAAACTGTTTTGTCCCCTCTCAGTCTTCTCTTCTCCAGCCTAAACTGGTAATGTTTTCTAGACCTTTAATCATTTTTGTTGCTCTTCTCTGAACTTTCGCCAATTTGTCCACATCTTTCCTGAAATGTGGCACCCAGAACTGGACACAATACTCCAGTTGAGGCCCAATCAGCACGGAGTAGAGTAGAAGAATTACTTCTGGTGTCTTGCTTACACCACTCCTGCTAATACATCCCAGAACGATGTTTGCCCTTTTTTGCTAAAGTGTTACACTTTTGACTCATATTTAGCTTGTGATCCCCAAATCCTTTTCTGTAGTACTCCTTCCTAGGCAGTCATTTCCCATTTTGTATGTGTGCAACAGATTGTTCCTTCCTAAGTGGAGTGCTTTGCATTTGTCCTTATTGAATTTCATCCTGTTTACTTCAGACCATTTCTCCAGTTTGTCCAGATCATTTTGAATTTTAATCCTCTCCTGCAAAGCACTTGAAACCCCTCCAAGCTTGGTATTGTCCTCAAACTTTATAAATGTTCTCTCTATGCCATTCTCTAAATCATTGATGAAATTATTGAACAGAATTGGACCAGAACTGATCCCTGCGGGACCCCACTTGGTAAGCTTGACTGTGAACCACTGATAACTACTCTCTGGAATGGTTTTCCAACCAGTTATACACCCACCTGATATAATTTCCATCTAGGTTGTATTTCCCTACTTTGCTTATGAGAAGGTCATGTGAGACAGTGTCAAAAGCTTTACTAAAGTCAAGATATACCTTCTCCCCCTACCCACAAGGCTTGTTTACCCTGTCAAAGAAAGCTATTAGGTTGGTTTGACATGATTTGTTCTTGACAAATCCATGCTGACTGTTACTTATCACCTTATTATCTCCTAGGTGTTTGCCAATTGATTGCTTGATTATTTGCTCCATTATCTTTCCCCCTACCGAAGTTAAGATGACTGGTCTGTAATTCTCCAGGTTGTCCTTATTCCCCTTTTTATTGATTGGCACTGTATTTGCCCTTTTCCAGTCCTCTGGAATCTCACCCATCTTCCATGACTTTTCAAAGATAATACTAAAATTATATTACAGTTTTATTTGTACTTTAATTTTACATCAACTGTGAAATGTCCATTACTTTCAAATGGGAGTTGCATTTTTATTCATTGTGACCTACTCCGGGCATGGGATTCTTCTGGGAACCATGTGCTGGGTCACTAGCCCCATTCACTAAACTGAGATTCTGAAACACAGACAGGTATATCTAAAAATACTTTAAAAAATCATTGTAAAATGTCTACATTGTATACAGTCTTCTTTTGTGAAAATTTATTTAGCTTGATAAGGCATTAATAGCTACTCATCAGAAATATCCTTTAAAGTCTTAGTTACCGTACAGATGATAACGTCCAGTATAGATGCCACGGATAAGTTTAAACCTTTTTCATTACCCAGTATTGAAATTAACTTGGGAAAAGTGCTCTTGGGATACAGCTTATAGGCTAGATTTGTTGTTTGTCTATAATATGCTATTTAAGTGTTCTCAAATCACAACATGTAAAATAAAGATGAAAAGAGAATATGATCATGAATATCACTGTGCATATATAAAAGTGCAAAATACTTGTGATGAGAGTTGTGGCAAAATTTGAGAATGGTCTTATCATAAAGTAAGCTTTATATTTCACAGGGAGAAAGGCCTTCCAGTAATGAGCTAAGTTACCAACAAATCCCCTATGAAGCAAACTTGGCTTAACATCACAAGGACTTGAGTGAGAGCCTAGCCACTGTTCAGCCCTAATTATAGCACAAGATAGCTTTACCGAAGGTAGCTTTGGAGCATGCAATAGACAGTGTCAAGGTGGCCATGACCAGGAAAATTGTCAACTGTGAGTTTTAGCTGATTTGTATTTTGTGTTGCAAAGCAATCCTAGACAAGGCGGCACTAGGCCAAAAAGAAAGAGTAATTCACCTCATAATAACTTGAAACACATGGCATCACAATCAGCAGAGAACAAAGCAGGCTATGCAATCACTGAGGTTTAATTTAGCACGCAGAAGAAGCTGTTTAATAAATGTAGTTAAATCAAATTGAGCAGCAGGAGACAGGTGGTTCTTTTGGTGGGCTGGTAACAGAATAGAATTCATTCTGAGAACCCATGTGAGTGATCCTTCAGTTATTTTTGGTAAATAAATGGACCTGGACTGAATTGTTTTGCCATTAAAACCCACGTCTGTTTCAAGTTACATTAGTAGGACAAGTATGTAAAAATAGACCAGGATAATTAACTGATACTGTGTCTATGTACAGTTTTTTTCTCTCCTGTAATGAAATAAGCTCCTTTTTCTTTTCCTTAGCTGAAAGATGCCTGGACACTCAGAATATCACAGTATAAATGTTACCTTTATAATGACCCTCAATAAGTAGGATTGTGAACTTTATCTTTGTAAAAAGTAATAAAAATAAAAATCAAGTTTGGATAGAGACCAAGCATGACATGTATCAGCCCAAAAGAAAACTATTTTGCAACATTAACTAGAATGGTCATTATACTGCAAATTAATGTGTTTTTACTGTACAGGTTTGCATGGACAGCATGTGTGACTACCTAACCCTTACCAAACAAAGACATCTATATTTTAAACCTAGAAAATCAGCAAAGCAAACCATATAATGCAGTGATGAAATGCCTGAGTTAGAACTTCAGACCTTGCTGCCCCCCATCTAGCATAGCTCAGGGGATGGGTGGACATGAAGTTACTTTTAAGACACCTTTATCCCCGTCTACCCATCCTGGGGCCACTGGGTGCTTGTCCAGTCCCAATGCGCATTTAGGTCCATTACAACATCTGGGAATCAGATGATGTGCAACTTAAGGTCCTTTATATTGGCCAGGAATCAACCACACCTAGTGGTTCCTAGCACTGATTCTCTTTTCTGCAGCTATGCATAGGGTGACCAGATGTCCCAATTTTATAGGGACAGTCCCGATATTTGGGGCTTTGTCTTTTATAGGTGCCTATTACCCCCCACCCCATCCTGAGTTTTCACACTTTCTCTCGTCACCCTAGCTAGGCACCTGTGTGCTGGGATATAGGACAGGATGGCATACAAGCTGAGGATTCTCCTATATGGAGGGAGACCAGTTAAGGTAGATTTCTGGCTGTTTTGTGGCACAAAGGGTAAAGAACAGGTCAGAGGCAAAACCTATGCCTTTGTCTTGTTACAATTTTCTACTTAAATGGAGCTACTAATGGAATTGTATGGGAAACTAACATTAGAACGTATAAAGGCTGCCTTTCATAGGAGCTGAAAAGTTCAATGCGCTGGACAAGCAGTGCCAACTGCAAATACCAACATAAAAGCTCAAAGTCAACATAAACAGGACTAGGTATTTCAGTTCCTCTGCAACAAGGGCCTGGGATGATTCTCCCCTCCCCAGTTCAATCCGCTCTAGTGACAGTTTTAATGAATAACTACAGATCAATAAATGATAGAATTAACTGGGGTACAATGCTAATCCTAACTGATTTAGCATCAAGAGGGTCATTACCAGAGAAAATAGGTGACACAGTAAAAAACAGTTTATGAAATCATCAATTACAATAAATGCTCACATGTCCCAGACCAACAGGAGCCACTTTAGCAGTAAATAAAAAGATCATGTGACCAATGTTTTCAGTTACGGCAGCTCCAGCGCCACGTGGGGATAAAAGTCTTCGTTTAATCATAAAGCGTTTGATTCTTGATTTCAGTGGAAGGTTTCTTCACATAAGTATTGCAGAATCAGGGCCTAAACTGCTATTATTTTATTATTATTATTATTATTAATAATATAATAGTAGTACCTAGAGGCCTCAACTGAAACCAGGGCCCAATTGTGCTAGGCGTGGTGCAAACAGAGAGAGAGACAATTCTTGTCCCAAAATGCTTACAGTCAAAATGGACAAGGCAGACAAAGGGTGTGCGGGGAAAGAGGCAAAATATATGAACGAAGTCACACAGCTGGTCAGTGGCAGAACTGAACAGCTCATAGCTCTCAATTAAATACTCTGACCCCATGATCAAGCTACCTCCCCTGTTCTTTCCTACCTAAATCTTTCCTATTTACAATAATAATCTTCACACCGTATATACTTGTTTCCCTAAACCTGAATCTTAAACCATCTCTTGTTGTCATCGCTAAAACTTTTATATTTGTGATGCATAGACTAATCAGCCTGTTGTGAAGAATCTTTTGTATTGAGTAACTGTATCCTCCTGGTTCTCAAGGTATTCTGCATCTGGTGTTGTGACTGACACCAGTCATAAAAATACCACTGTATTCTATACAATAACAGGAACAGTAGTATCACCATTGCAAATTCTAGTGTTTTGGACCACTGCTGTGTGTGTGTGTGTGTTTTTAAATTCAGGAAGTTGTCTTTCCAGCAATATTTTATTTTTTCCCTGGCTAGTAGGCCAGAAACAAAGCATATGTAGAAAGGCACTGATAAGCTCTAGAGACCAGGATTTCAAAGATATTTTTAGTGGAGTTAGGTGTCTCATCTGTTTAGGCACTTTTGAAAATCCCACTAGGCACCTATCTGCATCCTTAGGCAACCAAATACCTTTGAAAATCTGGCCCTAGGAGATCATCCTGAAGTTCTATTCCATTGTGTTGGTGTCATGTTATTTATATTCCTTCAATATAAATGTATAATCTTTGGTAAATGGTGTCTTGGCTTCTGTTTTTTAAATCATGTCAATGAAGTGAATGCTAGTCTGTAATCTTGAAAAATTACGGAAATGATAAAATAGGTATTAATATAGAATAAAGAAAAATCTGATATTTTTGTGTCTTAACCACTCGTGAAACTGCTCAAGTAATCTTGTCTCAAAGTAAGAAGACAAGAAGATTGACTGATCTGTCTTTTCATCACTGCAAATGTTTTCATAGGTCATTTCGGCTCTTCAGTAGCTTCTTATTTTATATTCTTGCGCTGGATGTATGGAATAAATATGATTCTCTTTGGATTGACATTTGGCCTTGTAATGGTGCCTGAGGTAAGAATGGGTGATTTGGGATTTTTTTAAATTGCATTTCTTATTTCTATAGGAGAATAAAATGTCACTGAGAAATGTTGCTTAAAACTTTTACCTTTGTTACTAGAACACTTAGGGCAAGATCCCTACCAATGCTCCAGCTCCTTTAGGCCATGAAAAGAGACAGAATGGTGTAAAACAGACCTAAATGCCCTGGTTCTGCCCAGGGGCAAATTCCTGACACAGGCATTGCAGAAGACAGCTATAAGGCTGCCTCCCAAGAACTTAACACTCCCTGGCATGGAGGGGAGGGGGACATGGCAGAGAAGGGCTGAGCATGAGACAAGTGTGTGGAGCAGGGCTGCATCTCCCAGTGCTGGGGATATTCCAGGCAGTGCTGCGACTCTTAGGGTAGTCCAAGAAGTCTGTCTAAATTACATCAGGGGCATCGCCACTCTATACCTGGAGCAGCACAGGATTGGCAGTGGAGAAGGGTGGGGAGCACAAAGGTGGTTTAAAGCTACCTTAGCCCCCATCCCCTGGACTGCGAGTTCTGTGCTGCACTTCTAATAGTATGTCTGCACTTTGAGCTGGAGGTATTATTATGAAGAGACATACCCCATGCCAGCTGTGATGAAGAGCTAAAAATAAGACGGAGCCACAGCAGCGCAAGGAGCAGGCACAGCTAGCCAGCCCACATATGTACCTAGGATCTTGAATGGGATTGTACTCAGGGCAGCTAGTCTCTCCCCCTACTCAGGCTGCCATGGCTAGACTCCTTTTTTAGAGTGCTAGCTTGCTTAGAGCTAGCCTGTGGTACATGACTCCTCAAGCTGGAAATTGTACCTCTAGCTCAAAGTATAGACATATCCTTAGACATGCAGCACAGAAGCTCATCCGTAAGGTGGAATTCAACCCAAATTGAAATTATCCCATGCAAAGGACGAGTATAAGACTTAAGCAGGGCTCAAAATAGGACTTAAATGGAATTTAAGTGGTACATAGGTCTTGGGCTGGCCCCTAAATTTCTGCCATAGAGAATATCCTCTTGATTATACTTACTTCCAGTGTGTACATGTAAGTGAGTGCAGCAGATAACATCAAGCCCACAAAATTTATTTAGGAGATGACATTTTCCAAATATTTTCTAATGGATGGACCAAATTCTGCTTTCATTAGGGTAGAGTAATTGAAGCCAATTGAGTTACTTTGGATCTACACCACCTTAAGAGCCTGGTTCTGTTCCCATTGAAGTCAAGAGAAAAACTGCCAGTGACTGCAGTGCAACAATATCAAGACCCAAGTGAGAGCAGAATCTGGCCTAGTACTTTCAGTGGTTGTGCAAACATCTCACCAGAGGCTCCGATACTTTCAGAATCCTAGCTGTCATCATCTGAAAACTATATGCATGTAATGACCCAATATATTTTCTATTAACAAAAGCAACAGCACAAGAAAATGAATTTGCATCACTGAAAGAACTCACTGATCAGATGAATATTTTTAACCTCTTTATCGCTGCTGAATATAAGAGGTACAGCTTAACATTCCATTGTTTTTTAGTAGACTACCATTTAATAAAAAATTGGCATTGAATACTTCAGTAATAGCGTCAATCATGATAAAAGGCATGAAGGCAGAGGATTTGGAGAGGTGGATTGCTATCAGTAGGCAGTTAAGGAGAACGCAAAGTAAAATCTCCAGTGCAGTTGGTTGCATCTGTATTTTATACTTCTGGTTGTTGGTGTTGTGTTTTGAGCCGTTATCTACATTCATCATATTTTGGCTACAGGTACTGATGGGGAAACCATATGGCACGTTACCTAGAAAAACTGTCCCGAGAGGTGAAGAAAGAACTGCTATGAATTTTGCAACTTTGTGGGACTTTAGTGTAAGTGTGCATTATTGCAATACTGCATATTATCATGACTCTTTTGGCTCTAAAAGGCTTTGATTTCAGTGCTCAGTGCTTCACTGTTCAATTTCAGTAGTTTAATATGAACTGTCAGGAGATCATTCAAATGGATAGAAATCAATTCAAATCCTCTTTTCATTAATTCTGAGTATAGATGTTTCTTGATCTAAAAACAGAACGTATGAATATTCCATGTCCATTACTGTGTCTTTAGGAATAAAAAAGGAGAGGAATTTGGGAATAAGAGTCTAGACTGATTTAGTCTCTGGTAATTCCATTTCCTTCAGTAGAGTTGGACTCTGGATGAATTTGACCCTCTGTGATTATATGCATTTAGATTTCAAATTGGTGATGCTGTGTAAGTTCCATATAAGACAAAACCTAATACTTTAGGCCTTTCTTAAAAGATAGACTAGAAGCAAAATTCTGGTTTTTAAATATGCAAATATTTTAACTATAGTGGGATGGATGGCTGAATCCCTTATTGTTTCTTTGAAGCTCATTGTATCCTTAAGAGATGAACCTCCTCAACTGAAAGTCTGAAGGTAGACTTCTAAATACCGTACAATACTTTTATTTATTGAAACAATATTTTCACCACCTTTCACACAGGGGAAACTTTTGTAAACATGAAATAAATTTAAGATGACTGTATGGAGGATAAATTCCATATTACGAGTCCAGAAAATGGTTGTAAGGCAATGAAAGTCTCTGCATTGTCTGTCAGGCAGCTGCAGAGGTCATTGTAAGGGATTTTGTACAAACAAAAAAGGTGGAATAATCCAGTTATAGGCGTTCTACAGATTAATGGGAACAGCATTCAGATAATGGTGACCTTGACTGAAGCTTCTGTACAATCTCCCTTCTACATTTAGGCCTCAATCCTTAAAATCTTTACGAACATGCTTAACTTTAAACACTTGTTATGGATTTCAGCAAAGGTAGGTATGATAGAATATGTGGGAAGTGAAACTGGGACTCTGTTTCTTTGGACAATTTACAGCCAGACATGGCAAACTCAGTAGAACAGTTCATTCTCTTCATACTCATAAGCACTAGGAAAAGTTTTAAAAATTACTCAGAGGAAGAAGGAGTTAAAGTCTCTTTGGTTTGGACTGCTGATGCCAGGAAGGGTGATGAGGGCTGTGGGCAGTGTTCCATCCCTCACCCTAGGGAGTTCTGCCAGCTGGGGGCAGCTGTAAATTCTGGAGCATCCTAGGAGCCATGCAGACAGAGGCTGTGGTAGGGATTCACTGAATTAGCTCAGCCCTTGGCCATTCCTCCCATCAAGCATTGCCCACTTTCAAGCATGTGCTGGCTGCCTAGAGAGGGCCCCTGCCTTGTGCCACTTCAGTCCCAGCCTTACCTCTGGCTCATGGCTTATTCCTCTGGTACAGTGCCTGGAACAGTGGTGGGCAACCTGTGGCCTGCTGGCTGCATGCAGTCCATCAGGGTAATCAGATTGCAGGCCGTGAGACATTTTGCCGACATTGGCCATCTGCAGGCACAACCCCCCACACCTCCCAGTGGCCGTGGTTCATCATCCTGGCCAATGGGAGCTGCGGGGGGCTGTGCCTGTGGACGGTCAATGTCAGCAAAATGTCTCGCGGCCCGCAATCAGAGTATCCTGATGGGCTGCACCACTGGCCTGGAATGAACTCTGGCATAAATGAACTCTTTCGTTTACTTCTTTGGACAGTTTCAGCCTGGTAGCAAGCCACCTAGAAGGGATGTTTATACAATTGTATGGAGAAGGTGAAAGAGAGAACACTTGAGAGAAAAGAGATGGCAGCAGGAGAAGGGAAGCTCCTAGTAACTGAGAAAGAAATGGAATCTGGCCTCTCTGAAAGAGAAAGATTAGCAAATAGAATGAAGGCTTGATAACTGCAGAGTACCAGGTAGCACAAGAAGCAAATGGGAGGTAGAGAAAAACAGTTAGCTATAAAAGCAAAGAAAGAGATAGTGAAAGACATGGACCCCAAGAAGTAGTGGGGAAGACAGAACTTTGACAAATGAAATATCAGGCCAAAGAACATTCCCAAGGGACAATGAAACCTTTATCCAGACAAGGATGGGAGTGGGGACTATATAGCGGAGATAATTTTAGAGGCAAAAATATTTTTTTCAGATCCAAAATAAAATGATGAACTAATGTGTACATTTAAGCAAACATTTTTTTTGTATTCTGAGTAATTTCCCAATAATATTTTTCAAAAATAATAAAAAGGGCTCTAAAATGTCTAGCAAAACATGTCTAGGAGGAAATTGTGCCTGTCCTGCTCACCCATGGGAATGTGGCTATTTTCATCCTGCAGAAATTGCTAAATTGCTGTTGCCTTTTGTATTTTAATCTTGAATTGAATGTTTTATATTTGTATATAATCTACAGATCAGATCCTACTCCACAGCAATCAGAATCTCAAGGCTCATTATAATCATGCATGCAACTAAAGAGAATATGCTTATCTGTCTTGTGTTAGGCTGTGGGAAGGGTGTAGAGGGAGACCCTATATTTATGGCTATTGCTTCACAGCTAAAAATATATCAGGCTGCACAGTTAAATACAGTGGGCAAAGCCCAGGAAACAACATTCTCAATTATTCACAGTGTAGGGCTCAGCTAAAAGCTTTAAAACACCTACGACAACACTGACTTAGCAGAGCATGGTGACTTTAAAGCTATTTTAATATGTAGTGTGATCTAAACAGCCATCCAGAAATGTATGAGGCTGTGTACAACTACAGATTAGACAACCCAAGCCCAGCATAAATTCTTACATGAAATTACACCATTTCTTATTAGAAGTATAGTAACTAAAGACAAACCTTCTCACTTTTCAGAGTAGCAGCCATGTTAGTCTGTATTCGCAAAAAGAAAAGGAGTACTTGTGGCACCTTAGACACTAACAAATTTATTTGAGCATAAGCTTTCTGAGCTGTAGCTCACGAAAGCTTATGCTCAAATAAATTTGTTAGTCTCTAAGGTGCCACAAGTACTCCTTTTCTTCTCACTTTTGGTGCTCTACAAATAAATAATAATATTCCCTTTAGCCTAGAATCAGATGCCTAATATTGTCTCTCCTGCATGCATATCTCTACAGATGTTCTGATACCAATACAAATAAGGGGATAGGTCGATTACAAAACCAAGAAATCTGTGAATATTACCTTTAGTTACCATATATTAATATTTCATTTTCATGTTCACAAGAATTGCAAATGAGGTTCTGAAGACTGTGTGTGACTCATTTCAGACATTTTAAAAGCTCCAATAAATCAAATGCATAGTCTGTGATTACACAAAACAGAAGGATGTTCATCTATAGACATTATAATCTATGAATGGATTAATTTTAGGAAATACCAGCAGCTAAACAGAAGGAAAGTAAATGGACCTTTTAATTTAGGAGGACGAAAGAACTTCGCATTAGCACTGTCAGTTCATAATCAGCACATCTCAGATTCATCAGCAGTATATTGATAAATTACACTTTGGCATGCTGAACTCTAGTGTTTGATTTGAGTTAATTGGGCCCATTTGGAGCTTCGCTGCTGCTCTGCATGTGCTATGCTGTTCATCAAAGTGGTTTAAATACACTGCTCTCCTACAGGGGTAAGTTCTTATTCGAACCAAAATGGTCTTTGATCAGGCTAAGCCGACTATCTTGATTACTTTCAGACTCCAGCAATTGGCTATTAAATTGTTTTGAAAAAACAACAATTCAAGCCAATAGAAACTTCATTCATATGATTTTTTTAAAGAAATGCAAATTTCTCAATACCAACCTAATAATTTCTTTTATAAACTGTAGATACAAGAATCATTTCAGTATCCAATGAAACCCAGCTATCTGCTGAATGAAATTTATCAACTGTTAACCAGCACACAGCAACACTACCCAGTACTTTAGGACAGAAGTGAAGAATTTTATACCAAACTTGACTGGAGGAAGTTTTAAGAACATGGAATATAAGTAACCAAACTTTCTGTTTTGTTGAAAAGCCACTTTCTGTTAAAACACACATAGAACCAACCAAAAAACCACTTGGATGAAAAAGCTTTCAGCTGCTATGTTGTAGATGAAGTGTTCAACCTATAAAATACCTGACAGGTTATGGACCTGACAATCAACATGAGGATCTGAAAAAGATTTCTTTAAAGGCTCCAAAATAGAGCTGTTCTGAATTCTCACAGAATAGTCAGGCCCTAGCTGCCAGGTTTACCATAATGATGTCTGAGGATGTCATGAAGACATAAAAATGAATGTCTCTTTGGTATTCACTGCTTTTGGTGAAGTTTCATGACGTGGTGTGTGTATGTATGTATATAACAGGCTAGTTAAGCTGTTACCTGCCATGTACTTTTCAGGGCCTTGCACAGTATTCTGTGCTCTTTTACGGCTATTACAACAACCAGAGAACAATTGGATGGCTGAAGTTCAGGATGCCTCTTTCCTATTTCCTTGTGGGAGTTGGGACCATTGCCTATAGCTACATGGTTGTCATCCGAACGTAAGTTCCTTCTGTCTTTAGGGAAGTAAAGAATGAATTAAAATAAATGCAATTCTCTTCACAAAGGATGCACTATCAGAAATGATAATGTAACAGTTTTAATAGCAGGATTGATGCAGTTTTGGTGGGGCAAAGCTGCAAGGAAATGCTGGACTATGTTAAAGCCATTTTATAATTTCTTAGGCCAGTATTTATTTATTTGTACCAGAAAGCATGTCTCAGTCTGGCAGAGGTGGGGAAAAAAATCTTTACTGAAGTAACATAACACTTTTCCTCTGCACCTTAAAGGTGTAAAATTAATGTATAATGCAAGGAACAAAGCTGTCAACCCCTCCTTTGATAATAGTCTGCATCTAGCACAATGTCAGATAACATCCAGGCCATGCAGTTGTTCCTCTTTTGATCATACCTGGTGTGAAGTAAATTAAAAGAAAAAAGGAAGAAGAGGAAAACACCTGACCAAAAATTCAGCTGTATAAGTCACAGTGAGCAGTAAATGATTCTCAGCATGACTATAGTGGTTAGTTCACATTTGCACAGTGGTGTAGCAGAATTAATACCATTGGTCATGGTAAAGTATTAGTGTCCTATGGCAGACAAAGTAGTCTCCAGTTGTGCTTTCTCCATTAAATTATATTTAGAGCACAATACTAAAAAGAGTAGGAAGAATATGGGTAAGTGGACAAAAGGAAAGGGAGGCTAGATAGGTTAGTGCACTAAACACTAGTACACTTCCACCTCTGGAATTCTGGGTTTAAATCCTGGCTTAGATCCAGAGTGAAAATGAGTTTGGTTGTCTTATTTTAGGGCCAAATTCATTACTGGTATAAACTGGGGCTACTCCATTGGTGGTATGCCAGTGGCGATTTGGTCCATAGTACCTATTTGATCACACTAGAAAACCCCTTAACATAAGAAAGATCAATAACTGAACAAGCATACTGAAGTATTTCTTTAGAACAAGCTCAGGATTGGAAAAGTCAGACCATCGCAAGTCAGGATTATCCAGCGCCCTAGTACAGCTGGGTAGTAGAAACTCACACACATCCTTCATGTGCTGTATCAGGCTGTTTGTTTTTCACTTTCACAAACACTAGATTAACTCAAACAATACATGGTTTCTTAGATAAGGTAAACAGCATTCCCAAACAAAAAAAAATGGCCTCATTCTTTTTGTTTAAAATAATGTGTGTGTGTGTGGAGAAAGAACAAAACACTTTGATGCAGCAGGCATAGTTTTTGACCTAGAACAGCCTTTAAAAATGTTTCTTTGATGGTATATTCCTGAAGATTAGAAGATTCTTCTCACTGAATCCTCTCAGGGAATTATATTTGAGTGGCTGTCAACCAGAAAAAAGAATCCTTGTAACACAGAATCTCTGAGGACAAAACAAAGGGAATATCCTTGGAGAAGCATATACCATATGTGCTAAATTTCCATCTGGACACAGATACTAGTGCTGATCCACATTTAGGTAACCCTATATAATCTTTTGTTTAAGGCCATTTTTTCATTGCAATACAATAAGCACAGAAATTAAAACCTAGTGTCATTAGGGTTGTTGTTTTTGCTGGTGGTTGAAGGCAGACAAGAGAGAAAGAGGAGTTGACTATTAAGTTTATAGAAACCATTTTGAGTTAGGGCACAAAACAGCAACTCCTTCACTCACCAGCCCAACACTAAGTGGAAAAATCCACAGCCTTAAGGTTGCAGAATTCACATATTTAAGATAATTTTAGTTTCAAACTCTTAAGGAGTTTCCAGTGCATCATGCAGTTGGGGCCAGATTTGCCTGTCCAAGGAGTGGGCAGGAGATATGGCTGCCCATACCTACAACTATTCTGAAATCCATAGGCATTCTTTGCAGTTCTTGGGGCATCCTAGTGGAGTCTGGGCATTCACCCAGGCCCAGAAGCTCTATGTTACTCTCTGGGTCCCCTGTCTCCATACAAGAATGGCTCCATCTGGATTGGATGGTCAGGAATCAAATTACAGAAAGGTAGGTGTGATAGATTCAAGAAATTGACACAAGGAAGCTGTTGGATTTGTGGAGACTCTTGTGCCTTCCCTCATTCCTCTTTTTCTTCTCTGTAATGGTAAACAGTGGGTATATATATCCACTATCTAGTTGCTGCTTGCTTTAATAATGACCATGCAGTGTTTTTATATTCTTTAAATGCTTGTGGAACATAATACTGGAGAGTATTTTCCCAGATGATTTCCAAAGGAGAAGGGGATGATGAGGACAAGAGGTGTCAGAAGAGGTATTCACAGCAGGTTATTTTCATGCAACTTCAAATGACTAGCAGAGACAGTACACTGAGAAATCTGTGCCTCAGATACATATATGGTAACAGACTCAAAATTGGCTGCCTGGACTCACATGTAATATAATGCATACAGATACAAAACAGTAATTGCACACACAAAATATGCATTTTAATATCCAAATTCCCATGGTACGTTGGCCAACTGCATGTTGGACCAAATCCTTCCATCCTACATACACCCCATACACTGAGTTGTTCACCAACTTTCTTTTTGGGAACTGGGAAGAATGAATCCTCCCACAACGTCTCAGAGAAGCAGCAGGGCAGAAGCTTCACAAGGCCCATTCAGAAGCCCTTTGTGCTATTAGTATCTTCTACCACTCCCACCCACGGTATCAACTCCAGAACAGCTCAGCTGCCAGAGACAACTCCGTCCCCACGGATGAGAAAACAGGAATGCTGTATAGCAGACACAATTAGCCTGGGTTAATGCATATATGCTTTCTTGTGCATCTTAGGAGTTTTGTGGTTCACATTGTTTATTATTAATAATATGATTCTGCTCCACAGCATAACCTTAAAATAGAAATTGTTTTCCCTGAGCATGAAATTAATGAAAGTATCCAAGGCTAAATTTATCATTCCCTAGTAATGTATCCCTTCCTTGTGCTTAATGATCTGAATTAAGTAATAAAATATACAGCAACCTGACCATCAACATTAAAAGGCTGATAATACCTTGAAATAGGGAAGTTAGCAGTCCAAGGTGAAGTCAAGCCACTTAAGAAACAATTTGATATTGGTGGATGCTATTATAAATCCAGTTATACGCACATCACAGACTAGCAGTATAAAAGAAAGCAGCATTTGTGATTTGTTTATTCGGTGCAACCAGATTTTTTTCCTGGCTAGTTATTAGAATTTATTTTTCTCTTTGTCACACCTAGGATCTGATCAGCAGCATTGTAGTGTGTTCTATAGGGTTCGGTTTAAGATAACTTAATCCCTCCCTCTTGATATTTTGTTTCCTGCTGAGTTTCTCATCCAACTGAATTTCTCCGATGTGCTATTGAAGAAACAAATAAGAAATTCTATGGTGAGAAAATGAATTGACTCCACTGGATATGATCTATCCATCATTTCTTCATCATCATGGGATTGGAGTGCATTTCTTGGATTCGGGATGACACGGCATGATATTCTATGACATTAGTAGGAACATTTGAAAATCTAAATCACTTAACAGAGCCAGCTGCTTCCTTCTAACCCCGGGTTCTTTGTGCATCTTTTTGGCCTTTACAGAATGGCAAAGAATGCAAATGAGGAAGGTGGTGGGGATGATACAAGTTTTAATTTCAGCTGGAAAATGTTCACTAGCTGGGATTACCTGATCGGCAATCCTGAAACAGCAGATAATAAGTTTGCCTCAATCACAACGAGCTTTAAGGTAAGATATAGCTCACTAGAGAGAGTGGGAACCTGATTCTCCCTTCACACCAAAGTCAGGCGGTCAGTGAAAATATATCACTGTTAAACCAGCATGAGAGTGGAACTGTGGTATCCAGGCTCTTTCCTTCTCGGACTGCAGGGAAGCAGTCCTGATAGCAACGGCTGTGTGCTGTGGGATTGCTGTACATGTACTTGCAAAATGATTCCTGTGCAAAACATGTTTCCCTTCTTCTCCTCCTCACTATTCCTAACTTCCAGTTTCTATGGTGCTTTTATTTAAAAAAAAATGTTTTGTTTGAAAAATGCTGGTGACGTTTTGCAGCACTGACATCATCATATTCTCTTGCTGCTCTGAAGAGATACCATTAGACAGCAATGTCATTGCCACAAGGGCCCATTTGGCATGTCAAAAAAAAATTGATTCAGAAGTTTGACACCACACCTTCATCTCAGGAAGAAAAACAAGGTCACTTTGTGTTTTCTCACAACAACAAATGTTTTCTTTTCAAGTGAACAGGGAAACACAGCCCAGTTCCCTGTGCAGTACAGCACATTCACCGACTGGACTCTAGACTTAGGGCTGTCTGGTGGACTTCAGTAATCTCTGGTGTGCTCGTGGGTGTGGGAGGGGTAGTGCAACAGCCGCATTGGCTGGAGGCACTCTGCCTGGGGAGTGCTGAGGCAGGCACCTTAGGACACTAGGGGGAGTGAATTCAGGAACCGCTTCTACCATGCACTTCATTTTGGAGATGCAGCATGCACTCTCCTCCATTGCTGGTGTGGAGAGTGCAGGAGGCTAGGGCTGTGTTAAGGAATTGGAGAGACAAGAGCTCCACTAATTCCACACTACTCAGCCAGCCACACCCTCTGTGCTTTCTGGAGTACTGTCCAGGGTGCTAATAATCCCCTCCACCTTATGCATAAAGGGCATCTCTCCCCCATGCAAGTAATTTCACTGGAAGTTACTCAGGTCCTGTGGGTGGAGAATAAGGCCCAAGGAGCTCAAGCAACAGTGGCTCTTTGTGCAGATTCCCACAGGGGCTAGAGGGCTGTGAAGGTCTGCCTGTGTCCTCGCCTCACATTCTCCTACACCTACACGGGGGCAGCCAGGAACCGGCATGAAAAGAGTGAAAATCACTTGAGAGAGAGAGAGAGAGAGTAAAGTTCTTGATGGATATCACATGATGCAACCATCCTACCTTCATTTCTATAAACAGGCTGGGAACTGAACAGTCAAAGGGTGAATTCCTGGCCTCACTGAGCTCAATAGGACTTTTGCCATTGACTTCAAAGGGGTCAGAACTCCCCCAGGAATTTCTGCTCTCTCGTTTTCCTTATGTAATAGAAAAAAGTGGAGTAAAGAAAGCAAAGCCACATAGAGTTATTAGAAGGCAATAATCCAGCTGCCCTACTGGGCGATTGATACATTTATGTACAGTAAAGTAAGAAGCTGTAACTAAACTCTCCCTCCACAAGAACATCTTGGTGACAGTGTGAGCTCTTTCTGCTGATGAAGCTAGGAAGGGATGGGGGTAGGGTTAGTTAATCAAGAGCCCTGAAATTCATCTGCACTCTACACAGAGTAATGTTGTGCAAATGTTTCATTTCAAAATCTGAAATCTTCCAGCCTTTGTCTAGTCTTGGGTTCCTTTACAGAGACCCTTTTCAGTCCCCCTGAATTTCAGACCCTCAAAATGAAACCTTGCAGTCTCTGGAGAGACACATTTTTCAAGTTTCCCAGTTCCTTAACAAAAAGATTTCTGACAACTGGTCATACACTTATCCTTCTGGGTCTCCAAACTCACAGCACCTTATGAATTCATAGTCAGTGCTGGCTTTGTTTTGAATTACAGCTTTGGCACGTGAGTTCAGGTGTAAGAGAATCTCAAAATGAAACTCAATGGGGACAAAACCATAGAAAATGAGCCTGATGATACCCATGCAAGCCAAATCCAGCAATGCCCCACAGCTCCAATGGAGATTTTGATACAATGTCACCTTCTTAAGAAACCTGATGCCCAGGAGTAAAGTCCATTCATCACAACTCATTGAAAAAGACTGTTATTTAGCAGCTGCGCAGACAATATAGAGCCTGATGCTTTTCTTGCTGCTCACTTACAGCTACACTTTTGTTTCCAATAAGTGCAGGAAGCTATTGTGGAGGAGCAGGAGAACCGAAAAGAAGAAAACATTCACCTAACCCGATTCCTGAGAGTTCTTGCTAACTTCCTGGCCCTGTGCACACTGGCCGGGAGTGGTTACCTCATCTATTTTGTTGTGAGGAGATCCCAGAAGTTCGCCCTGGAGGGCCTGGATAACTATGGCTGGTGGGAGAGAAATGAAGTTAGTCCCAGCACATTTTATGAAATAGATGTGGTTTGAAGCCACAGTTCTCTCTCTCTCTGCTCTCCATGGTGCTTTTTTTTCTGGTAGTCTTCTAATTAGGGCTTGGATGGTAAATGTGTAACAAGGGATTTCCCTTTTTTTTCTCTGTTTCCCATATTCATTAAGACAGTCATGTTTTGTTTCGCTTTTCAAAATGCTTTGTTTTGCTTTTCACACCGAGCTCCCACACTTCAATTCCAGCCCTAACTATAAACTCCTCCATGCCTAAACCTGGCTAATTTCTTGTACACATTCAAAGCAACTAGTGACAGGGCCTCACCTACTTTATTAATACAGCCTGTTAATGGCATTGTGCAGGTTAGCCAGAAAGATGGATGGGGTTGAATATTAACACTAACATTTCTGTTTTAAGCCTTTGTTATTGGTTTCTGCAGCTAAATACAAGCAAAAAGAGAAGTCAGAAATCACAGTTTCAAGCAAAATGAAAGTAAATTCAAGGACATAGGAGAGTTCCATTAAGTCTTTGGTTAAACATGATTTGTAACATTCACAAACACACACACACAAGTCTGGGTCTAACAAATGGAGCGCACTTCCCCACAGTACAGACCAAATAAAATTTGGGCCTGATTGCCCTCTTGCTTACACTGATTCTATATTGGTGTAACTCCACTGTCTTTACTGTTACTCCTGATTTACACTGGTATATGTGAGATTAAAATAACATATTTTGTTATAGGTAGCTGAGGCAAAAATTTTGTTCTGCCACAAAAAGGGAAGAGCATCAATTGGTGCTCTATAGCATTTACTCTATATAACGTTGCCTGGCTTAACTCACAGGTCACATTCACACAACAGCACCTGACCTAGCAAGGAATTGTAAACTATGATTTATTAAGAAGATTCAGTACCTCATTACAGTAAACCTCTCACTGACTCCATTGGGAGAATTTTCAGAGCAAGGGGTGATTAAGGAGTGATGAACAAGACGCTGTATTAGGCACAAATGATATACAATACTCATCACTTTCCTTGTAAAAAAAGGGTGAGACAGATTCTGTCTTGCAATCCAACCTTTTAACACCAGTCTGGTGGTACAGAGAGGCCAAAGGGTACAAAGCTTCCCTGGTACAATGGGTCCCCAGCTGGGCAGAACCAGTAACTATGCCGTCCATCCTGGCAGCCCCCAGCAAAGTGGGGGTAGGGCATGGCCGAGTATTACTGTGCTTCTGCTATTCTCCACTGGCACAAGCCAGGCCCAGTGCAGAACTGTCCTCAGAAGTAGTGAGATCACAATTGGCTCCTTTTATGGGCTGTAGCAATTGGATTACGCACAACTGAGAATCTAGCCCATTCTTTGGAAAAGAAAAAAAGTAGACATTGATTTGTGGTGGGAGACAATGTCGCCTAGTGGATAGTGCACTGGACTGAAATTCAGTTGACTTGTGATCTACTCCTGTCAATGGCTTGCTGGGTGATGTGGGTAAGTTATTTTACTGCTTTGTGCCTCAGTTTCCCCATTGGTAAAATGGGGATAATAATCCTTACCTCCGTTGTTAAATGCTTGGCTATCTACTGATGCAAAGCCCTACATAAAATAATAATATATAATTTGGTAGAAAATATGTAATGGGAAGAAAATTCACATCCATAAATTCTCTCTTTCTATTGGTTTGTCTTTATCTTAAGTACTTGCAGAGTGTCCATACTACCTAAGCAATAAAGCTACTTAACAAAAGGCATATAATAAAAGCATAAAGAACATGTGGAAAGACAGACTGATTCAGCCAAAACAGAGTCAGTAATAACACTTGAAAGAGAAGGAGGTCTTGTTATATTAAAAGTCTTTCCAGCAGCAAAAAACAGATTTTACATTTAAGATCTTGCAAGCTCAAACACAATGGATTTTTGCAAAAAAAAAAATACCTTCCAACTTATTTAAGAGCTACCAGCAGTGCGGATAGAGTAGATCACTGCATTTATATTTAAGGTATCATTAAGTCAACTTTCAGTCTTCATTCTAGACATCTCAAGGTTTTGCTACTATAAAATATAAATCTTCCTCCTAATTAATTTTTAAAAAATTGATACAATATTTACGTGGAAAATAGACCTTTATTATTGCCTTCAGTAGTAGGGAATATTAGACAAGGCTATTACTATTGCATTCAGCAAGAATGGAAAGAGTGATTTATATTTACTAAACAGTTTATTCTTAAACTTATAATTTAAACAGCAAGCGATCAGCATTCAATATTCATTGCTGGCATGATTTACGATGCTGGGGGCTTGTGTTTAGACTTCACCGCAGTCACAGCACTACTTACAAGATTCATAACCTCACTTAGCAGCGGGAAAATCAGAGCTGCTTGTGCAGCTGTTATTTTCTAGCCCTCAGAGTGCCCTGGAAAGGGTTGCTCTCCAGAATAGTTGACTTCTCAGCGAGGGGAAAGGATGTGTTTGGAGGTACAGTTTGCACATTAGTTAGTGGGTACCTGGTGATTATTGTTCCATATGTACCTTTACTCCCAGCTCTATAGGTGGACATTACTTTTCTAGGTCACTTCCTGCTCCTTGCAGATTTTTAGTGATTGGCAAAAATCCAGCAGTTATGGAGAAGCTGAATATTGGATAGGGTGGGTATCAGGGTTAATTCACTAGTGCACATGCACCTCTAGGAATGGAGCACCTGATTTCCCATTACATTACATTCTTGTTATGCCAGTGTAATTCCACTTAAACTACTGCAGTTACCCCAATGTAATATTGGTGTGAACAATATGGGAGAATCTGCCCCAGTGTCTGACCCTGAAGCAGAGCAAATGTGCAGGGTGAAGCACTGCTCTCTCCAGACAAGTATATTAGATGTAACTGAATTTGAGTTTTTGAAGAAAGTTTTCAATGAAATTATGAATTTCAATTAAAAAAGTGAAAAAAAATTCAAAGACATTTACTTGAAAAGGTTGGCATTTTCCAGACAGCTAGAGAGGGCTTTTTTAAAGAAAAATTTTTGGTGAACAATTACATTCTGCCTACCTAAATCTCTTTTTGCATTTTTAATTGCACACCATATTCTTCACTTTCTGACTTAAATAGTCATGTGTATTGTTTTATGACTTACACCTTCCATCCCACAAATGGCTGTTTTTCATTGATGGTTGTAATTAGCTAGAAGGATATTGCAGAACAAGACGGGGTTCAGAGACAGGAAACAAGAATGACTAGGGGCATGGAAAAACACGGACATGCAAAGAGATTGAAAAGAATGGGATATTTTACCTTAGAAAAGAGGTTAATAAATGGGGACATGATAAAAGTATTTAAAATAATGAATGGTAGAGAGAAGGAAGTTCAGAAACTTCTGTTTGTTTACCCTGTCTCATAATAGAGAAACAAAGGAACAGACAATGGAATTGAAAGGTGGTAAATTAAAACTGACAGAAGGAAATACTTTTTCACATAAAAAACATAATTGGACTTTGGAATTTATTGCCACAGAATGATATTGAGGTCAGATTTAGCATGATTTAAAAAGAGGGACTGGACATCTATGTGATTAAGAAGAGTACACAGTTATGATAATAAACATTAAAAAGAGGGAAGAATTTTGGAAGGGATATAAATCCTCATACTTTAGGGTTTAAACCAACCTCAGATTATTAGTGGTTACAATGAGATTCCATTGGTGCCAGATTATCCTGTAACTGCCTATTGGGGAGTTGCTTACACCCCCCTTTGGAGCATCAGGTGCAGAACACTGTCAGAGACAGGATGCTGGACAAGACTGGCCACAAGTCTGATCCAATATGGTAATTCCAATCTACCTATCACCTGTGTTTGCATGTGTTTCTCTATCTATAGAGATTAGTTCATTGATTCTGTACCGACACAGAGGAGCGTAAAGTTTCTTAAGCACTTCTGAGATTCTCTTAGATAGTCTATTATTATCAACATGCCTGTTTTGTTCAATAGCAACATCACCAATAAACAGTAAGGACACCTAACAATAATGTAAAATGATAAGAACCAATGTCCAGGATTTCTATCAAATTTAGCTATACCAATAGTTAAGCACCTAAGAACCATCATCTGTTAAATAAATAGCATACAGTGGTAAATAGATTTCGCCTTCTTCAATTATAAAGCCAGAAACTGCAAGGGATGGCAGCTACATACTTATTGTTTGTTCAGTTTTAACAAGTAAATGTGATTTCTTTATGCTAGAATTAGTTATTTAACTAGCGATAATTAAACACCTTTAATTAAACAGTTTTGAAATTCTATCATCATAAAAGCTCCAGCTATTCATAGAGTTTACATTGTGCTACAAGCTCCATACAGAATATGCTACTGGTTGTCTACAAATATGAAAATCCAGTAATTAGCACTCATTAAAATAAAAAAACAGAAAAGCAGCAAATAGAAATGCCATTTAATTCTTATTTCTCATTGATGAAACTCTACGAGACACCAATGCTCTGTAGTTGCAAATGCCAGAGGGTAATTTTTCTTGCCTGCATAGTCCCTTTCTCGTGTCACATTACGTGTGAAAACAGAAGTGTAACCTCAGCTTTCTACCCTTTGTTATTAGAATGTTGTAAATTTATTATATTTTGTTTAAGTTTTGGAAAGGTAGGTACAGAAGAGGTTACATTTCAGGGAATTCCCAAGATATGTGGGAAAAACCAAACAAAAGAACAAAAATCTACTTCACCTACACTCCAGCAACCAACTCCTTATGAGTCCAAATGGAATTAGATTCAGTTTGTGGAATATATAATCCATACCGAGTTTCAAAATTATTAGCAGATAGCTTTATGCTCTAGGACCATTCAACACAATACACTTCCATACAGTTATATAGATAAGTTAATACAGTTACAGAATGCTAATCACAAAAGGTAGAAAGGAGAGGACAGACTGGATTTGCACCTGCAATGTGGACAATCAATTACAGATAATTTAAGGGCTATATAAAGGCCCAGATACTGAGTTAGTGGTGCATTGTTCTAAAAATACCTCATTTTGTTTAAACCTAGATCCCTTTGGCAATCTATTCACCTTAACACACAAGAGGGGTGGATGTAACATGAAAAATTATTGGAAATGGGAAAATCCCTCAGATCTGATACAGAATTAGGCCTGAAAATAGGTGCCATTTAGAATAAAGTAACTAATGTTTTATTATCCCTTTCAGTGCTAGTGGTTAAAAAGAACTTTAAAAACAGATATTAAGAAAAGTTCCTCAATTATCCATTTACAGTAGATTACAGCTGATTTTTCCCCACCTCCATCCCCCATATAAACATCATATGTGAACTCCCACAATAAGTTTTGTTTATGCACTGGGTGAAATGCCAGCTAAAATGGCAGGGGAAGAGCAAAATCCCAGGACTCATCTCTAACTTTTTCTTGTGTGATTCTTTGCAGGTGAACATGGTCATGTCTCTCTTGGGAATGTTCTGCCCGACTTTATTTGATGTAATCAGTTCTCTGGAAAATTACCACCCTCGAATAGCTCTGAGATGGCAATTGGGGCGCATCTTTGCTCTCTTCTTGGGCAATCTATACACATTCATCATTGCCCTGATGGATGAGATCAATCTCAAGGCAAGCTAACCAGGAAGTCTTCCATCACCATTGAATGTGTTTTTTTAAAAACTTCTAATGGCTGAAGTCAAGGATTCACAAGATGGGACTGTGACCTACAGGGAGACCGTTAAGGTGTTAAGAGATTGTGACTACAGCTGGGCAGGAATTTTTCAATAAAAAAAAAGTTTTTTCATCAGAAAAATGCTGATTTGTTGAACCTGAAACTTATTGGAAAAAAAGAGTTGGTTTAAACAATTTCCTCAACTCAAAAAAAAATTGAAAAAAAATTCTGAAATTGTCAAAATATTTCATTTTGACATTTTCAGAACACAAATCTCTCATTTGAACTGACTTCATGTTAAGAACATTAAGCTAGTTATAGTGAAAAATTTAAAGAAATGGTCAAAATCAAAACAAAACATTTTGATTGATGCAAACCTAATTATTTTTCATTTTTATTTTGCAATTGTTTCCCCAAGATCTTTACTTTTCATCGTGATTCAGGATTTTTTTTTTTCAAAATCTCAAAGAAATTCACAGGATAGGTAACTTTTCCGCACCTCCCCACCACCAGCTCTAGCAGCGACCACTCCACCATGCCCATGTTGTTCCCTTCCAGGTAAAGGGAGGGAACTTCTAGGGTGTTGGGAAGGTCTAGGAATGGGAAAGATTGAGAACCACTGAGTTAAGTTCATACAGCTGATCTGTTGTTTAGTAAAAACACATTTGGGATTTCTTTTTCCAGCTGGAAGAAGAGAAGATAGTGAAGTATAACATGACAATATGGGAAGCCAGCCTCTACAATGGTACGATATCAGAAAATGCCACTGCTCCTCCAATACAGGTGGATCCTGCAGACATCCCTAGAGGGCCATGTTGGGAAACAATGGTAGGGCAGGTAATGCAATTCATTTAGGATAATAGTGAATCTCTCAGAGGATTTTACATCAGCACCACTCTTTGTTTCTGTTGTCACCTGGCATTTCCCTAAAGTAGGAAAAGACCTGGGGATCGGGGGAAGACAGGATCCCGTGTCACTCCTTAGCTAATGGGCAGAGAAATGCTTATTCTTTTTTTGAATCCTCTGAGGCCCTCACTGTTTCTGTTGCCCTCACACATTGACTATAGCTTGTAATGGTGACTGGAAACATTTCTTTTCTCCTCTGTTTTTCTATCCTCTTGGCCTTCTCTCTGTCTTATACAGCATATTTAGCACTCATGAAAGGTGATGAATTTACCATGTGGAAGATGACTGGCACCATTTTGATTGGAATTCTGATCACCCAAAACCAATTTGTGACAGCAAAATTAGTGTGCCGAAAGATACATCATGTGTAATTCAACAAGACAAGTCTTACAAAATTGTGAATAGCCATCACTGCATTTAAGAAGTTATTTCTCCATATTTTATGGAACAGGTGCAATTGCTGCAATTTAAGACTGTGGGCAGTTTCAGGCAGCACAGTTTAGTGATGGATGTACCTAGCAGTTCTGTTTGATTCTGTTGAACATACATATTAATCTTCAGTATCCATGTTCTATGTGGCTTCTGTGATCTCCCCGCAGCCTGTTTTCCTCCTTTTGACCAAGTCTTATCCTCTCTCTCTTAACTTCCACCTTTTTCCTCTCTCTGAGACCAAATCCTCCACTGAATCCTAGCTTTTGATGCTCGAGTCACACTGCCAATTTCCCCATCTGGAAATCAGGATCTTCACTGGGAAATCTTACAGTCCTTTCAGAAAGCCCAGTGGAGATGTCACCGGTTGGGGGCAGCTAGCCCGGAAGACACTAACAGTTTAACAGACTCTCTGCTGGACGCACTGGTGCAGAATTACAAGCTGTGGAACTCAATCTGTTGTGTGCCTCAGAGGAACAAAGGTTTTAGTTCAGCAGCGCTTGAGACCAATCAGTGACAGTGACTGACTTTCTGGAAACCACAATAATAGGACCAAAAATTGAGGGAAGAGTATGTCTGGGGTGAGGCCTGATAAGTGGTGAAGCATCTACTGGGGCCTCCCAGAGGGATGTGGGCATTGAGCAACTTTTATGTTGAGATTTTCCATCTTCCTCTCCAACTCCTGTGGGAATTGGCGGGAGGAAAGAGAGGATGTTCCACCCTACATGTTTGAATGCTTAGTGTCGGGGTAAAAAGGGGACTGAGGATATCATCTACGGGACTGGATTACACTCTGGCAGTTCCAGTTGGTAGTGGTCACTTAGCAGGCTGTTATTCACCATGTTACAGCAGTCCCAGCATGTTACAGCAGTACAGCTTTAACATGCTGGGGGCCAATTTGGCCCCTGGCAATCCCCAGGGATCAGTAGGGATAGTAAAGGGGCAGAAAGTTCCCCTCTCTTCTAAAATGTGCTGAACACATCTGGGGATGTCTCCCAGTATTGTTTATTTATTACTAAACTTTCTCTTAAAAGAAAACATTGCATCAACAGGAATTTGTGCGACTGACAATCTCTGACACTATGACAACATACATCACAATTATAATTGGGGATTTCCTGAGAGCTGTCTTTGTCAGGTTTTTCAATTACTGCTGGTGCTGGGACTTGGAGTATGGATTTGTAAGTATCTCTCTCTCTCTCAATTTCATTGTCAGATTATCACTTGACATGTTGGTAGTAATTTGTATTTTAATCTTGAGCATCCCAAGTTTAGGGAAGACAAGACCTATCATCTTCAAAATCCCTGAACAACATTAAATATTATCTTTTCTCCTCTCCTTTTCTCTCTCTTGCTACTTTGCTTTGTTTATACACATTTCCATTTTAAAGGATCTAATCTATATCCTACTGAAGTCACTGGAAAGGCTTCTGTGAGCTGTAGATCAGGCTTTAAATGGTTTCTTTTATGACTAAGCCAGCCAGTGGGATGGGGGAAAAGCATCAAAGAACTGGTTTTAGATATGCTAGAAATTGTTTTAGTTGGAACACTGTTTTAACTAAGATTAATCATGATCATAGAATATTCACCTGATTTAATCAGTGACTCAATTTGTTTGGTGACAGGTGTATTCGGAATATCTAGAATGAAAGCCTGTGGCTTCATTTAAGTCTTTTGTAAAATCCCATGGACTTCCATGAAGCAATGATTTCATCCTTAGTCTGTATAATGTTTTCTAAGGCCAGTTCTTTCCTGGTTTCACTATCCAACAATAGAAAGCATTCAGAATTGAACTTGATGTAAACTTAAGTCTATGTCTACACTAAAGACTTCTTCTGGCACAGCTATGTTTGTCGGGGCTGTGAACCCTGTCTGACTAGATATGCCTGCAAAAGCCCCTAGTGTAGATACAGTTATACCAACAAAATGGTGCTTTTACCAACATAGCTTGCTTTATTCAGGGAAGGGGTATACTGGTAAAGCATAGTTTTGCTGATATAAGCTGTGCCAACACTAGGAGTGCTTTTGCGGTTAGAGTATACAGGGATAGCTATACCAGTAAAGGACTCATAGTGTAGAAAAGTTTTAAGTGTAAACAGAGTTCCCTTACACAGTTAATTTCTTGGTATTTCTAGTGCACCCATCCTGGTAATATTTAACACCAACACAGTAAATAGAATGCAGTGTGTAAAACTGTAATCTCCTTTTGTTTCTCATCCATCCCTCTCTCCTCGTATTATGCCATGAAAGTATGCATGGATGTATTATTACTTATATTAGGAGGTATCTTCAGGGGAAAAATGACACTGAGCCATTCAGTCGGGTTATTACTCAGGGACAGCTAGTGCAAGGTGATTAGGATGCTTGCCATTCTGGTTTCTGGTGGAAGAGTTCCATAGCTATGAGCCAGCCACTGAGAAAGTACTCTGTTGTGGCAAGTTTCAGCCTTAGCTCTGTTAACACCAACACCCCCCTGACAAATAGAGCTATTGTGGTTGGTCTCAAGAGAAAGGCAGTTCCTGAGATAACCAGGTAAAGTCTCTGTAATGTCAAAGCCAGGCACATAAACGAAACTCAGTGTTGGACAGGGAGTCAGTGTGCCATGTGAAGCTCTGGAATGATATACTCTCATTGCTCTGTGCTACTTAGTAGATGGGCTGCTGCATGTTGGACCAGCCGGAGCTTCGTTAGTCTTCAGATTTACCACAGCCATTGTGGTAAATGGCTTTACCACAGCCAGTGAGCCCAGAGGTGAGGAACGCATGAATCATTGTGGCCAATCTTACATCGGACAGAAAGGGGCACAGCCTCCTCACTGGCCAATGGTAGCAACAGGCGTTTTGGGGTACTATGGCTATTAGGGGATTCAGGAGCACTGAAAAGTCCAGAATGACTTTAAGCCTTCATGCCACTCTAATAATGGGAGAGCAGATGCCATCCATTCAGAGTGATGTTATAGATTTGGCCTGTTTCCCTCTTCCTACAAACTGCTCCTCTGATTTGCCCAGTGTTAAGAGCAGCCAGCTGCTCTTCACGTAGGTGCTTATCTCGCTGAAGCCCTGGGAAAGGTGGAGGTGCCAGACTTTGACGTGAAGGAGATATAGAACTGAGTATCATCTGCATATTGCTTGTACCAAAGGCCATGGGAGCACATGTACTATAAATCTTACTGCATGGATGATAATCACAGTCCCTGAACCAGAGTGGCAGAAACTCCTTTATTATTCTCTGCAGGGAATGTTGTTGGCTTTAGAAAAAAGATGAAAAAAATGCCAATTTGCTTCCTGGTGGTTTCTAAAGCCTGGCCAAATGCAAACAGTAAGAAATGTCACTTGTTAGATCATCATCATTACCCCAAAATATAATACTGTCCCGGATTCCTGGGAAAGATGTTACAGGTACTGTTTAAGAACAAGTGTCAATGAGGTGATAGAGGCTTAGGCCAAGCTATGACTTTAAGCATGGGAATAATCTTACTAAAGTCAACGGGCTACTCACACTTAAAAATGGTGTGTGCTTCAGTACATTGCTGAATGGGCCCTCAACTTGAAACAAGCCCTGTTGCTCATTGTGCTCCACCTAGTGCCCCGGAGCCATTGCACCCGACTAAGAGATCATGCCTCTTGACCCAGCTACTTTGGGCATGCTCCTCCTCCCTCTTTCCCTGACTCATAAAAGATGTCATTTAGCCCTCAGAATAGTATCGACACTGCTTTACTCACTTAGATTTAAAGTATTAAACAGGCTGGTCTTAGTTTCTAGTTTTTACATTTGAAGCAGGAGATCTATTCAGCCATTTAGCTTTTCAGTTTCTCCAGTTAGTATTTCATACCACTGCCTAATTTTTGCTTCCCCATTGCTTTTAGCTACTACCTTCTTGTATGTTAAAAGAATAACAAATACATCAATAAAGCATAGGCTGGATGATCAAGAGCTCTAATTAAGTGTGGACTAAAAGAGCAATACCTTGTCTCATACCTTTTACACTTGAGCAGGCCTGCCATGCACAGCTACACTTTGACAGGATAGTCACACACTCTTGATTGCGTGCCTGGGAATATGCATTGTCAGTGATCCTAGTCAGCAAATGGGAGGCTCAGATAAAATGTTAATGAAAGCTGAATGGAATGTTTACTTGGGAGTAAGCGGATTCCTTATTTTTGTTATGATTATTCAAGTGCCACTAATACATTTACTGGTTGATGAAGCTAAATGAACTAGCTGTGGATAATACAAGATCACATTTAAGAGATTTGCTCAGTTTACAAGTCAAAAGTGAAGGGTCCAGATTCACCGGTGCAATCTAGATACCTTGTGCTGCCCTAGTAATGTAAAGCAGCCAAAATCCAAGCCAATTAAGACAGGTTTATAGATGCTGTTGGAGCACACAAAGCAGCCAGAATTTACTAGTGAATCTGCCTCAGATTCTCCCACTACCAACCCTGTTGACACGATTTAATTTGGGGGGAAAAAAAATCAAGCTGTGTTCATTCTGCCTCTTCCATCATCACTAGTAGTAAACTGAGAGTTTTGTTGAAATTGTGTGAAGTAAACTAAAATCCACTTTACTTATCCATAAAATAGTGAGAATTTGTATTGGCTGGCAGTATTCTTTTACTTTAGAGCAAAAGCTATATAAACAGCATACATATCACAGTACTATATAGACATGTATATTTCATACAAAAAAGCTAAGTTAAGAGAACATAAAGGTTGCAAAGTCAAGTACACAGGTTATAGTATTTCCTAAGGTTGCCTGTGCAACCTTTTCCAGAGAAACCTTCCCCTGGTTTCCCCCCTCCCCCAATATATTCTGACTAGCTCTAACACACACACACACACACACACACACACATTTACTTATACATAGATAAGTGCCCAAAGGTGACCATTCCTGGAATACTATGTCCAGTTCTGGTGTACACAATTCAAGAAGATTGTTAATAAATTGGAAAGAGTTCAGAGAAGAGCCATGAGAATGATGAAAGGATTAGAAAACACACCCTCTAGCAATAGGCTTAAGGAGTGCAATCTATTTAGTTTATCAAAGAGAAAATTAATGGTGACTTGATCACAGTCTAATTGCTTACATGGTGGGAAAAGCTGATTATAGAGGGCTCTTCAGCCTAACAGTCAAACAGATAAGAAGATCAATTGAAGCTAGACAAATTCAGGCCAGAAATAAGGTACACATTTTTAACAGTGAGGGTAATTAGCAAGTGTTAATTGGAACAGTTTACCCAGGGTTGTGGTGGATTCTCCATTGCTGGACAGGATAGAATATATTTTCTAAAGAGATATCCTCTAATTTAAATAGGAATTAATTCAGGGAAATCCTACGGCCTATGTTATGCAAGAGGTCTGACTAGATGATCTCAGTTGTTCCTTCTAGAATCTATGAATCATTGTTTTAAAAAGTTCAAAGCATATCCAATAAGAATGGAACTCTTTGTACTTTCCAGTACTACCTTCACCTCTTCAAAGAGCTCAATAAGATTTATAATGAAATATTGCAGGCTGTACTGAAGGCAACACACTGGTCTTGAGTCATATTCATTTGTTTCATGAATCATTGTTAATATGCAACAGAAGAGTCTTGAGAAGACATTGCCAATATGTTGTTGCTGTTGTAGAGGACAGTTTTAATCTACTCCTCTGTGTCAGTTTAAAACATTATCTGCAAAGCCTAATGGAAGCATTTGTGCCTTTTCTTTCAGCCTTCCTATTCAGAGTTTGATATAAGTGGAAATGTGCTGGGACTGATCTTTAACCAAGGCATGATCTGGTAGGTGTGGCAGAGAACATGTATGGTATTAACAGACTGTTGTATACTAGGTCAGCTTAGCCAGCAGCGCTGGGTGGATTGTTTCACTTAGCCTGTGAAATCAAGCATGAAACACAGAAATTCACATATTTGCCACTTCTGAAATGCTGGGCTTGATTCACCACTGTATTACTCCAGTTTTATGCCACTGTAGCTCAATAGGTATCAAACTGGATACCTTGAAATCAGTGGAGTTAAATCAGCAAAGAAGTAGGGTAACAGTGGTGAGACAGTCCCAGGCTAAGGTTATGGGACCAGATTCAGCAATATTCCCTGCTATCTTTTGCACTGCTCTGATGACACACAGCAGCTGTAAAGTTAGGTTTATTGCTGCTGTGCATTGCCGGATCAGAGATAAATAAATACCTAAATAAATCTGCCAGTGTGAACTAATGGATCACTTAGTGGTAGTGCTCAGCTGTGCTATGACAGACCTGAGTTTGAGACCCATTGCTGGTCTTCATGAACTGAGCTAGTAAGTGCTGGGACCACTGTGGGGCAGCATGCTAAGTCCTTTTGTGGAGTGATTTACATCACTCAGGAATGATCCCTCGCTCCATTATTGGGACCTATACTGACATATACTGCTGGGCATGCCTCTCAACCCTCACTTGTAAAGACAGGGACCGACTATGCTCTACAGTGCTTTTACTCTGATATAACTTAATTGGACTTCAGTCTCTATATGGGTGCAAGTGAGAGCAGCATTAGGCTCATAGGGCCCAAGTCTCTAGTGCATTAGGGGGAGTTAGTCTTCCTCTGGGTACCCAGACAGCAGCTGGGGATGTCCCCCTTTCCTGGCCACCAAGAGAACTGGAGCAGCCCCTGGTACTCACAGAGGAACTCATGTGTATCCAGCCTCCTGTGCATCTAATCTAGGCCTGGAGCAGCAGCCTCATGCTGCAGCCAGTCTGCTCATCACATATATCACAGAGAAACAGAAATATGGGCCTGTTAGTTAATCTGGCCCTAGGTACATTGAAAATCCACAGGGCCAGTGTCTACCTGGCACTCAAGGTTAAGCAAACAAATTAGCTTGTAAAACAGCATATTGTTGTGTGATCATAAAGACAGCAGCAACTGACACCCCAGTTGCTCATACTTAACATTTCTGCTGCACTCACTCCACTGTTCATCAAGAGGATACAGCTGTAGTATAAAATGCACTCCCAAGTTTATGCAGCATGAATGGCACTCTCTTTCCACCACCATAATTAGCACTTTTTGGGGGGCAGGGAAGATGGGAGAGGATTGAAAGTCAGCCTTTGGTTAGGAGAAGTTGGGAGGTTGGTTTCGGAATCAGACTGGGTTTCTTTTTGATTACTTTCAGAACATTTCATGTTTAATACCTGATTCACATACAGATACTATACACTTCTATACTCTGTCACAATATACACTTTCTAATATAGCATGGTCCCCAATGTGGGATCCACATGGACCTAGCAGTCCACCTGCCTGCTACATACTGTAGGAGCGAGACCATAACATGTTAGCTAATGTTGCCTATATCAAGCAGTGAACTTGAGCGGTTATGTTTTTTAGTGATTTATCATTTATAATAAACATATGATCATCTCAAGTGAAATTAAGAGAGACAGTAAAAATTACAGCAATAAAATAATGAATAACTATTTTAGTAAAAATTTTAATAAAATATATAATTAGTTATTGTATATTTTTAGAATTATTTCGAGCTGCACACACATGTACTCACTTGAACTGTAGTGACAGGAGAGCTTTTGGTGTGGCTGTGTCTAGCCTGTATCTGGAGAGGATTTGAAAGGCCTGCGTGTGTGTAAATTTGCATGTGTATGCAGGGAGATTCATTTCTCTCTTTATAGAAAGGCTTCCTGTTCTGTAAAGTGAATGGAATGTAAACCTTCTCATGTGAATTTGCATATCAGTGAGCCATCTGCAAAATTTACTCTGCATTGCTTCAAATGTTGTACCTAAAAATGATGATAATGGGCACAAATTAGCTTGATCCTCAACTGACTGGAGTCAGTGAAAGTTTTGCAACTGATTTCAGTGAGAGTATGATCAGGGGCACAAGGTGTAGTATGTGCCTTCAGCCAAGGACTAGCAGAGTCTGTATGGTCTCTTTCCATTAAGAACAGATGAAAAGAAGAAGGGGGTAAAATTACAATATACTAGTAATACCTAGCTCTTATATAGCATTTTTCATCCACAGATCTCCAAGTGCACTCCATAAAGGGAAAGACCATTATCCCAATTTTAAACATGGGGAAACTGAGGCATAGAGAAGAGGTCAAGGTCCTCTGGTGGACCAATGGCAGAGCTGGAAATAGAATCAAATCTTCTGGGTCCCATCCACTTAGCCACACTGGTAAATAGGATTAGATCCTCAAATCAGAGGGGCAGGAAGAGTGAGCTCAGGCCAAAGAACACGAGTGCCCAGTGTTTTAAAGTCATAAACATGTAACTATAAACAACTAACAACATTTATCAGAATCAATAGGTACTTAATTAGAATCAGGCACTAAATAACTGTGTGTCACATTTGGGTGCAACTACAAAGAGAGAGAGGTTTTAAATGAGTACAAGTATAAGATATTAAAGTCAGAAATAGTTACCAGAATAATAAAGATAAAATGCTTCCTAGTAGCCAAAACTTTACAAGCTTTATTTGGTTCAAGGTAAAATCCTTAATACATGTTCCCAGCTACTGGGCTGACCAAATTCTCAGGTCAGAATCTCTCCCCTAAAGTCAAAGGGATGGTTCCTTTGCGTTAGGCAAAAAAAGAGAGAGAACCTGTGGTGTTTTTGCCCCCCCACGTTTATAGTCCAATCACCCTTTGAAATGCATTTTCCTGAGGGTTACCCCTAGATGAAGTTCATTCCAGCTGTGAGGAGAGAGACATGGAGTGAAAGAGGTTCCTTGTTATTGTTTGCTAAAATACAGATCAATCTGTTGCTGTCTCCTTTGTTGCCAAAGAATGGCCACTTGACCAGTGATTGCTAATCAACTTTGATGATACCAGGCTAGATGCGTCAGTTTGTCCTTTGTCTTTGTGAAACTGGTAAACACTTTGTAATAATAATTTCAGTTTATGTTCATACCTCTTACTACACATACCATAGGTACATTACACAAGAATATTAATGATCGGTATGTTATTAGTTTTTAAATGATACCCCACAAGGCATATTTTCCACAAAGATTATTACAATAATCTGTGAATACAGGAGTGCTCTCGGTCACACCATCATAACAGAATAAGTGAAATAAATGTCAGCTCAGGAGACAGCAAAAATATTAATAAGACAATAGCAAATTAAATTAAGACCATGCTGGATTATGATAAAACAAGATACTCATCAAGCCTGCAAGAGATTATGGCGTATAATGTTCGGGATTATCTGTTCTATAAATGAGTGACAATCTATCTGAAAAAAGAAAAGGAATACTTGTGGCACCTTAGAGACTAACCAATTTATTTGAGCATAAGCTTTCGTGAGCTACAGCTCACCTCTGGTTAGTCTCTAAGGTGCCACAAGTACTCCTTTTCTTTTTGCGAATACAGACTAACACGGCTGTTACTCTGAAATCTATCAGAGTGTATTTGAAAACGAAAGAACCATTTAAAGAAGAAGAAAGTGAAAGGGGGAGATCAATAACAGTTTTCTGACTGGGTGCTTAAAATTCATTTGGAGAAAGAAAAGCGGGGGTGGGAGGTGGGGGAAGTCTTGAGACTTGGAAAGAGTTGATTTAGAGTATTTTAGCCATATGCCATGAAGTCAATGGAAGAAACAGAGCCAAGACCAATAAAAAGAGTTAAACAAGGTTTCATAAGCTACAAAACGGAGTGCATTGTGTGTGGCTGCAAAACAAGAGGATAGGAAAGCCCAGGGTGGGTGAAGAGTTATGGTGTATCTAAGGCTGCAGAGTTTTACAGAGCACTTTCTTCTTTGTTTCTAGGATGGGTTCTTTTTACGCTCCATGCTTGCCAGCTATCAATGTGTTCCGTCTCCACACCTCGATGTATCTGCAATGCTGGGCTGTGATGTGCTGCAATGTCCCTCACGAGAGGGTCTTCAAAGCCTCTAGATCCAATAACTTCTACATGGCCATGCTGCTCTTTATTCTCTTCCTCTCTACTCTGCCTGCTGTGTACACTATTGTCTCTATCCCACCATCCTTTGACTGCGGCCCATTCAGGTCCTTCACATTTTATATCCATCTCTTTCTTAACAAATAGGTTATCTCATGGTATGACTACTGTACAGTGAATGACATAACTAACACGAACTTCCTTACTAAGTGGTGGCACTTTATAAACTATGCTAATTTTACTTGTGCATAGGACCATAATCTCTGAAGATGAATTAAATGTGAGAGAAATGATTAACTATTTAAAAAGTATTCACTAACTGGTGAGACAGAAATTCTTTTTTTAAAAAAGTTTCTTACTAGTGTGATCAAGTCTGAAATTATATGTAAGGAATAGAGAACCATTCTGTTAGAGATACATTCTCTACCTGCTTGAGATGATCTGTTAGAGTGTAGAATAGACTCATTGCTTGGGAGACAGAACATTTAGAATAGTACTGCAGAAAGGGATCTAGCAATAGCAGAGGGGAAGACTAGATGACTGAATAGGGCTTTTCCATCTCAAATTTCTGAGACTCTCTGCAGTACTTCAGGGAGTTAGATTCAGTAGCACTGTTATAATATATTTCTGGTGCTGTGAGTCATCCTCTGACATTCTCAGGAATGATGGAAAGAAAGGGTTGACAGCAATTGTGTGTAAATCCATGCATATTGAAATAAGAATAAACAGTATCCCAGATAACGTGGCCTACATTTTCAAAAGGGACTAGTGATTGTGAGCACCTCAGTTTTCGGGTAGCCAGCTTGAAACACCTGAAAGGGAATTTTCAGAAGGTGCTGAACACCAACTCTTCACCAGTCTTTAAGGTGTCTCAGGTTAGGCATCCAGAATCACTAGTTGGTTTTGAAAAAGATGGCCTACATTCCCCTGCAGGTAGGTTGCGGCAGAGGGGGATATAGCTAAGAAGACATCTGCTCATCCAAGAACCAACTGATCCCACACCCTATTCTTCACCCTGTGCATTGCAGAAGTGAAATACCAGGGGAGAAATCTTCAACATCTCTGTTTGCCATTTAGTGTGACATATTACACTAGTAAGCAAGCAATAGTTAGACACGACATTTAGATTTTAAAATGTTTGAGTCTTTGATATCTGCTTGCAAAAATGTGTTAATGGAGTAAAAGGAGAAGAGCAGTAAAATGGAGATCTGGTTTCCAGTGAAGGGCTTGAAAAATTCATTAGTAAAGTGATCCCAGTGCATCTTCTAAAGGCACAGAAGTCTTGACGCCTTAGCTCTAAAAGTTCCTTTGGGTATAGGCAAATCATTCAGGAGATGTTTTCCAGTAGTGTGTCACATCACCATCATTATATGGGAGAAATGTATGAAATAATAGCAAATCTGCTGAGACACGAAACTGGCTGGATTTCACAGAACTGATACAAAGCAGGTGATACTGATTGACAATTTTCATTTAGTAAATCAGATCATAGAAGACATAAAGGGTGACATCTGGGGCCTGGTCTCTGTAACTGCAATCCTGGACCTTGTGTAATTCAGGATTAGATAAACTAGAACAGCTTCAGTAAGATTTCCTCTGCCCCACTCCCCAAGGAATGAAGTTGCATGAACAAGCTACCACTGTTAACTTTTTCTGTGCTGCTTTAATATGTTAACATGTATAAAAAGTAATGTTTTTCTTAAAATCGGTTCAGTAAGGAGCATTTAAATAATGTGAATGACAATCACTTATTGTTGGGCCCATCTCTGGTCTGATAATATGTTGTATGTTGATACACAATGCTACACTGGCATTGGCAGGGTTTATGATACAGGGTTAATTTTTGTTTTTAACAGTGGGAAAACCAGAATGTTTGAGGTCATTTCAGAAACTTTGGAGAATGACTTCCCTTCCTGGTTTGGAAAAGTATTTAATTATGCTTCTAACCCTGGACTGATCCTGCCCTTCATATTGCTTATGGTGTAAGTACAGTATCTTAACTCTGATACTGTAGATAAAGCTTTCCTATGTGAATCTCTACCCAATTCCTTTCATGTCAAGCCTCCACCACCATAGTCCACTGGAAACACAGTCAAGTACAACACTGATTGCCTTGTATTGAGGGCCTTGAAGTATTCATGACCCTTTTTCTTGATCATAATTAATGTGTAGTTGCACAAAGGGCAGGCTTCCCAATCTCTCTCTCTTGTTCAATGGCTTAATTTTTGTTTTGTTTTGTTACCAAAACAACAAAAATAATTAAGAAGCAAAAAAACTATATGGGGTCCAAACCACAGCAAATTTAATCAGTCTTTTGGGCAGAACTGCACGTCATAAAACCTAGCATGTTTAGTAGAGAACTCTCAGAAGTGCTATTCCCCTGATAAAGAGCTTTCTTTAAGCCTGTTTCTGGGCATCTTGGGTTTTAGTATAATAATAAAGAGGCTTGAAAAGCAGCAGAACTACCATCATCATTTTGCTAAACTAGGTGTGAGGTAAGAGTTGGGGGCATGTAGCAGAGAAGCCACATAGAGGGCTTCCAATCTAGATTCTTTGGCTAAAACCCCCGTGTAAGAGGTGTGCAGCAAGCCATGATTGCTACCTCCTTGTACTAGAAGTTCCCTGTCCAAAGTCAACTTTTCTGAGGCTTTGGACTACGAATGGACATTTGTCCATAAATCAGTCCTGAATAAGAATAATAATCCTGATATCTTTAATCCCAAGGGACTTTACAAAGGATCACTTTATAGGATCACTTAGTACACACAAAAATGCAGCTACCTCTTGGGTGAAATTCAGTCATGATTTAACAGAGCACAGTTATACTGCCAAATATTTTAGAACAGGAAGTGAAAAACAGTAAGTGTAATAGAAACTGCAAAAGGAACTTACACAGGCAGAATGCAATTTTGAGATGAAATGTGGCAAAGACTTGGTGACAATCATACTACATACAGAAAGACTCTCAATGAAGAATATGGGTAGCTCCCATTGATTTCAAGGAGAGCAACTCATATTTTGCATTAGGTGACTGTGGCCCAAAACAAAGGCAAAGACAATACAAGGCAAACCAGAGACAACAAAATAGGGAGAAGATTAATCACTTATTTCAACCAGGAGCATGACACACTGTTAATGTCATTATAAAAACATCACATGGCTGGATATCCAGTTAGAGTTTCATTAGGTAAGAGTAGGGGGTGAAAATGTGCTAATTTCTTACAGTTATTTAACAAAGAAAATTATGCCATTTATTTGTGATTTTGCGATCTGGAAGATTATGATTTAGAACAAAAAATCAACTAGTTTTCCATGTTTTTGCTTTTTGTCTTTGCTGTCACCACAGCACTTGAATTTGCCTATTGTTGTGCAAGTTTAAAGGATTTTATAAACAACTTTTGGTCATTTGAAAAACATATTATACATCTTTTACAAGTCAATTTTGCAGAACACCCATGTTACGGAAGAACAGCTGGATGGAACTGCCTCCTTAACTACCGTAACTGAAAGGAGGCTTCTTAGATAGGGAAAGTGAATTTTTCAGTTGGGTTGTTCTGGGATCTCAAGTAGAGATGTATTTTCTTTCTCCTGTGAAGAAGCACATAACTGAACTGTCAAAACGTTAGTGTTAATAAGACAGGATAGTGGAATAAAAGCCACTCTTCATGTTAACACACTATAGAGGATAAGGACAACCTATTTATTGTTATGTGGCTTTATTAAGAATTGTGTTAGATTTTATAATTGTTACCTAACAAAATATATTCTTTTTCCTTTAAAATTTAGATTGAGTATCTATTATCTCAATGCTACATCCAAATCCTACAAGGAAGCTAACTTGGATCTCAAAAAGAAGCTACAAAGTGTAAGGATGCCATAAAGAGGGTAGAACTGTTACTTTTTATTGTTGTGAAACAGTAGAGAAATGGTTTAAGTAATTAAGGTATGTTTCCCTCTCTCCCCTTTGACCAGCAAGCTGAGGAAAACAAAAAGAGAAACAAACAAAAAGCACAGCAATCACGGGAGATGGAAGAAAACTCCCTTGAGGCTAAACCCAAGCAGCAAGGAAGCAAACAAGACTCTGCAGCAGATCAAGGTGCGACTGCTCTGAAGATGTCTGTATATTTGCTACCATCCCTCTACACTGTCTCAACTTCTTTACTTACTGTACAGTGACACCCTGAGAGGGACAGTCATGAAAATTAAACAGTGCAAATTAACCACAGTACAGAAGCTTGCAGTCACCAGGTTAATCTTTATGGCATTGGTCTTTCTCCTTCCCTTATAAGAAATATTAATCTCATTCAGTAACAATCCAGAACCCTACAGTAGTAACAAACTGCAAGCTGTATTACTTTGGACTGTTAGGCCCCAATCCAGCAAAGCTCTTAAGCAGGTTCTTAATGTTAGTGGGACCATTTGCACACTTAAAAACTAAGCATGTGCATAAGTGTTTTGCTAGACTGAAGTTTTACTGCAGAATACTATAGTAATTTTTATATTGGAATATTGAGGGCCAGGTTGTGGCTTTTAAGTCCAGGCTCCTGCAAGGGGGGGTGGGGGCTGGGGGGCGCAGCAAGGCCATGATGTAGTAGGAATCCTCAGGAAGAATTCTGGCTCAGTCAGCCTAGGCATGGTCCCGGGCTGCGTATGTGGCAGCCCTACCTGCCTTAAAGAGGGAGTGGTGTGCTCTCCCCTCTGCACTCAGGCACTACTGTCCTCATTGTCCATGCCGCAAAACAAGCACACCGTTTGGCATGATTGGCAGCAGGAGAAGTCAGGGCTGGAATGTTAGGGAGGTTGTAGGTCAGGAATGAGGCATTTCAGCAGAGCTATGTGGGGAATTCCAAGCGCATCCTGCCGAAATTGGCCGGTTTTATAATGAAATTGCTGAGTTTTGCCATCTCTCTCACACTGCCCTCACTCCTCCAGTAGCCCTAGAAACTGCCTCCACTTACTTGGTGCTGCCTTCTGTAGAGGTGGGGGCTTCTACATTCCTTACCTCAGGTCTTGGAGGATGGGAAGGGCTGACTGGAAAACTTCAGGGGAGAGCTGCTGGACCACTCCCCATAACCTCCCTCTAAGAGATGGGGTTGGCAGAGCCTGCTGGTGCTCCTACAGTCTGCGGCTGACATGCCGCAGCACTGCTCTAACAGGTAATCTCTGTTCTATGACTCAGTTTGGTTTTCTAAATACATTTTAGGTACCCAGAAAGGACGAGGTGACAAAGAGTCTAAGAAAAAGACCAGCCATCAACAGGAAGCAAGCCCCTCCCAGCAGCACGGACCTGGCCCAAATGCTCATTATTCCTTGCATGGCAGAGGAGGAAGCCTTGCTCCGCCCCCACACATAGCTGTGACTCGACCACCAGTGCCAAGAGGATATGGCATGTCCGGCTACTCCCCCAGAAATCCACGCTTTGAAGGTTTTCCTGGAGGACACCCAAGAATGCCAAGGGGCACTCCTAACTATAGATAATAGTAAAAGTGAGCTACAGGATTAAATGGTACAATCCTGGCAAAAACAATGGCCCTGATCCAGCCAACAAACGAGGTGTCCCATTGATTTCAATGCGACTCCTCCTGTGCATGAAGTTGCTCAGTGTGCCTAAGTATTTTCAGGATTGGGGGCTTCAGTACCAATATCTAACAGAAACCACTGCATTAGTCTTATTGTTCATTTGAATGTCTTGGAAGGATATATGTTGTCATGAGTGTCAAAGTGTTTCTAAGTATATAAATATTTATGATGAGAATGAAAATGTTAGTTTATTCTTGCATAAGTTTCTCAGTGTGTTTCTGTAGCATCTCATTGTTACTTCATTTATTTTTAAAACCACAGGCAATTGTCAATATAATTGTTTGGAAATTATATCTGAGTCAGTTTTACTTAAGCAGTGCATACAGCTTGTGCTGGCCATTTACAGAGAAGTGAGATTCACCTGATTAGTTTAGACTGGAAATATATGGCTACCTTTCAATAGCCAAAGCATGACCTTTAAATACCCAGAGATACTGTGCAGCCTAGTGTTTGAAGTATGTGCTTCCCAGTTCAGAGGCATTATGCAGCTGAGCTTTTAATTTTATTAAAATCCCTATTTTTCCTGTCAGTACAGTAATAATTCTTACCATATGCAATATCATACAGCCACCTCCCCAAGCACCTTTCCTGTTTTAATCTCTTTCGGACCCTTTAAAAACCCACAGTTCAAAGGTGGTTCAAAACAACTCCACAAGGACTCCCGATTATTTAGTTCTCTGACACATACTGGCCCTCTAGGCCCCAAGCAGTTCAGTATCTCTCTCCTGATTAGTCTGAAATAACACAAAACACAAACTCACAGAGTCTTCATCCCAGCTGGCCTTTACAGGATCACCTTTGCTTGGACGGAGTCCCTCACAGGCCTTCTACCCTGAAGGCCTTTCTCCCACTTACTCCTGCTTCTACAGCTGTTTTTTCCACTGCTAAATCAGGGACCTACAAACATCTGCTGGCTCCCTAGAGTTACAATTTCCCCATCCCCCACTCTCTTAGAGCAACTCCTTGCTCTTTTTTTTAATCCTGGGAACCACCTTATTCAGCCCAGATTCAGCTGACTCTGTAAGCAGGGATGGCTTAGCCCTAAACATTTCAGCCCATTGGCAAGCTGCCCAGTTACATCATTTTTTAAAAAGCATTTCATATGCAAAAAGAAACCACATAGCCCTGTCCTTCAGTATCCGCCTCCAAAATGCTTTCCAAGGTTGGGTTGCTTTACATGGGGGGTCTTAGGGACAAGTAATGGGCACTTGCTATTACTACTTAATTATTATTATTTATTTGTCTTGTGGTATTATCTGGGAGCCCCAGACATGGACCAGGACCCCATTTTGATAGGTGCTATCCAAACACAGAACAAACAGGTAGTCACTGCCCAAGTATTTACATACACCTGTTTGGCAGTAGTTACACAGCTTTGCCACATTGGCCAGAATTTGACCCAAGATATCTATAAAAAAAAATGTAAAAAAAAGGTTGGTCAATGCAGCTCTGTTTTGTAGTGTAGAAGGAATGTTAACCAGGTTTCATAAGGCAAAGCCTGGGGCAAATCTGTGACATCATGAAATAATTTAGGCTACCCTTAATTATGGTGTAACTAAATCAGGAAGTCAGACTAGATGATCATAATGGTACCTTCTGGCCTCAAAATCTGTGAGCCGTGCCCCCTTGACCCAGGGCTGAATTTGTTCTGCAATATTGAAACCAAGGGCCAGATCCTCAGCTGGTGTAATTCAGCATAACTCCATTGACTTCAACAGCCATTGGATGGCCCTCATACCATTGGCGAATAGTGACCTTAGAGGTGAAAGTCTGTATCGTAATTATCAACCCCTTTAGCCAGCCAAACCCTTTGGTCTTCCTATTTCGGGTTTCCCTCATTCTCTCACCTGCCTACAAACTGGCTCCTTTCCCCCCTCATGAAGACTGAGGTGTTGGAATGGACACTGTATCTGTGCATTTATATTGCTGTACTCATGCAGTTCTGGATTAGCATTTTGTGAATAATTTAAGGCAAAATGTAATGAAGTTCAATTATGGCTGACACTCAGATTTCCAAATTCATCTGAGTAAATCTCCTTTGATGGGTTTTCCTACGGGATTGATTATTGTTGTGGAAGAAAGGGTGGTCCAGGAGCTAACCTGGGCTAGGAAGATCCATTTGCAATTCCCTCTTTCCTCACAGACGTTCTGGATGACCTTGGACAAGTCCTTTATTTTCTGTTCTTCAGTTTTCCCATAAACTAGTCACAACAGTCACAGTCCAGGGCTAGCTGCACCGCTGACCCCTCTCAAGTCTCCCAGAGAGCACCCGTCCAACTGACAGGCTTCTTGCCTTTACTGTCCTAGTGTGGACCCTGCAATTCTCCTTCTCTCTGACCAGGTCCCTGGGCAACAGCACCATGTCCTAAGCATGATTATTAAGCAGGCCTGGCTGGATCCAGCTATGGGTGCTGGTAAAGGGGAGGGACACCAAAGGCCTTTGCCTCCCCCCATGCTTTAAATTTTTTTTTTTTAGTGGGCGGCATGCTCAGCACTTTTTAGAACTTGAACTCAGCAGGGACACAACAAAGGGGGAGGGGCAGGGGGCCTAGTCCTCCTCTCCCACCCCCTTGGATCCTGACTGGCTTAACGGTCGCTTAAGGTGGAGCCCTTCCCTGATGGAAGTGAGTGGTGTGGTGAGCTGGTGCACAGGGTTGAAACACCACTCAGATTTGTCTATGGTGGTCACTCACATGTTTGTGAAATTCCAGACATTCTGGCACTTCTGGGAACAGCACTTACTGTGTATGTGAGGTCACACCACACGGGGGACTCAATTTTCAATACTGCCCTGCTCCGCCACCATCAGCATGACCCCTGCATGAAAGATTGCGGGGATGAGGCAGCATGCTCTTCAAAATGGCATTCTCTCATTTAATACCGGCCAAATGCATGTCCAGTTTTGTCCCAGTACTGGATGGGGGACAAGCCAGCCAAAAAGACCGGATGAGTGGCCTCACTAAATTTTGCCCATTTTGGTTGCTTCTCCTGCCATCACCCACACACACTTTTGCAAGCCTTCAGTACCACTGGAGCTGGCTGCTTTGCAAGATACCCCTTCTGGAGCATGACCAACAGCTACAACAGCAATACAGCCTTTTCAAAGCAAGATATTGTTTAATCACTACAACACAAACAAAGAAGAACAAGAAAGAACATAGACTACATGGATATCTGTTTTACCTGAAGTTTAAATTGGCTTAGATTAACGTAGGCACCCCACCTCCGGGAAATTGGGAATCAGTTTGCTTTCAAATAATCTCTGCTTCTCTCTTCCGCGTGCTTCAGAGGCTGAAGTTCTTTGCATTCTGCCTCCAATGCCAAGTTCTTTGTTCTAGTCTCCCACCTGGATTTTCCCCTCACTTGTGCCAAGACCAGGTGTTGAACTCAGCACGGTCAGAGTTAAACTTCGAAAGTGGATCACACCTGCATTGTCAGTTAAGTATCAGTGCATGGGGGCCACCTGAATTTATTGTCCAGAATACCTGAAGTCTAACCACTGTTTCAATTAACCACACAATCATACAGCAAATGCCACAGTAACAGTAGTAGCCCCACTTAACAGGGATATTGGGTCAATAGGTACATGAAAGACTGAGATACTTGGATACAAAGGTAATGACGCCCACAAGAGTACCCATGATAGATAGTATTTCCTTAGGATACAGTAAGAAAGATGATCCTGAGTCTAAAGAACAATTTGGGATGTAACGTTCTATAAGAATGCAAGGCATTATTGTTTTTATCTGCTACTTCAGTTTGCTGGTGATGGACAAGAATGGGGTGTAGAGGTACCTAGTCCATCTGGCAGTAGTAGTGGGTTAATATTATTTCCTGGGCTGTAAGCCTGATCTCTGCTAACTGGACTGAAGGCTGTAAAAAGATCCCTGAGCAAACACATTTTAACATTTCTATGAATATTTTATTTTCTCCAGCTATTTCTGTGGACCCCTCACCAGTGTTTATAGGTGCATTCCTTAGTCTAGTTAATGTCCACTGAGTAGGAAAAAAATTCATGCATTTGCCAATAATATCTGTAACTATATTAAGAAACATACACTTTACAATGCTGCTACAGTGCTTCAGTGAAGACTCTATTAAGCCTATGGGAGAGCTTCTCCCATCAGCGTAGTTAATTCACCTCTGTGAGAGGTGGTAGCTATGTCTGCCAGAGAAGCCTTCCAGTTAACATAGTGGTGTCAACACTGGCAGTTAGGTCAGTATAACTGCATCGCTCAGGGATGTGGATTTTTCACATGTCTGAGCGAGGTAGTTATACCAATGTAAGTTTATAGTGTAGATCTGGCCATAGGGTCAGATTGTGAGCTGGCTTGCACAGCTAGGGATGGGGAGGGATAGCTCAGTGGTTTGAGCATTGGCCTGCTAAACCCAGGGTTGTGAGTTCAATCCTTGAGGAGGCCATTTGGGATCTGGGGCAAAAATCGGGGATTGGTCCTTCTTTGAGCAGGGGGTTGGACCGGAGGTCCCCTCCAACCCTGATATTCTATGATTCTATGCCCCAGTACCCATAATCCAGGTAGCAGGAACAAGCCATAACATATAGGGGATGAGAGCAGCCTCTAGGAGAGCGTACATTCTGCATCCCATGTGAGTTGCAGGAGTGGATAGGGTGGGATGAGGTGCAGGCATGCCGCCCATAGTACACCGGCACTGAAGAACAGGGGTACTTTGCCCAGTGCAGCAGGGGGAAATTGCAGAGCAGATGGTAACTCTCAGAGTCATTGCTTCTTGGGCTGCTTCTGAGACCGCCTCTTGCTCAGGGCTGATGTCTAAGCCATGACTGAGTCCTCAGGTTTGTAAGGGAAGAACACTGATTCAGTGTCATACTTCCACCGCATTAGCTTATGAGAAACATGAATATTAGGATTCATTGCTACACTATATACTAAATATCAGATGTTCCCTACAATATTCTGTTGTGTATAACTCAGGACCATTCTGCAGCTTAAGGCCCAGCCTGTGGGGTTTAAGCCACTTGCTGCGTTTTGGGGTCTGTGAAGGGGCTGCACCATGAGAGGGACACCGGAAGGAATTCTGGCTGTCTCAGAACTTCACTCGGAATCCAGAACTGCCCATGTTGGAGGAGTAGCTCCACCTTCCTTTGAAAAGATGCAGCTTGTGCTCTCAACTGAGCCAACCCTGCTCTGCAGACCAGAGCAGAGAGATAGAGTCACCCTCCCTCTCCCTGATCCCCTTGGGGAGGTTAGTATCCCTGGTAGTCCAAGCCGTGAGCCATTCCTCCATGCCCCAGTGAGTCTGTGCTCAGCCTCTGAACGCGCAACTGCACACCAGTACAAAGCCAGACACAATATAGTCCTGAATAGTCAAAGGTTACCCCAAGAACCCATCTAAGCCTGATGTTAACCACAGCCAGCAGAACTGAGGCAATTCTTATGCAGGGAGTTTACATAAAGGGTTATTATATTCCCTGTTGCTAGCACTACGCTCTCTGTAGTAAGCCCATAGATGCGATTCCGTGCAAGATGGGCTAGGGGAGGGGAGCTGACTGTAGCAGATGGGATTATTACAACCTATGTCCTCATCTAGCAGTTGCAGAGCAGCTCTGCCTGCACTCCACAGCTTGGGAGAAGGACTTCGTCCTCCTGGATCCCCATAGAGCTCTGTGCCAAGTTTGTTTACATGGGCTTTGTGCAGGAGAGAGGATTTGGGCCAGTTTAAATAACTCTCTAAATAAAAGAAAAGGAGGACTTGTGGCACCTTAGAGACTAACAAATTTATTTGAGCATAAGCTTTTGTGAGCTACAGCTCACTTCATCACGAAAGCTTATGCTCAAATAAATTGGTTAGTCTCTAAGGTACCACAAGTCCTCCTTTTCTGTTTGTGGATACAGACGAACACGGCTGCTACTCTGAAACCTCTCTAAATAAACTTATTCAGAGGGGTTGTTGGTAACTAATTAGGGATAGAGTGGTTGAAATAATTAACAGGTGTGTGTGAAAAACCCATGTCAGTGTCCAGGGACAGCATTGTTCCTTTCCTTAATCAATGTGTAAAGAGTGAAAGGCACAATTTGCAGATCCTATTGGAGGAGGGTGAGTGGAAAGCTCTCCTCAGAGTTGTGGCTCCATCATCCTTGCAGAATGATGTTTTACTGAGACATGTTTGCTTGCATTTATGTTATGAGAGAGGATTTTTAGGTGAATGTCAACAACAGAAATATTTGGCATTTAACAGCAAGAGTTCAGTGTAGTAATAAAGGTCAGCCAGCCATTAGTCTGGAGAACAGCTGTATATAGTGACCCATACATAAACAATCTGCACCCTTCTTGCCCTGAAAATCTGAAAAACAAAGCTCAGATACTGCAGCAGAATTTCCTTCCATGTAGTTGAAATGGAGATCAATGGAGACCTGCAGCATCTCAGAATAGGACAGTGATAGAACGTGGTGGATTAATATCTGCTTTAAGTATTGCACACAAAAATGTGCCATATCAGAGGTTTTCTTTTGCCCCTGTCTTCAGTTTTCTTTTTTTATGTATTCTTCACTGGGATCAGCTAAAACAGTTAACTTCATAGGCAATTGTGATTTAAGAAGTGTCGTTATTTCAATAGTGCAATAAAGGTGGATTTTCAAAAGTGATCAGCATTGGCCTAACTGCTCCTATAGAATTCAGTGGCTGATTTTTCAACCTAAATCCATTTGTATCGCCGATGGGTTGATGTTCATTTTAATAAGTTACAGAGCCTTGTGATAAATTACATTTATTATGCACCTTTGATTGCCTCATCTATACTCTGTCCATCTCTGCTGGGATTACTTATACTGTTTTAAAAGTCTGTGCAGCTTCCAACAACCTCTTTAAAAAAAAAAAAGCCAGAAAACTGTTTCTTTCCTTCTCCAAAGTATAGAATTTCTTCCCACAATTATACTAGTCAGAGATGCAGGAAAGACAATATTCAGTGATGGTTTAAATTGAAATATCTTAAAACCCATCAGAACTCAAAACATAATATTTATTCTACAGCTGATTCAATCTTATAAAAATGATTTTTCAAATATTTTCCCAAATAAAGATGACAAGTTCATGGCATCATAGTGCTCATGATTCACAAGTATCCAAATGACAGGTTTCAGAGTAACAGCCGTGTTAGTCTGTATTCGCAAAAAGAAAAGGAGTACTTGTGGCACCTTAGAGACTAACCAATTTATTTGAGCATAAGCTTTCGTGAGCTACAGCTCACTTCATTGGATGCATACTGTGGAAAGTGTAGAAGATCCAAATGTATCTTCTGTGTACTGGAATCATGTTTATTCATCCAAAAATTCATAACAAAAGTGTCCATTGTTTTATGCTTCAAAAAGTTTCCATTATCTAATCATAATGCAGAAACATTTCCATGTGACCTACATGACCATTCACAAATCTCAAATGCCAAAACCCAAATACGGAAAGCAAAAAGTTTTGAAACACCTTGTAGGCTGAAAGTTATTCACCAGAGCTATTCTGCTAATACTTATGGATTATCTAACTTTCTAGGTACATCTGTGGCATTCACCCCTTACAGAAATCAGAATCAGTTCCTCACCAATTCTGTGTCTACAAAAGGGGCTAAGCTAGTAACAAATGATCAAACACCATTACTTTACACCACTGAAATGGGAAAGAGTCTCAACCAGATAAGGTAAACAACAATTCTTCTAGCCCTGGAAGGTCCTGGAATAATAAAGCTTTGTATTGCAACATAATGATATACAGAGAAGCTGGGCTAGTTAGGTGGCTGAAGTCCTGTCTCTTCTATTCACATGTTTCAATGCCTACTGGGTTCGATGGGAATTATATGGATCACAGTGGGAGATTAAGGTGCCTCCGTAGCTTTGTGAATCCAGCCTTATGCCTAATCCAGCAAAGCATGTAAACGTGCTTCACTGTAAGGAATGAGTAGTTCCACTGACTTCAATGAGACTACTTATTTGTTTAAAGTAAAGCACATCCTTACATATTTTGCTGAATTAGCCTATGAACACCTATGCTAGCCTATGAACACCTACCTTTTTATTATTGTTACCCTTTTCCTCTCTCTCTCTCTCTCTACTGTTTGTTAAACTCATTGATTACATCTTGTCTTAAACTAGATTGTAAACTCTTTGAAGCATGCTGTGATAATTTGAGAATCTGTCTATAAAATTTATGAATTCTTTGTAAGATTGCGAACTCCCTTTGTATCTTTACCAAGCTGAAAACTCCCTTTTGAACGTGTGGGCTAGTTACCCTCTCCGTGATCTCCTTGCTTCCATGCTGGACTGAAATGCCAAGGTGTAGTGATACAGAGCTGACAATAGTCTTTTGTTAAGTACTATCAGCACCTGCATAGGCCTCACCTGGGGAGAATGAAAAAGAGTAACTGCATCCTAGGGAAAACCAGCTTTCTCCATCTTCCCTCACCAGGGGACTAGGGGCAAAAATTCTTCAAGCAGGACAAAGAGACAGGTACCAAAGCAAGAGGATAGAAAAGGACTCCTAAGGGGAAGACTCAGAGAACCACACAGGAAGTTTGTTCAGGAAAGGGCAGAGGGATGGACCTGCCAAGGTACAGGAGGTAGCTGGAGGGAGGAAAGCGCCATGTTTCAAAACCAAAGCCAAACACTGTGAACGGAAAGACCCTGCATGGCCTCAGACAACTCTGAGTCCAACCCAAAGAATTCTCTGGAATGTTGAGGAAACTGAGGAAGGGAAATGTGTACAGGGCTTATTATTTTTGTAAGGGGCTTATTCTTTCACCCACTTACTTCCCTGGTCCTTCTCGCATGAACAGAGAGCAACAATACCCGAAGTCCAAAGGTGCAAACAATTTTATTGGGAAAAAGAAGAGGAGTACTTGTGGCACCTTAGAGACTAACCAATTTATTTGAGCATAAGCTTTTGTGAGCTACAGCTCACTTCATCGGATGCATACTGTGGAAAGTGTAGAAGATCTTTTTATATACACACAAAGCATGAAAAAATACCTCCTCCCACCCCACTCTCCTGCTGGTAATAGCTTATCTAAAGTGACCACTCTCCTTACAATGCATATGATAATCAAGGTGGGCCATTCGACATTGGTGAGGCCTCATCTGGAGTACTGTGTCCAGTTTTGGGCCCCACACTTCAAGAAGGATGTGGATAAATTGGAGAGAGTCCAGCAAAGGGCAACAAAAATGATTAGGGGTCTGGAACACATGAGTTATGAGGAGAGGCTGAGGGAGCTGGGATTGTTTAGCCTGCAGAAGAGAAGAATGAGGGGGGATTTGATAGCTGCTTTCAACTACCTGAAAGGGGGTTCCAAAGAGGATGGCTCTAGACTGTTCTCAATGGTATCAGATGACAGAACGAGGAGTAATGGTCTCAAGCTGCAGTGGGGGAGGTTTAGATTGGATATTAGGAAAAACTTTTTCACTAAGAGGGTGGTGAAACACTGGAATGCGTTACCTAGGGAGGTGGTAGAATCTCCTTCCTTAGAGGTTTTTAAGGTCAGGCTTGACAAAGCCCTGGCTGGGATGATTTAACTGGGAATTGGTCCTGCTTCGAGCAGGGGGTTGGACTAGATGACCTTCTGGGGTCCCTTCCAACCCTTATATTCTATGATTTCCAGCACAAATCCAAGGTTTAACAAGAACGTCGGGGGGGGGGGGGGTTAGGAAAAAACAAGGGGAAATAGGTTACCTTGCATAATGACTTAGTCACTCCCAGTCTCTATTCAAGCCTAAGTTAATTGTATCCAATTTGCAAATGAATTCCAATTCAACATTTTCTTGCTGGAGTCTGGATTTGAAGTTTTTTTGTTGTAATATCACAACTTTCATGTCTGTAATCGCGTGACCAGAGAGATTGAAGTGTTTTCCGACTGGTTTATGAATGTTATAATTCTTAACATCTGATTTGTGTCCATTTATTCTTTTACATAGAGACTGTCCAGTTTGACCAATGTACATGGCAGAGGGGCATTGCTGGCACATGATGGCATATATCACATTGGTGGATGTGCAGGTGAATGAGCCTCCGATAGTGTGGCTGATGTTATTAGGCCCTGTGATGGTGTCCCCTGAATAGATATGTGGGCACAGTTGGCAACGGGCTTTCTTGCAAGGATAGGTTCCTGGGTTAGTGGTTCTGCAGTGTGGTATGTGGTTGCTGGTGAGTATTTGCTTCAGGTTGGGGGGCTGTCTGTAGGCAAGGACTGGCCTGTCTCCCAAGATTTGTGAGAGTGTTGGGTTATCCTTTAGGATAGGTTGTAGATCCTTAATAATGCGTTGGAGGGGTTTTAGTTGGGGGCTGAAGGTGATGGCTAGTGGTGTTCTGTTATTTTCTTTGTTAGGCCTGTCCTGTAGTAGGTGACTTCTGGGAAATCTTCTGGCTCTATCAATCTGTTTCTTCACTTCCGCAGGTGGGTATTGTAGTTGTAAGAATGCTTGATAGAGATCTTGTAGGTGTTTGTCTCTGTCTGAGGGGTTGGAGCAAATGCAGTTGTATCGCAGAGCTTGGCTGTAGACGATGGATCGTGTGGTGTGGTCAGGGTGAAAGCTGGAGGCATAGGTAGGAATAGCGTTCAGTAGGTTTCCGGTATAGGGTGGTGTTTATGTGACCATCGTTTATTAGCACTGTAGTGTCCAGGAAGTGGATCTCTTGTGTGAACTGGACCAGGCTGAGGTTGATGGTGGGATGGAAATTGTTGAAATCATGGTGGAATTCCTCAAGGGCTTCTTTTCCATGGGTCCAGATGATGAAGATGTCATCAATATAGTGCAAGTAGAGTAGGGGAGTTAGGGGACGAGAGCTGAGGAAGCGTTGTTCTAAATCAGCCATAAAAATGTTGGCATACTGTGGGGCCATGCGGGTACCCATAACAGTGCCGCTGACCTGAAGGTATACATTGTCCCCAAATGTAAAATAGTTATGGGTAAGGACAAAGTCACAAAGTTCAGCCACCAGGTTAGCCGTGACTCATTCCAGGGTGCTGGGCATGGTCTGTATTCTCAGGAAGGGGTACTAGATACAGGATCCGTGCCCTAAGAGTATGCCTAGCAACCCCAAGACAGAGACAGTTCAGACTCTGGGAGGATTAATACTGCAATAATAAAATAAAAAAGACTAATAAACAGGCAATTTAAAATTAACACTAGTGAATGAATACTTAGCTATTACTTATATTCTGATAGCATGTCATCAAGTGTGGGTAAAAAAATACATCAGTCTAGCAAAAAAGAAAAGGAGGACTTGTGGCACCTTAGAGACTAACAAATGTATGTGAGCATAAGCTTTCCTGTAGCTCATGAAAGCTTATGCTCAAATAAATGTGTTAGGCTCTAAGGTGCCACAAGTCCTCCTTTTCTTTTTGCAGATACAGACTAACAAGGCTGCTACTCTGAAACCTATCAGTCTAACAATTAAATCCACAGGAGAAAGCCCTGGGAAAAATATATGTTGGAGAAAAGTACAGCAGAAATCCTTGTATTTTTTTCTTTTATATTTGCTGATTAAAAAAACGATCTGGCTCAGAGTGAAAATACATGTGCATTGGTGTTTTTGCCAGCAGAGGTCACAGCAACACAACACATTACAGTAGTCATAACATAGAAGCTACAATATTAAAGGTAAAACCAGTGCAATTTGTTTACTTGAAACCTGACCATTTAAAAATAATTTATGTTCAATACCTTGTATTTGTTTTGTAAGAGATTTTTTTAAATAAGGTTTTTGTTAACCAGAACAAATAGTTAATTAACAGAAATGTTGGGGTTTTGTTGATAGTGTTGAGTGTAAAACCAGCTCACTAACACTATTGTTCTGGGGTTATATAAAAAGAAACTGAGGAATAAGGAACCGAAAAGGTCATGTGACAAACCTAATCACTAGAACTGGGCAAATTCTACAGCAATTTCCCTCTAACATTTGTTTGAATTTTGAATGAAATAATTTCTGATGTAAAAAGAAAAGGAGTACTTGTGGCACCTTAGAGACTAACCAATTTATTTGAGCATGAGCTTTCGTGAGCTACAGCTCACTTCACGAAAGCTCATGCTCAAATAAATTGGTTAGTCTCTAAGGTGCCACAAGTACTCCTTTTCTTTTTGCGAATACAGACTAACACGGCTGTTACTCTGAAACCTGAATTTCTGATGTGTTCACCATGGAATGAGTTTACTGGCCTCAATGTTTCATAAATTCACAGGGGTCAGATGGCCCATTAGGTCATCTAGTCTGACCTGTGTAACACAGGCCATTGACTTTCATCTAATTACTCCTATATTGATCCCAGTAATGTATAATGTTAATAGAAACAGCAAACCTTAAGCAAATACTGGCAAATATTCACAGAAAGTAAACTTTCAAACTCATAAACATGAATTTTTGCACTCACAACCTGATTCTAAGAGTTACACTCATGCAGTGAGGGAAGAGGAACAATATGCCACTTGACCAATGTCCAAACTAACCAATCAGTTCAGCCTGAATTTTACATTTTGCCTGACCAGTACTCATCTCCAACCAACTACAGACTAAGAATCATGCCTAGAAACGATTGAGCAAATAGTTTCTAGTAACAAAACCTAAGCTGCTCTCAGAAAAATCGTAACGAGAAAAAAGATGAAATTCATTGAGCAGGCTCATCCTTATGACTTATGGACCAAGTTCTACAAAGAACACAGCAGTGTTCTGGCTCAAGTTAACTGTTCCCAGTGGCCCAAACATCACAATAAACAAAACACCACTCAAAGAGATTGATTAAAGTGAAGGCTGAAGCTTTTATTAGGTATGATGTACCAAAGCTAGGAGAAGAACAGCCAAGTGGCTCCTACCCACATGAACTACCCAGCAAGAAGAGCCTAGTCCAGTTTCCAAACAAACTATCATCAAGGCAGAGAAATCCTAAAGAGGAGGCAGCTTCCAGCCCCTTCCTATGAAATCTATCCAGGGATCAGGACCAAAACCCCCCAGATTCCACCTTACTTTCCCTCATGCAAGGGATAAGTATTGAAATGTGAAGTGCCTCTTTCTGAAACTGAACATTGAAGTCTTGCCTTGTCATGCAATACATGGCAAGGGTCCAGCCATATGCCACCCAACTTAGCAACTCTGACTCCCTGCTACCTCAGGAAACCTACACTAGACACCTGCCGAACAGTTGCAAAAAACAAACACCCCTTCCATCCCCTCTAACCAAACTTCCTGTGTGCTGTAAGGAAGACTAATAACCCCCCACAGCTAGTTGTCATTCTGCAATGTGGAAAATGTCCTCCCTAGCCCCTTGAAAGGGTGTTGTCTGAAATCCAGAGCAGAGTGGGAAATCTAGCAATAAGAAACCCCAGAGAAGGATGGATGGGACAAACAAAGCAGTTATGAATGGCAGCCCACACCCAGCAGGAGGAATATAAGTTTCCTGATTATTAACAGATGAAGCACTGAACTCTGAGATATTAAGATAACTGTTTTATTATTATTTTCTCCATTTTAGACTTTACATGGGGCTGTAATTTTCATGGTCTATGATGTGCCAGAGATATATCACAAAATCCCATCACCCTGTTTTTTAACATCTCTGCCAAAGCAGTGGCCATTTCTACCTTGCTTACAGTCCTGGCTAGCATTTTTGAAGCTATCCGCCGTTGTTTGAAGCATGGTATCTTTGCATTTTTTGTTTCTCGTTCCAAGGCCCCTACAAAGCCATCCTGTTGGTATCCTCAGCTGCACAGCCCAAGATTCAGTGCACACACTTCTCTCTTCCCCACATCTGCCCCAAATAACTGCTACCCCAGGGGTACAGCTCAATGAGGGATGGAATGTAAGGGACGGGGTCACGTATCCAGAAATGCAAGTTTGGAGGCAGGGTAGGAAATGGGAGAATTGCATATGAAGATTTCCTGTTAAATGGTCCAGCGTGGCTCTGCACTGTGCTCTAAAACAGTGGTCCTCAACCAGGGGTCTGGGGTTCCTGGGGGACTGTGAGCTGGTTTCAGGGGGTCTTCCAAGCATGGCCAGCATCAGACTCACTAGGGTCCAGGGCAGAAAGCAGAAGCCCAACTGTATGGGGCAGAAGCCCAGGGACCTGAGCCCCACCACCCAGGGCTGAGGCAAAGCCTGAGCAATGTAGCTTCGCAGGGACCACTGTGGCACCAGGCCCCAGGCAATTGCCCTGGTTGCTACCCCCTAATGCTGGCCCTGGCTTTTATATGCAGAAGAACAGGTGTGACACATGGGGGCCATGGAGTTTTTATAGCATGTTGTGGGGGGGCCTCAAAGAAAAAGGTTGAGAACCGTTGCTCTAAAACATCATAAACTTGCCCTAAAGAGATAACTGTATTAAATATATTTGTATTTTAAATAGGGAAAGTCCTTCCCTGCCTCCAAAAGTAATGATATCCCCATTTCCAATGCATGGCATTTACAAACCAAACGAGTTAAAGTAATGTCATACAATCCCCTGCTGGAAGGCTAAGCTCTCCTTTTATATAAATCCTTCTGCAAATATTCCTCTAGTCTACTGATCTGTCTCTAACTATTGCTGCATTTTTGTTGAGCAATGTATTTTTATTGAATTGTGGCAAAGTCAAGAGTATATAGAGTAAATGATAAATAAAATCAGCTTGTCCTGGATTTGGAATCAAGTTTCAACTGGACAAGTCTATGAATCTAAGTCACTGCTTGGCTCATTTCCTCTTTGAAAGCCTCATTGCTATGTAGTGCTGTGTGCCTTGAACATTGTGTCTCATGCAACCTGGTCACAGTATTAGCTTCATTTTCGTGGCAGATGAACTGATCTCTTGTGTAATGAAGGTATTTCTCCTGTACTGACAGCTGGAGAAAGACATATGCAAAATGTGAACGTGTCTTTAAAATTCAGTTTAATCTTATCTGGCATCACACACTAGAAAATGCTGTTGTCATAACTGTATGGCTATTGCAGGACACCACTTCAAAGCAGTTAAGAGTGGTTGGGTGCCTTATCTGGTTGCATTTCCATAGTTTAATATGTCAGGATTTCTTTTAAATTTAACCTTAACACTGAATTTCCCAAGTTTATAATGCTTGTTTTGGAGATTACTACAACATCCCTGTAATCCCCCACCCCCATTTATTGATATGTATGCTTAATTTGTACTTCCATTTAATGTAAGTTTTCTCTAGGATTATAGAGAGCAATCTATAAATCTTGAGGTCTTGAGCTTTTGGATGAAGGTGGCTGATACATGTGAAGAAGTATTATTATAGGTTGGGATAGGTGAATCTTGTGATTTAGTGACATCTGAATGATGCCACCACTGATAATGTAGGTTAAGCAAGAGGGAGAGAGAATGTGTGTGTGTTTGCATGTGTAAACAAGACCACCATTGGCCTCCTTTTCTGCCCCTTTACATAATCTATTGACTCGTAAATCTTCTCTACTGCATCTTCTACCTCCTGGAACAGCTTTTGTGCATAGAATCATAGAATATAAGGGTTGGAAGGGACCCCAGAAGGTCATCTAGTCCAACCCCCTGCTCGAAGCAGGACCAATTCCCAGTTAAATCATCCCAGCCAGGGCTTTGTCAAGCCTGACCTTAAAAACCTCTAAGGAAGGAGATTCTACCACCTCCCTAGGTAACGCATTCCAGTGTTTCACCACCCTCTTAGTGAAAAAGTTTTTCCTAATATCCAATCTAAACCTCCCCCACTGCAGCTTGAGACCATTACTCCTCGTTCTGTCATCTGATACCATTGAGAACAGTCTAGAGCCATCCTCTTTGGAACCCCCTTTCAGGTAGTTGAAAGCAGCTATCAAATCCCCCCTCATTCTTCTCTTCTGCAGGCTAAACAATCCCAGCTCCCTCAGCCTCTCCTCATAACTCATGTGTTCCAGACCCCTAATCATTTTTGTTGCCCTTCGCTGGACTCTCTCCAATTTATCCACATCCTTCTTGAAGTGTGGGGCCCAAACTGGACACAGTACTCCAGATGAGGCCTCACCAATGTCGAATAGAGGGGAACGATCACGTCCCTCGATCTGCTCGCTATGCCCCTACTTATACATCTTTCTGCCTTCTCAATTTCCCACTGAATTTGAAGGCTTATCTGAAAACATATCTTCTCCCATGACAGTAGGGAGTCTTGATTTCTTTCAACTGCTCCTGTTTATTATTTTTTACTTTGCAACTTTATTATTTAAGCCGGTAAGACCATTAAAATATGAACACGATTTGGCCCTGTGTATCTTATCCACATCAGAAATCCCATTGACTTCAGCCAGGTACTTGCGTGCATAAGGTGAGCAGGATTTGGCCCTTGTTTTCTGTGCATTTTATTATGTAAAAGTGCAGGTGTGCACTCTTTCTCTTATGGGGCAATGGTCTTTTTGCATTGGTATTTCAGAACAGCAAGTGATTTCACAACTGCTGCAATGAGTAAAATTTAAACAGATATTTTCTGTTTAATCATGTAATGGTTTATTTATACAATGAGAATTTCAGTTTTAAATATTTAACTTGTTTCTGGATTCTCTCAACTCTTGTGCTCTTTGTTCTGCCCTCACATTTGTTATACATTTCCCTGGTTGGATGCCATTATTAAAAGTCTCACCTTCAAAATAATTTATTCTACACAACATTCAAAAAGAAAGGTTTGTTTTAAAGATGACCGGTTGGTTTGTTTAACGAAAAGAGAACTAATTGGAATCTTGTTGGTTCACATTTCAACTTATTCCAAGCCTTTCAGATGAAGTATGCTTCTTAAAATGTAAAACAGCAACATTCCAAAGTCAACGAAACAACAGAACTTGATGGACAGTTCATTCTTCTGCCTAGAGCTTAGCAAGATTCAAAGGGGATTGGATATTCATATGAACAATATGGATATCCAGAATTATTAGTTTAATTCTAACAGCTTGGGAAGGGAAGAAAACATCATGTGTCAGGGCTTAAACCAATTCTAACTATTAAGGATTAAGACGAGATCTTCTCAGAGAGCAGATTATCACACATCTACCTACGATAGGGTTTGTTGCAGCTTCCTTTGGAGCATCTGGATCTGCCAGCTTTTGGAGACAGATGAACCAGGGGTTGGTTTCACTATGGCACTTCCCATGTTCCTATATCAGCCCAACTCATGTGCCTAGTCATGGATGGTGCCCAATTCAATACTCACTGATGTCACTGGCAGTATCTCCATTAACTTCTCTGAGTGCAGAATGGGGCATTTGGTGAAACAGGTGCTTTAAACAGATTTGGGAACTTCTAGCATTCAACACAGTACACTGCCAGAGAGCATTTTTAATGATCTGTAATAGTTTTTTATGTAAGTGTTCCAATGCAAAAAGAGTAATTTAAATTTCTGAGTCAAATCCAATCACCCAGCTCTCCTTCCAAGCAGCTGATCTGGGAGCTAGGGAAGTGGAAAGGGGAAGGAAGGACAATCTGAGGTTGCAGTACATGTCATGGCCCTAATACGTATCCCTGGGGTGGGAGGTGAAGGGAAGATCTGTTTCCCTCCCTCTCACCATTACAAACATTTCCTTTTTACCAAAGCCACGTTATCAGGATAAATTGTATGTCATCCCATTCTGTTCTGATAAATAGATTCCACTGTATCTATAACATACCATATAATCAGATATCTAATAGGATTATTGATACATAAATTACAATGTGTACATGGGTCACAGGCAATCGGTACTTATTCTACATTTCATCTATTTCATGTATGTGCACCCTTTACAAGAGAGTGCAACAAATACATTAATTTAAAAAAGCCTTTCAGCTAAAGAAGGGAATATCTTGAAAAAAGAGTCACCTGAGACGTCTCTGGTGCTACATGTACCAATAGTACTATCCCTAGCCACAAAGTAACCACCTGGGAACCACAATAGAGGCATCAATGCCCAGTCATTCCAGGCTTGGTATTTAACAAGGTCTGGGGAAGTGACAGATAAAACATCAAGGTTTAAAAACGGTTCTGCTTGATTAATTATGGTGAGTACAGCATCCTCACAAAAGAAAGCAACATCATGCAATCACTGAGACAGGAGCATCTGATCAGACATGATCAGTCTTACATCAATGCATAGTCTAATATGCAGACATTTTTCTTTTTGCTGCAGGAAACTAGGACATATCTGAAGAGGAACATGGTGACTCAGCACAAGATGAGAGCACTGATTGGGGGTGAACCATAAACTGTAAGACACAATTCATATTTTGTTGATAATAGAGCCTAGGTTCACTAATGATAATATTGTTTAACGATAATAGTTCCAAATCATTTCAGTTGATAGTTTCCATTTATCTATTAAGGCATAAATAGAGAACTAATGAAGATCAATCTTTTAGTAAACAAATTCTGAGGTGACCTGATATGCACTTTGATAAGTGTGTTTCTTAGCCCTTGTGAAGTTTCTGTAACCAAGAGCAGCCATACAGTTGCCCAGCCATAATTAGTAAGATGAGTCCAATGCATTTTTGTGCAGTCAGAGTTAACATTCTGCATATCTCTTGGCTGCCCCTTTTAATAACACTAATAGGGTATTTTCCTCAACCACATTAAAATGGAACATTATGGAATATATACTACCTGTGACAACCCATGGGAAGCAAGCTCATCAGGAAGGGAACATGGTGGTAGAAAATGACTTCAATTTCCCCTGTGCAATGGGGACCATAAGGGAGGTAGAATAGTTTAAAAAGTAGGCCATATTATTTGAGAAGGGTGCGGCCCTGGAGTGCTCTTATCCAACATCTCCCCCCAGTAACTCCCACCCATCAAGATCCCCTGGAGCTCTGACAAGATTCAGCATTGTTCCCCCCCTCCCCTTGCCAGTAAGAACCCTGAGGGCAGCTGGTTGCACTTACTCTCCTTCAGGGCGAATCTTCTTTTGGGGTACATGGCCCATGCAGGTGCAAGGAGATGTAGCTTACACTTACCTGCACCAATGTTTCTGAACCTGTCACACAAACTTTCCTGTGTTTTACTGTGCCCCTGGGATCAGAAGAACTTTAGTCTGAACATATGTCTTACTAGTGTGAAGTTAACAGGAGCTAGTGGGTGGTCAATAATTTTGAATATCAGGTTTTGTATTTAAGAGTCAGAATATAGATTTAGGAGCTTGACTTTAAGCTTCTCCTTTTTTAAAAATCATGGGTACTCTGATAATCTGTAGAGCAGAGACAAAATCACTCACCTGTCTCTCACTAAAACATCTGCCAAAAGAGAAATGATAGAGTGGGGAGAATATATAGTAATTAGTGTATTAGAATTGAACAAGTAATTTGCGGTGAGTAATTTGCTCTATGAATTTAGAACCCTTCTCTTCATGAGGAATTTCTGCAAACCGATCATGATTTCCTTTAATTTATTCATCATTCAAATGTATTCATTAAATTATTTTTATCCTGTGGATTAACCATGCTGTACATGTTCGGTACCCAATACTAAAAAGCTGTGCTCTATTGGTTAGTAATGATTGATTGCATAAGCCAACTAGCATTGTTTCTGTTCCCTGATTTGATGACCTGGAGTGCCTGAAGAAGCTAGTGGGGCCCTCAGGGGGAGGCAGACATTCAGGGAAAGGTAGCAGATAAACAGGATTAAGGATTCCTTTCCGTGCCAATCAGGCCATCCCTGAGGCATCATTCTTAGAAAAATTAGACTAGTAGAAGTACTGTCTGGGTGCAGCATTCAATCAGTTTTCTAGCTTCAGTCACACGAAGTAATTCCATATACCTGCACAGTGCTCGCTGCAATGGACAGTTAGATCCTTGCCTGACTCAGTTGACTGTCTCCATTCCATGAAATCTTGTCCAGTTCCCCTTGCTGCAACCAATCCCATAAATTAGACCACAGCCAGTGTAACTACTCTCATGCCTGAGTTTACCTTGCCTGTCTTCAAGTACTCAAGTGCGTGACCTTAACATACATTCCCATGCATTTTATTGTGCATAAAACTGATCATTCACAGAAAAACAAGAAGGGGAAGTGACTCTGGCTCCATAGTATTCATTTTTCAGTCTGACTGAATATTTGTAGGCAATTATTGGGGAATTCTCTAAATTCTACAATTTATCGAGTCCCTCTCCATGGTAGTTTCTCAGAAATCCATTTCTTATTTTGCTTTTACTATAGAATGGCTCAAATTCTGGTATTAATGTGGAGTAATTCCATTGATTTCAATGAGATAATAAACCTCATGCTTAAGGGTTTAAGGCAGTCTCTAACTATTAAGCATACTTTGCATAGCAGGTTATTCCATATCTGCCTCCTGTGGAATTCTTGAACCTTCCTCTGAAGCATCTGTATGGACCACTCTCAGAGACAGATATTGAACTAGATGGACCATGGATCTGATCCAGTCTGGTACTTCATAGACTTTAAGGTCAGAAGAGACAATCATGATCGAGTCTGACCTCCTGCACATTGCAGGCCACAGAACCTCGCCCGCCCAGTCCTATAATAGATCCCTAACGTCTGGCTGAGTTACTGAAGTCCTCAAATCATGATTTAAAGACTTCCAGTTACAGAGAATTCACCATTTACACTGGTTTAAACTTGCAAATGACCCATGGCCCTTGCTGCAGAGGATGGTGAAAAATCCCCGGGGCCTCTGCCAATCTGACCAGTGGGAAAATTCCTTCCTGACCTTATATATGGCAATCAGTAGACCCTGAGCATGTGGGAAAGACCGACCAGCCAGACACCTGGGAAACAATACTCTGTAGTAACTCAGAATCCTGCCCATTTAGTGTCCCATCACCCACCATCAGAGATATTTGCTGCTAGCAGTTGTGGATCAGCTACATGCCATTGTAGGAAGTTTCATCATACCATCCCCTCCATAAACTTATCAAGCTAAGTCTTGAAGGCAGTCAGGTTTTTTGCCCCACATCTCCCCTTGGAAGGCTGTTTCAGACCTTAATTCCTCTGATGGTTAAAAACCTTTGTCTAATTTCAGCCTAACTTGTTGGTGGCCAGTTTATATCCCTTTGCTCTTGTCTCCTATGTTTAACAGAAACACTCCAATTTACACTGGTGCAAATGAGAAGAATTTGGCTCAAAGCTTTGTTTACTCAGTCCCATCCATTTATGTTCCATCTATCTACGCAACTCGTCCTTTGGACCTGCTCATTTATCTGATTTCCCCCAATGTGGATTCAAAATATTCATTCATTTCACTTCCCATCATGTCCACAAACAAGCAATATTGTGGATGAAAATTTTGGTTGAAGTCTCTCCTCTCTATATTAAATTCTTAAATTACTTTGTGAGATCTTACATACACATCTTGAAAATACCAGTCTAGAAAAAGTAATGTATTTTCTTTCCATTCTGACTCTGAGATCTCATGAGAACACTGGAGTGATGTCAGGAATGGCAAAAATCATTACTATGTTGGATAATGGAGGGTTATTAATAATTTTCCCTCTTGATGCCAGATGACTGTAGTGCTATTAACTCAGATATTAAATTGGGCTTGCACATTTATCTTTGAAAAAATATCAATAAATGGACCTGAACCTAAGTACAAGTGAGAAAAGGTCACTAGCTCAATAAATTTTCATGCCCATTCATCTGAACTAGAAACCCAATCGAACAGGTATTTTAGCTATGCTGTCTAGTGGTACTTAAGAGAGCTAAGAAAAGTTAGATCTCAAGCCCATTTTCTGTCAGGAGTAGTCTATATTTAATCCTCCTCTTCCTCACATGCCCCATAAGAATCTGGTGATGTTTATCAATTGATAAGATTTCTTTGTGGATCAAGAGAGGAAAATTTTGATAAACAAATAAAACCCCTATCAAATAACTTATTTTCACCACTCCACTTTTCCTGACTGAAAATAAGGGAAGAATAATCCAATTATTTCTCCTATTAATTGTTTCTAAAAGCTTTAGGTTAGTGCTGGTTAGGAATTTTCCATCTAAAATTTGTTCAGTGGAAAATGCAGTTTCTGCAAAGTAAAAATTTTCTGCAGGGTGCATAAAGCATTCAGTCATAATTATCAAGGCATTTGCTATTATTTAATCATCATCATAATAGCCTATATTGAGCAAAGGCTGGTGCAGCATGAGGCACATAAATTCAAATATTTACTCTTTTTCCGTCATATCATAATGGTGGCTATTTGTCTGTCCTGTCCACAAGTAATATTTGTTTCTGATGAAACATGAGAGAGCCCTCAACACATTCAACCCATTTCTGGTAGGTAAGTCTCACTGAAGTCGACTCCATACCAACATGTCCAAGGGGTTTGTTTCCTCAAGCTTGCCTGTTTCCTCTTTGGAAAATTTTGCTACTTTATCTGTGTTCCACCCTCCACCCCCAAAACCCCTGTTGTATTTTGGCTAGCACATACAGTGAACAGGGAAATTTAGGGTATGAGACCTGGTAGTAACGTGCAAAAGCAGCTGTGGTCTCTTCTGCTTTCTAGGTCAGTTTATTATACTGTGGGTGAATCATCTGCGTCGCTGCCTTTGACGACTGTTTCATTAGCTGGAATATCAACAGTCAACCCATTCTATTTCCAGGTCTGTTTATTGGACCTGTATGCCTGTCCAATATTTCATACACCAAGTGATTTATATCTTTCCTTCAAGACTGTGTAACACTTTTACTGAATCAGTTTATGTTGGGCTTTCAGCTTTTTAATTTTTTGTTTCCAGAGCAGTTTATTCATCAAGCCACGGTTTCTTTCTCTGCCAGGCAAAGGCTATAATTCAGCCTCTAAGAACTTTCTTTAGGGCCTCCCACTAAGTTCCCAGAGAACTATCATTCCCAATTTTCAGAGAGCCTGGTTTCACTCTGACAGTGATGTTAAAGTGGGCTTTTCCTTAAAAGGAATGATTTAAATGTCAGGTTTTAGTAAATGGGTATTAGGCAGTCTTCAAGCCAGTAGAACTGGCCCATACCTTCCATGAAAAGAGGGGACATTGCAACAATCATGCAGGTCTAACAGGTGGAATTTTCAGGAGGAACCTCTCCTGGAATGGATACTGGGGACTGCTGAGAAGCCAATTTAGTGGCTTCATCTTTTACAGCATTAAATTCAAGCTCCTCATCCTCCCCTTGAAAGCCCTATATAATCTCACCCTAATCCTTAGCTCTGTTCTCATTTGCTGGTCTTGCTTCTTAAATTCCTGCAATTTCTCTCACCTTCTTTTTCTCCCACATGGGCTTTTGTACAGCGCCCTACACCTAGACCAGTTCTCCCTCCTGTCCCCTTTTTGGCTGCCAAGTTCTTGTGTTTCAAATCTCTCCATAAACCCTGCTTCATTAGGAAATTATCTTTTTAGCCACACCAGTAACCCCTGCACCCACAGTGTCTTTAGTGGTTTTTTCCATGACTTGCCTTATATCTTAGGATCTGAACCATCAGCTCAGGTGCTAGGTAACCAGGGGATTCTAACAGCTACATTTATTTGGCCCTAATTAGCCTGCCTCTCTTGCCATGCCATACTGCCACATCTGTGGTCAGCAGCAGCCAAGCTAGATCCCCCTCATTATAAAAAAGAGGGGACAGCTGGCAAGGTGTTCTCTAGCAGGGCTGCAGGGACTCTGGAACTCTCTCCCCCATTGGTCTGAAATAGTCTGAATTTGGTGATGTTCAGGCATACTGCAAAAGACAGCTATTTGAGAGGGCTGCAGGTATGCTTCCTATAATGAAAAAAGGGTGGAAAGGAGTTTTGAAGGTAGCTGGCTACATTCCTGTTCAAATGATTACTTGAATGCTGCTGCAATTTTATTGTATTACTAATGGTGTGGCATGGGTATGCCAGCCCAAGCATACACTGCCATGCCCAGTCTCCTTTAACTGGGTTTATTGTCCACACATAAGCAAATAAAAACATTCCCTTAACTCACCAACTGTCCGAATGGTTCACAGCTGCCCCACCCAGGGTCTCTGGTGATCCTGCGTTGAGTCATACAGCTTCCCAGTGGCAGCCAGCTCTGCTACCTCCTTAGCTTCAGGGACCCACCACAGGTGTTGACTCTACACCTCTGTAGTTTCTACTCCCCAAGCACAGCCTGTCCCACTTATTCCTCCCTTTCCTGCCCTCTGACAGGTCTTTATAGCCTCAGGAGTAGCCCTTCCCCCTTTAATTAGCTCAACCTGGTTACCAACTCTGATACAAGGGAGCTATGCCTGGTCTACTTAGAGAGACTAGCTGTTCTGTGACAGATAAATGGGTGTCTTTTTATTATTTAAATCTAATATATAAAATACATTTGGTAGGGGCTTCAGGAGTAATCAGTTTTCAGTTTTGAAGACAGGCACCTCTCCTGTGAACCTTACTCTAAAATGGTGGACACAACTTCGCAGACCTGCTAAACAACAGATACCAGTGAGAGGGCCTGATTAGCCATTGCCTTTCTCCTCTTGTATACCATTGCCTTCAGTAGAGTTGCACTGGCAAAAACCAGAAATAACACAGTAGTGAATGAGGCTCAGAAAGAAAGGGCCTCTTTAATTACATCTGCAATACTTGTAAGCATAAGCCCTCATTTATGCATGCACAAACTAAGTAAGTACAAGCCATTATACCTCTTTGAACATGCCATTGATAAAGACTGTGCCTGTGGATAGATGAAGTCCATAACATGGTGACCCTTTGAACATTTCATTGAAAGTGTTATGCTCTCATGTAGCTCCCAGTTCACCTCCCCCAGGCTCCTGAGACCAGCCTTAGACAGGTTGTAACCACTGCAGTTCTGCTGCAATAGGTGGGGAGGGACAGAATACCAGGAGTAGACTCAGGGGATGTGCCCCCTATGTGCTCACAGCGTGAAGCCTCAACCAGAGCTTCTAGTGTGACTACAGTTAGGAGCTCTTTAGAGGCAGGGTGGGTTGTGGCTGCAGGATTTACTGCTCTGAACATCCTCCAGTTTAAACCCCTCTCCCTGCTGTGGAGAGTGCAGGTACAAAGGCCAGGGAAATTGTAGTAGTGCCCACAAAGTGGCTCTACTTCTGCTCTGTACTCTGGAGAGGACTCCTCCAGTACCCAGCTGAGTTACTCAAGCTGCCTGTTGGCGCAGGATTTGGACCTTTATGGATAAGACCTTCCATATATTCTGAAACTCTCCTGAGTTGAATGTTTGTGTCAGACAATTAGACCTGATTGACCTTCTTATGTTACCTGGGCTACAGTACCTTGGTTTGCCTCATTCAGACGTAGCTCAAATACTTTGGACAAACATATTTAGTCTTTTAGCCTTACTTAATTGCTAAAAGGTGTATCTCTTTACATTGGCAGTGCTTGATAACAACTTCAGCACGATATCAGATTAACTCAGTGTTAGACATGGCTCCGCAGGAAAATATTGTGTTTTCCTCTTTGGCTGAATGGCAGGGTTTGCCTTTACATAAACATACACACTCATCTGATCCAAGATGTTTGCAAAGACAGGAGCTTAAAGCCTGTGTGAGATGCCAGCTAGCTGCATACATCCAATTTTCAAATGATATTTAGTCATTGAAAGAGGGCAAGTAGTATCACTCTCCATCTGCAAAATTGGGAACATGTTCAGGTTTCTTTTGTGCTAGAAACTGCCAAACCACAATAAAACCAGATTCAAAATACTGCATAAAGCTCTATCAGTTTTTAAAAAATATGTAGGCCAGGAGAGATACATGCAAGTATCTGAGGGCAGATTTCAGCCTCTCCGATAAGGCATAGAAACAGAGGGCTCTTTTCTTTTTCTTTTCTTAAGGTGAAATTTCAGAAAGGTGGTCACTGCTGGCTTAATTCTGCTCCAGTGGGACTTTTGCCACTGACTTAAGTGGGAGCCAACAATCATAACTTTATAAAATCCCACCTCAAGACTCCACTTTGCCTTGTGTATCTTAACAAGTCTTTAATTCTTTTTAGGATCCATTTTTCTACTAAGACTATTTTTTCTACAATTTTGTCATCTTTAAATGTTTTGCTTCATTTCCCTCTCCTTCCTTCTTTCTTTCAAGAAGGTTTTCTTTTCTTATTTGGCCTCTATTTTACCATCTGTGGTTTCTCTCTCGCTCTTTCCCCCTCTGTACAATCTCCTTCTACCATTATCACCTTGCATTTATATCACTTTTGATTCCCCCTCTACTTTTCTCTCTGCTCAATTTCTCCTACAGCCCCTTAGTCTTCTGGTGATGGGAGCTGGAATGTGGGTCCTGCTTATTCTCCAAATGTGGGTGGTGATGAGACTGTTCTAGAGCATGAGTGAGTTGATTTGGTGGTATCACCTTCCAAAAAAGGATAATATAGAATCCTGTGTAGAGATGGGCCTGGCAATGAAGACTGGATCCTGACCTTATCTTCCCCAAAGTCCAGGGGAGTTTGTTAGTATCTGGAGAAGGGGCCAGATGTGAAGTTCAGATCTGGGTTTTGGTTGCGCTGACAAATGTATCACAAGGTATGGCTACACTGCAACGTAAGCCCAAAGTTAGCAGAAGTCAGGTTAGCAGACTCTTGGTTCTATAACCTAGGGCAGGGATCGGCAACCTTTGGCATGCGGCCTGTCAGGGAAATCTGCTGGCGGGCTGGGATGGTTTGTTTACCTGCAGCGTCTGCTGGCTGCAGTTCACTGTTCCAGGCCAATAAAGGCTCCAGGAAGCAGTGAGGGCCAAGGGATGTGCTGGCCGCTCCCTCCTGCAGCTCCCATTGGCCTGGAACGGCGAACCACAGCCAGCGGGAGCTGCGATCAGCTTAATCTTCAGACACTGCAGGTAAACAAACTGTCCCGGCTCACCAGCAGATTTCCCTGACAGGTCGCATGCCAAAGGTTGCCTGAGCTAGGCTTCAGCGTCTACACTCATCTGTAACCCCAGGTTAGGAACTGGTGAACCCTGGGTCCCAATCTGGGGCTCCAGAATCTACATTGCATTATGCAGGCCCAATCCAACCACCCATATCTCAGACGTCCTAGCGCCCTCCCAAAATATGGCTGCTATAGCCCTTTGTTTGTGGTTCAGTGTAGGAAAACTTGACAGTCCATCAAACTTGACTGTTGAGAGGACAAAGAAAGTTGCCCTGTGGGATACTTTTGGCAGATTCCAAGAGCAAGAGTCCACACTGCAAAGCAATAGGGCTCAAACTTAGTCTTGGCTTGACTCAAGCTCAGACCATCCACCCCACTGAAATCCTGGTCTGAGCCCTGGGTTAGCGTGATTCGTATGTAGACAGAAGGGGAGATAGGCTTGAGTCTGAGCTCAGACCCTGGGCTTACACTCTAGTGTAGATACACCCCTAATAAATAAAATCCTCTTCCATTCTGTACTGCACAACAGCCTCTGTATTGTACATATTTTCTGTTTACTAATGTACCATATCCTGGCTAATGGACAGAGTTTATTTGTAGGGCTGTCAACGGGGAGGGAGAGCCAGTGCAACTGCCCTGGGTCTTGAGTTCAGCAGGGTCTAGGACCACTAAGCATCTCTGATAGCGGGTCTGAGCTGTTGCAGCACTCTCTGTGCCTCACAGTGCAACTCCCGGTCTAGCTGGTGGCTGCTGGTGTTGCTGCAGGCAGCCTGCAATGGGAGGGTGTGGGCAGAGGTGCTGTATGATAATATCAGCACACTGTGCCTCCACCAGATAGTATGAGGAGCCCTATTGTGTGAGAGTAAAAATAGGGGAGAAAGAGGCTGAGAGAAGGAGATGAAGAACAACAAGAGGGATCAGAAAGAAGAGGAGGGGAAAACAGTGTAGAGATGAGGTTAAAGAGAACAGTTGGAGAAAAAAAAACATTGAGGGGTGTGTGTGTGTACACAAAGTGGAGACAAAAAACAGGAGAGAGAGAGAGAGAGAGAATATAGGTGTCCCACCCCCAGGGAACCCTGCTTCTACTTCTTGTCTGTCTGTCTAGGGGTTTATACCATGTTTATGACTGCAATCCTTATTTGGGGCAGCTAGCCCCTCCCATTGCATGGCTACACTCTATCTTTAGCATGGCAGCTCAATTAGAGCTAGTTTGAGTAGATCACCTCAAGTTGCAATTTACATCTCCACTTCTAAGTGTAGACATACCCTAAATGCTGGACTCAGATTATCCTGGTCTCTGTGCACCTATGTATTTATTACAGTTTTCTTCTATAAGTAACTGTCAAAGAATTAGGTAGTTTAGCTTTCCTAGAGCCAACTTAATATATTTCTAATGACTTAAGCACATTTGAGAGTACTGCGTATTCTGTCGCATCCAAAGTGTACTATACAGTGCTCAGTGAAAACTATTGCCATTTTAAATGTCAGTAAAAGAAACAATATTAGATTTGAAGATAGATTTTAATAAAGTTTACATCCAGATTATGTGTGGAGTACTTAACACGATGAACAAATTCAACATTCTCAGCAATGTACCCAGAACAAATCTATGATTTTCCAAAGAGACAGAGAAGAATATCGATTAGATAGTAATTTGTAAGTGCTTTTGCTAACGTCATGATGAAAAACGTAAAGACAGCTTGCCATCTAATATTTAGAATAGCACATTAAATCAAACTGCACAAGCTGTATGTATTGGGAAAAAAAAAGACATTTTCATAGCACATATCTTCCATTGAAAAAATAGTCCTTTCTCAATAAGAATTTCAAAATTTGTTAGCTATGTTCCAGGCAATAAAATGTCCCTCTCAGTAAATTACATGTACAATTTCTACATTAATCTCGATCATGTTAATTTAAGCAAATTCCTTGTTTGCAAGTTAATGAATAATTTGGGATGTAAAAATTTTTCACAACGCAATTAACCTTTGCAGATTTGCTTAGTATTTGAAGATGCTAAATTCTGTCCTAGAGCAACATTACGAGTTCTTCTGTGGAATTTTGATTGTGACAGTCTTAACTTCTGTATATTCATGAATGCCATATTCTCCCCTAGATAAATGAGAAACAATAATAGCACTCGCTGCAATGCTGATCATATTAGTGATGTCTCAGAATGGATCTGCTGTAGTACTTTACAACTGGCTACATTTTCTTGGCCTCCTTGGAAGTTTTCAATCTAGCTAGGCTACTGCTGGATGCTATTTTCAACACAAAAGCAATTGCTTCCCAGGAAAAATGTGTCAAAGGGCTTCCATTTTGGTATGACACAATGTTACTGAAGCCATTTAGCACATATTTAAACTGAGCCCCAAATCAGGAACTTGTCACGACCTACACCCGCATACACTTTGCGGGGCCTTCCTCAGCTGTCTGAATTTTCCGAAGAATCTTATTCTTGGGTGAATAAAACACATAGTTAACCCATTATGGGAACTTTTAGTTAGTGACGAAACTGTATACAACAGTATGTTTAAATATTTTTCAGGCTTTGACATAAACCAACAGAAGTTAGGAAACTTAAAGTTAAATCTGACTGACCCTTAACCTATTATGGTGGCCCTTTAAATTTCACATTGTGAAATCAGGATGGCCTGTATGCTTTAACTTCGAGTTTCCTAGATGTTTTACATTTTATGCCACACTGTTTAGAAATAATTGATTGTTTTTACAGCATATTAAGCTGGGCCTTGCTACAATCTAATTATATCTTGGCTCCTATAACCAGACTGTTAAGTATGTATATGAGAAAAGCTGAGATCTGTCAACTATCAGGACCATACACTGAGATATCCTTTACTGAGATTTCTTTCATGAGGCATCTTGGCCATTCATAACATTCATTTATTTACTTTGTAACAGCAAAATTGTATAACCTTCACTGTAATGGTTACCTACTAAGTTTTCTTTTAGTTTTAGTTCTAGATATAGCCTGACACATTTACTTTCTTGTTCTCTGTGTTATTTATTACACATTTGCTTGTTTGTGTGTCTACTCCTTGAAAATGTTTTTGCCAAATGTTGTCTATAGAAATATAACATAAAATTTTATTCCTTTCGATATGACTTTTCTCCATAAATTCTCTCTATCTCATGTTTGGTTTACTTATGGCTCAGATTCCTAAGTTAGACACCTAAACCAAAGGAAACATTGCCTCCTAACTGTCCTTTTATGTCACTCCATTAACTCTGATGATGCACTCCTACACATCATGAGGGAGGAGATTTCCAAAGGGACGAATGGGAATTAGATGCTCAACTTCCTTAAAAATCCTTACTCTAGATAATACCAGTGTTTACATTATTTTTGTACATACAGTTGTTAGAAATCTCTCTCTAACAACTGTATGTATCTCCTGATTTCTGCAAAGGCTTTTTAACCTTGGTTTCTAAAGACTGTGGTTCATAAATAGCTGCCTCAAGTATCTGACATACCAAATTTAAAACAGTCTTTGATAGCAATGGCTTAAATCATCATTTGTTCTCTTTGGGTGGGATTTTCAGAAGTGCCTAGATTAGGCCTAGTTGTTCCCTTCAAAATTAGTTTTGCCAAAAGGAGCAGATTGAGGACAATGCTGAGTGCTTTTGAAAAATCCTACCCCTTATCTCTAGAAAGAGAGCATTAACTCAGATGCAGTACACCTGTACATATGTTATTTATCAAATTAATTCTGTTGTTCGATGCAAGTATCTATCTTGAGACTTAACAAAAGGGAAAATATTTATTGTTTTGGCTTTACCCTTCAGTTAACAAATTAATGTAGATGGAACATTGCTGCTGTGATATATTGGTGTTCTTTAGAAACTTGCTGCTTGTTTCTAAGGTGCAGGTGGCTGCTTTCAGTGTATGTACTGAAAATCAGAAGGCATAATGCTATTTCATGCAACAGGCTTACATGATGTCAGGTGTTTCATGATATTACTCATTACATGACTCATCACATTTGCTAATATTACAAGTAGGGATGAGTGAGCTGGCTCAGATAAACCAACAAGTAGTCCAAATGGAATATGAACCAAACTTCAGAGATTCAAATGCGTTTGGTTGACTTTTCATTTGTATGTACCTTTGCACTTTGTGGTTTGGGTCAAAACCAGAGGTAGAAGGACTGAGACTGTGAAAGGCTATTTCTGTGGCTACTTTTGAGTAAACTGGAACTGGGAAGCATTTTTAAAATGTTGTTGCCACGAGCCTGTAAACCTGGAAATATTCATCTAAACTAAAATGAAGCTCCAAAACTTTTGAAATTTGTGCCTCACTAGTTACAATATGCAGGATGGGTTGAATTTTCAAAAACTGAGCACCTAAAGTGGAATCCACAAATTATACATGAGCATTCAGGTAACTGCATTAAAACATGCATGTGTGCACGCAAAATGGAAAACTGTACCCACAAATACCAATTTTGCATATACACATGTGCCCTTATACCTCACCACAAGTGCCCATTCTTTGAGAAACTGGCTATAGTGTCAATAATTTAATTACTGAAATTTATTAAATGATTTGTCTGACGCTATATGTAATAACAGGAAAGCTCTGAACTTTAGCTGAAAAATATGACACTACAGACCCTAGGTAAAGAGTTCTAGTGAAAAATGGTGAAAGTGGTCCCCCAAAGTTGAGTTTGGGAATTCCTGGGAATGACATGCAGCTAAATCCTAGTGTACAGATCTAAAGCATTACTTACAGTTCTCGTCCATTTCCTGACATTTTAAATCCTCCAAAAGGACATTGAGCAGACACTGCACTATAGCAGTTAACCCTGAAAAAGAAAGATGACTTTACACATCATGGGCCAGATTCTCAGCTGGTGAACATCAGTATAGTGCCTTTGATTTCAGTAGAGCTATGGTGATTTCCACCAGCTGAAGATCTTAAATATACTTACCAGGTATGTCGTTCATAGTTCAGTGAAACAGTAATACGTGCATTTACAGTTGTAGATACTGGATTTGTAATACAATTTAGAGTCTTCAAGGGATAATGATAATTTTATATTTGTAACTGACAACTATAACAAATCTCCCTACTACTGAAAATCTGTGAAGTTCCGGCACCATTTTTCAGAGCCCAAGGAACAGTCAGTGTCTTTCAGGTTTGTTCTCAGAAACAAAGTCTAGGGTCATTTCACTATTTACTCAGGATATTCTGTTGGATTCTGCATGACAGTTCCAATACTCTATATTATTTACTGTTGAGGACAAGAAACCTCAGTAGAAGTGTAATTACCTATGGCAAAAATTTTTTAATGGGGCTGGAAACTAGCAGAATTAATAGTGTGGGCAGAGGGAGCCTTCTACTGGTTCAACTGATTAGTTGACTCAGTCCTCCAGGATTTTCAACTGAGTGATTCTTCATTTCTACCGCTTCTAATTCTCTTCTCTTTCACTGCCAGGTCCCACTGACTTCAACACTGGCAAGTGAGGATTAGGAAGAAAACAGAGATTTCCACAGAGAACAACATTTATTTGAGACTAGAAAATATATATTTTTTTAAAATTACTCTCTTCAAATGTTTTTGGTTATTGACTACTGGGATGCTTCACACTGGTTCTCTCTCTAAAGGGTTTATATAATTTTAAATAATCTAAAGAAAAATACCTACTCTTGAATCAAAACCCTGAAATTACTTTTGTAAGAAGGTGCATTTGTTTGGGTTACCGGTAACCATGTATTCTTTTGTGAATAATGTAAGTCTAATTGGACAGGGGACTGGTGCTAAGTGTGTGTTGTTTAAGATCCAACACAAAATAAGGCCAAGCTTTGAGTCCTTGAAAAATCTGTCTACCCCTTTGACTACCATGTGCCACTTCACTGGTGCACCCCGGTCACTCTCAGTGTGGAGAACAGCATTAATCATTTGAGTCTCTCTCTCCATTCAGCTCATACCCAGGGTGCCACTCTACCAAGGTTGATGTCTGAAGCATTTTAAGAGAATGGGCTTTTTAAGGTAACGTGAGAAACTGAGTTTTATGAACTAAGTTTATATTGTGCTACCACAGTATTGTGTATGGAGAGTCCACCAAGTCACCTGCACTTTCTAACTGGCAGATTCATGAGAAATACTACATAATAGCAAATGAGGTATTGGAGGGCAAGGGGAGGGAATCTGCCTCGCTGGAGATCAGAAAGGGTTAGAAGAAAAAAAACATATATAGTAAGTCACCCAATAAAGTGTTGTTCAAATGGCCTCCTATTTCAGCTTCGGCTATGTATAAATATTATCAATGAGGGTTAATTAAATCATTGTTACATACCATACTGTTCCAGCCTGAAGAGCAGTTGTAAATGTCAATGCTTTATCAAGGTCTCTGGTAAAAACTGCTGCTGCTAACCCATACTGAGTATTGTTTGCCCTCGTGATAACTTCATCTACAGTTTTAAACTTCATGATTTGCTGCACTGGCCCAAAAATCTATTTCAGATCCAAAAAAAAAAGAAAAAAAAGAAAAAGAAAAAGAAATAAAAGGTGGTTAAAATCTGTGGAAACTTCAGTATGGTTTATTGTTTGAAATAATTTATTTCTAAAGTATTTATTTCTGTCAGAGGAGCCTTATTCCTATGTTATTAGTCAAATCAAGAACATAGACTTTAGGGCATGATAACTAAATGTTCACTACTATCCTAAGTGTAAGTGAGGTTAGAATAATATGGAGTCGACAATTAATTAAAGTAAGATGATTGTAAACATGAAAATAATTAAAGAGAAACAGAAGATCATTTAATACCTAACTTGAAGTTACAGGATGTTACCACATCTGTACAGTGTTCCAGTGAACTCTTAAATTATTTATTTTTGGTCAACTCCATTTTTAAAATTGAAAAATACATTCAATTTTTCCTCTCATAAACCTTTTATTAGCGTTTTATCTCCACAAGTGCCTGCACAACTAAACAAAGAAGCCAAGTAAAATAACTAATTCTACTCTCCTTCTGGGTGTTAACTATTAAACAGGAAAATATTCCATTAGACTCAGCTCTTCTTCTGTTATTGGGCAATTAATTTAGCTCCATGTTCTCAGCCAGAAATTGCAATGCTGCACTATTCAGTACTTCTGTAACTAGGGATAGGGGAGTAGTACCACATAGACTCAGTCTTGCTCCCACCGAAATGAATGGGAGCTTTGTGCGTGACTTTACTATAAACAGCATCTAGTTCAAATTCACATTCCCCCCAAATTAAAATAGAAAGTCAACCTCTGAGGTTCAAAATTGTAAATTAATCTTGAACATTTTAAAATGGTCTCTGTTCATCCTGATTTCATCTAGATCAGTGCAGATAAAAGAGAGGCTATTCTTGCGGGAGTGATGTCCAAACGGAAACCAGTAAATCTGGTGAGGATTTTTAAACCGCTCTCCTGTTGCCCCTGGTCCCTCAGGATTCATTCTAGAGGCACTAGGGCTTTTTTATTCACTTTAAATTAATCTGTTGACAGCCAAATTGTGAACTCCTTGTTCCGGGGGGAGGGGTGGAACAGCTACTCAACAGAATAATTCCACTGAAGTCAATGGGACTACTGTAGCAAATAGCTGCTCATCAAGGGGATCAAGGAGTTCACAAGCTGTCCCTGAAAGATTTGTTTTCTCTGTTATGTATTACCCTAGATCTGGCAGTACAGGGTGATGTAACTAAAAATTCCAACCACTGTACCTGTTGTCTCATATAGACTAACTGGAACCTTTTTTAGCCAGGCAGATTATTCTCCCTTTCCAGCACTTTTCATTGAGTTGACTAAGCTAATGTAAGTAACTAAGAAAGAGATTCTAAACCGAACCAACCTAGAATGAAAGATTTATTGCAAAAATTTTTATCTATCAAATTGACCTTTTAAATGGATATTTTGTACAGACATTTAAGCAGAGAACTGCATGTGAAAGTACAGACTCTCATGAATTTATTTACCTCTTCTTTGGCGATGCGCATATCATCTGTAACATTAGAGAAAACCGTGGGCTGGATGAAGTAACCTTTGTCTCCCCATGGACCTCCTCCACATTCCAGTTTGGCTCCTTCTTTTTTCCCACTCTCAATTAAGTCAAGTATTTTATGAAACTGCTCCTTATTAATCTAAATGAAAATATATTGCAGGAGGGATAAAAGTAGCATGTACTGATAGCAATCCCTTCCCAACCCATTAACAATGTTCCTTAACAATGTTGTAGCTTCATTAAATCTTACATGTTGAAATGAAACAGCTGGCAAGCCCCACAAATTTTTTTGTCTTTAACTTCTCAAAACTTTACAGGCTTTCCCCATATATATCAGTAATAAGAGATATAAGCACAGTACGAAGGGTTAAATGTTCTAAACAAGTTGATATTCTGGTTGCATAAAAAATAAAGATTCTCCTCTATAAAATACATTAATTGCAGACTTCTCTCAGTACTCTGAAATCTGTGGGATTACTATTGGCCCGTGCAAGTGGGCATCACAGAGATTGATCCTGCAGTCTTAATATAGGGCCCGATCTAGCACCCACTGAAGTCAGTGGGATTGTTTGGGATCAAGTATATAGACAAGCCTTCCCAAGAACTGCTGGATTGGTCACACTCTTTTACTAACACTAGTAGAGGGGGAAAAAACAGAGCAGAATTTGAATTCAGTACTATTTAATTTTGTTCTATCACTGGAAGTTGCTGGAATACAGAATAACTGTTGGCATTGAGCTTGAATGGTGGTTTATTTATTGTGTTACACCAAAATCAAAAAACAAATGAAAGTAACACCAAGCATATATCAGCTTGGCAGGTCCATCAGAGCAAGATGTGGAAGGAGCAGACATTTACAATGGGAATGCAACTAAGACAAGACATTCCCAACAAAATGGCAAAGTTGATAACAGAAAATAGAGTTGTACCATGTTAGAAAGTTATTATTGTGGCAGCAAAATAAACACACTATTGTCCATTCCTTCCTGGAGGGAAATTTTGTACAAGTAACTCTGCATATGTTTCAAAATATAAAACCAACACCACAACTTGTTTCTTATAGGTTGAGAACCTTCCTATCTTGTCCATTTTCTCAGTGATTTTTTTCTGTGTGTTTTTGGGGTTCAGCCTTACAAACACCCAGTCATTAAGACAATGAGACTACTCCCATGAGTAAGCTTACCCCTATCCATTAGTGTGGATAGAGTCCTTACTCTGGACAGCACAACGCTCAGGGGGAAATCCTGGTCCCAGTGAAGTTAGTGGCAAAACTCCCATTGATTAAATTCAGGTAGGCACACTATGTTTACTTTTGCCCAGCATTTATCAGCATTCTTATTGAGCAGTTTTCCCCATTATTATATCATTTTGCTGAGGAGGGAAAGGGAGTTCTATCTTCTTGCTTAAGATGACACCTTAGAGAGAGGAGGTGACAACTAAACTCTTGCTACAGAATTTGACTTCAAGCCAAATCTCACTGTAATACTGACATGATTTGTCCAGTTCTTAGAATTGTCAACTGCTAACACCATTGTTTACAGTTATCAGGGTTGTGTTCTAAAACCTTACTGGTGGAGTTTCTAAGTAAGGATTCACTAATAAAGTATACACAGACAGCTTTATCTGGGAAGAAGTTTTTCTTCTTTTTCATTCTTTGTGGTCTGGTATCATAATTCACCATGGATGTTTTGCACCTCATCCCTTTTCCACACAGTAGAGAAGTGGTCAGGAGAGTTGACTAAGCGAACAGAAGGACAAGGCAGGAGGCTAGACGCTTCATCTTAATCAGCTCTAGTATTATCATGCTCATTCCCATAAAACAGTGTTTTTAAAAGGCTTTGGAGAACACTGGATCATTTTGGTCTCTTTTGTGAGGTTCCAAGCTATCCAACAAAACTTATGATTCAACAAAACTTATGATAAAAGCTTGAAAATATTTATGAGGATTAAAGTCTGTTTCACCCCCCGCCCCCTTGGCCACCCGTGATACTTTTAAGCAGTTGCCTTATTGTACACAATAGACATATAAGGTTACTGTTATCCTAGTGGGCAAAATATCTTTGATATGTGCAACATCAGGAAGAATGGAAAATGTTGAATTGAAATAGTTGGATGTTGCTGTCAGCTGTGTCCACTTTCCAAATTAACTCTTTGGCAACTTCAGTTATAATGTAAACTAGATTGTAAGCTGTTCAGGAAAGACTCTGTTTCATGCTATCTGTTTGGATGGCACCCAACACAATGGAGCCTTAATCTGATAGAGGCCTCTGGACCCTATTGTAATACCCAAATAACAATACGTGATGATGATGTGTGAGTCAGTGTGCATGTACATATGAATGAATATGTGAAGTAGTGTGCTCCCATGAGTACCACTGTGCAGGACTCAGAAGGAGATACAAATCAGGATGCATGTAATTCACCTCCCAAAACAACATCCAGTGTCATAACATTGACAACCAGAAATAAAACTGTCATGACCAGGCTTGTCCAGTGTAGGAGACAGGTTTCACTGAGAAGCTGGGAAGCGCTGCTTCCCCATAGGATAAAGCTCTCATTCCTAGCCTTACATGGCTGTTTGTTTGATAACACGCTTGGAAATGATATGACTTTTGCATATAGAATCTCAGATAGCAATCTTGCCAATCCTGGGTATTGGGCTAAAGAGGGAACATTTCTCTCGCAGGTCCATTAAAAAATATAAAATAATATGAACCTGTGTCTCCTACATGTTAGACTTTGGCTGGAGACACCGATTGTCTAAATTCTGATTGGGTCCTTTTGATGACATCACACCTGCACACAAATCTCCAGTGGAGCCCAGTGAGACCAAGATTTTGCAAACTGGGTTCCTCATACACCAGAATTAGTGGCCTGTATGGGAGTTGCTGAGTGCTCAGCACGTTTCAAAATTAACCCTCTTAGGATACCTAAAAATGGACTTACAAACTTTAAGCACCCAGTTTGCAAAATCTTGGTCCTGGTACCTCAATAATGTAAAGAACAACCCCCACCCCCGAGTCTCATTATATTTAATGGATATGGGGGAGGAGAAACAACAAAAATAAAAGTACCATGAGAGAGTGAAGAGAGGCAGCTAGAGTAGGAGGGAAATGGGCAAAACTAAAAGTGAGAGTTTTAAGCACCTCCTCCCGCAAAGTGCACAGCTACTCTTTCAACTCCAGTTTCTGGCCTTCCTGTCACTTTTAACTCAGTTTCCAGTACAAAAAATGTCAATATTTCAATTGGCGCATTGAAAGAAGCTGCTGCATCACAAACTGCTGCTGCCTTTTGGACTGAGAAGAGGGCCAAAATAGTTCAAGGAACTTACAGAAAAGAGGAAAGGGTTTGACATAATTACTAAACAGTACACACATTCAGGACAGTAACAACAGTAACTGTTGTTCACCATGTTCGGTTGAATCCCAGTCCATCCCTTTTTCAATTCAGTTTTGAAAAACAGTGTAAACAAAAGGACAGTACACTGATTCTGGGGATAAAAGCTCTGCTGGCCTGGGAGGAAGATAAGGGGTGCTGGTGAGCTAAGAATGAAAATGAGGGTGAGAGGGAGATGGTGGGAGTGGGGAGAAAAGGTTTTTTTATTTTCCATTTAAACCTCTTCAGAAATGTACCTTTCAGCAGTTTGACCAACCCTTTTGATTGTTGTTTGTTTTCCTCTTTCATATCAAGCAGGAGTACTTAATTTTAAACTCAATACAGCAACAATAACATGAGGGTGGCTTCATGTTAGCTCAGTATTAATCACACACTAGACTAAGAAACAGAAACACACCTTAGTTCTCTCAAGTTCATTGTTATGAACACCACATTCCTTGGCCTTGGTGTTTATTCAACCCAGGATATGGGTTGTTACTTCACTAACAGGGCACACCTTTCAAACTCCCCAGCTAGGATGGTTTTGGATGTATTTTTCCATCTTTTGTGATGTCTTTGATTATTCCAAGTGTCAGTACAGTTGCCAGGAAGAGGAACATTTTATAACCATTAATTTTGGGGAGTTTTCTTTGTTCAGCTCTAGCTTTATCATCTCTAAAATGATACTTAGATTCTATGAGGATCAGGTACACAATGAGTAAAAAAGGTGTATTTACAGTACATATCCTACTGTGCCGACTCCCATTTTAGTCATACTTTAGACAAGGAACAATTTAACAGCGCTATAAAGTAACCTAAAAAGAATCCTTATCGGTTGCATAGTGTTATATTTTAAAATATGCTTAATTGAATATTTATGTAACAGGTCACCACCAAATTGTGATACAATGTGTTTTAAAATTTGCAATATTTTGGGGAGCAGAACTGGAGAAGTACAAGAGCCTTGGAGGAGTGGGAAAAATGTCAGTAACTTTGACTTCTGCACAGATGTTCACTTATAATATAGTGGTAGTACTTGAATATATTATTGTTAGAGGTCTCTGATTAGTATAGATGGGTAATAGTAATTTGAACTTCTACAATGGCCTTCGTCTGAGTTTTCTCAAAGCACTTTAGGGGGTGGGTAGGTACTATAGTATTATCCCCATTCTATAGAAGAGGGAACTGAGACAAGGAGGTGAAGTATGTTGCCCAAGAACCTTTAGTTAAAGGTAGTAAGGCATAAAATGCAGGTCTCCTGACATGTAATCCTCTCCAGGACTCTAATTAATAATAGAATATATTTTAAAGCATGGTGCCTGTCACAGAAGCCCACTCACTCCAGGAACCACAGCCTGCTCTTTGTGACTCAGCCCTCCGGCCAGGTTCCTATGAGCGTTTCCCCTTCTGGGGCGGGGTGGGAGGGTGAAACAAAGACGTTCCAGAACAAATTGTCCCAGGTAGTCCACTGTCCTCTGCCTGGTCTGTGCCATGTCCCCAATGGCTGGTAGGGGAAACCGAGCTCACTCTCTACTCCGAGTTCCAGCGCAGGGACCCTCTAAACAGCAGCCAAGGTCTACACTCCTATTCCTTGCTCTTCTGAGCCTTCTCCTATCTTCCTGACTTCCCCCCTTTTTGATTTGCCAGCCTCCCAACTCTCCTCCCAGGGAATAAGTGGACTATCCTCTATAGTCCTAACATACCTCCATTCTCTCAGGGAGTGACTACAGCCTACTTCCCTACAGCCTCCTTCTGTTGCCAACTACCTGGCTTTATATAGGTCCCTCCTGTTCCTGTTCAGTTGAGCCTCATAGCTGATTAATCACTCCCTGCTCCCTGGCTGCTCCTCCAGGTGCTGCCTATAGGTTAATTAGGCCTAATATACCCTCTCAGGGCCAGTGTGGGGAGTACACCCCCCTCCCAGTGCCTTTTTGCCATAGCATTACAGGACCATACAAAGTTAGGTAACTATAACTTACCTGGGGACCTTGATTTACACCACAAGACAGAGGATCACCAAGGATAATTTTCTTAGCTCGCTCAACACTCCTGCGGACAAACTCTTCATAAATAGGTTCTTCCACAAAAATCCTAGAGCCTGCTATGCAACATTGACCCTGATGGTAGAACAGACCAATGTGTGCAAGTTCCACAGCACTGTCCACTGCAATGAAATGAATATTTAGTCAAATCTCATTTCTTTGCAGTCTCTACATATACTGGTTTTGAATGCTCACAATATTGCCTCCCTTTGTCATACCACCTCATTGGTAAAACTTTCCACTATGTGGTCTTTTAAAGCACAGATGATCCCTCTTACATGTATCCAACACTATTCCTCAAAAGACTTCTAAATATGATATACTTAGACAAGTGCACCTTTGACTACATAGTACAGAATTTTCATTCCACATTTTCTCATGATGCTGGGTCAACAGTGCCAAAAGGAGCATTCAGTTATGGTATGCTGAAAATTATCAGCTTTCAGCTATCCATCTTCCTGAGTTAGCAGCACTCTTGCCATTGGTTCAGAATCTCATGGATTCATGTCCCATAACAGAAGTTAGTATCAACTTTGGGTACAAAACTACCACACGATACTAAGGGCTGACACACTGACAGAAGTTCTGTCCTTCCATGGATGTCAGACCAAGGTCCCTTTTTCCAGTTTTTAAGTGAAAATTAAGTTAAAGATCCTGAGGCATGACTAGAAAAGAATGAAGGATCCCACACGGGTACTTGACAAATGCACAACGTTGTACACACAAAAAAGAAACAAAACACCAGTGATTTAGATACATTGTCTAAGACCACAAAGCAAAAGAGGAAGGTAGCTATAAAAGGAAAAAAGATATAAAGAATTACTAACAATCCGCATCCGCAAATATAATATTAGGACTTTTCCCTCCAAGTTCCAATGTAACCCTCTTCAGATTACTCTTTCCAGCAGCTTCTTTGATCAGTTTGCCAACCTAAAATGTAGCACAAAATAGAATTTAATCTCAACGTTTTCATAACAAAAAACCCATAAAACTTAAAAGTGTTGCTCCATCCCCAGCTCTCACTTTCCCAAAAAAGTGAAGGTCGGGTTAGTAGCTGTCCAATATGAGAATCATTGAAAATATTTTGAGGGGGGGATCAGATGGTGGGGTGGGTCCCTGAGTTTTATGTCCCCCAGGAATTCCCCCATATCCCCAAACCAGAGATAAGCCCAGCTCCCACTGATGCATCTGTGAAGGGCTATTCTGTAGCTCCCTCACGTGGACACAGTACCTCCCTCACCAATCGTGCCTGACTTGGAGCAGCACTGAGCACTAACATCACCTCCACCTCTGTAACACAGGCATTCTGAGGTAGAGGGCAGGAAAAGCTGCTGCCACTGTGGGCACCAGGGCTCTGATCTCCCACCTTCTCCCATTCAAGCAGCCTTCCTCTACTCCAGGCAGTGAGAGAGCCTTTTGAAGCACCATACATGGGAGGGGAGCTGTGGAGACCAAGAGTCTGTCTGCACAGCCCACTCTTCCCTGGCCCAGCTTCTACCTCTTCAGTGGGATGAGGTAAGGAGGCCCAGAGGGGACTAGAGAATATGGGAAGGGCTGACACAGTGCATGGCACCATTTTGTTTCCCCTCCACCTATTGCATTATTAAGGGGACTCCCTTGCAAACCAGACTGGAGAAGGTAGGGTGGTGATGCCAGTTTCAGCGTGAGGGATAGTGTGGTAAGATCCCTGTTGGCTTTCATTGCAGCCGGATAATTTGGGGGAGTTGATAATACCTAGATCTTCCTGCTTCCAGGAATTTATTTGCAACCCCTCTTTAAATTATTGAATGGAAACATTATCAAATACACTTTTCTTCTCAAAGAAAATTTCCTTTCATACATGAGTTATCGACGCCATCATTCATTTATGTCATGATAAATGCCTATGGCATGAGTGATCATTTACACCAGTGGTTCTCAAACTTTTATTCTAGTGACTCCTTTCACACAGCAAGCCTCTATGTGCCACCCCCCTTGTAAATTAAAAACACTTTTTAAATATTTAACACTATTATAAATGCTGGAGATGAAGCAGGGTTTGGGGTGGAGGCTGACTGCTCATGACCCCCCATATAACAACCTCACAACCCTCTGAGGAGTCATGACCCCCAGTTTGAGAATCCCTGATCTAAACAGAGGCCCATCCTGTAAAGATTCATGCATAAGTTTAACTTTACACATGTGAACAGTCCAATTGACTGTAATAGGATCACTCACGTGCATACATATGCATAAATCTTTGCAAGATTTGAGCATAGATTTCAGGTAGTTTTTCCTACCAAAATGCCATTGATGAAATTAAATAGCAGAAAGCTCCATTTGTTGAATTTTCAAATATATAAGACAACCTCACCCCCCAAAAAAGATATAAGAATAATATTTTTAAAAAGAAGACTCAAAATAGTACTGCTAAGTTAGAACCAGTTGATTCTCATTGGATTCCTTTGTTTGAAGAGGCCTTCCTAGAGTACAAACATTGTTTAGATAAGTTTGAAGTTTTCAATAACTAACAAATCATTACACAGACTTTGTTTAACAAAACAGCAGCCAAAAAAGAAAAAAAAGTTAAAATAATTACATAAAGCAAGCTAGACACTAAATCATTACTCAGAATCGGAGGAGTGGAGCGTTCCAGTTTATAGTTACTTGCATTCAGAATAATACCTGTGTAGAGCCTGTGAAAGCCACTTTATCTATGTCCATGTGGTGAGAAATTGCTGCTCCAGCAGTGGGTCCAAAACCTGGCACAATATTCACTACCCCCGGTGGAAATCCAGCCTACATTGTAAAAAACACCAGAACTATGAGTTAATGATGAAGAATGGATGAGCATGTCTATTACTTTCATTAAATTGTTTCTGTTCTACAGCTCCCCAATCATTTTTCCCCAACCACCCAAAAAGTCATTTCCACCCCCAACTCAAATATTTTTCTATCTGACAGTTCTTCTTTTTTGCTTTTCTTGCAGACTAGGTATCTTGTTCCAATCCATTGCGGACATTCTTTTGGAAAAGCAGACTCGGTTTCTGTCATTATTTCAATGCTTTTGTCAAATGGTGAAACAGCATTAATTCAATATGCCCCTCCCCAAGTCAGAAAATGTTTAATGACGTGAAAACTGGTTAATATCTTTTTCAACTTCATTAAGCCAATTCCATTCATTTGACTGGTGATTTAGAGTGAGATTCTGCTCTGGAAAGTGACTATAAAAATGACATTGTGGTGTGCCACACGGAATGGCTTGCTTCTTTCCATTGGCACAACCTGAGCTGTAGGTCTTTGGTGGTGGAAAGACTTCCTGGAGGGACTGCTAGCAAGGAACTTTCCAATACAAAGTGGGTGGATCTGGCTAGTGAGGAGGCATGTCCTGTGTACCTAGGAAATGTGCTGTTTAACCTCCCTTCAAAAGCTTCTGTTTAATGCTGTCCTCCTCCCTGGTGTACAGATTTTGGCACGAATCAAATCCATTGTCTCTCGGTGACTCCAGATGAAATTTGCTCAGTTTACAGAAAGAATGTGTTTCCACCCCAGCAAACTCCCATTAGGGTCTCAGAGTCAAGTCGGGTACCTTCTTGCTTGTGAATCCTCACTGCTAACTTAGACCCAACTGAGGTGCAAGGTAAGTGTAGTTAAGGTGGGCCTCAATTTTATAGAATGGGTCTGCAGGGCTGGCAGTTAGCAGAAGATTTTATTTTACATGAAACAAATGTGGCATGGAATCACAGAAGGTAATAAACACAGATCCCCCATGTTATCACTTTAATAGAGTCCCTTTTTAGAGTAGAACTGGGACTTTGAAATAAGAAGCCTTTGAGGCACTTAATAGTGAAATATAACTCCCAGATAGACACGTTTAATTAAGAATACCATATAGCTGAGACTCATACACATATTGTATATATTTTTTAAAAGTTATTTCATATTTCCTGTCAAAATGGCACCCTGACCCTAGTTAGCTTCTAGGCCCTACTACAATATACATGTTAAATTATAATATCAAATATAATATAAGCAGGTTTTTTAAGTAATTTTTTTAAAGTTCGGTCTTTTTAAGTGCTCATTAAAGGCACCAGATTTACATCATTGGCAACTGAAGTCCTCTGTTGCAGACCCATTCTGTGATAAAACAATGAAATCTTCTCTATGCTGCCTTAGCTGTGTTTCATCCCTAACCTAAAAGGACCAACGTTAGTGTGAAAAAAATGACAGTGTAGGGTCTATAAATCTATACCATCACTGGTCTCCATAATGAGACTGCCAATGAGGGTATCAGTTAGTGCCAACTGTGACTATGTTGTATTCTGATGTGAACACTTGTCCATGAAAACATGAATTTAGATCACCAGTTGGTTTCACATAAAGCAGCTATCAGAGTAACAACTTTTTGCCACTACTACTAGACTCAGATTTCAATAGGCAATTCAGATGCAAAAGCAGAACTGTGATGAATTTTTGTTCACAAATTTGGACTCAGAAACAATTTGACAACTTTAATAAGAATTTGCACATTTTAATGCCCTATAACTTATATCGGAGCATCCATCAAAAATATTCAATCCGGATATATTCAAACTTCAGATATACCTGAACTTTCAACAGGTGAAATTTGGATAAAGAAAACAGAAACAAAATGAACAATGATAAAACTAGATTTTTTTAAAAATAAAAATGGTAATTCTACTCCTTTGCTCATTTCTACATAAAAGTGTCGTTGTCTTGTATCAAGAAGAAAAGGAGTTCTTGTGGCATCTTAGAGACTAACCAATTTATTTGAGCATGAGCTTTCGTGAGCTACAGCTCACTTCATCTGATGAAGTGAGCTGTAGCTCACGAAAGCTCATGCTCAAATAAATTGGTTAGTCTCTAAGGTGCCACAAGAACTCCTTTTCTTTTTGCGAATACAGACTAACACGGCTGTTCCTCTGAAACCTGTCTTGTATCAGTTATACTCTATTGAACAACAACAGCACTGAGATTCTGAATACAGTTGACTCCTTATTGCAGGAATGTTAATCTTATATTTAGAGAGAGATGGTACTTCATCAAGGTCAGGGTAGAACTCAGTTAATTTTTCTTTTATATTGCTTTTCAATGGAGCCATCATCTTTATTTTTGCTGTTTAAAATGAACAGATGAAATACTTTGAGCAGTAAAAGCAATTCTCCCAAATTGTATTTTCTAGTAAAGTTTTCCATTGTGACTCACTATGAGCAGCATTTGGCCCTTTTGTGAATCAATCTTGTCCACTTTGTCATACTGTTATCTTTGCCCTAAACGGACTATGGGCTGTATTTGTGATGAGTCATTGTTATGAGTCATAACGCTAAAATGTGCTGAGTCAGTGTTGCCAGTACTTGGGGAAGTTACTAAGCCTGGTGATTATTGACTTTGGTGGCAGTAATCACATCCAGATAAAGTTTTTAGTTTGTTTTTATTGATCCTAACAAGAGCCAGTTTAACTGTTTCACCACTCTTCTCTGGCGTCCCTTCTATGCTTGGTGATACTCAGCAACGTTACTTTGAAACCAATGGAACGTTAAAGACTACTGTATTTGAGACATTCAGAAGCAGAGGAGGTGTATTATAGTTGGACATATTGTACATGAAGTTTGGCAGCAGTCAAGCAGTTTAATTTTATCCTCATTAATCATAAACCCAGGTGAAAAAAATATGTGTTCCGTAAAATCACCTGCATAAAACAGATCTATTACTAAGATAACCATGATGATAAACTAACCACCACTCATCTCCAAAAGCTTCTTGTTTGCTTTGAACTTTGAAAAGTATGATGCTGTTATAACACACAGTCATTTGCCAAAAAATTTAGTTTACTAGATTACTAATGTGGTGTGATTTTTTTTTCAGTAGGCTAGATTGTAAAATATGTAAGCTTTTTACCCTTCATTAGCTTCAGTGGTTTGCAGTAAATTCCATAGTACAAGGCTAGATATGCTATTTGCTATTTTGGCACAGTGCAAACTAGTTCTTACTACTGTACGGGCCTCTTAGAAAAGTATACTAGTCTGCTATGGCAAACTCACCTCTTTAATTAAAGATCCCATGTAAATAGCAGTCAGTGGAGTTTCTTCTGCTGGTTTGACGATCACCGTGTTTCCACAACAAAGAGCAGGAGCGATCTTCCAGACAAACATAACCAAAGGGAAGTTCCACTAAAAGACAGATGAGAAGATGTATCCTATTTCTAATACAACATTGTATTGCATTGGCTTTCCCTTCAACAGAAGCATGAACTGCCACATGGGCCGTGCAAAACCCACTGATTTGGATTTATGCGATTTCAGTGCACTCAAACTGGCAGTTAGAGATCAGATGAGGCTGAAAACACCTAATGCAACTCAAGCAAAGCCTGACAAAAGTTGCCCGTTTAGTGATGAAACTGGTGAGTCTTGCCATCTCCTTCTCTCTATAGTTCCTCACCTGAACTGGCCTACTGAAAGGGATGGGATTGTAACTTGCAATCTCTCACCTCCGCATGGCTTTGGTGAGTGGTTGATTGCTGAGAGTGAGAGAACCAGTCTTCAAGGAGCAGCTGGTTGGCTTGCTCCCCTTGCCGTGCATCTCTGGAGAGTCAACTGTTGGTTTGTTGTCTCACAATCAACAGGAAATAGCTTCAGGATCACTAACAGCCTATCCCTCCACCCCACAACCTGCTGTAGCAGGACTGTGAAGTGTTCATTCATTCCTGCTGGTGTCTGAAAAGGTTTACCTTCTGCTAGGGTTGGTATGTACTGCTATCATAGGGAATGATCATCATGGGGTTCATAAAGAGAGTCTTTAAAACATCCACACAGCACTGGAGAAACATCTCCTAGTCATGCTGCTGCAGATGATGTAGCTGGGGGAGGGTGGGCCAACTGTCTGTTCTTTTGAAAATATTTCATGCAGGCAGGAGGCAGTTGGTCTCTGTGCCTGCAGCCAGGGACAGAGGAGGGTACAATGTGCCATCTGGCCATCTCTGAAGATCTGTGAGGGGTGAAGCAGCCAGTGAATACACCAAAACGTACTTGGAGATTTACAACTTATTATAAGAGATGATGCAGATTGTTTTGTTTACTCCTTGTCTGCCTGTATCCATCTGTTATTTCTTGTCTCATACTTAGATTGTAAGCTCTTTGAGGGCAGGGGCCATCTTTTTTCTGTGTTTGTACAGCACCCAGCACAGTGGGTCCTCATCCATGACTAAGACTCCTAGGCACTATGGTAAGGAAATAATTTATTTTACATTCTAGACTGTACATATTTTAAACAGTGCTATATTTTGTGAGGGGTTTACCCTTCATGTGCCAAGCACCTTCTGATTTTAGCACAGCTCCTCTCAGGATCAGGGTCAGAAGCAGTCTGGCCTGAGAAGGAAGGTTCTGATGATTAAAGATCCATACATTCATTTGTGCAGAGATAATTTTGAAAGCAACTCCTTTTAAATAAAAAACTTTTTTTTTTATGTAAAGGCTCCAACTTACAGGAATAATTTGGCCACACACACCAATGGGCTCATGTCTCGTAAATGTGAAAAAGTTTCCATCTAAACAAGAAGAAAAAATAGTACACTCAGACACAAGCTTTTGTGAGAAACAGCTCAAGTATAAAGAAGATAAACTTAGTTACCAAACATAGCTACATATTCTTGTACTTATAAACGATATTTTCAAAATCTTAAGTATGCAACAAAAAAGTACATCTGGATTCAATCTGGACCTTCCCTACATGCCTCAGTGTTTGATTCTGCCCAGCCTGGCTGATTTTTTCCTAGTGGCAGCTCTGCTTCTGTCTGTGTGGTGGGTAGGCATCCTGATGGGGTGTGTAAAGCATGCCCACTCAGCATTTTTAATTCCTTCTTCTCCCCCCCCCCCTTTTTTTTTAAAAAAGTGTTTTTTAAAAAAAGCTACTCACAATCCTAGGTACTTAGACATTTTTTAATATTATATTTTAGCTGACATGAAATCCATTAAGTATAAAATCCTCTTGGTTTCAAATAAACATGTGTTTCAGTAAGCCTAGTATAGAGGTCTGTGTGATGCAAAAATCTCTGAAGTTGAAGTATTTATCACTCTTGTTTACCCTAATTCCTCCTTCAGTACAAATCTATCTATCTTAGAGAGAAGGCAGGGCAGTCAAATTCCTTAGAGTTGATCAATGGAAGGGACAACAGAATGGGCTCTGAGCTAAATCAGGTAAATTTCTTCCCTTCCCTTCTTCCAGTCAGACTCTTCCTCATCCATCCTCAAATAATGGAATCAAAGAATAGTAGGGCACCTGACTTTTTTCTGGCCCAGGTCTTAGTCTTTACTGAACCAAAGTCTTTCTTAACATATGTTTCCAATACTGTTACACTGTTATGTGTAACCTCTACCACTTATATTGCCCATTTAAAAAAGACTCTTCATATTTACTTTCACATGTAGAAACTAATATTTCTCTAGTAAATAATTAATATTGTTTTGTTGAATAAATACCAAAAATGTGAATAAGTAAGTTATGTTAACTGTGCCAAAGATGTAAAAAGAGGCATCTGATAAGCCTTAACCAACCCACATTAAATGTTTATCTGAAATCTGTCCCAAGGCAAGATATTTTTCCACATTACAGAATTTTTAGCAGGAGGCAGTTCAAAGGCATATCACATGTCGTGCATCAGGTCTGGCTTGAAAAGACTTTCTCAGAGCTACTCACCCATTGGAATGGTGCGACCTTGAACTTTATCAGCCCAGCCTGCACAGTAGCGTAAAGTTCTAAGGCAGGCTCCCACATCCATGAAGTAGGCAGTGGGAAAAAGTTTCCCACCATCCATGGATTCCATTGTCTAGAAGAAAACACATCAACCGTGTATTAATAAAGGCAGTTACTTTTTATCTAAATCACTTGTTATGGTGTTATTGGCTGCCCAAATTACATATTTGCAGCTCTGGTATATTCACTTTCTAAAAGGCAAATCAATCACTTTCTGAAGGAAGCAGAGCCACTGGAAAATCAGCTTGGAAATCTGTAAACCAGACGTTTCCCTAGGGCTTTACTCTCAGTGATTTATACAGATCATTTGATAATGGTGCATTTTAAATGATGCAGGTTCGGGGGGAGGGAGGAAACAGATTTCTGTTAGCTGAGTAAGTGAAGCTGCTCCAGTTTAGACTGAGTATTCTATAGGTGTGTATAAAAAGAGCTACAACTTGAAGCTCCTGGCTCAGATGATATAAATGGAACCATAAATACTGAGCCAGTGGGCATTCTCAGTTTGCACACTCTGCAACCGCTTATTCAGAGCTGATTAACCCTCCTCAATGATGTCCAAGGGATGCAGAGGCTCCCAGCAAGGGCAACACCACTCAGGTGTCGTTGCACTAGGATACTGTGGTTCTTCAGTATTGTGGGAGACCTTCCATGGAACCTCAATGAAAGAATGAATAATCTACAAATAATGTGAGCAGGGTTCCATTGTGGAGGGCTCTTAGGGCAGAATGGCATCCAAAACCAAACCAAAGTCTCCCAGTCTTCATATGAGAGGCCTGTACAAATGAGGAAGGGCATTTGATGAAGGGCATTTCAGTATGGAAAAATAAACACCTCCTAAACAATGGATTGTCTTTTATTAGCTAGCTACATAGTGGTAAATGAATTAATAAAATCCTCTAACTTGGTTTCTACACTCAAGCCCTCCCTCCACCTAGCCATCCAAAACATTAACTCTCAGAGTGACAAGTTAGTGATTCCAAACCTGTAATTTTCCCCTTGATCATAGGTGCCCACTTCTGTCAGTACTCCAGTCCAAGAGTTAACATTAAAGAAATCCCACGTTCCACTATGTTTTGACTTCATTTTACTAAAACTTTTCAGAATAGCAAAGATGTTATAGAAAAAATAGACACAGTTACAATTAGGGTTAGAAAGTAGGTTAATATAAATTTAAGAATGGACCTGAACATTTGCCCATAGCTCAAAATAGATCAGGACAAAGTCACAAAGTTCAGCCACCAGGTTAGCCGTGACATTATCGGGGATAGTGTTCTTGAAACTGCGGAATCACCTGATCAAGATCCTCTACAGCAAACAGGGAAAGATTAAGAATGAGCTCTCAAAAATGGATACTCTCATAAAAAAGCAACCTTCCACACAAACTTCCTCGTGGCTGGATTTTACTAAAACTAGACAAGCCATTTACAACGCACACTTTGCTTCTCTACAAAAGAAAAAGGACACTAAACTTTCTAAACTACTACATGCTACAAGGGGCCACAGCAATGGTTCCCTCAACCCACCTAGCAATATTGTTAACCTATCCAACTATACTCTCAGCCCAGCAGAAGCAGCTGTTCTATCTCGGGGCCTCTCCTTCTGCCCCTCCACCCCCACGAACATGATACCGTTCTGTGGTGACCTAGAATCCTATTTTCGACGTCTCCGACTCAAGAAACAACATATCAATCACTGAACAACATACTAATCCACAGAGGTCTCCCTACCAACACTACAGAAAGAGGGATTCTAGGTGGACTCCTCCTGAAGGTCGAAACAGCAGACTGGACTTCAACATAGAGTGCTTCCGCCGACGTGCACGGGCTGAAATTGTGGAAAAGCAGCATCACTTGCCCCATAACCTCAGCCATGCGGAACACAATGCCATCCACAGCCTCAGAAACAACTCTGACATCATAATCAAAAAGGCTGACAAAGGAGGTGCTGTTGTCATCATGAATAGGTCGGAACATGAACAAGAGGCTGCTTGGCAGCTCTCCAACATGAGTTTCTACAAGCCATTACCCTATGATCCCACTGAGAGTTACCAAAAGCAACTACAGCATTTGCTCAAGAAACTTCCTTCAAAAGCACAAGATCAAATCCGCACAGACACACCCCTGGAACCCCAACCTGGGATATTCTATCTACTACCCAAGATCCATAAACCTGGAAATCCTGGGCGCTCCATCATCTCAGGCATTGGCACCCTGACAGCAGGATTGTCTGGCTATGTAGACTCCCTCCTCAGGCCCTACGCTACCAGCACTCCCAGCTACCTTCGAGACACCACTGACTTCCTGAGGAAACTTCAATCCATCGGTGAACTTCCTGATAACACCATCCTGGCTACTATGGATGTAGAAGCCCTCTACACCAACATTCCACACAAAGATGGACTACAAGCCGTCAAGAACACTATCCCCGATAATGTCACGGCTAACCTGGTGGCTGAACTTTGTGACTTTGTCCTTACCCATAACTATTTTACATTTGGGGACAATGTATACCTTCAGATCAGCGGCACTGCTATGGGTACCCGCATGGCCCCACAGTATGCCAACATTTTTATGGCTGATTTAGAACAACGCTTCCTCAGCTCTCGTCCCCTAAAGCCCCTACTCTACTTGCGCTATATTGATGACATCTTCATCATCTGGACCCATGGAAAAGAAGCCCTTGAGGAATTCCACCATGATTTCAACAATTTCCATCCCACCATCAACCTCAGCCTGGTCCAGTCCACACAAGAGATCCACTTCCTGGACACTACAGTGCTAATAAACAATGGTCACATAAACACCACCCTATAAACCTACTGACCGCTATTCCTACCTGCATGCCTCCAGCTTTCACCCTGACCACACCACACGATCCATCGTCTACAGCCAAGCTCTGCGATACAACCGCATTTGCTCCAACCCCTCAGACAGAGACAAACACCTACAAGATCTCTGTCAAGCTTTCTTACAACTACAATACCCACCTGCGGAAGTAAAGAAACAGATTGATAGAGCCAGAAGAGTTCCCAGAAGTTACCTACTACAGGACAGGCCTAACAAAGAAAATAACAGAACGCCACTAGCCGTCACCTTCAGCCCCCAACTAAAACCCCTCCAACGCATTATTAAGGATCTACAACCTATCCTAAAGGATGACCCAACACTCTCACAAATCTTGGGAGACAGGCCAGTCCTTGCCTACAGACAGCCCCGCAACCTGAAGCAAATACTCACCAACAACCACATACCACACAACAGAACCACTAACCCAGGAACTTATCCTTGCAACAAAGCCCGTTGCCAACTGTGCCCACATATCTATTCAGGGGACACCATCACAGGGCCTAATAAAATCAGCCACACTATCAGAGGCTCGTTCACCTGCACATCCATCAATGTGATATATGCCATCATGTGCCAGCAATGCCCCTCTGCCATTTACATTGGTCAAACTGGACAGTCTCTACATAAAAGAATAAATGGACACAAATCAGATGTCAAGAATTATAACATTCATAAACCAGTCGGAGAACACTTCAATCTCTCTGGTCACGCAATCACAGACATGAAGGTCACTATCTTAAAACAAAAAAACTTCAAATCCAGACTCCAGCGAGAAACTGCTGAATTGGAATTCATTTGCAAATTTGATACTATTAATTTAGGCTTAAATAGAGACTGGGAGTGGCTAAGTCATTGTGCAAGGTAGCCTATTTCCCCTTGTTTCCCCCCCCCCCCCCAGATGTTCTGGTTTAACTTGGATTTAAACTTGGAGAGTGGTCAGTTTGGATGACCTATTACCAGCAGGAGAGTGAGTTTGTGTGTGTATGGGGGGGGGGGTGAGAAAACCTGGATTTGTGCTGGAAATGGCCCACCTTGATTATCATGCACATTGTAGGGAGAGTGGTCACTTTGGATGAGCTATTACCAGCAGGATAGTGAGTTTGTGTGTGTGGTTTTTGGGAGGTGGGTGAGGGGGTGAGAGAACCTGGATTTGTGCAGGAAATGGCCCAACTTGATTATCATGCACATTGTGTAGAGAGTTGTCACTTTGGATGGGCTATCACCAGCAGGAGAGTGAATTTGTGTGGGGGGGTGGAGGGTGAGAAAACCTGGATTTGTGCTGGAAATGGCCCAACTTGATGATCACTTTAGATAAGCTATTACCAGCAGGACAGTGGGGTGGGAGGAGGTATTGTTTCATATTCTCTGTGTGTATATAAAGTCTGCTGCAGTTTCCACGGTATGCATCCGATGAAGTGAGCTGTAGCTCACGAAAGCTCATGCTCAAATAAATTGGTTAGTCTCTACGGTGCCACAAGTACTCCTTTTCTTTTTGCGAATACAGACTAACACGGCTGTTACTCTGAAACCTATCATATGATGCTAACACTCTTTCCATTCTACTAGTATCTCAGGAGGATGTTAAACAGGAGCTACTAAAGTTGCACATTTTTAAATCAGCAAGTCCAGATAACTTATATCCAAAAGTTTTTGAAGAGCTGGTTGATCTTGCTGGACTGTTAATGATGATATTCAATAAGTCTTGGAACACTGGAAGTTCCAGAAGATTGGGAGAAAGCTAATGTACCAACATTTAAAAAAGGTAAACAGGAAGACCTGGTAATTATAAACCTGTCAGTCTGACATCAATCCCAGGCAAGGTAATGGAGTGTCTGATAGAGGACTTGACTAATAAAAATTAATTAATGCCAATCAACATAGATTTATGGAAAAAAAATCCTGTCAAACTGACTTCATTTTTTAATGAAATTATAAATTTTGGTTTATAAAGGTAATAGTTTTGATGTAATAGACTTCTGTAAGACATTTGGCATGGTACCACACAACATTTTGATTAAAAAACTAGAATATAAAATTAACATGGCACACATTAAAGCGACTAAAAAGGTAGCTAACAGGTTGCAAAATACAATCGTAAACAGGGAATCATCATCAAATGGATGGGTTTCTAGTGGAGTACTGCGGGGTTTGGTTCTTGGCCCTACATTATTTAGCATTTTTATCAATGGTTTATGAAGAAACGTAAAATCGTAATTAATTAAGTCTGCTGATGACCCAAAAATTGGGGGAGTAGTAAATAATGAAGAGGACAGGTCACTGATACAGAGTGATCTGGATGGCTTGGTAAACTGAGAACAAGCAGACAGTATTTGTTTTTAATATGGATAAATATAAATGTATACATTTTGGAACAAAGAATGTAGGCTCTACCTACGGGATGGGGGACTCTATCTGGGGAAGCAGTGACTCCGAAAAAGATTTGAGGGTCATGCTTTATAATCAGCTCGACATGAGTTCCCAATGCAATGCTGTGGCCAAAAGGGCTAGTGCATAAACAGGGGAATCCTGAGTAGGAGTATAGAGGATATTTTGCTTCTGTATTTGGGACTGGTGCAATTGCTGTTGGAATACTGTGTCCAGCTCTGGTGTCCACCATTCAAGAAGGATGTTGATAAATTGGAGATGGTTCAGAGATGAGCCACAAGAATGATTAAATGATTAGAAATCATGCCTTATAGTGATAGACTCAAGGAGCTCAATTTAGCTTAACAAAGAGAATGTTAAGGGATGACTAGATCACAGGGTTTAAGTACATACATGGGAAACAAATATTTGGTAATGGGCTCCTCAATCTAGCAGAGAAAGGTATAATATCCAATGGCTGGAAGTTGAAGCAAGACAAATTCATTTAGGAAAGAAGGTATAAATTTTAACAGTATGGGTAATTAGCCATTAGAATAATTTACTAAGGGTCATGGAAAATTCTCCATCATTGATCACTTTTAAATCAAGATTGGATTTTTTTTTTAAAAAAAGATGTGCTCTCTGAATTACTTTGGGAAGTTCTATGGTTTTTGTTATACAGGAGGTTATCCCAGAGGTCATGGAATCTATGAATTTATGAACTCTTCCTATCTAAAATGGAAGAGGGATCCAATATCACGTGGAAGGTATGGAAAATAAAAAACAAATTAAGGAAAACAGAGATGTACAAGAGGTTTTAGTAGGGGAGGAAAGGAGTAATTAGACATTATTGGATTGGCAAGTAAAAAAAAAACCTGACAGCTTCAGCTGTCTTGTGGAAGTAGCTTATTTTCCTTTTCTCTTCATAGAATCACAGAACTGGAAGGGACCTCAAGAGGTGATCTAGTCCAGTGCCCTGCACTCAAGACAGGACTAAGTATTATCTAGATCATCCCTGACAGGTGTTTGTCCAACCTGCTTTTAAAACCCCCAATGATGGAGATTCTACAACCTCGCTAGGCAATTTATTCCAGTGCTTAACCACTCTGACAGTTAGGAAGTTTTTCCTAATGTCCAACCTAAACCACCCTTGCTGCAATTTAAGCCCATTGCTTCTTGTCCTATCCTCAGAGGTTAAGAACAACAATTTTTCTCCCTCCTCCTTATAACAACCTTTTACGTACTTTAAAACTGTTATCATGTCCCCTCTCAGTCTTCTCTTCTCCAGACTAAACAAACCCAATTTTTTCAATCTTCCCTCATAGGTCATGTTGTCTAGATCTTTCATCATTTTTGTTGCTCTTCTCTGGACTTTCTCCAATTTGTCCACATATTTCCTGAAATGTGGTGCTCAGAACTGGACACAATACTCCAGTTGTGGCCTAATCAGCATGAAGTAGAGTGGAAGAATTACTTCTTGTGTCTTGCTTACCACACTCCTGCTAATACACCCTAGAATGATGTTTGCTTTTTTTGCAACCGTGTTACACTGTTGACTCTTACACCTCTATAGTCTGTACCGTATGGCAAAGATACAAATATCAGTATATGTCAGCATTAAAATTGGTATGTAAAATCCACATCCAAAGTATGACTCCTTTAAAATGTGCTAAACCACTAGTTCAAACAGTGGAAGTCTCACAATGTAGTTTCCCCTGTGTTTCCCAAGAAGTGTGACAGCTAGTTCTTCTGTTAGGTCTGACAGGACTAGTTTAAAGTGGGTACTTTGCTGAAGAAAAGTATATGTTCAGATCTGATTTTTGAAAAATAAGCTGCCCTAGAAACTAGCAGTTGCCAACTCTCAAGTGTGAGCAAGTGACCACAGCCCCTATAAATCTTCATTTTTGGTTTAAAAAGCCTTTTGGAATGCAGACAAGTGTTATTTAAGAAGACTCTATAGCCAGAAAGAAAGAGAAGGGCAAATGGAGATTTCTTTGCAGATATTTATGTATTTTTGTAGGCTAAGTATGCCGGTTCCATTACATTAAATTGTTGGTATTGTCTGCAACTGCTGACTGTATAGTTTGAATGCTGTGATTGAATTACTCTGGGTAACGTGGTTAAATCATTGTGTTATCTTGGAGGTTAGCTACACTGGATGCTATGGCTAAATTTCTGGCATCTTTGGCAGAAAAACACTGTCCCAGCTCAGGATTTTGTGAACTATTACAATACCTGGTGGTTATTTTTTATGTAGCTGATTACTATAAGACCCCATCTCTAACACTGCTTGCAATAGCAAAGTGAACATCTCAATGACAACAACAAAACTGGGCTACAGAGAAAGGTGTAGGTAAATATTTTGGACCATGTACACAGCTATTTGCAGCACTGCTGTAAAGTTTTAAAATGCATTAATGCAAGTTGTCAGCCATCTGACTGCTAAAATGTTCCAGTAAGGAGAACTCTACTAAATATTCAGAGTTAGGTGGTCCTCTATTTGCTCACCTTCTCACTGTCAACAGCAAATATGTTGCGCCTTTGGTCTTTGATCCAAAATTTGTGAGATATAAGGGAGAGAGTGGGAGGAGGAAGAGGCAGTGATGAAAATGGTGCGTTAATGAAATCCAAAATTCTTTCCATCTTTAAGAGCGGAGCTTTGCTTTTAGGCCCTGATTTAGCAATTTTGAGCATGTACTTAAAAACCATTGAAGTTACATTGATGTTAGTAGGATCTGAGTATGACTTAAAGCTGAGCATATGTTTACCTGCTTTGCTGAATGAGGGTACAAAAGTGTTGGTCATTTAAACATGCCAATTAGCAATACAAAACAAGCCAGTCAGAGACTTGGCTGAAAACAAGCACTGACATGGCCTGATTTTCAGAAGGGCTGAGCACCAACTTCTCCCACTGATGATGTGTCCTGTGAAAATCAGGGCATCAATATAAGACCATCCTTTCCCTTCTTTCTGTAAATGCTTTATACTTACAGCTAAGAGTAGACGATCTCTTTCAATTAAGTCAGCTAGTTTATTTAAGAGCCTTCCCCGTTCCGAAGCATCCATTGTACGCCATGGCGACCCAAGCTGGAAAGCTTTTCTCGCTGCCTTAACAGCTTTGTCTATGTCCTCCTGTGTGTGAACAATATGGAGATTTATTTGATTCTGTTATATAATCCTGTTTTTTTCCTATCTGTACAGCACCTTAAGTGTGCTAGGCATTTTGCAGAATAAATACAAGACATCAAACTTGCTGCAAGCAACTTACAGTCTAATTAGAGGAGAACACTCATTTTACATCAAGAAAAGGAGTACTTGTGGCACCTTAGAGACTAACCAATTTATTTGAGCATGACCTTTCGTGAGCTACAGCTCAGAAGTGAGCTGTAGCTCACGAAAGCTCATGCTCAAATAAATTGGTTAGTCTCTAAGGTGCCACAAGTACTCCTTTTCTTTTTGCGAATACAGACTAACACGGCTGTTACTCTGAAACCTGTCATTTTACATCAGTTTTTTTCAAACATGCTCACTATCACTTGAAAAGTTTCCCAGTTATATGAAGTGATATAGGAAACAGCTGAAGTCTCAAAGCCCATACATAAAAGTATATTAAGGAACTCCACTTTTAAGTCTAGATTTTCAAAAACTTACCCCCCATTTTAGCACCCACAGTTATTTGCAGGTGTAACAATCTATTTCAATGTCCAGGTAACTGCCCGTACCCACAAATCAGGCATCTAAACATCTAATGTAGCCTAAATTCTAGACATAAAACCACCCAAAGGCTTGGTTAAGGCCAGATTCAAAATATGTCCCAAAATATTTCATATGATGATCACAGATGTATTCTTTGGAAAACAAATCATCTTTGTTTTTTTAATTGGAAGTGCAGGACCTAAGCACCCTAAATCATGGAAGCGTCTGATTAATTGACCAGGTTTTAATTGCCAACCCTAAGCACTCCACAATGCTGGCACTGTCTCTAAATTAAACATGTTAACTTGTCAGCCTATGGCAGTTTTTATAATACTGTTTATTATTAATCTTTTGGCTTTCACAACAATGGAGCAATGTATATTTCACTGTGCGGGAATTGTATCTACATGGAGGGTGTTCTAGGATGCAAAAGAAGCAATTAAAGGCCTATTTAGAAATGATTTTCAGTATTTGGGAGTTTGTCATAGTTCACACATCCTGCTGCTCCTTTTCCAAGTAAAATACCAATGGAGGTTCAATTCAGCCCTTTGGTTTTTTTGAAAGAATATTTCTAGAAAAAGTAGGAATCTATCTGTAGAGCAATTTGCATGTAAAATTTAAGCAGCAACTTCTGAAAATTTGTCCCACACTGTAATTTGCCTGATTCTCCTCTCACACTGGTGTAAATCAGGAGTAACTCCACTGAATTCAACACTAGGGTAAAATTGTTGTGAAAGGTGAATCAGGCCCAATATTTTTCATCAATATTGATAACTGAAATTGAATTATCCTTCAATGACTTAGTGAGGAACAAATCATGTCACAGAGAGCCCAGAAAGCAAAAGAACCAATGCAGACCTGCTATGCAGGCTGGATCTTCCTACAGTGGGTACTTACCATCACAGCACAGACAGCTCCACAGTGGCTCTCTGTGTCCAAGTCAGCATGAGGTTTGGGGGCAGGATGAAGGAAAGGAGTGTGTGGAGCAGGTGGATTCATGACCATGTAGCTCTGCTGACCAATCCCACCTACATGGGAAGGCACGGTAGCTATGGGGAATATTGAGGCTACAATAAAGCTAATATTCCGCTAATATTTTGTAGCCTGATGGAGAGGATTCCTTCCCTAAATGGAAGCTACCACATGCATAGACCATGTAGTTGGACATTGTGAAGGGATAAGGATTTGATCCCCAATTGAACATTTATACTTTATCACGGATGAAACAACTATATACACTGTATGATGGAATGTAATCCATGTACTGATTTAGACATAATGTTTTCCTACGAGTGTAAAAATCAATGGTACACAATGTCTCTATGGTATTACGCCCCACCCCTACACTCAGCATGAATACCAGGGGAAATGCACAGCAGAATGAGGGAACATCCACCCTACAAGCCGATTGAGTAGCCTTGTAGCTGCTCTGCAGAGGCAATCTCAGCTCAATGGCTGAAGTAGCCTCCATGTACCCTTAATGTGGCCCTGCTTTGAGAGAGAGGATTGAATGGTCTGCACAGTGGCAGATCCTCTTCCTCACTCCCACAAATTCACAATCCATCTGATCCACACATAAGCCAATAGTGAGTTGTGAGTGCTCAGCACCTCTGACAATTAGGCCATTTATTTAAGTGCCTAGTTTTAGGCACCCAAGGGTGAAAATGTTGGGCTAGACCATTTAAAATTGTCTCAAATTCTCATTTTAATTAATTGTGATTCCAATATCATATAATGAATAGAATTTGCAGATCTGGTTGTAAAAAAAATGCAAATATGTTCAAGACATTTTCCATCATACTTGTTGAAATTTCAAAATTCTCCCATGCACTCTGTCAGATATTAATGATCCAGAACGACTGTATAAAATAATAATTAATACTGTTTAATTTTATGGTGCCTATTGGCCTAAGGATAATAGATGCTTTTAGTCTATATATGATCAAATGCTTATTTTTGCAGTGATCTTTTCTACAGTAAAAAATAGCTAGTTAGAATCCATAAAACCAGAAAGCAAAACAAAAATTCAACTAATTAATCCTTTGAGCAAAAAATATAAAATATAAAACTGCTCTGTCAGTTGTATGAGACTTAATTTAACATAGAAAATCTACACCAAGAGACAGAGACAGATAATTATGCACAGGGCCAGGCTTACTAGGTTTTTTTTGTTTGTTTTTTTTTAAACACTTGTTATAAATGTGCATTTACTTTACATCTCACTGACCATTTGTTAAATAAATGTAGTCATGCTTTATTATTACTAGGGGCCTTCAGGATTAGTGAGCATAGCCTAAAAGAGCCATCTAACTGAAAGGAAAACCATTCCCATTCACATATGTGTCTGTACTTTGTAATCTTCACTTAAAAAAAAAAACACACTGAAAGGCAGTGTACAGCTCTCTGTTAACTCTATTGTACATACAAATTAAATTCCTAAAATCTCTTGGCTAAAGACTAGACTCTAGAATATTAGGTTTACAATGACTGTAATTTATTAGATTTGTACATTTCACTAGACAATTTAGTTAATAGCAGTTGTCATTACACATTAGTTTACAAAATTACTGCATATGAAGCAAACCTGTATGCTGAACAGCATTATCTCTTTATTTAACGAGTTGTTAGATTGCTTGTAAAGAATGAAAGCTACAAGAGTTTCAAATGTTAAGTGAACAGTTGCAGGTCATGAGTAATTTAATTTGAGGATGATCAAATATCAGGCCAACCTGATTTGCAATGTAACTTGATTTTTAAAGATTAAAAAGAGAAGTAGTAGAAGGTGTCATAAATATAAAGGGAAGGGTAACAACCTTTATGGATGCAGTAATATAAAATCCCTCTTGGCCAGAGGTACAGAATCCCCTTACCTGTAAGGGGTTAATCAGTTCAATTAACCTAGTTGGCACCTGACCAGAAGGACCAATGGGGAAAGAAGATACTTTCAAATCTTTGTTTTTGTGCTCTGTGTGTGTTCTCTCTGAGACAGAGAGAGACCAAGCAAGTAATCCAGCTCCTACTGAAATGATACATCTAATATTACAGAAATAGTAGGTAATAGCAAGGAATGTGTTAGATTATCTTTTGTTTTAGCTTGTGAATTTTCCCTGTGCTAAGAGGGAGGTTTATCCCTGTTTTCTGTGACTTTGAAGTTTTGCCTAGGGGGGAATCATCTGTGTTTTAAGTCTTATTACTTTCCATCCTGATTTCACAGAGGTGCTTCTTTAACTTTTTTTCTTTATAATAAACTTCTGTTTTTTTAAAGAATCTGATTGGTTTTTAGTGTCCTAAAATCCCAAGGGTCTGGTCTGTGCTCGCCTTGTTTACCTATCTGGTTGGTAGATTATTCTCTAGCCTCCCCAGGAAAGGGGGTGAAGGGATTTGGGGGAATATTTTGGGAAAACAGGAACTCCAAGTGGTCCTTTTCCTGAATCTTTGTCTAACTCACTTGGTGGTGGCAGCAGTACTCATCCAAGGACCAGGAAGGATTTGTACCTTGGGAAAGTTTTTAACCTAAGCTGGTAGAAATAAGCTTAGGGGGTGTTTCATGCGGGTCCCCGAATCTGTACCCTAGAGTTCAGAGTAGGGAGGGAACCCTGACAGAGGGGTAGCACTTTACATGAAAGATACCTACAATGCCAGTGAGATACAATCAAGAGTGGTTATGAAATTCTTTGGATAAGGACAAAAGGAATGAAAAATGAAGATGAAGCCACACTGAGCATCAGCTACAGACAACCTGGACTGGAGAAGGACAAGAATGAAAAATTCCAAGACCAGATTTCATAGGGCCAGATTTACTAGGTTTTTTAAAAAAACAAAACACTTGTTATAGATGTGCATTTGCTTTACACTACATGGAGTTTTTGTTCAATAAATGCAGTCATGTATCCAACATCATGAGTCCTCCTGAGATATTTGACACCACAGGAAACCATTCTCATGAGGGACTTTATCTAGCCATCTATTTTATAAGAAATAGATCCAAACTTGCATAGCAAAGATGTTCCAAACATTGCCAGGTATCTTACAATCAGCTCTTATGCTTGGAAACCTATCAGACAATCACACTTGGACCTGAATCCTATCGTCAAATCTATGGTACAGGTTTCTGGTAAAGTGCTGAAACCTGTAATTTAGAATCCACAGAATTATGCTGCAGACAGAATATTTTATGCTGGGTCTGGATCAGTACCATATTAGGGTTAAATGATTACTGGAAGGGGATGGGAAGCTGAGCAACAGCTCCTATGTATTCAAAGGCTGAATATATAATAAAGTAAACAAATGATTTGGTCTACTAAAAAGCGATAAAACTGGGAGAAATCCGAGAACATTAAGGAAGGGGGCATTTAGGCTGAATATGAAGGGTTTTTTGTGACAGTGAAACTTTGGGTATGTCTACTCTGCAAAGTAAGCCCGGGCCCAGATTCAGACTTGAGCCCAAACCCTCTTCTGTTTACACACAAATCTCTTGGGCTCAGACCTAGGTTCTAGGACCCTGCAGGGGTGGAGGGTATGAGCCCAAGTCAAGCCAGGACCCAGGATTTAAGCTCTGTTGCTTTACAGTGTAGATGCAGCCTCCTCTGACTTGGTCCTGAGAGTCTGCCAAAAGTATCCCACAGTTCCATGGGCCAACTTCCTTTGTCCGCTCTGTCCTTAGCATCTCCAATCCACTCAAGGGAAACAGACAGAATCCCCATTGGTGTAATGCAGCAGCTTGGTAGGTCAGTGTTCAACCCTTTCATTGTCTTCCCAACACTGAGCTACAAACCCACCATGAGACTCTTCTGGGTTTGCAATAAAGGCTGAGCAGAAGAAGTCTTTTGTAAAGCATACTGCTTCATGGTCATGGGAGCACAGCCAGATTTGGGTAAATCTCTGGTATAAAGCCAGCAAAACTGTATACTTTAGTCAGAGTACTTAGAATGACCACGTGTACCAGGAAATAGCAAAGAAGCTGGCAGCATTGCAAATTTCCTGGCTCGGTAACCAGTTCATGGAGTGGATTAACATTACTCTGGTCTCAAACCAGGGATCAGAACTGCACCTTGGGCAACTCACTGACTTCATGCCCGTTTTATGAGGAGTTTGACTGAAAACAGTGAACTGTGGGAAGGGAAGGGGAAATGTTTTCCATTTACTAATCTAGTCCATGTCAGTTAGAAGTAGTCCATGCAGTCCATAGGTGACAAAACTCTTTGTGCCATATTTGACTAGAGTTTGAAATTTTGTCCAGAAATGTGGCCGGGGAAAGGAGGGGGGATAAGGAGGATGGCTGTGGAGTTCTATGTGTTTGTGGGCAGCCATAACAGGCTAAGCCATGCGGAAGCTAAGAAATCATCCTGTTGATTCAGTCATGAATTATGACCCAGTTCCTGGTGCTGATAGCTGTAAACTTTTCTTGAAACAGGAACTCCAGATAGGCAGTCACATTTCAGAAAAGGAATCATTTTCCTGGGCCACCTTGGTAGCTGACCAGCCAACTCCACTCATAGATGTGCTGTTCAGTCACTATACGTATGAATACTTCAGCTGCATACGCTGCAGGTTTCTGACCAGCAGACTAGAATAACATCTCTCTGTGTCAATTGGGCACAAAAAGGACTTTTATGTCCTCCAAAATATGGAAAGCCTGAAATGATAGAAAAAGCTTTTGGAGCTCAGCCACTGATGCTCCCACCTTGCAAGGCCAACTAGTTCTACAATTTTTAGAAAGCAAAAACCAGCTTTCAAATTAACTTACCATTGTTCCTGTACTTCTGTTGCTGGGATTAAGCAGGCTGTGTCCAGGGAGCTTCTGTGGTCTGAAGCTTGGAAAAGTAACATTTTAAGTCCTTGAAATACCACAAGAAGTTTGTCTATGCTCCTGCTCTGAGTTTATCTGAGACAATATCCCTCTGTATCTTGTCCTGTTCCAGGCCCCTTGACCTCTTCTTGGCTGCAGCACCTCCACCGCTCACCTATACTGCAGCAGAAGCCTGAACCTTCACCTTGCACCTTCACAGACTGTTTCCATGATGAACATATGGTTGAAATTCTGGAGAGGGCCAACAAGCAGGTCCAGCACCAAAGATGGAGGGACTTATAGAGAGAGGAAAGTCATGGCGAGAGGCAAGAGGAAAGGCTCAGGTTTGAGGGCAGGATTTCAACATGGGAGCTGTCTCTTGTTTTGCAGTTCCTGGAACAGGAATGGTGGCTAAAGGTAGAGGACAGAGCTTAGCAGAAAGAACTGCTTGAGCAGCTGATATCACTAATGGCCACAAGAATATCAGCTCCTGCTGCATCACTCATATCGGAGCTTGACTCTCTTTCACCGTGCCTTGTGATGCAGTCCAGAAACAGCTGGGAAAAACTCCATGGCTGGGTGGCCCATGCAAGCAGGCCCCATGAACGACTGGGAAAGGCAACTTTGCCCCTTGCTATCCTCCATATAGACCCCCTCCCATCTCACCCAGCACCGAGTGGCAAAAGGGAAAAGAAGGGCAAGGAGAATAGGGGGTGGGGGCAGGGGACATGCAACAGTAGGGGCTTTCTGTTTGCTCTTGTTCATGCGCTTTTTTTTTTTTTAAAAAAGGTTCTGTTGTTACTGGTGTTTTGGTGTGGTAATGGCCGCTGGCCTTCCTGGCAATGGGTTAATGGCGTACTTTCCTGATACATGTTTATAAATAAAGCTTTTTATTTTATCATCAAGAAAGTGTATTGCTATCACTGCATCACATCACACAATGTACATTTCAAATTATAAAGGTAAAACACATGATTAGGGACAATTAGGAATTAATATGCAAACACTAGTCCTCTAAACAGTTAGCTACCTCAATCCGTATTTTAATCACTTCCTTACGTCAGTCCATACTGTGGACCAACCACCCAACCCCATTCGGGAAGTGGTCATAAGCATATTGCATGACAATCAACCTTCCACCCCTCCCCAACCTTCCACCCCTCCCTCACCATCGATCAATGAGTTCCATCCACCCATCCCCGACAAGCACATTCACAAATGTACTATTCTCCTTCTTCCATTGGGCCATGCAAGTTTATAATGTGCGAGCACAAAGCATCCCTGACTTCTGCCTGGGTACATCCAGCTCCAGCAGTGGCTTCTGACTGAGTGTACTGATTCAGTGGCCCCTATCTGTCATAGCTCCATTCAGGAGGAAATGACTCGCCTTTGGCTTTGCAAAGATTGTGAAGAGCACAGCAAGCCACAGTACAGCATTGACAGTAATTCAGACACTGGAATCCAAATGGGTCATAAACATCTCAAATGGGATTTCAATCTGCCAAAAGCACTTCCAACAACCATTCTACACCAGCTGAGAGCGTAATTAAAACATCTTTTGCCAGGGCTTCTAAAAGCAAGGTACAGTTTCATAAGTCAAGGCAAAAGGGGTTACATGGGGTCCTCCAGAATAATGGTGTGGACAGTGACTCTGTTGATGACAGTGTCATCTGGTGGAAGTAGCGTCCCAGCCTGTTCATCCTCAAAGTCACAAAAGGGACTGACCTAGCCTCTGGCCATCTCACTTTTTTAGGGTAATTGTGGTGTGATCACATTTGAAGATTCAGCCCAATAAGCATTTCTTTATGGCTGTTGACTTAGTGGGAGTTATGAAATATACAATGAAAACAGGACTGGGTACTTAGTATTAAAAAAGGTGCAAAATATTTTTAATGAAATGCAAAAGCCCTGAAAAATTGTATTTTCTGCATTTTGTTATTAATTTCACCATGGACCCATCTATATACACAAAACTCATTATTTGTGTGCAAACTTTTCTAAGCAAAAACGGGCCAATTTTGAGGCCAAAAATGATGTCACAAATGAGAAAACTTTATAGAAACAGAAAAAATGTGTGCCTGCATGTGCCTGTGTATACATGCATGCTCGGGAATGAACATACACAAAGGCAAATATTTGCATGAATGAAAACATTAACAGATAAAACCAGTAATTTTTTCCACAGGTCTAGTTAAAAGTTTTTCTACAGTTGTCAGCTAGAAATAGAACACCCGCATCTCAGGCTTCCTTTTAGAGAGTTCATCCAAAAAATGTCTCTGGATATCAGTCCTAAAACTATGGAAACAAAAGAGCCTGCTATATTTAAACATATCTCTCTGTACTTGATAATGTGCACTGAAACTAGATAGTATTATTAAGCAAAGTCTTTTCAAACAGAAAATTATACAAAATTATGAAAATATACGAAAGTTGCTCTTCAGCTCTTCAGGTTCCATTCCAGATTTTTGAAATCTGTATGTAAGTGTATCTTTTCCCCCCTAAATGGTCTTATACATGGCAAAATAAGTACATTTCTCTTCAGCTATTACCACCTTTTGCAGCTCCCATCAAATCTTAACAATTAGGAATGTATGAGCCAGATCCATTTCACAGGAACTGGTGCTGGTGATCCAGCAGGCAGCATTCATCACTGCAAATCTGTATGAAATCAATGATCCACTGTGCTGTAAGGATGCACTTTCTTATTGGAAGTGTCATCATTCACAAAAGACATACATACAGAGTTGTGACCACTTGTTAGCAAAGATTCCCTGACATTTTATGTATGAGTTAAGGGATTAACGTGGCTAGCGTGGCCAAATACCAGTGTGGCTGACTATTGTAACTGTCCTTACATAGTACATGCGCTTAGTGTGAATAGAACTGTTAAGAAAGGCTTTCACAGTAAGCAAAACTTTGAAATAAATCAGTCAGTGATGAATACGTTGTATCCCAGTTATTTTCATGGTATCAGGTATGTCATTATATCTTCACTGAAGGAACAATCAGAAGAAGGAGCTGGGCAGTATGGGAGGAAAGAATTCAGACATAAATAGCCAGAATAATAGTAAGATGAATCAAGAAAACAATTAGCCAAACACAGGGTTTGGGGCTTTGTTTCTTAAATGTTCTCTTTTTTCAAGTTTACTTGAGCGACTAAATCCTTTTCCAGATTCACAAACTACTGTACACTGGAGTAGTGGCTGATAAAAAGGTCTTGCTCCTGGTCTCAGCGTAATCAATAGCAAAGCTGTCATGGAGCCAAATGCTCTGCTGGGGGAAGCTGGTATAGCTCCACGGAAGTCGTGGAACTGTGTCAATTGGCACCAGCACAGCATATGTCCCATTGCCTTGCAAGTGCTGGATTGGATACAAAGAAAGCAGTGACATGGCAAAGCTTTAAAAACCTACCTTGTCTCCTTCTTCAACCTCACAAATTTTATCTCCAGTTGCAGGGTTATAGACTGCAAATTTTTTGCCATTAGTTGCATCATGCCATTCATTATTTATAAATATCTGCAAGGAAATAAGGAAACAAAGAGTGGAACATCATCAATAACACAGATATCGTCGTAGTTTATTACTTGTTGCAATGAAATATTAGTATGGTATCACCTGATAGCTATCCAACAATCCTTTTTTGTTTTAGGTCCCTATGCATCAATGGGGAATAGGCCCCTTCGAGTTCTGCAGAGTAAATACGGATAAATAAATGTGGAATTTTAAAGATTTTGAAAATTTCAGTAACATTCACCTATCTGCTTCGAGTCACCAATGACTTAAAAAATGCAGACATTCGCTCATGGCTTTCATCTCATATAATAAAATAATTGCTTCTTTAAGATCATTGGCACTCAGGGAACTAGCACAAGTGGATAGAAGGCAGTATATGACCTACAGAGCCTTCTATCCACTTTCACAACTACTGCAGCTCCTCTAGTATTAATAAACCCCTTCAACATGGGTAGGGACGGCAGATGGAATTGTGTAGCAGTATATTCTCCTGTCCTGCTCCGCAGGCATACAGGAATCTCTTTGAGAAACTGAGCTCTGTGCTGCACAGGGAATGTAAACTCCCTGTATAGCCCTCTTGAAATCCTGTCTCCCCTTTGCCCAGCAGAACCACACAGGTTTTGCTGCCAGGGGAGCCTTTGTGTCTCAGAGGCAGAAGATTTGTCACCTAACAGAAGACGACAAACAACTAGGTCAGAGCAGTCATAGATGTTTTGGAGAGAGCAATTTTATTTAACTGTTTATCTAACTTTTCTTTCATTTCCTTTCAAACAACATGTGTCTCTGAAATGAAAGACAACACTAAAGTGCTGCAGCCAATTTAATGAAATCTACAACAAAGAAGGAACCACTGAGGCATAGTGCAAGAGCAAGAAAATGTGGTTTGTACACTCCTTTACTTCCATATCACAGGAGAAAAATAAAAAGGAACACTAATCTCTGTGATTTTATTTCCAAATCCCTCTGGCCTGCGGACTGGTGCTTCATTAAATATGATCCTAATAAAAAGCTTATTTAAAAGCAGAAATGTAATGGTATTAATCTTTTACAGGAACTAAGGAATCTATTTCATTTCATGGAGGAGTATCCACAGATCAAGAGGCATTTACTAAAATGACACTGCTTATTTAGCCAAAACATGGATTGTCTTTGTAACGATTAGATGGATCTTAAAGACACATTGCACGTATATTTCAAAATGCATGCAACGATACCGGAAACTTATTAAAACTGTTATAATACTATAAATTATTGTGTTATTTAAGTGAAAACATTGTGCAATGAGATATATTCTAAATATAGTGGGTCAAATTGCATTCTCAGCTACGTGGGGGAAACCGCACTGACTTCAGTAGGTTGCACCATGACCTGAGAGCAGAACATGGCACACAGTAACTTGTTTCCATGTTAATTCTAGAGTATTACAGATGGATTGTGAAACAAGGTCTATAGTTAAGGTTGACTATGTGTTTTCATTCCAAAGGAGTCCCATATCCTTCCCGTCAGTGTTTGAAATTATGTAGGGCATGATGAAGCGCTTCAGAGCAGCCCTGCATCATCCTGCAGGAGCCCTTCCCTTGTTCTGCACACACATTGAGAGTATCCTACTGTTTTCTAGCAAAGGTTTGTGTGGGACAGAATTTCTTTGTTGTTCCAGCCCCCCTGACAATCTGCATAGTGGGGGTGCAGAGAACCGTTGAACCAAACTGTAAACCCTGTATATGATGGAAACCACTTCAAGCCAAGGGGTGCGGCAGCACGCCCAGCATTCCTAGTTCCAACACCTATGTTTGTTTTATCATTTTTTTTTATTTTATTTTTTTAAAAACAACACACCCCTAGGAAGTTTCACACAGACACAAAGTTAAGCTCTCAAAAGTCTGGCAACGCAAAAGTGAAGGCTGTAAGTATGTATTACAATAGTGTGGGCCTATTTTTCTGCTGGTGCTGAGCTGCACCAAATTTACACCGGCAAGGAACTTGGTGCATGGTCTTTAATTACATAACCACATAGTATTTTTAGGCAAGATGGTTACCAACTTTAGTTCCCAGGAGAGCTCCACTTTGCAACCTTAATGTTCTTTTAATTTTGGGTGTGTGTGTGTATGGATTTTAAAACGTATCTGCTATAGTGTTATATATTTTGTGAAAAGGGGATTTCCAATCATAGGAAACGAGAAAAAAATTGTTTTCTGATATTCCGTAGTGTTTTTGTGATTACATCACCACCCACTTGAGTGTCTTCATTGGATCCCTGTCATCCACCACATCAGATTAGCATTTCTTGGCCTTACACAACTTCGCTCCACCCTATATCTCTGATTAAATCTTTTATCATGTCTGTCTCACCATTTTCCCTCTATAAATGACACCAGACTTGATGTTCCATTTATCTCCTTCTCTCATATTTTTCTCTGTGCCTTATTCCATGCTTTTGCCTTTGCCTGGAATACCTTCCTCATCCCAGGTAACCAAACCAGGAACTGGTTCTCATTCCAATGATTTCTAATGACTAACTTCTTGCACGGTCCACACTAGAAGTGGGCTAGTATGTGACATTTAAAAACAAATCAAAACAGTAAGCTATTCTCCCCTCTGGGTATCCTGTCTTAATGGTTTCTGTCTTTTCGATTTTAAGCTCTTATATAGGACTGAGCACGTTGTTGGCAATTAACAAACATAATGAATAACAAAAAATGTACTGTGGCCAGTATAAAGCAAAGATAATCAAACTGGTTTATGCAGCAACCTTAAAACTGCTGAGATCACATCCAAAGATCATTTCATATTTGCCAGGAACTGCATTACATATGTAGCTTTAACCTTTATACAGGCAGAAAGAGCAGCACATGCCAGTTTTCCTTTTTATAGCTGGAACAACCACCCTCACGCACAGATAGGAACATTGAGATATCCTGGCACAGAAGCACACTTTAATAAAACTAGATGGAATGGATATCATTATCCATCATCAGTAACATTAAACACACAAATGACGTCACTCACACAGGAAAACATTTGATTATCTTATTTGCAAATTCACTCTCACTCTGGAATAATCCCCCGCAAGAAGTAAATATTTGAATTCCTTAGAATGTCTGGATGACAACAGAGTCAAATGTGAGCACTTTCTTCAAAGACAGCAGAGAAGTTTCAGGATTGGCAGGGATAAAATCACCACCCAATCTTATCTGCTTTTTACTCTGAATTTTGTAGTCTGTTCCATATGGCACTTTCCTTCCCCTTGGTATTAGGCCACACTGATCGTCCCTAAGCTGACTGCATATGTTCTAAAACTACACAAAATGAGGATTTCATAAATGGGTAATTCTGTCTCTCTCCTTGGTGTTCAGTTACTTGTAAATCCTGCTTGAAGGTTAGTATGAGTGCCTGTACAGCCGGTATAAACAACGTCTCCCTATAAAATGCTGTGAAAGAAACCAAAGCAGTTGCTATCAAAAAGTCAACATTTACCTACAGTTACCAGCAAGGGGTGTTGGAGATACTGCAGTTATTTTCTTTTGTAACTATAAGGAAAATTTGACATCTCACATGTCACCATGGTAAATTAGGGTAAGTGTTTTTCTTTATGGTGAACATTATACCTTGGTAAACTGATTATAATAGTTTTGCATCAAATACTGTGCTCTCTTTTGTGCCTTTAAGACATAGCCTCTTTTTAAGAGTGGTGCAAAACTGGACTGGCCCAGCAGTTGCTGAGAGAGTGAAACAGGAAAAATGCCTCCCCATATATGTCAGATCTGTAGGGTTTAACTATTGAGTGCCTGTAAAATCTTAACATTGATATTGAATTTTAAAAGAGCCAAGTGGGAAGTAATTCACTCAACAGTTGGGTGAAATTCAAGGTACTGGTTTCTATATAAATGTTAACTAGAACAAGGTTTTGTTTATTAACTGGGCTAGATCCACGCTCCATTAAAGACTTCTTCACCAGCTCTGAAGAGCTAAGTTTTCTTTCACAAAAAGTCAACACTTTTTGGTGAAATGCCTCACAAGCAGCATATAGTTTGGTTTAGAAAAGGAAGTAGGAAAAATATCAGTAAGAAATACCCTAATGGGTAAAAAGATTAGTGCTCACACTGGTGCTTGCTGTTACCTTAGCTTGTCTTTATTGTGGGCATTATTATATAAGACCACCAATAGTGAAAATAAGTACCCTCCCCTATCAAGTATTCTCCATTATCTGTGGATCCAGATCCCTCACCCTCTCCATTATATTTTACAACAAGCTCTAACTCTACCACTGTCATTCATAGTGGGGGTTTTTTAGCAGGCATATCATAGCTAAAACCATCACCTTCTGGCACAAAGCTCCTCCGTCAGTCCCTCATATTACCACCATGGAGCCAAACTCAAAGGGTGCAGCAAGACAAAGCTGCAGCAGAATGAGCATGAGAAAGATTTAATCCCATTTCCAATATCACCCTGTTCTATAGCTCAGCCTAGTAGGAATTTGTTTTAAGTTGCTTGATTTACCACAGGGCAGAAAGCAGGTAACAGCAGAATAAATATATTTATCACATGGTCTTGCAATTTAGCATGTGGATATCACCACCACATAAATTGTGTAACAAAGGATTTAAATTCATTCGGGAGAATGGAGATTGATTTCCTCAAAAACTAGATATATTACTTAAACTGACTGTGACCAAAAAAATGGTAAAGGTGGATATTTTGATAAGAAAACCTCAAGTCCACAAAAATATTTCCTAAACTGAGATGCCTACTATCCTACAGTTATATTTTTGTACACATTTTAGATTACACCTCTACCCCGATATAACGCGACCTGATATAACACAAATTTGGATATAACGTGGTAAAGCCACGCTCTGGGGGGGGTGGGGCTGCGCGCTCTGGTGAATTAGCGCGTCAGTGTGTCTGGCTCTGACACGCTGCTCTGAGCAGCGTGTTAAGAGTGCTGGGCCAGGGCCGAAGGGTTGGATATGGGGCTGAGAGTCTCGGGGGGCGGTCAGGGGACAGGGAGCAGGGCGGGTTGGATGGTTTGGAGGTTCTGGGGGCGAGGCAGTCAGGGGATGGGGAACAGGGGCGTTGGCATCCTGGGGGGCCTGTTAGTGGGTGGGGGTGTGGATAACGGTCGGGGGTGGGATCCAGCCCTGGCTGGGATGATTTAGGGTATGTCTACACTACGGAATAAGGTCGAATTTAAAGAAGTCGTTTTTTTAGAAATCGGTTTTATATATTCGAGTGTGTGTGTCCCCACAGAAAATGCTCTAAGTGCATTAAGTGCATTAACTCGGCGGAGTGCTTCCACAGTACCGAGGCAAGCGTCGACTTCCGGAGCGTTGCACTGTGGGTAGCTATCCCACAGTTCCCGCAGTCTCCGCTGCCCATTGGAATTCCGGGTTGAGATCCCAATGCCTGATGGGGCTAAAACATTGTCGCGGGTGGTTCTGGGTACATATCGTCAGGCCCCCGTTCCCTCCCTCCCTCCGTGAAAGCAAGGGCAGACAATCGTTTCGAGCCTTTTTTCCTGAGTTACCTGTGCAGACGCCATACCACGGCAAGCATGGAGCCCGCTCAGGTAACCATCACCATATGTCTCCTGGGTGCTGGCAGACGAGGTACGGCATTGCTACACAGTAACAGCAACCCATTGCCTTCTGGCAGCAGACGGTGCAATACGATTGGTAGCCGTCATCGTCGTGTCCGAGGTGCTCCTGGCCATGTCGGCTGGGAGCGCCTGGGCAGACATGGGCGCAGGGACTAAATTTGGAATGACTTGACCAGGTCATTCTCTTTAGTCCTGCAGTCAGTCCTATTGAACCGTCTTATGGTGAGCAGGCAGGCGATACGGATTGCTCGCAGTCATACTGTACCATCTTCTGCCGGGCAGGCAAGAGATGAGGATAGCTAGCAGTCGTATTGTACCATCTTCTGCCGGGCAGGCAAGAGATGAGGATGGCTAGCAGTCGTACTGTACCATCTTCTGCCGAGCAGCCATGAGATGTGGATGCATGCAGTCCTTCTGCACCGTCTGCTGCCAGCCAAAGATGTAAAAGATTGATGGAGTGGATCAAAACAAGAAATAGACCAGATTTGTTTTGTACTCATTTGCCTCCTCCCCCGTCTAGGGGACTCATTCCTCTAGGTCACACTGCAGTCACTCACAGGGAAGGTGCAGCGAGGTAAATCAAGCCATGAATCAATCAGAGGCCAGACTAACCTCCTTGTTCCAATAAGAACAGTAACTTAGGTGCACCATTTCTTATTGGAACCCTCCGTGAAGTCCTGCCTGAAATACTCCTTGATGTAAAGACACCCCCTTTGTTGATTTTAGCTCCCTGAAGCCAACCCTGTAAGCCATGTCGTCAGTCGCCCCTCCCTCCGTCAGAGCAACGGCAGACAATCATTCCGCGCCTTTTTTCTGTGCGGACGCCATACCAAGGCAAGCATGGAGGCCGCTCAGCTCACTTTGGCAATTAGGAGCACATTAACCACCACACGCATTATCCAGCAGTATATGCAGCACCAGAACCTGGCAAAGCAATACCGGGCGAGGAGGCGACGTCAGCGCGGTCACGTGAGTGATCAGGACATGGACACAGATTTCTCTGAAAGCATGGGCCCTGCCCATGCATGCATCATGGTGCTAATGGGGCAGGTTCATGTTGTGGAACGCCAATTCTGGGCTCGGGAAACAAGCACAGACTGGTGGGACCGCATAGTGTTGCAGGTCTGGGACGATTCCTAGTGGCTGCGAAACTTTTGCATGTGTAAGGGCACTTTCATGGAACTTTGTGACTTGCTTTCCCCTGCCCTGAAGCGCATGAATACCAAGATGAGAGCAGCCCTCACAGTTGAGAAGCGAGTGGCGATAGCCCTGTGGAAGCTTGCAACGCCAGACAGCTACCGGTCAGTTGGGAATCAATTTGGAGTGGGCAAATCTACTGTTGGGGCTGCTGTGATGCAAGTAGCCCATGCAATCAAAGATCTGCTGATATCAAGGGTAGTGACCCTGGGAAATGTGCAGGTCATAGAGGATGGCTTTGCTGCAATGGGATTCCCTAACTGTGGCGGGGCCATAGACGGAACCCATATCCCTATCTTGGCACCGGAGCACCAAGCCGCCGAGTACATAAACCGCAAGGGGTACTTTTCGATAGTGCTGCAAGATCTGGTGGATCACAAGGGACGCTTCACCAGCATCAACGTGGGATGGCCGGGAACATGATTCTTGTATCTTCAGGAACTCTGGTCTGTTTCAAAAGCTGCAGGAAGGGACTTTATTCCCAGACCAGAAAATAACTGTTGGGGATGTTGAAATGCCTATATGTATTCTTGGGGACCCAGCCTACCCCTTAATGCCATGGCTCATGAAGCCGTACACAGGCAGCCTGGACAGTAGTCAGGAGCTGTTCAACTACAGGCTGAGCAAGTGCAGAATGGTGGTAGAATGTGCATTTGGACGTTTAAAGGCACACTGGCGCAGTTTACTGACTCGCTTAGACCTCAGCGAAACCAATATTCCCACTGTTATTACTGCTTGCTGTGTGCTCCACAATATCTTGAGAGTAAGGGGGAGACGTTTATGGCGGGGTGGGAGGTTGAGGCAAATCGCCTGGCTGCTGGTTACGCGCAGCCAGACACCAGGGCGGTTAGAAGAACACAGGAAGGCGCGGTACGCATCAGAGAAGCTTTGAAAACCAGTTTCATGACTGGCCAGGCTATGGTGTGAAAGTTCTGTTTGTTTCTCCTTGATGAAACTCCCCGCCCCTTGGTTCACTCTACTTCCCTGTAAGCTAACCACCCTCCTCTCCTCCCTTCGATCACCGCTTGCAGAGGCAATAAAGTCATTGTTGCTTCACATTCATGCATTCTTTAATCATTCATCACACAAATAGGGGGATGACTACCAAGGTAGCCCAGGAGGGGTGGTGGAGGAGGGAAGGAAAATGCCACACAGCACTTTAAAAGTTCACAACTTTAAAATTTATTGAATGCCAGCCTTCTTTTTTTTGGGCAATCCTCTGTGGCGGAGTGGCTGGTTGGCCGGTGGCCCCCTCACCGCGTTCTTGGGCGTCTGGGTGTGGAGGCTATGGAACTTGGGGAGGAGGGCGGTTGGTTACACAGGGGCTGTAGTGGCAGTCTGTGCTCCAGCTGCCTTTGCTGCAGCTCAACCATACACTGGAGCATACTGGTTTGGTCCTCCAGCAGCCTCAGCATTGAATCCTGCCTCCTCTCATCACGCTGCCACCACATTTGAGCTTCAGCCCTGTCTTCAGCCCACCACTTACTCTCTTCAGCCCGCCACCTCTCCTCCCGGTCATTTTGTGCTTTCCTGCACTCTGACATTATTTGCCTCCACGCATTCGTCTGTGTTCTGTCAGTGCGGGAGGACAGCATAAGCTCGGAGAACATTTCATCTCGAGTGCGTTTTTTTTTCTTTCTAATGTTCACTAGCCTCTGGGAAGGAGAAGATCCTGTGATCATTGAAACACATGCAGCTGGTGGAGAAAAAAAAAGGACAGCGGTATTTAAAAAGACACATTTTATAAAACAGTGGCTACACTCTTTCAGGATAAACCTTGCTGTTAACATTACATACATAGCACATGGGCTTTCGTTACAAGGTCGCATTTTGCCTCCCCCCACCACATGGCTACCCCCTCAACCCTCCCCTTCCCCGTGGCTAACAGCGGGGAACATTTCTGTTTAGCCACAGGCAAACAGCCCGGCAGGAACGGGCTTCTCTGAGTGTCCCCTGAAGAAAAGCACTCTATTTCAACCAGGTGACCATGAATGATATCTGATTCTCCTGAGGATAACACAGAGAGATAAAGAACGGATGTTGTTTGAACGCCAACAAACATACACTGCAATGCTTTGTTGTACAATGATTCCCGAGTACGTGTTACTGGCCTGGAGTGGTAAAGTGTCCTACCATGAAGGATGCAATAAGGCTGCCCTCCCCAGAAACCTTTTGCAAAGGCTTTGGGAGTACATCCAGGAGAGCCGCGAATGCCAGGGCAAAGTAATCCTTTCACATGCTTGCTTTTAAACCATGTATAGTATTTTAAAAGGTACACTCACCGGAGGTCCCTTCTCCGCCTGCCGGGTCCAGGAAGCAGCCTTGGGTGGGTTCAGGGGGTACTGGCTCCAGGTCCAGGGTGAGAAACAATTCCTGGCTGTCAGGAAAACTGGTTTCTCCGCTTGCTTGCTGTGAGCTATCTACAACCTCATCATCATCATCATCATCTTCTTCGTCCCCAAAACCTGCTTCCGTGTTGCCTCCATCTCCATTGAAGGAGTCAAACAACATGGCTGGGGTAGTGGTGGCTGAACCCCCTAAAATGGCATGCAGCTCATCATAGAAGCAGCATGTTTGGGGCTCTGACCCAGAGCGGCCATTCGCCTCTCTGGTTTTCTGGTAGACTTGCCTCAGCTCCTTAAGTTTCACGAGGCACTGCTTCGGGTCCCTGTTATGGCCTCTGTCCTTCGTGCCCTGGGAGATTTTGACAAAGGTTTTGGCATTTCGAAAACTGGAACGGAGTTCTGATAGCACGGATTCTTCTCCCCAAACAGCGATCAGATCCCATACCTCCCGTTCGGTCCATGCTGAAGCTCTTTTGCGATTCTGCGACTCCATCATGGTCACCTCTGCTGATGAGCTCTGCATGGTCACCTGCAGCTTGCCACGCTGGCCAAACAGGAAATGAGATTCAAAAGTTCGCGGTTCTTTTCCTGTCTACCTGGCCAGTGCATCTGAGTTGAGAGTGCTGTCCAGAGCGGTCACAATGGAGCACTCTGGGATAGCTCCCAGAGGCCAATACCGTCGAATTGTGTCCACAGTACCCCAAATTTGAGCCGGCAAGGCCGATTTAAGTGCTAATCCACTTGTCAGGGGTGGAGTAAGGAAATCGATTTTAAGAATCCTTTAAGTTGAAAAAAAAGGGCTTCATCGTGTGGACGGGTGCAGGTTTACATCGATTTAACACTGCTAAATCCGACCTAAAGTCCTAGTGTAGACTAGGGCTTAGTTGGGGATTGTTCCTGCTTTGAGCAGGGGGTTGGACTAGATGACCTCCTGAGGTCCCTTCCAACCCTGATATTCTATGATCCTGGCGGTGATTAGGGCCGCGGGGGTCTCTGGAGGAGACCGTCAGGGGACAGGGAGCAGGGGGGCTTAGATAGGGGGTGGGGTCTTGGGAGGGGTGGTTGGGCGGGGAGGTCTCTGGAGGATGTAGTCAGGGGACAAGGAGTGGGGGGGCTGGATGGGTCAGGGGTTCTGAGGGGTCAGTCAGGGGGCGGGAAGTTACTATTAATAACGGAAATGCTCGAGGCCAAAGCAAGTTTGATATAAAGCAGTTTCACCTATAACGCGGTAAAATTTTTTGGCTCCCGAGGATCGTGTTGTATCGGGGTAGAGGTGTATTTGTCTACGTATCCAAAGAGATATATGCACAGCCTGCAGCCAACAGTGCCTGAACCTCAGGCTTGTCAAAAGTTGTAAAGATAATAAGGTACTATATGACTTCCTAGCAATTTCACATGGTTGATCCTAAGGAGTCCATATGAAATTGTGGATGCTGTGAGGGGGCACAGATGCACAGCAGTCAGGTGGTTAACAAGAAAAAATCCTATGAAGCCATCTAGCTATGTTGCCAAGAAAAGAGACAAAGTAAAAGGTAAATATTAACATAACAGTGCTGGGTGATGCTACAGTATGCCAAATTCATATCTGTCTGTGAAAGGAGTAATAGTAAAAGTTACCATTTGGGGAAGTTTTGCAAATATTGGTTTAAGTACTGCATTTAGCGTACTGACACAATGCTATTATTTTAGAGTTCCTTACTTATTATTGTTCCTAATGTCACTTCCTCCTTATCCTAACCTTTCACTATGTACAAACCTGTACAATGTACAAGAACACTGAAAATTGCAGTATACAAACATCTCCATTAGGATACATTATGACTTTGCTTATACAGGTATGAACTAAAGAAAATGGTGCAAAAAGCCCAAATCCAACCTATACACAATGTTACATATGTTGTAACCCTGGGAGCTATTTTTTCCAGAGTATGTTGGCAGCTACGCTCCTTTGGAGTGTACCCTGCATAGACACATGGGCTGTGGTGCACTGAAAACAGAACCAGCTAGTGCACAAGCCAATGTGAACAGACGCTGCAACAAAGATCAGCCTCTGGCCTGCTTGAATTGCAGTACACTCATTGCCCATGCTTACAAAAGCAGTAGCAGTTATCTTACATCATGGTGTGGTAGTTTGCTGTCAGATAGCCAGGTCTTCCATAGTAAGGTGTTTCTTTTGCCAGATGTTCACCCACTGTTGCACATTCTGTATGAGTGTTCATGTTCACCTGTAAGGACTGGATATGACTCATTGGGTTTAAGAGTTTTTGACAAGTCAAATCTTTGCATCAAGTAACTTTTTACTTAGAAATGTTATGGTGTGCATGGTAGAGCTATTGTTTTCACTGAGATCTTCAAGTAAGATGGCAAGTCTTATAATGACCATACTCTTGTCCTTTCCACTAGAACTAGAAATCAACATTTGTTGTAGATGGATTCTGACACTGTTCTACGGTTCTGAAGCTTTGTATTTCAAAATACAGACCCAGGTGGTAGCTCTACGGTGGCTGCAAGCAAAATCTTATTTGACTGGAATTCATCTTCAGTGATAAAAATATAGTAAAATCCTGATTCTCCAAATTCTCCAAGTCATTGCAGACAATCAGAAATGTGGGAAATTGGCAGCTCTGCAAGGGTTTAGCTTCAGCCTTGTGAGGTTTAGGCAATATTGAAGTCTTAAGGTCCTTGTCTGGGGATTTTACTTGCTTACTTTCACGGTCTGAGCATAGGACTGGGAGCAAGGAACTCCTGAGGTCTGATCCTGGCTTTGAGAATGATTTATTCTATTGCTTTGGGCACCCTTGCCCTTTTTATGGCTCAGTTTCACAATCTGGAAAATATAGATAATATTTCTCCATCCCACAGGTGCATTGTGAAAATTGATTAGTGTTTGCAAGGCACTCTTAAGACAAAGAGTGCTATTATCTTACTATTGTTATTTATCACACACAGACAGCATTTCACCCGCAGAGGGTTTGGTGTGAAGTGGAACCTACTGCAGCTCTGCAGAAAGAGAGAAGAAGGTTTCATGGGGTTGCACAGAGTGCGCGTCTACTATACGCTGTGGAGCACAGCTCGGCAGGACCTCCTTATGTGGGTGACAAAAGGCAGGATTATCTGCTGCATGAATCCTCTGACAGTTGGTCGCCAACTGGCAGCTGGCTACTCTGCAAAGGCTTCAAGTTCCAAAGGTTTCAATAGCAACTGAGGAGTGGTTCCTAAACTACTCTATGGATTCAAAATGAAATTCCTCATCCCCAGCTCTGCAGCAAACCTCAGCGTGCACCCATGTTACTCAAGCTGGCCTCTACAAATTGGATTTACCCCATGTTTATCCTTTGGCAAGAAAGATTTCTATCTAACTGGATATAATTGTTGCCCACTGTAAAATAGTGGGCAGATATGCCAGCCAGGGAAGGTAAAATAACTCCCCCCCCCCACAATAAATAAACCAGTTCAATCCAAGGTTCTTTCCTCAGGGCTGGCTTTTATCATCAAAAAAAGACTCAAACAACATCAAAACAACTTAAAACACCTGAACCTGGCAACCAGGTCTCAGTAAGTTGGGAGGGGAAGAGCACACTCTTCTCTACAGGTAACCTTTTCTATGTCCTATAATTCCTGCCATGGAGATACTTCTCACTAAGAGCCATCATATTCCCCCACAGTGCGCTCACTACTCAGGCTACCCATTATATTGTTCCAAAGGTGGTCACCTGACTTCCTGGTCATGTGCCCTCAAGACTTGCAGTCCCTCTTGGGAAACTACATTTCCCAGAATGCCTGCTCTTACGAGGCCCAAGGGCCGTAATAGGAGCACTGTACCCAGTTACACTAACATTAAATCAAAAATTTAAAACACAATATTGAAAAATAGCTGGTATCCACTCATGTACACTTACCAACTGTGATAACTGCTCCAAGTTTATAGTCCTGTACTAGAGTTGCCAACTTTCTACTCGCACAAAACCGAACACACTTGCTCTGCCCTCTGCCCCGCCCCTCCTCCGAGGCCCCGCCCCCCAATCACTCCATGCCCTCCTTCTGTCGCTCACTCTCCCCACTCTCACTCATTTTCACCGGGCTGGCTCAGGGGGTAAGGGTGCACGAGGGGGTGAGGGCTCCGACTACAGGCTCTGGGGTCAGGCCAGGGATGAGGGGTTTGGAGATGCAGGAGGGGGCTCTGGGCTGGGAGTGATGGGTTTGCAGGGTGGGAGGGGGATCAGGGCTGGGCCAGGGGGTTGGAGTGTGGGAAGGGGCCAGGCTCCGGGCAGCGCTTACCTCAAGCAGCTCCTGGAAGTAGTGGCATGTCCTCGCTCTGGCTCCTATGTGGAGGCATGGCCTGGCAGCTCTGTATGATGCCTCATTCGCAGGTACCTCCCCTGCAGCTCCCATTGACCATGGTTCCCGGACAATGGGAGCTGTAGAGCTGGCACTTGGGGTGGGGGCAGCATGCGGAGCTGCTCCTACACATAGGAGCTGGAGGGCTGACATGCCACTGTTTTTGGGAGCTGCAGGGAGCCTGCCTTAGCTCCACTGCACCACTGACTGGACTTTTAACGTTCCGGAGAGCTGTGCTGACCAGAGCCACCAGGGTCCCTTTTTGACTAGGCATTCTGTTTGAAAACCGGACACCTGGCCACCCTATCCTGTACATCTGTGGTTGTTTGATGGGGTATGAATGGAAAATCCCACCAATTCAGCTAAACCTAAAGAGTTCTATGGACCATCAAAAACCAGTCAATTAAACCTGAAACACTATTAAAGGGAATCTGCAGGGTCTGATTCTGCCCCACTTATTTTGTGCTAGATCCACAAAGTGACTTAAGTATTGCAATGCTGAGTATTGCTTCTCTTTTAGGCATCTTGCCACCCAGTGAAAGCCACAGCCCCAAGTTAGGCGCCTAGGCCCTATACAATGCATAGCAAGAATTAGGCACCTAAGATTGGGACCCACAAAAGCCAGCATGCTGCAAGGGGAGCCATCTAAGCTAGTCAATCAGAAATGCTGAGGAGATGGCTATAATATAAACCCTGCCCCTCTCTGAGAGTTAGGTGCCTAAATTCTGGGATTCTCAGCCATGAACTCTCTGCTGGAGTTAGGAGTCTAAGCCATGTTTCGCAAGAAATGCCAGGGAGGCACGCAGGTGAGGAAAAAGGCCTTTCTTATACATTTTAGCACTCACCCAGGACATTGGAGACTTTGGTTGAATTCTCCTCTCTGTCAGGTGTGGAGAATGGGGTTTGAATACAGGTCTCTCGCCAACCAGGGGAGTACTCCAATCACTGGGCCTTAGAGTCATTCCCACTCTCACATTGGCCCAGCGCATATTTAATTATTCATACACATTGGAACAGCTGCAGTAGGAGACACAGAGAGACCTGCAGACTAGAACATCTCATAATCAGCTAACCAGGGCCTCACTTGAGAGGTGGGGGAAAAAAAAAAGTTCAAATCCCTGCTCCACATCAGGCAAAGGAGGACACTGAACCCTACATTCCACTTCCAGGTGAGTGCTCTAGCCACACGCTAAAGGCTGAGATGGAGGAGTCCTCCTCATTCTCCCTCTGCCCCAGGGCTGTTTTGTGTGGCAATGCCTACTGGATCAGATGAAATAGGCAGGGGAATGCCTAGTCTGAGGATCTTGCTGGGGTTGAGGCATAAAATAGGTGCCCAAGTGCCTTAGAACGAGCTGGCTGTGCGCATCCTCACTGGCAGAAACATACCTCCTATAAGGTGGAAATTCAGGCACCTAGGGATTTTAGGTACCTACAGGGTTAGGTGGCAGCTGAGTAGGGATTTGACCCTTTTTTAAAAATTTGAAACCATTTTATTATTTCCTCTTTGCTTCTAGCTGTAATGATTAAAATACATTTTATATTTGTTTCTCTTTTCCTTTATTTACCGTAAGTGATTTAACTTTCCACACACCATGTTTTTCCCTCAGACACTGTGAAGAGCAGCGGTGGCAAGAGAAATATTGTTTTTTCTGCTACCTCATGTAATTTAACTACCTGATAAGTAACTAATTGTGCTTTGATACCTGGCTGTTGGAGCGCCATAGGACCTGCTCTTTTCAGAAGCATCACAACAGAAATAATTTGTTAAACAATCATTGTCTAATTCTTTAATGTAACAAAGTAAAATATTTACCAGTACATGTGAGCCAATCTTACATACCTAAAATACTCACGAATGTCATCGGCACATCTCTTAAGGAGTTTTGGGTATAGAAGGAATTCAGGATCATGCCCCAATTCAGGATCCAAACTCTCTTTAACAATTTAAAAATTAATCCATCCGAATTAAGAACATAAGAATGGCCATACTGGGTCAGACCAAAAGTCCATCTAGCCCAGTATCCTGTCTTCCAACAGTCACCAATTCCAGGTGCCCCAGAGGGAATGAACAGAACAGACAATCAAGTGATCCATCCCTGGTCACCCATTCCCAGCTTCTGGCAATTGACTCTTGAGTGTGTTAAATATCTCTTTAGAATGCTTAGTTCATGCTTTATGAGAAGGGTACAGACTATGATCTGGGAATACTTATATCATCATAGAAATACCTCTGGAATGGATCTAATTTGGATCTAAATGGATCTAATTTATTTAGGGCCACATTGCTCCTGGTTGTAGAAAAACCTGTGAAAGGGACCCATGGTGTGAGGAAAAGTCCATGAGGGTCCCCTGGAGAGTTTTCCCTAGATCATTCTAAGGAGGGCAGAGGGTTGCAGTTTTCCCATGTTGTACAGGGAGATGGTCCAGTCCTTAGAATCTACAAATATTTGAGAATCTGCTGGAGTCCAAGGAGAGTGAAGATTGAAAAGTTTGTACAACTGCACTGGTTCTGGGCCCCCCAGGCCTTTCTGTGGATCCCTGAAGCTTAACTTCAGTGATGCCACACTACCTGGGCTTTGCCATCAGCTGGTTCTCCTGGAAGCCGCATAAAGGGTCGGGGAGGGGAGGGTGCTAGGAAAGTCAGTCCAGCCTTAGACAATATTAGCTTGTCAGAGAATTAGTCATGGGTTGGTAGTGTGGTATTAGGATGATGTATTTGTAACCTTGTGTATGCTTCCCACCCCCTGCCCTATCCTGGTCCCCTCATCCCAGCTCACCATCTCATTTTATGTGGTCTCCTGGCCCATAGACAGTCCTCAGTGAGATTTTGGAAAAGGAGGAAAGTGCTATGTAGGGCAGAAGTGAAACTGGTTCCCTCTACACGTACAGCTGTGAATCATGATTGGAACCATAATTATTTACATATTCAATGATCTTTTCATATGCTGGATTTGACCCTTTGTTCAATCCCTGAGTACACGATAATGCACATGAAACTCTGAATTAGCTGAAAGCTGTATACCTTCACATATAGGGAAATACCTTCCTCATGGCAAAGTCTCTGATGAGGCTCTTGTGCATTAGTTATTTCAGCAAAAAGATGAAACACGCAAGAAGCATATTCCTATTAATACACTTTTTAGATGGCAATGTAAAAACATCTGATATGACAACTGTTCTGTGGTTACCTACAGAATCTCTCCTATTAGTGAAAGTTTTTTCTAAGTGAGTTTATGCTGGCTAAGAAAGAAAGCAGTGGGGAATGGGGAGGAATATTCCAGTTTATGCTTTTCAGATCTTCAATAACTTGGGGCATCACCTTGTCCTCATTCCTTTTTGTTTGTAGTTTAATTCAGCAGTTGAAAATGCATCATTGCAGTTCCTAAAGTATCTTTCCTGGATTAAGCCCTTTATACTCTGAGACAGGAATAGCCCAAGTGAGCTATCACATAGCAGAACTATACTGCACTTGCACAGGTTTAACGGCTTGTTAAATATTTACAAAATGAGGTCCCAAACCTGAAGTCTTTATTCATGAAAAATAGGTACCAAAAGCAATTTGGGGTCTCCCTGAAAATGGGGTGCAGAGTTGGGTCCAAAAGAGCTGACCTTGAGTGGCACTGAGCTCTCCAGATTATACCCTAATGTTTGAAAAGAAGTCATGTTTTGACTCTAGTGAGAAGTTAAAATTCAATCCCATGCATATTTGTATTTTGGAAAATACTGAAGTTTAGCTCACGAAGTCGCAACAAGAACACTTTCTTGATTGTTTTACTTGGGAACTTTTCTAGACAGCAGTAACATACTATGTGGCATTTTGCTGTATGTCCAGAATCTGAGATAGCCACTGCCAGCAAAAGCTACAATTGTTACAGAAGTTTCTCAGTTTCTCTTTATTGCTGTATTTCACTTTGCTCTACCAAACACTACCTGAAAGTCTGAGATTGCAGAAACTTTGCTGTTTGTTCAAAGTTCAGTCTCTCTTGCAACTCTCTGTGTACTGTGGTATGAAACACATAAAGTGTCTTTTTAAGGCAGGAATACAAGTCTGGTTTTAGGGTTAGCCCAGAGGATCCATTTCATGCTTACCTTATCTGTGTTTTTAAATGCGTATGGAAAGAATTTGCTATTGTACAAGGTTCCTGATAATACTGACTAATTAGCAATGGTGGACTTTAGCTGTTTTATTGATAGTTACTTGCTTAGCAAGACAAACAGGTTTATTATCTGTAGGAACATATGTCAAATGCAGGAGGACCCTTGCTTTAGTTTTATTAAAAAACAAAACAAAACAAAAAACCTTCCTCCAGACCAACATCATTGGCATAATTCTTAAAATCTGTTTGTAAATATCCCAGTTTATTTAAAAATTAGACTAATTGTGAACATATTCTACAATTATCTTTTATTTTCTTGCTGCTGTTCATTGCAATGATGTAAATGTTTCCTTCTCTGGGTCATTTACACTTTCCAGGATACTTATGACCACAGGTCTTAGCTTCTGAAAAAAATATGGACAGCACACCAAAAAATAGTAGTATAAAACTTACCAACTCCTTGGAAGAGTTTCTCAAGACAGAAGAGATCAGAGAATGTTCCCAGAAATTACACTATAAGAATTAAATCTAGGTAAACATTTGTAAATACACAATTGAGTAGTGAGACGAGGTGGGTGAGGTAATATGTTTTATGGGACCAACTTCTGTTGGTGAAAGAGACAAGCTTTCAAGCTTACACACAGCTCTTCAGAAAAGATATTATCTCACCCACCTTATCTCTCTAATATCCTGGGACCGACATGGCTACAACACTGCAAACAATAATTGAGTTAGTGTTATTTCTATGGTTTGAACAAAACTACTTACGGTAAGTACATATATAGTCTTATATGAATGCCTAAGGCAAGTTAATAAACATGCATACTAACCTTAGTATACTTAATTTTCAGATCACTGAGTGGTGCAGGCATAGCTGGAGCAGAGTTGCTATCTGGGATTTGTTTTTTCGTATTTTCAGTTGACATGTTTAGTTAGCTCCTGAAACACAGGTGAAATGAGGAATCAGAGAAGCTGAGTGATTTTGTCCTGACTGAGCATTTAGCTTTATTTGTGCTATTTTGTCTGAACTGGCTATGGTATATTTGCATACAAGACTATGATTGGATGAAAGATTTCACTGCAAAAAGAAAATGACACTACTTATTTCTAACACCAAGGGCACCAGTGTTTTCACTTAGGTTGAAATCTGTATGATGCAAATTCTTCAGAAATAAACTGTATTGAAAGACATTATGAAAGTTTGCAAATATTAGAACATTGCTTGTAATCTTTCTTAGATCAGGCAGGTCCAGAAATTCGAATCTGGGCTCTTCAGCTTTGGAGGTAGAGACAAATTTGTTAGTTCTGGGTGCAGGCAAAGCCTTTTGCACGAGAGAGCCAGGCAGAATAACTTCCAGAGCTGTAAAGTACTCAACTGTGATTTTAATACGCTTGGAACAAAATCACAATTCCTGTCGACAACACTTATTGTCAGAGAACATGTGGAATGAGGACTAATGTATTAATATAAGGTCCTCATATCCTTACCAATACCAAGTAATTTAAGGGAGGGACAAAATGATGGACCTGCCTGATCCAAGAAAGAAAATTTGGAGATAAAAACAAAAAATTGCCTATTCCTTTTCGGAGGCAGCTCCACAAATTGTGAGTAACATTTTTTCAGCAGTGCCCACTAGAAAGGGTACCTGAATTTATTCAAATAACAATGTGTAATTCATTATGAAAAGCGGACTGCTGAAGTACTGTTTCATCCAGTGCCCCCCCTCTGCTGAAGGAGGTGCCCACTGATGCTTGTGTATGTCTAGTTTCTATTACTTAGTGTGGAGCAAAGGTGTTTACTTCACACTTCTCTTCATAGAAAGCATGAAACTTCTGTGCCCATGAGGATGCCATCACTCTTGAAGAATGAGCATTGAGTTTTTGAGGAGACACTATTCTGTTCATTTTCTAAGCTTCCGATATGCCTCCTGGACCTGATCCAAAGCATACTGAAGTCAATGGAAAGTCTCATTGATTTCAGTGAGCTGTGATCAGGACTCATCTGAGCTGTCTTGCAATGGAGAAGGTAGAGGCTTTGTTGCCTCTCACTGATCGATGATACAGGCCATATAATTAAGCTGATCTTCTGATCCATTTGGTTCTTTCTGTATATATCTTAGCAGCCGCACTGACTTCTAATATGTGCCACAATTTCTCCTTGTGGAGCTTTGGCTTTGGACAAAAGAAGGTAACATGATCTTCTGGCTTTAAGAAAGACCCAATTAATTTTTGAAATGAAAGTCAGTTCTATCCTCAGAGCTACCTTATCCTGGCGAAAAGGGCAGAACGGGTTGCGGAAGTAGAGGAACACTCCTCAGCTAATTTGAATAGGTGGCTAGCGAGGGCATTCAAAACTAAATGTAGGTCCCAGAGGAGGGATTATTAAAGTATCTGCTTTTAAAAAAATCTCTTCAGATAGGGGGAGAAAATAATCTGTTTATTTGATGTAGGCAGGAGAGAGATTGCTTCTCCTTTATTATTGCTCCTGGGTCTTGTTGTGTTTTGCTGGTTTACTCCAGAGTGGAGCTAAAGTGAGGCATCATCAGCAAATGCCAATTAGCCACATACCCATACGAACACAGTGCTTCAGTGCTCACTGCTGCGGCACTATGATTTTTTACACTGCTAATCTGGGTGCTTCCCAGCTGTATTGCAACTCTGGCCCCTCCACGTCCCTGAAGGAAGTGAGCCCTCCCCATTCAAGATCTATAAGGGAAAGATTAGCCACTAGGAAGCACTGTACAATAATTTGCGTTGAAGACCGGGTATATGCAATCTGTTTTCCTCTATAGTGCCTCTTCATGTCTTGATATGCACTTGAATTAGAGACACTTCAGGCCTTTTACTGCTTGCTACCACTTTCATTTGGGAAGCAGTTTTCACTACCACTTTCACTTGGGGAGCATGGTTTTCAATAGCACAACAAATATAGACTTTGCAAAGTCACGTCCATACTTTGTAATAACTTTTCTGTGATTTGGTTATCAGTTTTCCTGAAAATAATTCAGTCTCTAGTTAGCCAATCTGTTAAGTGCTCAAATTCACATGATTTAGCTTTATCACTCAGGTCTGCAACACAATGATCGATGGCCTTACTTGGTTTTTATGAGAAATATGCCGTTCCCAAATGACATTTTCCTGAATCACATTCTCATTTCCATGGCACATATCCCACCTCCCTATATGTTATGAGAGTGCAAAATCTCATCAGATATTATTTAGAGATCCTGGAAAGACTCTGGAAATCCTTGCTTCCTTTTCCATGCCATTTATTCTCTTTTCCACACACAGTGTACTCTCCCTTCCAAACTGTTCCCTGACCAGATGCAAGGAATTTGGGTTTTTTCTTTCAATCTCGGATTGAGTTAAGCTACCTTCACTACAAGACGTGCACTGACTCCTTCCTCCCCACCATCCTTGGACCTTTTTGACAATGTGCAGTCCAGTAAAAAGGATTACCTGCTTTCCTGATCCCCAGACCTCTCGTATTATTTGATCCTGTCTGCTGAAACTTTTTGCCTTACATTACTATTATTGTCAATAATACCTTTAATTTCCCCAACTTTCTATTTTCTATGACTGCCTGCCTCTTCAAAATTTCTCCTTTCTACCTGACATTCTAACTACAGCCCTTTCTCAACAAAATACCTCATTAGGTAGCTTTCTGTGAGCTGTCTAGTCACCTATCATTCAGCAACATCCTTGACCATTTTTAACCTGAGGTTCACTCAGGCCTTAGCACAGAAATTGCTTCTTTTCATGCTCTCCTCCTGCTTTTGCTTTTCGCCATAATCAATTCTTTCCCCCTTCTCATTCTTTTTTAAGTCTGTAAAGTCTTTGACACAGCAGACCACAACATTGTCCTGGACCTCCTCCATAACTAGGCAGGCAAATCTCACCACATACACATTTGTCAAAAGGTTCTTTCCTCATATCAGGGGAGGATTCCTTCTGTGTGGAAAGATTGCTCTTCTATATCAATGTCCAATGTTCAGTCCTTAACGAATTGCTCTTTTCTATCTACCTTCTCCATCTCAATCATCATCTTATCTTTACCTCAAACCTCAATTAAAATAGAACATCTGGACATATTGTTTGACATCATTAGTGACTCTTCCCTGTTCAACTCTCTCTGCATGGAGGAGTCAAGTAAACTTGAAAGTTCATGACAATTTTCTTCGGCAAAACATTTTGAAGATGGAACCAAGTGTGTCATCCTCAAATCTAATTCTATCTCCCTTATTGATTCAGACATCCAATCTGTCCTCCTGGTCTGCATCTTTGGTGCCTTCCTGGGATCTCACCCATACCTCCAAGGTTTGGAAATTTTCCTCTTCCTTTCACAACCGTATTGCCCAGGTGCCTCTCTACTTCATCTTACACTGTTATCTCACCACTGCTGGTGTGAGAGGCAGATCCTCAATTTACAAGAGATTTCCTGTAACTAGATTCTCCATCTATTTTCAAATGAAAAGGAGTACTTGTAGCACCTTAGAGACTAACCAATTTATTTGAGCATGAGCTTTCGTGAGCTACAGCTCACTTCATCGGATGCATACCGTGGAAACTGCAGTAGACATTATATACACACAAAGACCATGAAACAATACCCCCTCCCACCCCACTGTCCTGCTGGCAATAACACTGTCCTGCTGGCAAAGTGATCATCAAGTTGGGCCATCTCCAGCACAAATCCAGGGTGAGAAAACCTGGATTTGTGCTGGAGATGGCCCAACTTGATGATCACTTTGGATAAGCTATTGCCAGCAGGACAGTGGGGTGGGAGGGGGTATTGTTTCATGGTCTTTGTGTGTATATAATGTCTACTGCAGTTTCCACGGTATGCATCCGATGAAGTGAGCTGTAGCTCACGAAAGCTCATGCTCAAATAAATTGGTTAGTCTCTAAGGTGCTACAAGTACTCCTTTTCTTTTTGCGAATACAGACTAACACGGCTGTTACTCTGAAACCTATTTTCAAATGCTATCTGATAGTACAACTTTTCTCCCTGGCCTAAGCCTGTTGATTTCTTTTTTCTTCTAGTGCTAGCTTTAAAAAAAAACTTTTCAATTATGTTATAAAACTTTTTAATGTGTTTTGAGACACTGTTTATGTGCAAGAAGCTGTACAGCATGAATTGTATTGTAATGCATTACATTGGTTTCTTCACAAAGATTAAAAACAAGAAAAAACAAACAAACAAACAGAGAGCCACCAACAGGGAATTTCACAGCACCCAGTTACATACCTCAGGTATAGTAACATTGGGAGACATCACCAAGGTTGTAAGCACTCAGCCTTTAGTTATATGTATTGCAACACAAGCTTGGCATTGAGCTGTTTGCCAACAGCCTCATGCCTCATAGAATCAATAAAAATTAGTCACTTGATATATCTCATTGCATAACAAGCAGCACAGAGTTTGATGTAAAGTTTTTTAGTAAACATGCTTTGTGATTTTCTACCAATGCAATTACTGTGCTGTGGGTGTAGACTGGAATAAACCTGTCACCAACTAAGATTAAGGGGTCTACTTTTTTTTTTTTTTACGTTGGTTTCCTTCAGTGCTCCTCAGAGGTTACATATAATTTGGAAGCTATATAATGTACATAGTATTTCCCCTTCAGCTATCAATAATACAGAAGCATGAGCCTTCCAACTACCTCATAAATGGATAAAAAGAAAAACCCATTCTGAATCTTTCATGGAAGTAGACATGAATTCCGCATTTTTGAGAATACATTCAAATTCAAATTGTTTGTTCTTGTCTGATTCTCTCCAGTCCCATCTATTCAAGTTGCCAAAACTTTCCTCCAGCCCAAACACCTCCATCCTGATCCCTTCCAAGCTTTCTTCTCCCACCCTGGGTAAAATGTTCCAGAAAAACTACTTCTAGCAGCCAAAATCCTCTTGCTTCGATCTCCCTCCTTGACAAACTAGAAATAGGTCTTTCACAGTTGGCATTGCATCTTTCCACAACTAAACCAAGTTTTTTCTACTACTGTAGATGTCATTATTCAGTGAAATTTTATCTTCCAACTTATAAACTTACACATTTTAAGGATCAAATTTGGAAAGATTTAAAAAACCCATTTAAATCATATGACTCATTATTAACTAAAGTTCTAAGCTATCAAGCCATCCAAAGTCAGGTTTAGTTTATCGTGGATATCTAAATGTCAGATTACAAATGCAAGAACTTCAGTTCTGGTAACCTTATTCAAGGTGTATGCAAGGCAAAGGTATAATCCTTTATGGAGATCCACAATCTCAAATGTGGATAATATAGATCAGAAGATGAGTGTATTTTAGAAGATGGCATAAAGGACTTGGCCAGAAATTCATATTGTGAATCTGATACCTATGGGGACAGCATGTAAAATACGTATCTTATTTTATAGGATTACATTACACCTGTCAAGGTTCCTCCCCCACTCTGAACTCTAGGGTACAGATGTGGGGACCTGCATGAAAAACCTCCTAAGTTTATATTTACCAGCTTAGGTCAAAACTTCCCCAAGGTACAAAATATTCCACCCGTTGTCCTTGGATTGGCCGCTACCACCACCAAACTAATACTGGTTACTGGGGAAGAGCTGTTTGGACGCGTCTTTCCCCCCAAAATACTTCCCAAAACCTTGCACCCCACTTCCTGAACAAGGTTTGGTAAAAAGCCTCACCAATTTGCCTAGGTGACTACAGACCCAGACCCTTGGATCTTAAGAACAATGAACAATCCTCCCAATACTTGCACCCTCCCCTTTCCTGGGAAATGTTGGATAAAAAGCCTCACCAATTTGCATAGGTGACCACAGACCCAAACCCTTGGATCTGAGAACAATGAAAAAAGCATTCAGTTTTCTTACAAGAAGACTTTTAATAAAAATAGAAGTAAATAGAAATAAAGAAATCCCCCCTGTAAAATCAGGATGGTAGATAGCTTACAGGGTAATTAGATTCAAAAACATAGAGAACCCCTCTAGGCAAAACCTTAAGTTACAAAAAAGATACACAGACAGAATTAGTTATTCTATTCAGCACAATTCTTTTCTCAGACATTTAAAGAAATCATAATCTAACACATACCTAGCTAGATTACTTACTAAAAGTTCTAAGACTCCATTCCTGGTCTATCCCCGGCAGAAAACCAGCATATAGACAGACAGACAGACCCCTTTGTTTCTCTCCCTCCTCCCAGCTTTTGAAAGTATCTTGTCTCCTCATTGGTCATTTTGGTCAGGTGCCAGCGAGGTTACCTTTAGCTTCTTAACCCTTTACAGGTGAGAGGAGCTTTCCCCTGGCCAGGAGGGATTTCAAAGGGGTTTACCCTTCCCTTTATATTTATGACAACACCATTATCACAAATTTGGTTATATGGAAAGGAGAGGTGCCCCCATACTCCAAGTCTGGTGCAAGAACATCTCACTCTTTAGGGCGTCCTGAGAAACTTGACAATATCTAAATATTTTACTTTGCATTACCTCTGCCACCAGCTCAGAAAGGGGAATGCTTACATCATCAGCAAGTGCTCTTCCTCTCCTTTTCATAATGTGATCTTCACAAGCTAATTATGAACAGCAGCTTCTTATGGGAGTGAAGATTTTACAAAAAACAACAACAATGTTCCTAGACAACTATCGTGTGTGTCTGTGTGTTCATTCTTTTTTGATTTAATGCCCTCTACTAGGCCCTTTTGCTTCACAGCTTACACCAAATCATCTCTATGATGTTAAAATATACATGGCTATGTATTTTCATTGTGATTTTTACTATTCTGTTTACCCCAACTGGCCTGAAATGATAAAAGAACAGAGGTTCATCAGATCTATCTGGGTTTCTATCTACAAGGGATAGATGGCAGGACTGACTATTAAATTCTGAATGTGGTAGTTTCCATTTCTCTGGCAAGTCTAAGTTGACACTATGATTGGAATACAAATCACTTTTATCCAAGCAACACATATCCTAGACACAGTTGCCTTCTGCATCTAAAAGGACTAGGTAGGCCAGCTCATATACACCACCTGTGATTAAATAAAATGAGACAAATTACTACAACTACTGCTACAAACTAATGAGGGAAAATACTTCAAAAAGCAATTTTTACTGATACTTCACTCAAACTTTTCCACAGAGGGGAATAATCCTCATATAAAGTTTTGTCTTTAGTTATAGGGATGACTATAATTCTATATCATTGTCCAGTATTTATGATCCTGAAAGGTAGGGAGGAGGGTCAGAGGCACGTGTGGAGGTCAGAAATGCCATAATCTTCCATTATTGGTCCTGATATTCAAATACTACGTCATCACTAAACTCGAATTGCAAATTTTTTTCAGGTGCATAGGAACTGAGACAATGATCCACTATGCAGCAAACCAAACCAAACCAACAACAAAATAAGAGGGACAAGAAGATGAAGGAAGACAAAGGATAATGACATATAAGACACTATCCATTTGATCACAGGGAGATCACACTGCTCCCTTATGTAAGAACTCACAGTAATTAGGATCACACTGAACGTTCTTAATTTTCCAGAAACAGCACATTTCCCATACACTGGTCCTTAAAAGATCATGGCTGGCATCAATCAAGAGTAACAGTAGCTGTGATCGTGGAGGGCCCTGCTTGCGCAAGTACTTTATCTATTATGTACGCCCTGCCTTTTTTTACTCTGTTTGTAAGGGACATAAATTGAAGGTTGCCTTTAACCAAATATGTCACAACTCCAAATATGACTTTTTTCCCTAACCCTTAAAATAACTTAATAATTCTTAAAATAACAATTATTTTATATTTATAAGTAACTTATTTTATGCCCAGAATAAAATTAATCATTTGTTATGCTACAAGGTAAAATACATCTGAAGATTAACTAGGAGAAATGAGGCCAGAAATACCTCTCCCTAAACACACCCAGCTTGATTTCATGCTATAGAAATCAATGGGAGCTTCTATGACTATAGGATCAGGCCAATGGTCCATAATAATATTTTTAAGTTCCTGAACATTTTATTAATACTGTGGCATTGGTGGAAAAATGCAAGGTGCCCTGGATTTGCCCCATCATATAAAGGAGGGACGGACAAGAGAGGGGTAAACTTCTTCACTGACTATTTAATCTGAGTTGTCTTTCCATAAGGAAGTTCAGGATTTCAGGAAGAATTTTTTTTTTTTTGGTTTGTACATATACAACGTTGCATAAACATCACCAAATAAGGAAGAAAACCTGGCACAATATCCATGTCAAATATAAAGGAGAGTTATGTGCTAAAAGAGAAGATGAAGTTATATGAAGAGAAGGAGATGCCCGCTAAAAGAGTCAATGGGTTTAGGGAAAACCCAGATAGTCTCGCCCTTAACATAAACTGGTTACAGCTTTTCACTGCAGGAGACAAGCTAGCATCCTTTACATGTGCACTCCAAATTATTATTTACATAGAGCTTATAAGATGATCCATATTTCCACTCAAAGTTCCCTAGATGTAATACAACACAGGGTTCATATTGTTATTGCAGGAAAATGGAGAGTAGGTGTTCCCCATCTTTAACTATTGCAATTCAGATGTTCTGAGAATGCTCCAAATTATATATTTTTTGGCAGCTGTTGACCAGGTAAAAGCCCAGATGAATTAATTCCTCTTGAGCCTCACAATTGTTAAGATCTCCTAAAAAGTGTGATAAAGAAAAAATATATTGTGACAGGGTCAGGCCAGATGGCTATAGGAGAGTAATTTTTTTTTTTGAAGCAGGAGAAAATTTTATTTGCATAACACACTTACAAAAAATCACCAAAAAAAAATAAAACAAAACTATGCAACAAACCAAAAGCAAATGCAATGTATAACACAGCAGCCTTCAGGGGAGACAAGTGTTCAGGCTTGCCTGGGCCCAGAGCGGGGGTCTTCCTCTACACTCATGGTCTTCCACACTCCTGAGTTACCTGGTGGCCTAGAGCAGGGGGGCTTTCTCGACACTCATGGTCTTCCACTCCCTCGAGTTACCTAGTGCCATGCCCAGTGTCACCAACTATTCCTCTCCTGAGAATGCCCAACAAGATGGGCAAGGCTGCAGGGTGGGCAATTTGTGGGGGAGGGGGGGACGGACTCCTAGGTGGTGGTGATGATGGTATCCACAGTGGCAATGGCTGAGGCTGGGGTCTCTCGCTCTTCCCCTCAATCAAAGGGTCAGACGGAGGGAACCGGACAGGGTCACTGAGCAGAGAACCTCGGACAGCACCCACTGCTCCTCGAAGGCATCAAGGGAGTCGGTGGACGCCACTCAGAGGAACTCCGCCTGGATACGTGAATGTACTGAGGATTGGAAAACGGCCCTACAGTCGCAGGAAGCTTCATCAGCCAACCTCCTCTCTCTGGTTTTATAGATGGCTGTTTTAGCTAGGGCTAGGAGGGGGTTAACCAGGAGATCCCGCGACTTTGTGGGGCCACGGATGGGGAGTGTGTAAATGAAAAGGCGAGGGGAAAAGTGCAGCCAAAAGTGTAATAAAATATTCGTGAGGAGCCGAAAAAGGGGCTGCAGCCTGGCACACTCTAAATATATGTGTGCCAGGGTTTCCCTCACGTTGCAAAAAGGGCAAGTATCTGGAATGGGGGTGAACCGCGTCAAAAACATGCCCGTGCTCACAGCTCCATGAAGGAGCCGCCAACTGATGTCCCCGATGGGCCTCGGGACCAAGGTGAAATACAGGCTGGCCCACCGGGGCTGCTCACCCTCCAAAGGTGGCAGGAGGTCCCGCCACTTTGTATCGGGGCAGGACACCAGGGTGAGGGCGTGAAGGGTGTGAAGCGTGAGTGTGTATAGATGTTTCCTTAGCGCGGTTTGGAAGCTGACCAACTGCAGTTCATGCAGCTGGCTCGCAGTGAAAGGGTGAGGGGTTTGTTGGGATCCACGGGGTAGGAGCCCATTGAAAGGTTCGGTGGGCCTGGGGTAGAGGGTGGGCGGGGTGCGCCCTCGCACAGGGCTCGGTTGAGATAAGCCCAAGCAGCGGGCGTCAAAGCGGCCTTCACCTCCTGAAGTACGCGCCAGGGGGTACAAGGTCTGGAGAGCCCCATGCACTGAGTGAGCGTCAGGGGATCAAGCCAGACTCCCCGGTCGTAGTCCAGGAGGTCTCCGACTCTTGTGACTTCTGCCAGGATCAAACTCTGGTGCACTGAGCGGGACTCCGCCACCTGCACACGGAGCTGGGGGTTGTGTAGCAGGGGCTCTGTGAGGAGATCTGCTCCCACGGTGGCCGCCGCGGACATGGTTGTTGAAAACAGTTTCCAGGTCTGGAGGAGGTCCTGGTAGAAGACCGGCAGCCCAGAGAGGTCTCGTGGAAAATCTCTTGGACAGAGATAAAAGAGCTGCCGGTCGTATCGGAGCCCTTGGAAGTGGCGCAGGAAGGTGTGTGCCAGTATGCTCCATGTTGAACTACCTGTACTATAGAGGAGTCTCTGCAGGGCCTGGAGGTGGAAGACATGGACCTGAGTGTGCAGACACTTCAGGCCCTGCCCTCCTTCCTTCAGGGGTAGATGAAGAACCCCAACAGGGGCCCAGTGCATTCCTGACCAAAAGAACTCCAGAATCGATGTCTGGAGGTTGGTCAGGAAACCCGGGGCCAGGACCAGGGTGTTGAGCCGGTACCAGAGCGTGGACAGGACTAGTTGGCTAAGCACCAGTGCTCTCCCTCGGAGGGAGAGACATCGGAGTAGTCTCTTCCATTTCTGGAGCCGCTCTATCACCCCACCTTCTAAATTTTTCCTGTTCTCCAGCGGAGATGGGTGCGTGGCAGAAAGGTAAATGCCTAGGTAGAGCAGCGGACCTGCGCTCCACCGGATGGTCTGAAGCGCGGGTGGGAGGGAGCTCACCTGCCGCCAGTCCCCTACCGCCAAGCCAGAGCTCTTGACCCAGTTGACTCGGCGGAGGAGGCTGCTGAATAGATGGCCTGGCAAGCCTCCACTCGCGCCAAGTCGCCCGGGTCCTGGACCAAGAGGAGCACGTCATTGGCGTACGCCGACAGGACCAGCCGCAGGCCCGGCCCCCACAGCGCCAACCCTGTCAACCTCCTTTGGAGGAGACAGAGGAAAGGCTCGATTGCCAGAGCGTACAGCTGGCCCGAGAGGGGGCACCCCTGCCATACTCCTCGCCCGAAGCTGACCGGTTCGGTCAGGGTCCAGTTGAGCCTAACCAGACACTCCGCGAAAGCGTACAGCACCTGGAGAAAACTCACAAACTGAGGTCCGAATCCAAACGCATGCAGAGTGCCCAGGAGGTACCCATGGTCCACTCTATCGAACGCCTTCTCCTGATCAAGAGACAGGAGGGCGAACAACAGACCATCTCTCCGCCCGAGTTCCAAAAGGTCTCGGACTAGAAATAGGTTGTCAAAAATGCTGCGACCCGGGACAGTATAGGTCTGGTCTGGGTTGATCACGTCTGCCATCACGGACCCTAGCCGCAGCGAGATTGCTTTCACTACGATTTTGTAATCCGTGCTAAGGAGTGAGACGGGACGCCAGTTTCGTAGATTGCGGAGGTCCCCCTTCTTCGGCAGCAAGGCGAGCACCGCTCATCTGCACGACAGAGGGAGGACCCCGCTCTGCAAGGACTCAGCCCAGACGGTGACTAGGTCTGGGCCAAGGATGTCCCAGAACGCGCGGTAAAACTCCACGGTCAGCCCGTCCATGCCCAGAGATTTATTGGTGGGCATGCAACGGAGGGCTTCCGAGAACTCGGCCAGGGTGAGAGGCAGCTCTAGTCGGTCTCAGTCGCCCACACTGACCGTGGGGAGTTCCTCCCAGAGCACCCCACAAGCGCCAGGATCGGTCGGATCCGGGGAGAAAAGGCTTGTGTAGAAGTCACGGGCCCTCCCACACATCTCGTCCGGGTCCGTGAGGGGGGTGCCGTCTTCCGCAAGAAGGCAGGTGACGTGTTTCTTGGCCCCCCTCGTTTTCTCCAGGGCATAGAAGAAGCGGGAGCCGCGGTCCATCTCCCGAAGGAGGCGGATGCGGGACCAAACGAAGGCGCCTCTGGCCCGGTGGTCCTCGAGGGCCCGGAGCTCCTCCCGCTTCTCCCGGCACGCTCCGCAGAGGGACGGGTCCTCGGGGTTGATGGCCAGGCGCCTCTCCATCTCTAAGACCTCCCGTTCCAACTGCTCTATCGCCTCATTTCTCCGTCGGCTGGTGCCCCGAGTGTAGTCATGGCAGAAGAGCTTGGCGCGCACCTTCTCTAGATCCCACCATCGCCGCGTCGAGGGAAAGGCACGCCACTGCTCTTGCCAGGCCAGCCAGAACTCCCGGAAAGACGTCACGAAGCCCTCATCTTCCAACAGGCTGTTGTTAAAATGCCAATAGGCTGGTCCCGGCCTCTCTGCACAGAGGGAGGCTGTTATGGTGGTTAGATTATGGTCGGAGAATGGGGCCGGCCGAATGTTGGAGGAGTGAACTCGTGAAAAATGGAAACGTGATAAATAAACACGGTCCAACCGGGAGTGATGTGACCGATGAGCCTCCACCTGGACAAAGGTGAACGTGGAAGTGTCATCCGGGTGGTGGTCACGCCAGACGTCCACTAGGGAGTGATGTTCGACTATTTCTCGGAGAATGTTCGCGGTGGCCTCCCAGGACTAGGCACTCATGAGAATCTAGGGTGCTGAGGAAGGCGGACACCTGCTGATAGAATTGCGGCCACTTCGGGCTTGTTGTCGGGGCATAGATGTTAATGAGGTTGATCATGAGCCCCTCCATACGGAACCGGAGATGTAGCAGGTGGCCCAGCACGGTCTCAGTGACCCCTAGTACCTCGGGCCGTAGGTCGGGGGAGAACAGGGTTGCCACTCCAGCCTGTCGAACCGTGAAATGGCTAAAGTAGACCCCGTCCCCCCACTCCAGCTGCCACCTGTCCTCGGCGGTCGGATCCATATGGGTCTCCTGCAGGAAAACCACAGAGTACCCCGAAGGAAAGAGAGCACCTGGGACCTGCGGAGAGCCATCCTACAGTGCCAGGTATTCAAAGTTGCGATAATGAGAGGCGTCATGAGGAGGGCTGGGAGAGCTGGGGGTTCCTTGTTGGTGGGGGTATTTGTGGCCCCCAGCAGGTCGTGCAACAATCCGTGACCCGTCCCGTAAATGAGTAAATGATCACGGAAGCTGCGGACCCGCCCGTAGGCCGCAGCACCTTGCCTTCCTGTCCCTCCCTTATGAGGGCCCTTGTGGCCTGGAGGATTTGGTCAAAGTCCCCCCCATCGCTGGAGAGCTAGCTGTACCTTGTTGCAGGAGCCATGGTATCTTCTAAAAACTCCCGCAATGCTTTTTGCAGCTCATGGGGGTGTGGGGTTGAGATTTCTCGGTTGTTCCCTGGCGGGGCCCTTGGTGCAGCCTCGTGGTCCACTGAGGCGGGCAGGTAGGGTGCGGACCACCGACGGGGTGTCTGACAGGCTAAAGTTATTGGGTCTGTCTCAAGCCCTGCGGTAAAAGGGGGTGGCGGAGGGAAGATTGCGACTCCTAATGGGTCGCGGCAGGAAAATGCAAAGGCTGCTCCTTGGGGTGGATCCGCAAGAAAAGGGAAAGAAATAACCCCAGGGGTGGCAATAGCATTACAGGAGGAGGTGGATTGGGCAGGGACAGGGGTAAGGGTAGGGGCAGGGGCAGAGGCGAGGTTCTGGGCTTTGGGAGGCAAGCAGCTGAAAGGTGACGCCTCCCGATCAGATTTGAGGGTTAAGGGGGTGGGGAGGGGGCTCCCAGTGATGCCAGGCGCAGGCTCTGTGGTGGATTTGGCAGCCATGGCATCAGGTGGTGGACTACCTTCTGTAGGGTCCCCACCCGGGAAGGCGGTTAGGGGGAGGGAGCATGGGGAAAGGGGGGCTGGAGTGAGGTTGCCCAGATCGAGGCCAGCTGGCAGAAGGTCATCCTCTCCTTGGGTGACCGGGGTCAGACCTAGGGCCTCGATCTCCTCATACATGGAGGAGAGGTCGCCCTCCGCCACCCCAGGGGTCTCCCCTCTGGTGCCCGCCTCGACGGTCGCCTTGGGGTTAGCGAGGGTTTCGGGTGATGTCCGGGCAGAAGGGGCTTCCTCAGGGGTCTCGGAGGGGAGGGTCTCCTATGGAGGGGAGATCCTACCTTCCAGTGCTATCGTGTCTTCCCCACCTGACACCGGCAGATGGATCTCACTCGTGGGCAGAGCGGAAGGCTTAGTGTCAGTGCCCTCCTTCCTGGTCTTCCGGGGGGCCTCCGCATCAGATGGGTGAAGTGGAGCTCGAGCCTTCCACTTGCCTTGCTTCCCTTGGACTAGGGTCCAGCCCTCCATAGCATCATCTGGGGGCTGGTTAGCAGGGCTCGCGTTGGGGGGCAGAGGCGATGGCTCAGGGGCTCGGGGGAGTAATGGTGAGGCAACATGAGGGAGGGAGGGTTCCCCTTGGGGCGGGCCCTCTCCCATGCCCAGTAGTATCTTTGCTGCACCCTCCTCCATAGGCTCTGCCAGATTGTTAGCAGTGAGGGCAGGGCTCCCTCACTCATCTGGGCATTGTAGGGGAGGTGACCTTCGGGCCCGGGCCGGAGTAGCAGTGGCTTGAGCAGGAGGAGAGGTGGTTTCAGGTACTGGGCGTCGGCAACAACGGAGCCAATGTCCTGCTGGGTCTCGGGGGTCTCGGGTGCCCCTCCCCGCCGGGCCAAGGGGCAGTCTCTTCGGACATGCCCCGCTGATTGGCAGAGGTAGCTCCGGGCCTCTCCTGTAGAGCAGTAGACCCAGTAACGGGCTCCCTGGTAGGGGACTAGGAAGGACCCCTCGAGCGCTTCTCCGTCACATGCCGCTGGCGGTGGTAGAAGCTGCACTTGCCTGTGGAACGAGAGGACATGACGGAGGGTGGGGTCCTTGCAGCCCAACGGGAGAGGGCTGATGACAGAGACGGGTTTCCCCAGGGTGGAGAGAGCAGGTAACAGAGCGGCATTGGGTAGAAAAGGAGGGACGGAGGTCAGGACTAGGCGGACACCCAGGTCCTCTAGCAGCTCCAGGGGGATGAACACCCCACCCCCTCCGCCAGGCCCTTCTCCACCGCTTCCTAGGCGGCAGCCTCCAATGCTAAGAAAAAGATGACTAAGAAAAATTTCTTTCAGCCTCAGATGTAACTCATCACCGGGTCCACAAGATAAGCAGTTTTATTAAGAGGTCTGTATCATGTATGCTGAAGTTAGACAAGAGATCAATATGTTGAAGCACATATTTAAATTATGCAAAATAATATCGGAATAGTGTCCCACGAGATATATCAGTTTTTGTTCATAACTGCGATAAACAGAGACATTTCTTCAGAGTCTGGATGGCCAGGAGATAAAGGGAGACTGTCAGTGCTTCAGACCTATCCCATGTTGCTACTGACAGAAAGTTATGTTAATCCGGAGGGAGAGTTTTAAAAATGCCAAAGGGGTTTAGGAGCATCCTTGAAAATCTAGGACATCTAATAAATGGCCTATGCAAAATGAGTTAGTGGTCTTTATCCAGTTCCCAGAGGACAGGAATACCCATCAGAAAACCATTATCGAGGCACTAATTTGCACCAATATTAGCAGTCTGAGCAGAGAAGCCAAAGATGTGAAGGGACATGAAAAATAAATTACCCCTTTATCAACACCCAAGCCAGTAAGAATTCTCAGTGGATTTGAAGTGAACATAAAAGGTCTATTAACAGTCATTTTAAGAGTTATGAATTCAGGCCAAAATGGCCTGATTTACAGAGGTACTGAGCAGTTTCTTCTTCAACAGGAATTTTAGGTGCTCCATACTTCCGAAAATCAGCACACTTACTTTAGTGCCTAAATAGAAGTAGGGGAGTGGGCAGCTTTAGGTACCTAGGTTTGCAGGTTGTTCTCATTTTATTTATTCTACCTTTACTACACAAAATGTAACATTATATGAGGCAGTGTCACAAGAAATAGTTCTTGACAACATCTTCATCACTAACAAGTCTAAGCAAATGCTGTAATACTGGCTTTTTGTTCTATTCATACAAAAGAATTTGCATTAGTCATGGTTAATTTAATCTGTATTGCTATGTATGCATCACAATGAAGGGTATAGGAAATGGGATAGGTGGAAAAGGCAAGGCTGAAACTTTTGGGGTACTGGTGACATCATATAACACCTTAACTGATTTCCAGCTAACGTACTCAGCAGGGTGTTGATGTCATTATTTTTTTAGATATTAATCCAGCTTAAACCCCTCCAGAATCTATTAATTTCACATCAAGCCAAACACACTTCCTGCACAAGATACAAAACAAGTATGTCTTCTGCCCCATTGCCTGTTCTTGTTCCAAAACTGAGCCACTGCAGAAGAATACCATGTCGTCCATGTAGATCAACAAGCTTAGCCCTGCTGATGACATTTTATTTCTCCCAACTGTGTGCACAATTTTAGAAGGTGAATCTCCCACTCCACTTCCTATATTCTATGTGCACTGGCAAGAAGCACGCATAAAGTCATAACAAATACAGCAATAACTAGTCATTACAATTATTGCCATAAATCCTTAAAAATAGACACTTATGTGTAGGAAATGACAAAATGGAGCCAAACATAGTGAAGGCTGGGGGGCTCCCAGCCTCCTGTGTACCGTATTCTGAACATGATGGCAGTAGAAGTAATCTTCAGCTACAAGCCCAAGAAGGAAAAGGGGCTGCAAACACCTGAGTGACCCTACCAATAGTCCAGGTGGCTGAAGAGAACCAGTCTGGAAGCTATCTTTGCCCACTTAGTCATGACCCCCCAACACCTCAGCCCAACTGGGCTGAGATGACATGACTGGACGGTCAATCAAGAACAGGCCCTTGGGGGCTGCCCCAGGAAACTGGTTTCCTGTTTAAGATTTAGGAATTATTATATTTTTGTGGTAGATGTAATATTTTGTGATTAGGATTTAATAATGCTAGGGTAATTCCCAGGGGGATACAAAACCTGTCAGTGGTTAGCAGGTCCAAGAGAGAGGATTAACATTTCTTGAGTGCAGAGAGAGTCTTTGCTCATTGCAGAGATTGACTTGGCATCCAGGCATATTTATGTAAAAACTAGCTGTGCTCAGCTGGAGCAAACTGCTTCATTAGAAGCATGTGCACCAGTCTAAGCAACCATGTGTTCTTATGACATTTATCCCTCTGTCTATTACCCTGACAGTTACTATGTTTTGTCTCCTTTGTTTTATCTAATTTTTGATTGTATGTTGTTTGGGCAGGGACCATGTCTTCTCTGTGCCTAGCAAATTTGGGCATGAAATAATTATTTAATAACAGCAATAACAACGCCAATAATAATTAATGTAAGAAGAGAGAACTTTACAAATTAACAGGGACCTAGGTCAAGCTTTTTAAGGGTATTTAGGTGCTGCTGCACCTAAAGATTTAAGAGTTGAAATCTTATTTTCAAAAGGAATCTATTTACCCCCCTTCATCCCAACCCCTGCACTCCCCTCCTTCACCCCTAACCCCTCCCCCCTCTCCCGCTCCTCTAACCCCTGCACTCCCCTCCTGCACCCCAACCCCTTCCCCCCTCCTGCACCCATGTGGAGAAAAGGACTTGGATGCATGGAGCAGCTGGCATTGCAGCTTGCTCCCCCCCTCAAATGCTGCTCCTCCGAGCACCCCTAGGTTTTTTTGGGGGGGGGCGGGGAGAGACACGGTAATGAGGAGCAATGTCAGGGCTTCCTGCATCCAGATCACTTTCCCCACCTGGGCTGCTTAAAGGGAGGGCAGGAGACCAGCAGCTCCTGATGCCTCACAGCACAGCCCAGATGGGGAACGTGACCTGGATACAGGAAGCCCTGGTGTTGCTCCTTGCTATCCCCCTCACATAAGCCCTAGGGGGGCGCAGAGGAATGTTGGGTGGGAAGGACAGTATATGTGCATCACTGTTTGCTCCCCACCCATGTTCCTCTGCCAAAAGGAAGCAGGGAGAAATCTGGATGCCCCCCCACGCAGCGCTTCCCTGCCAGCCGGGAGTAGTTTCTGACTCTACACCAGCAGGGCACACCTCTGTGCTGCCACATAGCACCCCTTTGACCATGGCGCCCCTGGGCAGTCACCCGGGTGGCTTACCCCTAAGGCCAGTCCTGGTCCCAATCAGGAAGCAAGTATGAATCTTAAATTGGGGCCTGATCCTGCATACACTTACAAAAAGGTATACATTATATAATCCCAAGTAACCCCATTTATTTCAATGGGATTTCTCATGCTCTGAAATACTATGACTGATATTGAGTTTTTGCAGGATCAAGCACACACATATGAAAAGAAATCAGCAGATTTTTAATTAATAATCAATCCAACAAAAATCTGTGGCATTTACTCAAGCAAAATTATCTTTCATCCTTATAAGTGCTATAGGACAGTTGAATTATATAAGGAAGTTATACTTGAAGAAGGAACTCAATTTTTTTCCCATTTTTCTACTGTTAAAAGAATTTAAGATACATAATTCTGTTCAGCTCCCAACTTGCTAGTAATGCTAGAGTAATAATTAGCTAAATGGTTCAAAGTTTTCTCAGATAACTGTGTCTGAACAAACAGATTGGTCTATGCCACAGGTTGCAGATAAATGACCTTAACCTGATCTCACAGTGAAGTAAATCAGGAGTGATTCAGCTGAAGTCAGTGAAGTAAAAATGGTTTGCGTGAGACCAGGATCAAGCCAAAAGTTGTCAGTTATTAACCTGCATTGTTAGTAACAATTGCTGCCAAGTAGTTTTCAGCATTCCCTACATGAACATTTGTTTCAAAGCCAAGATTTAGACAGCCTCAATTGATTTTACATAATTGCTTTGTGTGCTTTATAAGCCTGTGTGTCAGTAGAAGATTATGTCCTTCATTATGAAAGTCTTGTATGTAAAAATGTCTTTCTCTTTTTTTGAGTTTGAGGGAGTATTTAATAAATACTTAAATGTAGTACAGTTAGAAGTTTTTGATAATATATGATAGGTAATGGTGAGACATTTGTTCTCCTACTTACCTTCACATTTATCTTTTGATTATATACCCAAATGCATTTTCCAAGATAGCCTGTTACCACTTTTTTATTATTACTAATGGCATTGTTAGAAGCGAAAGTTGATCAAGAGTATAAGTTGCAGTGCCATTTTTTAGATTTGTTCTCATTTGATTTACAGGATCTCAGAATCGGCAGATTAGAAATTTACATTACAAATAATGTACAGTTTGAGATCCAGTACTCACTTGCCACACAGTACAGGAGAAAACATGCAGGGCATGATTCTGATCTCACCTGCACTGCAGTAATTCAGGAGTAATCCTGCTGAACTGCATAGAGTTAAACAGTTGTAAAACCAGTGTGGGATCAGCATTGGATCTTTTGTCAATTCTTGAGTCTGGCCTCACTGCCATTATTCACACAAGTATTTCCATTGCCTTCAGTAGGAACTACTTGCCTGAGTGAGGATTTACAGGATCAGGACGCTAACTTGTAAAATCTGAAGTGGAACGGGAAGGATCATGAAAATTCCATCCATGTCATAATAATCTTTGTTATAAAAAATGATTGCCCATAGGGCTTCATCAGACAACATTTTCAGATTAATTTGCTGTGCAACTCAAAATATTATCCTAGCCATATAATGAAAGTGGGGGGTTTACAAAAGTAAAGAAAAATGAAAACATTATTCCATTTACATTTTGTAAAGCATTGCTGAGCATTTCATTGAGTCCAGAGCAGTTTAATTAAAGATGGGCCTGAACCAAAACTGTGGATCTGAACACACTCAAACTTTGGATTTCGGATCCAAATTTCACTACCAACTGTTAACTTTATCATGGACCAAATAAAACCCCCACACCTGGATTTTGAGAGGTACCTTATTTTTAAGGTAATTAGTAGAATTTACATTATCCCATTGTTCTGTAGTACACCTCTAATCCTCAAATTTAAATACAGTGTAACTGACATCATTAATTAAATAATCTGAAATACCGGTTTCTCATGTATTTGGTTGTTTTGTGGTCCCATGTATACTGTTTGCTGAACCAGTGACGTACAGGTTCCAAGTCATCTGCAACACTGATCAGCAAAAATTAATAAAACAAAGCAGAACACTTTATTGCAGTTTTTGGAAATACAGTTTAATTTAGGTGCTATTCCCTGCTCCGCGTGAAGTCAATCAGAGTTTTGCTATTGTCTTCACTGGGAGTAGGACAGTCTCATTGAATTAAATAAATATTTAAAAAAATTAATCTATTTTGTGGCAAATAATATGAACACACGTTGAATGTATATTTAAGCCCAGTTCTAATAGTCAGGGAATGCCATTCCTATAACACCCACTTATACCCAGAAATTTAAAACAATCCTAAATCAAAGAGATCAACTAAAAATCTAAGAATTAATTTGCTAGTTTGTTGGAGGAATGCTGTTAGTCAGCAGAAGTATAAAGCAAACCCAATTACAGTACACAGTAAATCCTAGAGATAGCCTAGCCTGCATTAAAAAATGCAATATGTTTGAATTTTCTGCATGTTGTGTAGTGACACTATTAACTATCTTATCCAAAATTAGAGTTAGCACAAAACAAATCCCTTTCCTGTTTTAAAATTCTTTTTTTTAATTGCAAGAATATTTCACAGTTTCAGAATAGTAGCATCACTGAATGCAGCTATGATTTCACATTAATTTAATATATATGTTTAATCTCACCACTAGGGAAGTAGCCAGAAAAAGAAAATAAAAAAAGCCCTTTCTCCAGGTATTAGCAATCAGTGGCTTAGAAATGTGTAAACTGGTCAAACAAAAGGTAATACATTATCTACCCAGTCCACTCATTCACAAGAACCAGTATGGTTACAGACATTTACCAAATGTTAGGACAGCTGTTTATCTGCAACGTAAATATTTTCTCCCCTTTACTTTTTATTTTTATAATTGCTTTTTAAACAAATATAATTATTTTTTCTCTACAAAAATACATGGTTATACAATGAGAGTACCTTTTAATCTCACACTGTATATTTCATTCTGTTCTATTTAAATTGTACATACTATTGTCTAGAATAATGCTCTGAAGCAAGTTTTGGTCACCAATGGATTCAGGCCGCTCATAATCTATATAATAATCCTTTTATTGCCACTTGTGTGTAACATTATCTGGCTGGGGGTTGCTCAAATATCTTAAGAGGAGAAACAGACCCCAATCCTAAAACAAATCCTTTAAGAACTTACTATACTTCAAAAAGTTTGAAATGAAAAGAGATATATTTTTGTTTGATTATTAAATTTATCAGCTAATAAACTAGTTAATGCCTACTTGTTTTCCATCATTGTACACAAGAGAGAATATGATGGCTGTACACTGGAAATGTCAACATTTCATTTAATATTTGGTTCACGTATCCCAAGAAAAATCAGTGTAAGCTTATAAAGTTTCAGTGCATATGATTTATTTTTCTAAGTTCCTGACAATAGTGTCTATTGCCTAATCCACGCTATCTCCTACTACTGACTCAATGGTTTGTGTGTGTGTGACAATGTAATACTCAACATACAATAATTATGTTTATTAGAACCATAGTTATCAAAATTATAAGAATTATACATTACCTGAATTATAACCCAAAGTCATAGCCCCTGGTCATGATGATGATGATGCTATTTACCTGCAGAATCAGCAAATTGTAGCGCAAACAGAGAGGCAAAAGTGAGACAGAGGTTGTTACAGATTGCTTTCCAGCAAACAAAGTTTCTCTTGATTCCCAACAATTTGGGAGGTTTCAGAGTAGCAGCCGTGTTAGTTTATATCAGCAAAAAGAACTCGAGTATTTGTAGCACCTCAGAGGCTAACAAATTTATTTGAGCATAAACTCTCATAATCGTTCGTCACTTTTCCACTCCACAATTTGTTATCCCTTACTGTGTAAAATCTCATCTCAGGAGCAGAAACCTCTCAATTTATGTGTTTGTAAGGGGCTCTAACTCTAACTCCTGTAGAAATAACAACAATAATAATACTTTTACACAGGTATGACTATATGATGCAGGTAATCACATACAGAAACCAAAATTCTCTGCACTGAATACTTTCTTCCCTCTATACAATTTGTTGTTAATTCATTAGGATTGTCAGTCCTACAGAATAGTATTAATGGAATACCATCACGTCTATGCAATAAGTAATGGAATTCCTTGCTGTTCCTCCTACCCACTCAAGATTGCACATATTAAAACTACAAAATATCTGTTCTTTGAGAGGAAATTACAACATTCAAGTGCCATAATTTGCAATGAGGAGGAAGAACAATTGTAAAACAAGGCAGTAGTGTCATCTACCAGTAAAGTTATGCAAGCTCATACCAACCTAGGGCAAGTTATTAAGATGCTGCTTTGCGACAAGGCAAATTTATAGCTGCATATAGTATTCATAGTTCAAGAGCATTCAGTGTTTTGAGAATTGTATCATGTATTTTCGGTTCACCTAATGCAATTAAAAGTGTTTCATCAGAGACCACAGATTTTGGATGGAAGGATAATCAACATAAGACCCTTTGAAAAGCAAAGTGTATATGGTATTTAACAATGTTAATCATATGACTGACTCCCTCTGTAAATCAGTGTGATACCACATATAAAAGGATATTATATGAACATAATATCAGATTGGATTGTAGTAAGTATATTGTCCATTTTAAGTGCAGCCGTGGCTGTAAAGATAATTCATTTATATGAAAGTCAATGATGCATCTATTTTTTTAATATTTATTTGTGTACGGAGATAGAAGGATTGATCTTGCTCTCATTGAAGTCAATGAGAGTTTTTTCCTTAACGTAGAGAATGAGAACCATAATAGTGAACTTAATGCAATAAAGTTTTAATAAGTTTCAAATTCATTTGGTCAAAGTAATACTCAATGCTGCATTTTATACTGAATTAAGAAGTAAAGTTAGTTGAATAATACACACAGATGACTCATTCAGTGACATTTTTATGTATAATATCAAACTGTTTGACTTTCTGAGTTGTGGTTAGAACTAGGAGAATAATAATTAAAATTATTCACAGGTATCTTGTTTGGAAAATGTTGTGAAATTAACATGCATTTATGAAAAATATTCCTCAGATACTTAAGAATTTCACAACATTTGCCAAATGCAATCTTTGTGAATCATTTTAATAATTTCTCCCTAATCTAACCACACATCAGAAAATCAAATAGTTTAATGTAGTATTTTCTCCAGTCTGAAAAGAAAAGTTTTCACATCACTAAACTTTACTTATTTCAGAGTAGCAGCCGTGTTAGTCTGTATTCACAAAAAGAAAAGGAGTACTTGTGGCACCTTAGAGACTAACAAATTTATTTGAGCATAAGCTTTAGTGAGCTACAGCATCCGATGAAGTGAGCTGTAGCTCACGAAAGCTTATGCTCAAATAAATTTGTTAGTCTCTAAGGTGCCACAAGTACTCCTTTTCTTTAAACTTTACTTAGTAATTTGAAACATATTAGTAATGGTAGCATGTGTTAAAAAACAGGAAAGTCTAGATCCTCATGCCCAAGAATGGATTTAAATATAATCATGGTAATCGATTAAAGATACTTATTATGTACTGAAATATCATGTAGGTGTGAGCCTGGAGTTGGAGTGCCAGTGAGGAACTTCAGCATTCGCAGTCATGGTAGTAGGTGCTATGCCTTGTAGTAAGCGTTTGTTGTAATGGGACCTTATGTTACATAACATGTGTCTGTTTGGCGTTTGTTAATATGTGGTGGACCAAGCTCAAGAAAGGAAAGTACATTGGTGAGTGTGGAAATCCATTATGGGCAAAGAAACTCTTTGCTTTGTTGTCCTACAAATTAATTAATTGTCAGATATCTGTCTGCACAGTTAACAGGTAGTAGTCAAATTCCCCTTCAATAAAATACTTTATAGTGGTTTTCTCTTTACTTCATCTCCACTGTACCATTAGGGAAAAAAAAAACCAAACACACCACCCAGAACTCCCCTTTTCACTGAAGTATCATTTAAAAATCTATTTCTCTTTTTAAATAGAAAGTGGTGAAAAAACTAATAATCACATTATGTTAAATACAGCTTAAAATTAGAAATAAGTCTGTTTAACACAGATTTCCCATAAGAAGTCCTAAAAACTAGAATTTCATTAGGAATTGGTTTGTTTTAAGAAAATAGTATGCATTGCAGAAGTTACCCACCATGTGATGTCACTGTTATTGTAAAATATGGATATTAGCCTGAACTGCACACTTGTTAATACAGTGGAACTACAATTGCCTTGGGTGTGGTTATCCCCGTCTATGCACATACCTTGCAGGCAGTTTTTCAGTATTTTCAACCACTGTTTTATTTGTTCGATCATAAAATACCATTTGTGTTCAAGTCTGTAATCCCCCTCTAGATATGAAGAAAACACACTCAAATGCAAGCAGAAAACAGATTCAAAGACAAACAAGAGGTCTACTTCATGTTTAAAAGTGAAGACCCAATGCTGTTTTCTAAGAAAATACACTGGACTTTTGGGGAAATGGTCTGACGATCCTTGGGCCTGATGATCCACTCTTTTATGCTACTTTTATGGCAGTGCAATAAAGTGGACCATCAGGCCCTTTGCATTTAAACTTACAATTGTATTTCCCTCATTAAATCCTTGCCAAAAACAATGGGTTGCAAGATGAAATATACACTGCTGAAGATAAAACACTTCAAATCAGTGTAAAATATTCCAGTTTGTAGGAAAAGGTTTATGGAAAACTTTGAATTTTCAAACCCCTTGACAGCATACATGTTAATATTAAAAAGTTGGTGAAGTCATTAAGATCGCCAGCTATATCTCTGCCCTTTGAAGAAATCAACAAAGTGGTAAATATACTGTACATGCCTGAAGTGGAGCATAAAGTGGAATCTGTTAATTATTGTTGATGTACTACACAATTAACACAAAATATTCATTTTAGTTAAGAAATATGGTGTTACAACTTGAATACTAGACTCAGTTGTTACTGTGCTTTCAATACCTTTCACCTGACTTCTTAGACTTGCAAAATTCTATGGGTGTTAACACTGTATAGGTATGTTATTTTTTAATATTCAGGCCAAACACACACACACACACACACACACTTCAGCAAAAGCAAAATAAACACTGTCTTTTACTCAGTAATCACTGTCTATTTTAGTTCTCCAATGCTTAATTTGTAGCATAACACTAGATACAAAAAATATCATTGTTTTGATCTTTAGCTAATGTTACAGTAAAGTCCACTGCAATACACTCATCAGCTTTAGGGTCATAGGGGGTAAACTACCAGCACAACTGAATCATTTGAAGCAGCTTCTACTAGCAAATCTGTTGATCCACTAGACATAGGTGTGTTGTAGGTTTTTTTTTTTGGTACAAAGCAGTGTAAATAGGATAATGGCATGTGAAGGACAAATTATAAAATACATGAGCTTTAAGTGTTCTAGGTTTTGCTGTTAGACAACGAACAAAGCTGCCAATACAGTTGATTTTTCTGGTACACAAACAACACATATATTGCTAATCAAATGCAAACATTATTCTGAAATTAGTATAGTATATGTTTATTACAAATAAAAGGGTATGATCCTGCATTCTGTATGTCTTGAACAATCCCAGACTCAGTTCAGCTGGAGTTGTAAGTGTGCAGAATCAGGCTTAAATTTTATAGTAGATAAATTACATAATATTTTAGATTGTCATTTCTCTCTCCTAAACAACACTTTTGTACACTAGCTTCACTTAACTGACTAGAAACAAACATTTGCCCTAGCTAATTATATCCTAAAATTGTTCTCCTCCAACTGCAATGCTGTCTCTATACCCCTCCCGCAGTGGCTGTTGGGAGCCAAGGATTCTGCATGTTATACTGAGATGCATGCTATGCTTTGAATGGTAGATTTTCAGGTGTCTTGCATGGCAGTCTGACATGGGCATAGGCAATGAACAGTAATGGGACTTGTGGGTCTAATCTGCTGCACATGGTGCCAAATATCTACTCCAGTAAAAGTCAATTTTTGGGAGACCCATAGCATATTAGTCTTACCCAACAACTATAGTCCATGAAAACAACCTTACAAAAGGGGAAACCTTGATTACTCTTCCAGAGATTTGGAATTGGTAAATAAACATTAATATTTTAATACTTATTGTACTTTTTGTGTAAACCAAGAAAGTATACATACATATATCTGTATGTTATGGCTATCCTTACAAACTCTCCAGCATACTGACATTTAGTTGGAATTGATAAGATATCAAATAACAATAACGTGTACAATTCTTAATCTTACTTACTCTATTGTTTCAAATCTTCTTGATTTTTAAATTAAGCCAAAATGTTGTAATTTCTAACATTTCAATTGATTGCCTGTTTAAAAATATTTCACACTGTGATCTAAGACACTTACAGTAAGAAAAGAGAAAATGGAAATACTAGACATAATACCATCTGCCACTGGTTACTAATATTGAGTCAAGAGTCATTACTTGAAGTATTTTCTCTTAATAATAATTTTATATAATTATTAATAGAAAATACTTCAAGCACTATATATAAAATCTTTTACACAGAAAAAGCATTTGAGGACTAACTCTGAATTACCGTATAAAGCACAAAAACATCAAGTAAATTTAAAGGACAAATCCTGTTATCTTCAATAAGGTGAGCACACTTTGGCCCTAAATTAATTTATGTAATTAATTTTTTTGTAATTAATTTTTGTAATTAGCACACTTTGGCCCTAAATTAATTTTTGTAAGAAAACATGATTTTATTTAAAAATCTAGTCAAAGCAAATGTACAGACAGTATATCCCTGTCTGAAGCCAACTGTATTCTGCTTAGCCTGAAACTCTTCCAGATAAAGCAAACTTCAAGGAAAGCCTTTCAAAAGAGATACTCGACTCCCCTATTTTTAATGCCCTTATTTGGTCTGATTATGAAGCTTGCACTTTGTTCTTCATTTAAAATGCTGGTGCTCTGTCTCATTCAAAAATCATGTTGGGGGGAGAGGGGGAGCAGAATATTTTTCCTAAACGATTAAGGTCTCTCTCTTCTTTTCTCAGCAAAGGTCCCTGATTTTTCATTGTGTCCTGCATATCATATATCAAAGATTATGGACATGTTTTTAAATTTCAAAGATACTTGTATCTGCATTAAGCATTTTAGTACTTCACAAATAAATTTTAACACTAATTACAATCTTAAATGTTGCACACCTTCACACAGAGCTGTCAGTTTTATTTAACCATTGCTATAAACTTAAATATTGGTAGCCCATATAATATGGCATAACATTTCTTTGAGGGCTAAAGCATTATAAACATTCTTCTTTGTATGTGTACTGTTATGCTTTTCTTCCTGGAACATACATCTTATCAAATGCAAAATGTACCATACTCAGATAATCAAGACTCCAAGGCCTTACCTTTACAACCAAAGCTTGATTTCCCAGATCTGCTAAACTTCACTTCCACAGCACACTCTGCCCTCAGCTCTGTGATCAATAGTATAGTCACAGCACCAGGCATGACCTCTATATATACACAAAGCAGTAATAGCAACAAGTGAATACTTAGATTCTTACTTCAATCCCAAATTTATCAAGTGATATTACTCATAGAAAGAGATCCTTCAAGCAAACACTTAATCTGCATTGAATTGGGAGGGATCTTGATGATACACTTGGGGGGGAAAGCAGCTTGTTATACAACAGAGCAGATGAAAATACCCACAGCTATTGCACGTACCACTCATTCTGTTAACCATGTAATATACATTGTCATTTTGACGTGTAGACCATTTCTCTTCCTCCATCACCTCCACGTCAATCCAATTGACTCATTCTTGCCTATGATGAAATGGAAAAAAAGGAAACACGGAAAGATTGTTATCCTAGATCTGCGTTTGTGGGACATTTTAAAGCCAGTTAGATTAACCATTGGGAAGATGTTAGCCTTGATAAGAGAAGCCCCACTGGCTTTCTGTCTCCCGTAGACAATGAAATCACATAGTTGTGTCTGTGCCTCTCTGTTTGGATTGTTCTATTTTAACACATAACAGATTGAGGGCTGCCTTCTCTTCCTAATTAACTCAAGCTAAACTAATGAGAGAGGGGAGGGGTGGGGGGAAGCTAGGAAGAGAAGAGAGATCATGAGTTGGAAGGGGACGGAGAAAGGAGAAAACAGATAGATACAGTTAGTCTGCATTCTTGGGGGTGGGATGTTTGCATGGTTTCCAAGAAAAGATGATGACATTCTGTAAAATTACTAAATAAATATATAAAATCCAACGTTGTGTTAGATTTTTGCTTCTTGTTAGGAAGTATTTCAGCACCCACAGGGGAACAGCTCAGATTCCAAAATCTGGATATTGCTATCCCATCAGCAGCTGTTCCTACCTTGCACCCACCTCTAAAAAAATACATGATTTATTGCTGCAGTTATTTTTGCCAACCAAAGTACTACTTATAGTTGCTAAATGTTCATGGAAGGAAGTGGTATCTGACTGTTGGGGTTTTTTTAAACTTCTTCTCAACTGCCAGCAAAATGGCAGGGTTTGCATTATTCTAACCAAAAATTAAATACACCTTTCCTTATGATACCAGTTAAAAATATACAACATAACAAAAAGTCAGGACAGAAGGATCTAATTGCAGTGCTCACACACAATGCTTTTTAAGATGTAGGTGGGCACAATCTGCGGCTTACAAGAGCATGTGTACACACATATGTGTACGCACACATTTGTGGAAAAGAGAAAGAGATCTTAATCTTCAACTTTCATTACTATAATTACATCTCTATGTGTTGATAGTTTGTATAAGATATAAAACAGTTATATGAAAGCATGTATTTTTGATGCCACTTCTTTGGAAGGACTTCCTATGTCTAGGCATGAATTCAAGTTTCTGGTGATCTTAAACACAGTAGCCCTGATTCTAATCTCACTTATACCAGTTCTACACTGCTGTTACTTCATTGACTGTAGAGGGACTACTCCTGATTTATACTGGTGTGAGACAAGCAGCAGGACCAATATGTGTGTGTGTATATATGTGTGTGCAGTGGGTGTTAACAGGAACATGTTCTGTGTCCAGCCTCTATTTCAGTGGAGGCATCAAATTACCTAACACACTTTTTCTGGCTGGGCCTTCTGGTATTCCCTCTCTCTCCTGTCCAATGCCTGAAACGTAAGCCTCATGGCAAGTGGAAGAGGAGACAGTGAATGTCTCTACTGCAGTTGTAACACAGGCAATACCACATACCAAACAGGAGAGTTTCCCCCTTAACACACACCACAGACAAACTGGTTAAAGGAGAAATCAGACAGAGTGAGAAGATGTTCAGACTGGGGAAGCAGAGGCTGAGGAAAGACAGGGGGCATCAAGCCAAGAAAGGGGGAATAAGAGCACTGGGTGATAAGAGGGCCATGTCAAGCTTGGGAAGGAGGGGTAACAGTGTAGGAAGAAATGTCAGACTACTAATGAGCATGCACTGAAGACAGTTTCAGGCTGGAGAAGGTGAAGAAGGGGAGGTGAGAAGGGAAAGTTAAGCTGTAAAAGGGTAAGGTAAAGAGTAGTGTCCTGGGTCAGGCTAGGAAAGTGGGGGGGGGAATATTACAAAGGCAACCATTCAGAGGAACAGGAGAGGGGTCAAATCTGAGCCATTGGGTAAGCAGAGGGAGGAGTTTCAGTAGGAGGTGGAGTGTGGAGGGGGGAGTTGTCAGGACAGAAAAGGGGAGAAAGGGAGGGTAGATGAGGAAAAGTTTGTCAGGATGGGTATGAGGCTGGGGCAAGGGGAAAGACCAGATTTTGGGTTCCTCAGGTTTCAAGTCATTATCAACTTGAAAGTAGGAGTTCTTGTCCGAAGCTCTGTTGCCTGTGTGTCTGCCTCTCTGCCATGGCTTTGATTGGGGTTAATAAAAGCACTGGCTGGTTTTGCAAAAGCCGAGGGGATGTGACAGGTAACTGAGAAGGAAATCGCTGTCTGCCTTTGGCTTACTGTGGTTATTCGTGCCTAACGAGGCCAACTCGTCGCCAGCCTCTTTGCAGATGAAATGAAGCGATGGGCTGAAGCAGGGCAAAGGAGGCGCCGTGTCCTGACAGGCTGAGGTGTGACCTGATGAATCCTAACCATCCCGGACATCTTCAGAAGAGCAAATGGAGAGAAGGGAGGGAGCGGAGGGGTGCAAAGCCAGAGACCAGATTTTGGGTAGGGGAAAAGAGGTTGGGGAAGGAAAAGGGAAAGTGAGATTATAGATCACCTCCTTTCAGATCTAATACAAAATACACTTACACTACAGCCACTGCCTCTGGGATCTGGAACTTCCCAAGAGGAAATATTTTTGCTGAAGAGACTGTATTCATTCTCCCTTCACGTAGTTAAAAAATATCTCTGGGTAGATGTCTCTCATCCAGGTCTAATTTTCAACAGGTTTTTTTGCATGCAATATTGTGAGGGAAAACAAAAGTTTTCTTTCTAAATGTGCTCAGTAAATTTGCCCCCAAAGACATGTCTGGGAAGACATACAACTTGATTGTCAGATCCTCTAAGTACACATGGACTTATACACTTATACACTGGTGTGCACTTGTATATCTGTAACTATACACCTACTTTGCACACCCAGAGGTGTGTGCTGCTAATTAGTAAGTGCAAATACTCATTGCACACAGGGAAACATCTTTACATCTGAACACATCTTTAGTCATCAGCATTTGAGCATTCACAGAAAGCTGTTTCTGAGTTAAAATATACACCATTAATAAGGCTGGTTGTTTGACATGGCAAAAAGAGAAAGAGAGAGAACACTAATCATTTTAGTTTAAAACGTGAAAGTTGGTGGCACCAAATATTTTAATTATTATTAAATTATTCTCCACTTGGAAATAGCTGCCATTAATAGTTTAAAAGCAAATAAAGATAGCCTAGTTAGATCTGATAAAGCATGTTATACATTCCTAAATTACAGCTACAGTAGAGATCTCCTATCATCGTTAAACAAACCTGTATAGCCAAAAAAAAAAAAAAAGTGTGACAAACACTATGGTCCTGATTCTCCACTGCCATGTATATTATGAGGTCATTTTCATGTGTGTAAAACGCTACCATTCTGATTTGATTTTACACTCATTTTACATTCACTTTTCCCAGGTGTAAAAAACCAACAAGTACAAGACTGAGTATATTCAGTCCCCAGGATTTTTCTGTGGAAAACTCCTAATTGTCACTAGTTTGTTTCAGAAACCATGGCCAGGACAAGCATACAGCTGGGCCTGTTCCATTGCTCACTAAAATCAATGGGAGTCAACGGTCATTGGTTCAGCTCAGAATGAAACTAATCAAACTTTTTCAGCATTTTCTTATACCAAGAAATTTAGAACACTGTGCAGCAATCACAGAACCATAGGACTGGCAGGGACCTTAGGAGGTCATCTAGACCAGTACCCTGCACTCATGGCAAGGTCTAACTATTATCTAGACCATATTATATCAACATTCGTATTCCCCATATATGCAAACATATTAAAAATACATTCTCAGTTACTGATAATTATCCAAGACACAGTGATTTTTAAGGCAAGACAGATACTGGCCTCCACATTTGGCAGTGCAAATAATGGAGGTCTAGTTGAGGCAGGATTGTTGGCACTTTCATTATTCCCTCCCCCCGCCGCCCCCCCCCCCCGCCCCAAGAACCAGGTTTCAAAAATTGATCAGGCTAGTTCCTACAGAAAGTGGGGGAAGAGAGATCAGGCCTGAGCCCTTTGGAAAAACTATCCTGTAATATTGTGATTTTATAGCCAGGAAATGACTCTCTTAAAATATGAGGGGAAAATGCACAAAGTAAGTTTTACAGTACTGTACTTGATAGTTTTGGATTATGAAAATGAACTAAAGTTAACCATATGATCATTTGCTGGAGTTATTTCTCACGTCACAGTCTCATTGCCCAGCAAAGGATTGCTCACATCAATGTTTAAATCTAAATATGTTTGAAAAAATGGGTGGGAAATCTCTCTCGTTAGTGAACTATTACCGAAATGAATAGGAAGAAAAGGGGTGTGTGTGTGTGTGTGTGTTTGCATGCGCGTGTGCAGCCATGTGGCTATGGTGTGGGGGTGACAGGGGCTAGATTTATGAACCAAATCTAACATTTTTTCAATGAAAATTACGTTTTTCACAATGTATAATTTCTCATAGTTTTACTGAGCAAACTGTCCTTCCTACTGGGACATAAAAAGTTACGTGAACGGATGTGTTCATGAAAAAAGGAAAACAAAATGGTGCACAAAAATGACAATTGCCCCACCATGATTACATTAGTGTAATGTGAGACCAATCTGTGCAAAATGTTAGGAGAGCTCTAAGATGCTCCTCTGTTCTATGTATATAGGATATCCTTGCAGTGTAGCTTACACAGATACAATAATCAGGTATGCAACTATTTCATTTAAAGCTACATTGTCCTCCTGTTCTATTTAGCTAAGTAGGGACGCTTGTTCCACAACCACCCCCTTGCTTGATCTATCAAGACCTGGGGTCTGGTTGGAGCACAGGCCCTACTCTTAGAATATTCTCCCCTGTGAGAAAGTGGATGGAGAGGGGCAAAAATGGGTGGGCCCTGGGCTATGACCCTTCTCCCTTCTTGCTGGCCAGAGTAGCCATACATGGTAGCCTAGGCACAAAAGAGAGATTAAGCTCTACCTTTGGAAAATGTTAAGTATATTCCAACCTCCCAACCCAAAACCAAACCAAAACAAAACACAACACCACACAAGAAATGAAAAATGTTAGTTTTTCCCCCTAGATTTTTCAGGGGAAATTTTTCACTGAAAAACTGAAAACTAAGAACTTTTTGATTTTTGAAAACTGATATTTCTTCTGTTTTTTTCATCCAAACCCCGGAAATTTCAAAAACTATGCAAAAATTCTACATTTTTTTCCATTTTTTTAAAACAGTGATTTTTTGACAAAAGAAAAACTGTAAATGGAAAAAATATGACCACCTCCGTAAAATGCCTCCTGGGTTACTCCTGCATGGTGCAATTTATGTACAATCCAATGCTCAGGGTTGTGCCTTTAGTCACGATCTGGTCGCAAAATGAAGGGCCTGAGTCTCCTTTATTGTCAAACAACTTAAATCAAAATAAGGCGCAACTGCATTCACATTATATGGAATTATACCAGCATGAGAACAGAATCTGACGCCAGCCGCTTAGCACAAACAAATTTTGTTTAAAAGTTAAATACAATTTGCTTTGCTGTCACTTTCTCCATTTCTGTTAGCCTCCTATGACAAACAAATAAGTAGAGAACAGTTTGTTATGCTACAGCAAGTTCCCATGCACACTCTTGGCATTCACCTTTCTCCTGCAGAACAGGTGGAGTTTATAGGCTCTCAGACTGTAATTATCACTGTTCAAGCAAGAAGCCTGCTTCTTGAAAAGAAGTTAGGTGACAATGTCAAGCCATTAATAATCTTTCCAATGTATAAATTAGTCATATACTTATCAGACAGATCATAATTTAAAATGAAAGTTTTGCTTTCAAATGACAGTCTTTAACATTAAGCCTCTTAAGAAGCTATTATCTAAAAGACTAACCATAACTAAAAAAACCCATTTCCATCTTGCAAGCCACTACTCTATATCTTAAGGCCCATGAATCTAGTGACTAGTCAGCCACGAACTTTATACTCTATTTCACCCCATGCTGCAGAATTATGCTTGAGAAACTCAGCTTTCATTTAAATAACATGTTATTATCCCTTTTGATTGCACAACATCCTTAAAACTGTGAACCAGGAGTACAGGATGCAGTGATGACTGCCTGAGGCTATGTCTACACAACCACTTTTGTCATTATGATTTATGTCGCTCAGGAGTGTGAAAAACACCCTTCTGAGCAACATAATTTACACCGACAGAAGCGCCGGTGTGGACAGCACTATGTCGGCAGGAGATGCTCTCCTGCCGATATAGCTACTGCTGCTTGTTGGGGGTGGTTTAATTATGTCAAAGGGAGACCTCTCTCCTGTTGGCATAGAGTGGATACTCAGGAAATCTTACAGCAGCGTAGCTGCTTCTGTACAGCTGTGTTGCTGTAAGGTCTCTAGGGCAGACATGGTCTGAGCCTGCAAAGAGCTAAAACAATCACAGTGAGATAGGTGAATTGCCCCACATCATTTAGGGCCCCATGATTCAGTAGCTGTAGAATTTGGTATTTTTCCAAGATGCCACAGAATACAATATTTTTACCATGGAATTTTCTATTTTGCTACAGTTGGGCAACTGACATTTTGTTTTTTGGCTCCCTGACCTGGCAGAACCTGCCTGAGGCTGCATCTTGCTCTCCAGCTTTCCTCATAAGAGGGAATTAATTGGCACACATGCAAAAGGAGTTTTTTTGGGCAGATGCCTGAACAACACTGGGGGAGCCAACAGCAAGGGACTGGCGCTGGGCCACCTGGTAATTATAGAAAAAAAATCCTCCTAAATTACTGTTGAAAATAATTATCGATGAATTTTATGTCAATGAGGATTTCCAGCCATGAGCCACAATCGTGCGTGGTTTGTGGGAGGGAGATAAGGGCATTTCCTGGTAACATCCTCACCAAATGCTGCCACAAAATGTAAAGGTTGTGCCATAGAGTACAAGGGCCCTGTCTATACCTTTCTTCTTTAAACTTTGGGGCACAGAGGGCTGTGAAAAAGTTCTAAGCAGTTAAACACAGGTCTGTTGCTTATCTCAGACCAGTTTTGCATCAGTGTAACTGCACTGACATAAAATCAAGATTTAGACCAGCGTTAGATCAAAATCAGGCCTGAAGAGTCGAAAATGGTGAAATTTTATATCTTTTTTTGGTGTTTGGATTGCACTCATTTTAGTAATTTGCACATATTTTAATACCTTTTATATTCCTGGTATTTTTCAGGTTCCCCAGTTGGAACGTGAGAAAAATAAACATGATCTAAGCTTATATTTACTAAAGAAGATTTCCCTGTGGATGGTAATACAGTATGCAGTGGGGAAATTATTTTGATTTAATTAGGTTTGCTGACATATGGTGAAATAGTCACATTACATATCACCCTTTCACACAGTCATTTTCAGACCAGTGCAGGATGAAGGACAATTTAGCACTTGTCCGTCAATTTCCATCCTTGTTCTTCTGAAGGCCTTGGAGCCAAAAGCTGATTAGAAGTAGCCAAATCAGGTCTATGCTCTCACTAGCAAAACCATCCACTGAACCATGTGTCTAGCATGACTGAGCCTATAATTTATGAAGGTTTTTCGTTTTGGTCACATCTATGGCCGTGACAATGAAGCAAATGTCTCCAACTTTCAGATGAGCTGCTAAAATTGTATCTAGTATTAAAATGGTTATAGGAGAAAATAAGCTTACAAGATGAATCACATCCTGTCTTTCAGAGGATAAGTAGTTTATCTGAGTCTAAGCAAAACAATTGGAAATTAAGGTCCATTTGCTGTGTAACTAGGTGATATTAAAAATATACAGTAGTTTCTGTACTGTTGGTATTAAATACTCATTTTATGACAACCTGGTACATGTTGGAAATCTTGTTGGTTATCTTATTACTTGGAACAAAAACTTAAGCAAGCTGAAAAACAATGAATTGCTTCTGCTACTCTTAAAGGGGAACCAGATAATGTGAATAACCAGAACAACACATTTTGTCAGGTTAATTTTCAGGCAAGATTTCATTAAACCAGAGAATATACACAAAATTAGCATTTTCTGTGAATCCCTCATGTATCTGAATTCAAGGAATAAATTAAGTTGAGGCTCTCCAGGATGATTCTAGTTAGCATACTTCTAAACTTGTTGCCAAGCAACAAATCTCTAACTCTAGTTTATAATCACATAGTACTGTAAAAAAATGCTGCTTGAAAATTTTCCCCCTAAACAAAAAGGAACTGATGAGTCACGGTCAGCTGCTGGCAAATAACACAAGAGACAATCTAGCAGAAAGTGAGTTATTCTCAGTCACTGAATTGCTTCCTACCATGCATGCCCTCGCAGTTAAAAAGACAGCTCCAGAAATTAGAGTCACAAAAGCATGTGTAGTTTATGAAATCCCAGGTATAGAAGAAATTCAAGATGGAAGCGTTGGAATGTACAGTTATTCAGATCACAGAGAGCTGTGGAGTGAACTGACCAGCTCTCAGGTGGATTACCCACCAGGGGACCCAGAACTGGATGATCAAGATGACCAAGGCCAAGTGTGCACGTGTGCTTGCACCTGGAGGTGTTCTATTTGATGACATGATCTAGGTTTGCCCACATCTTTGGTTCCAGCATCTTGGTTTTTTTAAATTCAGAATAGGAGCTGGCTGCAAGAGGCTCTGTTGTGACTTTTCATGATGAACTTGGCTGAAGTGAAGGTGGGCTGAGCTGGCTGTGAAAGAGACCTGTCACATGAAGGCCTGTTCTCTGCTTTTCCATATAATGAAGCTTGTTTCTGTAAAGGACTGCCTTTTTCATAATGGATTTATTTGAAGTTAACAGGGTCGCTCAGTAGAAAAAAACTGGCTATGAGAAGGGCCTGATTTTTCTCCTGTTAATCACAGAAGATAGGATGGAATTGAGCTGGAGTTTAGCTTTTGTGGGGCAATCCCATGTCAATGAATTTGCTGTTTGTTTATTTTTTCTGTTGAATGTATGACCCTGCCCTTTTGTTGCAGTGGAACTGGGATTGTTCTTGGGATAAATGCTTTATTAAAAAAGCTTTGCTGAAGTTGGACTGCTCAAATCAGCTACTTTGCCTGATGAAGGAACCCTGCACTGAAACCTGTTTTACTGCTGCAAGGTAGGCAAATTAATTGAATTAATTTCTACGAATACTGAATTAGTCCAAAGGATTTATTAGGCATATCTACTCGGTAATGCTTGTTGACTTATACTTAAATAGGTTGCTTTCTGTACTTAACTGTCATTGTAAATAATAAGACTTTTAAAATGATTGACATGTGTTGTTTCATTGATAATTTGTACATCAACACATGAAAATGTAATGATGCTGTGGGATATTTGGTATGTCATTATGACATTTATAAATGACTACTCAACTGATCTTTGTACTGAAACTAGGTTTTCTTTTAAGTGATATGAAACAAATACATTAACAGCTAGTTACTGAATTGTTAAAAAAGGTTATGTTACAGTCCTTGTTTTAATCTTAGAAACTCATTGCAGTTTATTCCTGAAAACATGTTATATCATTAATATTGTAGAAGCCAGTCTTGCACTTATTGATAAGCTTCCATTGACTAAAAACTGCTGGAGTTGACACTTAACTTGCACAGTTTCGTTCCATTAAATCTACTCAGTGTATGCAGAGGAGTGGGTTTGTGATAAATGTTATACGGCTAATTATTGTTTGTACAGTAGTACACTGATCGTGTGAAATGCTCATTATTAGTCATGATAGTACTGTATGTGTAGCTCCTCCATCTGAAGTAAGGACACCACACTGCTTTAGGGTCCGATTCTGATTAGAGTTGTATGAATAACTGAACTTTAAGTTTGTTTGCCAAAATAAAATAAAAAATAGTTTCAGGTCAACCTGAAATGAACATTTTTCAAATATTTTTGCAAACAGAAAATATTTTTAAAAAATTGTTTTGTGTCAACTGATATATTTTGTTTAACCTAAAAAAGTTTCATTTTGTTTTTGACTTTTTTACATCTCTAAATTTTTTTAATGAAATTGAAGAAAACTTTGAAATGAAACATTTTGCATCAAAATGTTTTATTTCAAAACTGTCAAAATGATTTTTTTTCCAGATTTTTTTGTGTTTGTTTTCAACTGAAACAATTTGGTGAATTTGACATGAACTTGGAAATGTTTCGGTTGACCCAAATCTGATTTTTTCAGAATTTTTTTTTTCCAAAATATTTTGCCCAGTTGTAATTTTGATCTCATTTACACCAGTACTTAGCAAATCAGTAGTAGCCCCACTAAAGTCAATGGAATTATACCACTTTAGAGCTGATGTAAATAAGATCAGAATCAAGAACTTAGGCTGTTAGGTAGTGGAAGCAGATATTGCTGAGAGTTTATACTATATTATTAAAATGCATGCATGTAAAGATTGGGGTAAGATTTTCAAATCTAAAAGTTTCACTAGATTCTGGCCATGACTTGGGAAACATATTATATTCCAGTTTTGTTTTCAAATAATACTTGTGGGCATCCACTGTTAAGAGGGGATTTGGAGCAAAGGCCTAATCCCTCCCAGGTATAAATCACTATATATTTTACAAAGAACTATGATTAGTAATTGCAGCTCTTTTCTTTTCTTTTCTTTTCTTTTCTTTTATTTTATTTTTAAAGGGCTGCTTTTATTTCTTCTGAAAGTTTGAATTATTTTCCTATTAATAAGAAAGCCAAAAAGCAAATATGATCCTTTTATTAAAATTCCTGATATACTAGCAGAATCTCAAGCTTTGCTTAATTTTAATTCCTCCCCCCCCCCCCAAAAAAAAAAAAAAAAGTATTCCTCTAGTTATCTGCTGATGTATCTAACAGAAGAAGATATGATGGAAGTAGTGGAGGGCAGGGGGCAGGAGGTTAATAATGGAGCTGATTCCCCTCTCAGGAAGAAATCAGACATAACTACATGGGTGTAAAATTGGTGTAAGTGAGAAGAGAATCACTATCTGAATGATGGTCTTTGACTGTGTGGTCCTGATCTGCACTGGGGTCTGAGCTGAGATACACCTAATGATGAAAAAGCCAGATTACAATTCTGGATGTGTGATGGACGTTATTATTGATCATGGGAAATCCTCTCAGCCTGTGTTGTCTGTGCCTCTGTTAGACTTCTACCTAGCTTTTGTAAACTATAAAGTGTTTGATTAGGATGTTTGCCATTATTTGCATTTATTCCTTTCTAATGGAAATGTTTTTTAAAAGATCTGATGATTTTACAAGTGTTACTAAAGCAGCTATTCAAGCAGTCATGTTTAGAAAGATTAACATAAATTGGATAAAAAACACACAAGAAAAAATATTTATGCGGGGCAGTCCATGTTTATATCCCATAATTACAGACTCCCTCCTTCCCTTTTATAAACATTAACCAAACTGATAAGTCAGTTTAAAATTTTATTGTGTACATTTTATATTAATAATTTATTCCAAAAATGTTGGGAAAATCACTGAATAGATTACTTAATATATGGTTCAATAATTTATTATGGAATTATTATGGGACTAATCTACAGCATAAGAATGGAAATTATACACACAGTATACATTTATATATATGCACAGTAAACATTTTTAAGCAAGGTTCATGTTCCTGCTTTTATTGTTAGGAGATGGGAGCAATCTTTTAAAAATATTTCAGAATTAATTTGTGATTAATAAAATGTGGTAATATTTTTAAGAAAAATATACCACAACTTCTTTTTCTGTGTGGTTTTCTTCTTGCTCACTCCCTGCTAATGCGTCTGGAATCAGCTCCAGGAAATACTATTTCTTTGGAAATTTAATAAATACCATAATTGTTATTAAGTTAATGAATTGCCGGTTTGGGATTTATATTGCACTGCTGGGATTTTATTCCTTTTTTTCCCCTTCCCATCAATAGCAAACACATATAACTATACATTTTTCAAATTTAATTGTTTCAGCAGGAAATATTTATTTCCAGCACACTAATTTTGAAATGTACTCATTTCCAGTTTAATAATCATTTCCTTCTAGTCACTTTGATTGTTTTTATCAAAAAACTTCTCTACGAATGACCATTCTGTTCCCATTTGTCAAAGCTGAATGTACAGGTTTGATCATGCATACACACAACCCACTCTTAAATACAGGTTTCTATTTCATTGTGGAGATAGAAATTAATGAGATCAATGTATCTTCCTCCTGTTTTTCTCTTCGGAGTTATTATGTGTTTTCTATAGAACTTTAATGTTAATACCAAAACACATATTTAAATATCTCCTCCCTCTTTCCTACACATGCTGAACATTAGTTGCTTCAGTACAACTGAAGCCTTGATAGACTGGACACTTGAAATAAAGATATCTTTTACTGAATTGTAAGTTGCTGAAAGAGGCTTTGGGCCAAAACATTCATATCTTCCTCCTCCCACTTTTGAATTATCTACTTTTTGGATACTTTTTGCACTTTTTTTTTAAAATAAAAGAATGAATGGATCAATTCCTGCTCTTATATATACTAAGGTACAATCACTTAACTCAATGGTGTTACTGCTGATTAACCCTGGTGTGACGGAGTGTAGAATTTGGCTTATTAAATGATGTAATGCATCCTATCGAGAAATCTATCTGGGTTCATTGTCCCAAAGACCAAAGAAAAAAAGCCATGGATTGTTTAAAGAAAAGGAGGACTTGTGGCACCCTAGAGTCCTCCTTTTCTTTTTGCAGATACAGACTAACACGGCTGCTACTCTGAAAACTGATTGTTTAGAGATGTTTTGTTGTTTATGTGAGAGTTCACAGTGTTACTACAATAATTTGTGCCTTTTCAGTGTTTTATTCTATACATTCCTGTTTACTGAAGTATTTAAAATATCTTTCATTTCATAGACTTTGTTAATATTCATTAATGAAAATGAAATTATTAAATGGATATAATATTAAATTGATTTTGGATGTGGGTTTGTTATTTTTAATGATTTTTCTTCAGTCACACCAGAGCTAATGAACACAGTAGTGAGTGTTGCTAACTCATAGAGTTTGATAGTACTTTACAAAAGATTATAACATGAAGCCAGGAGCTGAACAATCTTAGTTAAAAAATTGGGCTAAGAAAATTGGACTTTTGCATATGATTTCAACCACCTACACAAAAGGGCATAATGGGTAAATACAAAGCGTCAAAATATTTAAATAAGAATAGGTAATATGTGATTTTTTACACTTGAACAGAAGATCTCAAAATGCATAAGGGAAAATAAAAGACCTGTGATACAGCTGTGGTTGGCCCAAGTCAGCCGAGTCAGGCTCACACTGTGGGGCTGTAAAATTGCAATGTAGACATTTGGGCTCGGGTTGGAACCCAGGCTCTGTGGCCCTCCCCCTTCACCCTGCAATTACAATGCAGTGTAGACATAACTGTAGTAGATATGTTTCACAAACAAAAATCCACACAAATTTCAATATTTTCTTCAAGAAATATCAAATTTTTCAATGAAAAAAACCACAACTTTTCCAAAACATATTTGTGTTTAGATTTTTGCTCTCTCCCCATTCTCTCTCCTTTTTCCTTTTTTGACCCCTCCCTCAGAACATTTCAAAAGAAAAAAAACCTTCTGGGAAAATGTTCATTTTAGAAAAGAGGTAATTTTTCATCAAAAAAAGGGTTGCATAGAAAATTTCAACCAATGGCAATAGTAACCTCCGTTTCAATTCCATTCATGTCATCCTTTGACCTCGCTAATATTCATTCTTCATCCTCAGAGCCTGTACAAGGATCAAGTAAAATAATGTCACCAAATCAATCATAAAACAGACATTTAGCACTGAAAGGTAAGTTTGAGATGATTGGGTGTATCTACTGGTATAACACCATATATCCTGCTTATATTCTAAAATATTCCTTCTATGCTCTGTGCTACTGTACATAACCCAACCATCAACTGTGGAGTATACCTAGATGCCCATTTGCACATCAAGTAACATCTAAATAAAGCAGAAGTGAAAACTTGTCTTCAATCCCCTTTGGAAACTTCATTTGAGGCAAAGATTAAAAGAGCACAATTTTCAAGTTTTAGTTGGTACCTTCACCTGGTTTCCACATCTGTTTTTTCTTACCCTTAATAGGTCAGCTTGTCTTTCTCCCCCTCACTCCTGGAAAGCCATTTGTTTTTTCCCATTCCCCCCCCCCCCCCGATGTTGGATTTCTCTCATTTCTTCCTATGGGAATCTCCCTTCCCACCCTGTGTGGTGTCTCTTCCTACTTCTCCCCGAGCTGTTCTGCCACCTCGAACTGCCTCCCACCGCTCATCACCACCTCTGCTCTCCCGCAGCCCTTCTGCCACCTCGAACTGCCTCCCACCACTCATCATCACCTCTGCTCTCCCACAGCCCTTCTGCACTCATAGAACGCCAGCACTCCTGCATCCTCAGAGCCCTTCAGACCACCCCAGCAACCTCACAGCCATTGAGCTGTTTGAGACCACGGAACGGTACCTAACACCGAGCTCACCTTCACCCAGCAAGCCCAGCTGAAGAAGTTCAACCATCTCAAAGCCTATAATCTGCAGAAGGAAATGAGGAGCCTCAGGGAGCTGCTGGAGTCCACGCCCTCCCCCTGTGGTCTTCTGCCATGATGACATCCAGGAAGGGAACATCCTGCTGCTGGTGGGGTGCCAGTCACTCTCACCCTTGACAAGCTGATGCTGACTGACGTTAAGTACAGCAGCTATAACTGCAGAGGCTTCGACATTGGTAATCACTTCTGTGAGTGGGTTTATGACTACACCCATGACACGTGGCCCTTGTACCAGGCCTCCATGGAGACCTTACCCTCCTTGCCAGCAGCAGCTGCACTTCATTCAGCACTACCTCTGAGAGGACTGGGGGAGGCCCAGAGATATTATGCACAAGGAGCAGGCCTGCATTGAGGAGGAGATACTCACTGAGATCAACAGGTTTGCTCTAGCCTCTCACTTCTTTTGGGGCCTCTAGTCCCATCCTGCAAGCAAAGATCTCCACTACCGAGGTCGGGTACCTGGACTATGTGCAGTGCCACTTCGAGGCCTACTTCTAGCAGAAGGTGCAGTGCACGTGACCAGGCCAGCCCACAGCATCCCCCAGCCCAGCTCTGCCTGCTCCACTCTCAGACTGTCTCCTGCAGTGTGGCCCTGACCTCGGGTTGCTGCAGACACGTGGGGCCTGGTAGTCACTACTGAATGGCCGCTTCCTGGCCAAGGGATCCATTTGCCCTGCGCTACCAAGGGACAGCAGCTGGTAAGGACCACAAGGGAACAACGTCCACACCACGTATGTATATATCCCTCTTCCAGCCTCTGGTACTTGGGAGGACCTCTCCTTTCAATCTGCAGTGGAGGGGGAGTAGGCAGCCAGCTGTGACAGAGACTGATGGAGACTGAGGATGGCACAAACAGCTCCACCTGCTGGCAGGGACTGGAAGATGCAGGATTATTCATTGGAGCGAGAAGAGCCTGAGGAGGCTGAAGGAAAGATTTGGAGAGGCATCACCAGCTAATGGCTTCCCAAGGCATTGGATCTGGTCTCATGGGAGTTGTTTATTTCTACTGTGCGGTAAACAAACTTGCATTCAATAAATTTACTGTTTATATGACAATTTTAGAGGGTGGCATATGAATAGATGGAAGTCAGAGACTCTCAGCTGTGGTTCAAACCACATCCCCAGCGAGGATCTGTTTTAGCCCAGCTATAAAAGATGTAGCTGTCCTAAATGCTTATTTCAGGGGATATTAGAGGGACAAAGTGGGTGATGTAATATCTTTCATTGGGACAACTTCTGTTTGTGAAAGAGACAAGCTTTCAAGCTGCACAGAGCTCTTCTTCAGGTCTGGGTATTTCAAAGGATGGCAGGATCCAGTGGAACTACATTTGAGATTTCATGTATAGCTGTACAGCCCTTATACCCTGATTATTCTGCTTTGATTCATATGACTTACAGCTCTGAGCTCAGGACAAGGCTATTAGTGCTTGACTCTATGTAGAAAACAGGAGTTGCCATATGAATCAGACCTGTGGTCAATCTATTCAGTATCCTGTCTTTGACAATCACTAGCACCCAATGATTCAGTTACGAGATAATCTGCTCCCTATGCACATCTCATCATAAATAGTTAGCTTGTCTTAAACCTCAACATGAGAGGTTTCATATTCCTTCCAAAACTTTTTTTTTTTGGTCACAATAGTTAATGCTAGTCTACATATTCTTATCAATATCAATATCTGGTCCCCTTTGTATCTTGTTAAGTTTTTAGCCTCAGTGACATCATGTGACATTGATTTTAATTATGTGTTATGTGAAAAGGTATTTTCTTGTCAGTTTTGAATTTGTCAACTTTCAGTTTCATTGAATATCCCTATGTGTTATGAGACAGGAAGAAAGTTCCTGATGTACTTCCTCTAAACCATTCATTATTTTATATGCTTTTATCACACCCCTTTTCGTCATCTCCTTTCTGAAGTAAGCATTCCCAATCGTTTCAATCTCTCTCACTATTAATGATTTTCCAAATGGAAATATGTTCCATCAGAGAATTCCACACCAGCTTTACGCAGCTCATACCATAAGTCTTCTCTTTCTAAAAAGCCACTTCCAGTTCCCTTATATTTAGATAAGCTAGAACAGGCCACCTGCTTCAGTGATTGAACAGAAGTCACTTATTCCCTAGCAGGATCAACACCTGCTATCAGGGTGGGATATTTCAGACAACACTGTCAGCCTTTCTAGCAGAATGGGGAAGGGAGGTTATGGGGTGCGGTGGGAGAAAGAGGTGTTTGGAAGGGTGCATTCATGTACACGAACATCTGGTCTGTGGAGTGGATCTTTACTCCATGTCAGTCGCCTGCAGTCAGAATACTGGAAAAAAGAGTGAGTCAGGATTGGAGAAGGTTCCAGGGTGTGAACAGATGATCTGTTGCTGCTGCATAGACCCTGCTATATTCTACCCTATAAAAAAAGCTATAAAAAAAAGCAATGGGGTTGGCGTGCCCATTGTACAGTGGCTCTGTGAGAGGGTGTCCATTTGTGTGTCTATATTTTTGTATAAAATTACCATTTTTTCAGTGGGCCAACTGCCAAATCATCGTTTAGGACATTATAAGACATCTTATTCCATGTAGAGAAGATAACAATAGGATGGTGATGAAGAGCCACAGGCTGAATACCATTTCCAGGGAGTGGCCCAGTCCAAATCCCCATCTCTTCACCTTAGAACTAGATGTTTGTGCTCAGCCCCTTATAGAGTAACAAGGCCAGCAGATGGGTTTTCATCAAAATTAAAAACAAATTTGACAAGCCCTGTTAAGTATGTTATTGAATCACTGGGCTATATTTGATTTTTGCTTCCAGAAATAGAAGATGTAAAATGTGACAAACTATCACCAATATTTTATTCCTATTTGTATGTTGAAATTTCACCTGAAGATTGTTCTTCAGATGTTCATAGTTACTTACTATGCTGGTCTTTATGTCATGTCTGGTTGAGAAATTACTTAGTAAAGCCACCTACATGTGTTGATGTGTAGGTTGAACACGGACTATATTCAGCAGAAATAAGTATCTGGAAACCCTGCTCTCAGCCACATCTGCTCATAAATAATAGATCAGTGTGGTTATGCAAATGAAGTGATATTTCAGTGATTTAAACGGCAATTTAAGTGGATCATAATATACACAGAAATGAACTTTGTTATTTATCTGGAAAGAATAAAATTGTATCAGTTTTTCATCTGTCTGATGCTGTCTGGGAGTTCCTCAAGCTTATAAAGTAGTTTCAAGTTCATGAACTGTTAATAATTTGCTTTCTCTTGCTCGGCTTGCTAAAATTTCTTCTGCATCTGCTTTTCATTATACCATTAAGCATTACAAAGTTATTGCACTGATTTCTACTCACAGCATGGCTCATTGTGATATAATGATTACAGAGCTGGACGCGTAAGTCATGTCTATGTATTTTTATTATGTTTGTTATATGGCATTCTTTGTGTGATATTATTCAAACTTTTGGATTTAAAATGGTATAAAAATAAAATAAATTAAAAAAAGCTTTTTAGGCCCTGATTCACCGCTGTGTTACTCCAGTTTTTTTGCCAGTGTAGCCATGGAATTACACCAGCATAAAACTGAAGTAACATAGTTGATTCAAGCCCTTAATGGACAGCTGTGGAAGGACAAGGTAAATAAGAAACAAAGATAGCAACATACCAAGAAGTCAGTAGAAACTAGGGCTCCTGAAACAGAGGCTTTTGAAGAGAATGGCTTAGATTGTAAAGTAATCTGACTTTAAATGATAATGTTAAATTTCCACTATCTGCTTAACTGGCAGTCATGCAACCTTGGGCTGTGGTCTTGTAAGATCAAAACACAAGCTTAGCAAGGTCATGGATAATCAGTCCTTGGATGGCAGATTTCAAAGCAAAACCCTAGGCAGCTGCAATTCTATCCCCTCTCAGTCAGAACTGCAGGGTTGATTGTGCCTGGCTGCTCCTGAGGTGTTTGACGGGAGGGAACAAAAAAACCTTCCTTCCATTGCACTCTTGAGCAGTGGCCAGGTAAAAAGCGAAGTTCACATTTGTGAAAGTGCAGGGGCTGCTTCTTTTCAACACCCTTTCAACAAAGGTGAACCGGGGGAGGGCAAGTATAGAAGACCTGGGGCTTGCTGAGTATACAGGAAGAAATATGCTGCACCTTCTGAAGCAGTGGGTGCATCTCTAGTGTATGTAGCGAGCTCGGTGGACAACGCTGTCTCACTGAAGCAGAATTCCTTTTGGGGAGCCCTCTAGACAGAATAGTGCAGCACTGTCCCAACACAGACCAGTGTTTATAAGGCAAGCCTCAATACATTGTTAGGGAGAACTGAGCTGACGAAAGAGCCACCTTTCAGATGAGATGCAAAATTGAGATCCACAGTACCATAGCACTTTTTCTTAAGAGTAGGGGTTTTAGAGGTGGTACCTGGCTAAATAAGTTGGGGATTTCATTTTTGCTACTTAAAATTTCCTTGTTAGTCTTAACTGGAGAAAGTGTTCTCTGTTTCCTGTCATATAGTGTTGCGCAGAGCTATGATGTGCTGTTAACAGGTAGCCATTCAGGGATAGGTGAAATGATCCCTGTATATACTGAGTTCCAGATCCTGCAATCAGATCTGCTAGCACAGACCCGAGCCTGGCTCTGCATCGGCCCAGGGTTCCATGCTAGTGGATCAGGTTGCAGGTTTGGAGCCTTTGAGATCAATTTGCTGATATCTTTAGAAAATAGGTGCCATGAAAGTCAGTTATAACAATGAAAAGCACCATCTACTCCCCCTTTACCATTAAATTAGGAAAAATAAAGGGGTTTGTTGAAGAAAACATCTAGTGATCAGTGGCATTTATGTTCCCATTTTAACTGTTTTTTTACAGAGATATTTGGCAAAAGTAGTAAGGGCCCACTTTTGAGAAAAGAGGCCTGAGGTCTGTGCACCAACGGGTACGCTCAGTTACATGCACAGTTACTTCAGCTGTGCTTGCAAACCAGGTGACTGCACATGCAGCAGACATCTAAATGTGCCCAACTCATGCAATCTGAAAACACAATTGTCTTCACTTTTTGCACATTCTTGCATATGAATCACATACCTCCTTTGTCCTTTGACACTCTGTATTCCTTTAAACTACCGTACACAGAATTAAAGGAATGGGCAACTCAAGCTCCTTCCTCAACTTTTCCCACAACGTAGTGCTCCTGATTGAGGCTTAAAAACATTCTAATCATATATACCAGAGAAGGCAGTAATTCACAAAATGTTTCTGAATGAAACTGTCTAAAAATACTCTCTCAGCAAAAAAAGGGATTGCTTCTGGATCACTGATAATTGAGAACGAAATGTGCACTGTTCCTTCTCACTGAAGCTCAGACTTCTAGCAGAAAGGGTCATGCTATGTCTACAAGCAGTTACTAGTTCAAATCTCAACTGATCCATCACACAGGTGACATTTTTCAGGAAAACTGAATTGTCTTTAAAAATCTAGATTCTTAAAAAAAAATCATTTTCTCACTTTAAGCATAAGAACATGAGAAAAAGAACAGACTGAGCCATTTTTTGGAGAATACACATATTGGAGGATTTTATCTTGGGCTGTTGAAGGAAAGAAGAAAAGGTTTTGTGGACAGAGAAAAAATAAAAACAAAGTATGTTTTTTGTCTGTTTGTTACTGAAGTTCTTTTCCGTATCTGACAGTATATATTAAAACAGAAACTGTAAACATAGTCCTGTGAAATATATGTTGGCTAGTCAATAGTCTCGATTTAAAAAGAAAAAACAAAAAAAGCGTTTCCCCCCCAAATTACCATAGATCAAAAAAGTAAAGAGGAAATAATTGAGTGAAAATCTCAACAGCTGATCAACTGTAGGAGGAATGGAAGGGAACTGTAACAGTACAGGTGCCCTTGAAAATCAATATGGGGGAACCTGAAGAAGAAATATCAAAAGTGCAACAAAAATGGAAAATATAGAAAAAGAATGCATTATTAGTGACAATGCATTTACCCGAGGCCCAGAGAAAAGAGAATGGAAAGAACTCTAGACAGGTTGCCATCTTTTAAATATTGCCTTCCATGTGTCAAATCATAATGTTTTAGCCACAAAGATATTTGGGGATGTTTTCAATATCTTGGCAGCTTTGTAATTGCAGGATAGCCTCAGAAAAATCAGGAATGTCCTGCAGAACTCAGTACAGGAGGCAACTTTACCTGCCATGCTCCTCAAAAAAGAAAAAAATTTTGAAAGTACAACTGAGTGCAGATATGGCAGATTTCACACATAGGCTCTTAAAACATGTAAATACCACTTCTGATTAAATCAGACCAAAATTCTCCTCTGCCTTGCACCTTGTGTGGTAATTTACACTGTTGAAAGTGAACACAAAGTGGACATTAAACCCTACCAATTCAGAATGACAGTGATTTATATCTGGATTGCAAAGGTATTAATGAATACACACAGGGCAAGGCAGGAAGGAATCAAGTCCAACATATTTAATGCAGATTTTCACTAATTAGCTCAATAGAATCTAGAGGTGCAAAAGTTCATTTAGGCATCTAGTCTATCTCCCTTCTAATGTAGGATTGCTCCCCATTGTACATTGACTAGGGTTTTGTATATACTAGTTTTAAATGTCATAAATGATGGGGCTTCCACACTTTCCTTCAGGCAGTTTTTACAGGCTAATAAATCTCACTGCCAGGAAAACAGTGATACTGGAGATTCCTCACTGCAAGTGAAATTTCTGTCTGTCTCTACTGTGGCTTCAACAGCAGCAAAGGAGATTGTCCAAATCTGGAATACACCTGGGCTCTGAGGTCTGAGTGCAAGCTGAGAAACTGAAGATAGAGCTGTGGGAGGATGAGGAAGAAAGAGATGAGCTCCTCAAAGAGGGAGTAAAGTTCAGCAAACACAAACGTCAAAGGACGTGAAAGTTTACTGTCCATCCTCCACCTCCATCAAATGCCACGAAAGAAGTACCACAGACAAAAACGTTTATCAAAGTAAAAAGCATTATTGATACTGAAAAGAAACTGTACCAAGCCAAGAAAGACAGCATAGGGGTAGCTGCTTGTTCATTGGAAAGATCAATTGCACCTCCTGGTGGCAAACAAAAAATTACCAACCTCTAATGTGGACAGACAGTTTTCCCTCTTTGAAACAAAACAAACAAAATACTAAATGTTATTCATTTTAATATGTACTCTATGATTTACTCAAGAAGATTAGAAGATTGGCCCAGCTGTAAATTGAAATGAAATCTATTTTCTGAATGGTAGAATGCCCATTTTTGTTTTAGAAACAATTAATGTGCTGTGTCCATACAATTAAGGCAGATCATTGCAGAAGGTGTGCTATTAAATGGGGTTCTGGTATTTCTTGGATATCTCTGTAAGTGCATGGGGAGAGAGGGAGAAAATTGGCTCATGGCTCGTATCAGCGTCTCAGCTTCATCAACTAAAAATTAACCAATACCACCTTTTTTCCAGTTCCATACTGCAAATGAGATGTGTGCCACATCTGACATCACAGCTGACACATCACCCCGTCTCAGCCTGTCTCCACATCTATGAGTTATTTCAGCTAACCAGGTTTTTGATATAAAGCAGGACCAGGCTGAATTCTGAGTTCTCCTTTAATTTCTTGATCTCAGTTAGACAAGGGGGATAACTTGTCATAAAGATGGTTTTTCCATAGTTCCTTCTTTGGTTGCCATTCCAGGGAATATATTACATCATCTAGGCCCCAGCCTGGTGCCTGTATTCCATTGGTGACTTATCCTGAGCCATGCTCAGAAGTGGCAACTCTCTTTGTTGGGGTTTCACCCAGAAAAGGTGGCTTTAGATCACAGCTGAAGCTCCAGCTCCAGTCAACAGTGTGCTCTGTCCTCTTCCAACTGAATTTCCACCGCTGGTGGCCTCCATAAAGGTAGACCCTGACCTATATCAGCTTCTTAGCTCACTTTTTTGTGCTTCACTTTAAATGTGGGTAGCGTATTGTTTAATTTAGAGGTCCATGGATCTGAACTGCATTCAAAATGAACAAAAATACCTTGTTCATCAGTGGAGACACAGTTCCATCCAGTCTAGCCTAGGTTTCACTGCAGGATCATCTTCCAAAATCTCTTGATGCTGCCAGGCGAAAAAAAGATGCAAAGAAACTGTTCAGAAGAGAGGAAAAAAACAAGAGCAGCTCAGTCCTGCTGAAGTGACTGGAGCATGACAGTGGAACCTCCCACTTCTGTTCTCGGGCACTTATTCTACCCCATCCTGAGCCAGCTGCTTTTGGGTCTCAGACTTTACCTTCATAGGACTCTCTCTTATTAGGGAGGATGTGCATAAGTTAACATAAAGGGATTCAAATTCTTGTAGTATATTTTTGGACTGCCTGGTTTCCTTCCAGTAGCAATATGAGTTGGTGGGAATTGATACTCCTAAGGGGTATGTCTACACTACGAAATTAGGTCGAATTTATAGAAGTCGGTTTTTTAGAAATCGGTTTTATATATTCGAGTGTGTGTGTCCCCACAGAAAATGCTCTAAGTGCATTAAGTGCATTAACTCAGCGGAGTGCTTCCACAGTACCGAGGCAAGCGTCGACTTCCGGAGCGTTGCACTGTGGGTAGCTATCCCACAGTTCCCACAGTCTCCGCTGCCCATTGGAATTCTGGGTTGAGATCCCAATGCCTGATGGGGCTAAAACATTGTCGCGGGTGGTTCTGGGTACATATCGTCAGCCCCCCGTTCCCTCCCTCCCCCCGTGAAAGCAAGGGCAGACAATCATTTCGCGCCTTTTTTCCTGAGTTACCTGTGCAGACGCCATACCACGGCAAGCATGGAGCCCGCTCAGGTAACCGTCACCCTATGTCTCCTGGGTGCTGGCAGACGCGGTACGGCATTGCTACACAGTAGCAGCAACCCCTTGCCTTGTGGCAGCAGACGGTACAGTACGACTGGTAGCCATCATCGTCATGTCTGAGGTGCTCCTGGTCGCCTCTGTGAGGTCGATCAGGAGCGCCTGGGCAGACATGGGCGCAGGGACTAAATTTGGAGTGACTTGAGCAGGTCATTCTCTTTAGTCCTGCAGTCAGTCCTATTGAACCGTCTTATGGTGAGCGGGCAGGCGATACGGACTGCTAGCAGTCGTACTGTACCATCTTCTGCCGAGCAGCCATGAGATGTGGATGGCATGCAGTCCTTCTGCACCGTCTGCTGCCAGCCAAAGATGTAAAAGATAGATGGAGTGGATCAAAACAAGAAATAGACCAGATTTGTTTTGTACTCATTTGCTTCCCCCCCTCCCCTGTCTAGGGGACTCATTCTTCTAGATCACACTGCAGTCACTTACAGAGAAGGTGCAGCGAGGTAAATCTAGCCATGTATCAATCAGAGGCCAGGCTAACCTTCTTGTTCCAATAAGGACAATAACTTAGGTGCACCATTTCTTATTGGAACCCTCCGTGAAGTCCTGCCTGAAATACTCCTTGATGTAAAGCCACCCCCTTTGTTGATTTTAGCTCCCTGAAGCCAACCCTGTAAGCGCCCCTCCCAGCGTCAGAGCAATGGCAAACAATCGGGCATCTGAGAGTGCTGTCCAGAGCAGTCACAATGGAGCACTCTGATGGGGCTAAAACATTGTCGCGGGTGGTTCTGGGTACGTGTCGTCAGGCCCCCGTTCCCTCCCTCCCTCCGTGAAAGCAAGGGCAGACAATCATTTCGCGCCTTTTTTCCTGAGTTACCTGTGCAGACGCCATACCATGGCAAGCATGGAGCCAGCTCAGGTAACCGTCACCCTATGTCTCCTGGGTGCTGGCAGACGCGGTATGGCTTTGCTGCACAGTAGCAGCAACCCATTGCCTTCTGGCAGCAGACGGTGCAATACGACTGGTAGTCGTCCTCATCGTGTCCGAGGTGCTCCTGGCCACGTCGGCTGAGAGCGCCTGGGCAGACATGGGCGCAGGGACTAAATTTGGAGTGACTTGACCAGGTCATTCTCTTTAGTCCTGCAGTCAGTCCTATTGAACCGTCTTATGGTGAGCGGGCAGGCGATACGGACTGCTAGCAGTCATACTGTACCATCTTCTGCCAGGCAGGCAAGAGATGAGGATTGCTAGCAGTCGTATTGTACCATCTTATGCCAGGCAGGCAAGAGATGAAGATGGCTAGCAGTCGTACTGTACCATCTTCTGCCGAGCAGCCATGAGATGTGGATGGCATGCAGTCCTTCTGCACCGTTTGCTGCCAGCCAAAGATGTAAAAGATAGATGGAGTGGGTCAGAACAAGAAATAGACCAGATTTGTTTTGTACTCATTTGCCTCCTCCCCTGTCTAGATCACACTGCAGTCACTCACAGAGAAGGTGCAGCGAGGTAAATCTAGCCATGTATCAATCAGAGGCCAGGCTAACCTCCTTGTTCCAATAACAACGATAACTTAGGTGCACCATTTCTTATTGGAACCCTCCGTGCAGTCCTGCCTGAAATACTCCTTGATGTACAGGCACACCCTTTGTTGATCTTAGCTCCCTGAAGCCAACCCTGTAAGCCGTGTCGTCAGTCGCCCCTCCCTCCGTCAGAGCAACGGCAGACAATCGTTCCGCGCCTTTTTTCTGTGCGGACGCCATACCAAGGCAAGCATGGAGGCCGCTCAGCTCACTTTGGCAATTAGGAGCACATTAACCACCACACGCATTATCCAGCAGTATATGCAGCACCAGAACATGGCAACGCGATACCGGGTGAGGAGGCGACGTCAGCGCGGTCTCGTGAGTGATCAGGACATGGACACAGATTTCTCTGAAAGCATGGGCCCTGACAATGCATGCATCATGGTGCTAATGGGGCAGGTTCATGCTGTGGAACGCCGATTCTGGGCTCGGGAAACAAGCACAGACTGGTGGGACCGCATAGTGTTGCAGGTCTGGGACGATTCCCAGTGGCTGCGAAACTTTCGCATGCGTAGGGGCACTTTCATGGAACTTTGTGACTTGCTTTCCCCTGCCCTGAAGCGCATGAATACCAAGATGAGAGCAGCCCTCACAGTTGAGAAGTGAGTGGCGATAGCCCTGTGGAAGCTTGCAACGCCAGACAGCTACCGGTCAGTTGGGAATCAATTTGGAGTGGGCAAATCTACTGTTGGGGCTGCTGTGATGCAAGTAGCCCACGCAATCAAAGATCTGCTGATATCAAGGGTAGTGACCCTGGGAAATGTGCAGGTCATAGTGGATGGCTTTGCTGCAATGGGATTCCCTAACTGTGGTGGGGCTATAGACGGAACCCATATCCCTATCTTGGCACCGGAGCACCAAGCCGCCGAGTACATAAACCGCAAGGGGTACTTTTCGATAGTGCTGCAAGATCTGGTGGATCACAAGGGACGTTTCACCAACATCAACGTGGGATGGCCGGGAAAGGTGCATGATGCTCGCATCTTCAGGAACTCTGGTCTGTTTCAAAAGCTGCAGGAAGGGACTTTATTCCCAGACCAGAAAATAACTGTTGGGGATGTTGAAATGCCTATATGTATCCTTGGGGACCCAGCCTACCCCTTAATGCCATGGCTCATGAAGCCGTACACAGGCAGCCTGGACAGTAGTCAGGAGCTGTTCAACTACAGGCTGAGCAAGTGCAGAATGGTGGTAGAATGTGCATTTGGACGTTTAAAGGCGCGCTGGCGCAGTTTACTGACTCGCTTAGACCTCAGCGAAACCAATATTCCCACTGTTATTACTGCTTGCTGTGTGCTCCACAATATCTGTGAGAGTAAGGGGGAGACGTTTATGGCGGGGTGGGAGGTTGAGGCAAATCGCCTGGCTGCTGGTTACGCGCAGCCAGACACCAGGGCGGTTAGAAGAGCACAGGAGGGCGCGGTACGCATCAGAGAAGCTTTGAAAACCAGTTTCATGACTGGCCAGGCTACGGTGTGAAAGTTCTGTTTGTTTCTCCTTGATGAAACCCCCCGCCCCTTGGTTCACTCTACTTCCCTGTAAGCTAACCACCCTCCCCTCCTCCCTTTAATCATTGCTTGCAGAGGCAATAAAGTCATTGCTGCTTCACAGTCATGCATTCGTTATTCATTCATCACACAAATAGGGGGATGACTACCAAGGTAGCCCAGGAGGGGTGGTGGAGGAGGGAAGGAAAATGCCACACAGCACTTTAAGCACAGCACTTTAAAAGTTTACAACTTTAAAATTTATTGAATGACAGTCTTCTTTTTTTTGGGCAATCCTCTGTGGTGGAGTGGCTGGTTGGCCGGAGGCCCCCCCACCGCGTTCTTGGGCGTCTGGGTGTGGAGACTATGGAACTTGGGGAGGAGGGCGGTTGGTTACAGAGGGGCAGCAGTGGCAGTCTGTGCTCCAGCTGCCTTTGCTGCAGCTCAACCATGCACTGGAGCATACTGGTTTGGTCCTGCAGCAGCCTCAGCATTGAATCCTGCCTCCTCTCATCACGCTGCCGCCACATTTGAGCTTCAGCCCTGTCTTCAGCCCGCCACTTACTCTCTTCAGCCCGCCACTTACTCTCTTCAGCCCGCCACCTCTCCTCCCGGTCATTTTGTGCTTTCCTGCACTCTGACATTATTTGCCTCCACGCATTCGTCTGTGCTCTGTCAGTGTGGGAGGACAGCATGAGCTCGGAGAACATTTAATCGCGAGTGCGTTTTTTTTTTCTTTCTAAGCTTCACTAGCCTCCGGGAAGGAGAAGATCCTGTGATCATTGAAACACATGCAGCTGGTGGAGAAAAAAAAAGGGACAGCGGTATTTAAAAAGACACATTTTATAAAACAGTCGCTACACTCTTTCAGGGTAAACCTTGCTGTTAACATTACATACATAGCACATGTGCTTTCGTTACAAGGTCGCATTTTGCCTCCTCCCACCGCGTGACTACCCCCTCAACCTTCTCCCCTCCCTGTGGCTAACAGCGGGGAACATTTCTGTTTAGCCACAGGCAAACAGCCCAGCAGGAATGGGCTCCTCTGAGTGTCCCCTGAAGAAAAGCACTCTATTTCAACCAGGTGACCATGAATTATATCTCACTCTCCTGAGGATAACACAGAGAGATAAAGAACGGATTTTGGTTGAATGCCAGCAAACATACACTGCAATGCTTTGTTCTACAGTGATTCCCGAGTACGTGTTACTGGCTTGGAGTGGTAAAGTGTCCTACCATGAAGGACGAAATAAGGCTGCCCTCCCCAGAAACCTTTTGCAAAGGCTTTAGGACTACATCTAGGAGAACCGCAAATGCCAGGGCAAAGTAATCCTTTCACATGCTTGCTTTTAAACCATGTATAGCATTTTAAAAGGTACACTCACCAGAGGTCCCTTCTCCGCCTGCTGGGTCCAGGAGGCAGCCTTGGGTGGGTTCGGGGGGTACTGGCTCCAGGTCTAGGGTGAGAAACAGTTCCTGGCTGTCGGGAAAACCGGTTTCTCCACTTGCTTGCTGTGAGCTATCTACAACCTCCTCCTCCTCATCATCTTCTTCGTCCCCAAAACCTACTTCCGTATTGCCTCCATCTCCATTGAAGGAGTCAAACAACACAGCTGGGGTAGTGGTGGCTGAACCCCCTAAAATGGCATGCAGCTCATCATAGAAGCGGCATGTTTGGGGCTCTGACCCAGAGCGGCTGTTCGCCTCTCTGGTTTTCTGGTAGGCTTGCCTCAGCTCCTTCAGTTTCACGCGGCACTGCTTCGGGTCCCTGTTATGGCTTCTGTCCTTCATGCCCTGGGAGATTTTCAGAAAGGTTTTGGCATTTCGAAAACTGGAACGGAGTTCTGATAGCACGGATTCCTCTCCCCAAACAGCGATCAGATCCCGTACCTCTCGTTCGGTCCATGCTGGAGCTCTTTTGCGATTCTGGGACTCCATCATGGTCACCTGTGCTGATGAGCTCTGCATGGTCACCTGCAGCTTGCCACGCTGGCCAAACAGGAAATGAGATTCAAAAGTTCGCGGTTCTTTTCCTGTCTACCTGGCCAGTGCATCTGAGTTGAGAGCGCTGTCCACAGCGGTCAGAATGGAGCACTCTGGGATAGCTCCCGGAGGCCAATACCATCGAATTGTGTCCACAGTACCCCAAATTCGAGCCGGCAATGTCGATTTAAGCGCTAATCCACTTGTCAGGGGTGGAGTAAGGAAATTGATTTTAAGAGCCCTTTAAGTCAAAATAAAGGGCTTCATTGTGTGGACGGGTGCAGGTTTAAATCGATTTAACGCTGCTAAATTCGACCTAAAGTCCTAGTGTAGACCAGGGCTAACTGAACTGAATGCAATTCTCATGTTTCCTGCTGCACTCACAGAATTCTGGTTCCATGAAAGTGATGTCAATTGACTGAGCTAGGAGTGAGGAAGCCAAAAACTCACTGGCCTGAGACAGATTATTGCTCTTTTTGTTATTAGGTTGCGAACAACATTAGGGCTTGAGTCTTCTCTCACTTACACTGGCTTTATGCTATTGAAATGCCACAGACTTGAATGGAACTACTATGGGAGGAGATTTCGGCCCTTATGGCCTTAATATTGGCTTTGGTGGGCTTTGAACCAGGCTCTTAGATTCTAAGAATCCCCTTACCTCTGACCATTCTCAACTGTCTCTGTTAGAAGGAAGACTGTAACTTAGAGCAGTCATTTTCAGTAGCGTGTATGGATGCCCATTCCTCTGGATAGTAGCAGTCATGGTGGCAGGAATATATTTCAGGCCCAGAAATTTTGCTACAAGTAAGAATTCCATCCTCCTCAGACTTAAAATTAACCCACTTGTGATAGATACTCAGCTGTTTTGCATTGTTGTTCATATATCACAAACATTCCCTCTGCTTTTCTGAGAGCACACCCCGCTGTGTTCAATGAGCTGCCATCAGTATGCCGGACACAGCATTTGCTGAGAGGAATTTTCAATTGGAAGAGACTCACATAGCTCAATATGTGGTAACAGCCACTGAAAGTCAATATTCTCTATCATGAAGGACACTTGCAGTGATGGTAATTATTTCAGCCACTTTCCTGTTTATGGACAGTACAGCTGGATAATTTGGGGAACGTTTAAACTTCAGAAAACCACGTGCATGGTACATTGATCAAGGCATGGAAAAAATAGGTATGTGAATAGATTTACAGTGCCAGGACACAACATTATTGTTTTATGAAAGAAGCTCAGTGCTCCTCCTGAAACTATCAGGTATTAATTGGGTCCAGTGTCAGACTAAATGGCCTCATATCATACAATCAAGGAATTGCTGCCCTCCTAGCAAAACTTCCACTATCAAATTCATGGTTCAGACCACCAGCCCTTGTTGGGTGCTGTGCTTAGATTTACCCTGAGAGTTGGCCCCTTGAGGCCTCTGACCTGCACTGGACAAGGCTACCCTTTGCAACAATATTGAGTGATGTTCTTTACCACGATCAGAACTTTTTTTTTTTTGGACACTCCTAATCCTTTTTAGCCACAATTATCAGGCCTCTGGGCTGCTGTGAAGAAGGCAAACAACAAAAAAACAAAAACAACCGGACATTTGTAAATCTTGCCCACAGAGAAAAATTCCTCTCAGACCCAGAAAGGCAATGTGGTTAAACGCTCCAGCAAGCCTGGATACCCAGCTCTGACAACTACACTGGCTTTAAGGCAGGGCAGGGTGGGGCAGCCTTCAGCAGGATGATCGACTGGTAATACTTAACCATAGAGTGGGAAGTGGGAGGCCTTGCCGGAGCCAATCGGCTTCCTCTTTCCCTGGGTCCTGGTACTAAATGATTCTGTTTCACTAGCATTATTGCCAACCCAAAGCATTCAAAAAATCATGAGTCAGCCCCACCCCTTCCCCCAAAAAATCAAGAGATTAATTTTTTAAACCATGATTTTAAGCCAAACTGTGGGTTCTTTTTATTTGCTTTCTAGTTTCTGAGCCCTTGGGGTGCACTCAGATCATGTTTTCAGGCTCTTCTTTGCAACCCCGTGAGGGCTAGAAACATAACTTTTGATTTGAAAGGAAACCAGAGACTCTCATATACTTCCATGGCCCAAGGACCCGGGATTTTAAAAAAAACAACAACACAAACCAAATGCCATGAGGCTTGAGAGTGATAAAATCATCAGAGCTGGCAGCACGGCAGTACACTCAAATGTTTGGATCGGTTCTTGTTTCCTCTGAACCAGTTTGGTCGTCTCTAATGGTGTGCATTTTAGATTAATCAAACAGCTGCACATAAATTAGCAGCCATTCAGGGAACACTGACAACCCTATTTATAAGGCTCATTTACTGCATAAACAGTGAACAACCCGTTTGTTAACGTGTTAATATAATCTATGCGAGTGGTTTATTAGTTATGGAGTCAAACACCTCAGTAGATGTAAAAACTCCTAGGGTTAAGGATTCGCCCCACAACGTATTTTTAGGAGATGAATGTTAATGGTATCACCCCAAACCCATTTGCATCTTGGTCATCAATAACATCGGCATTTGAGGACAAAGCTTTTAGCACGTGAGTCTAATCAAATGTTGACCCAAAAAAACAATAAAGCGATGAGGCTAACTTCATTTCTTTTCCTTGTGAAAAGCTCTGTGAAGCAAAAATTATCCAGGCAGTGTCTTCATACTACATGCTTTTACAGCACAGCCAATTAAAAAAAGATCAATATTAAATATTAATGCAACAGGAGATGAGTTCAGGGAAAGAGAAATACATCATATAACATAGATTAAAAAAATACATAAAATAATGCCAGGTCAGACTTATAAAAACAATGCCTAGGGCTTGATTTTCACTATAGTACATGCCAAGCTGCAAGACCCCCATGGTGAAAATGTCTGCTTGAGGTCTTTGAGGCAATTGGTGTAGCCAAAATAGTGGATGGAGCCAGGCTACCTGGGAGATGTGCTTATTCATGGCCACTTCCAAACAGCCTCAGTCATCAGGGATTCTATTTGCATTAAAGCAATGAGAATTTGTATTTAAAAATTATTCCTTTATTCAAAAAGGTTTTATATTATAGCAACTAGCACCTAGTACCTGGTACCATCTACAGTTTGCTGATCTATCCTTGCAATCCAGACCCTGCCTTCCAAGATGGGGGATCACCTTTGGTCTCTGCAGCCACACTCCCACACTGTTGCCAGCTCTCTTGATTTTATTGTGTGTCTCATGATATTTGGTATTTTCCTTTCGAGTCAGCTCCTGGAATGCTATTATTACATGAGAATGCAGCTCTCATTTTATAATAAATGAGAATTTCTATCCTTCATGGTTGCAGAGAGAAAAAAAACTTAAAAGCGTGAATCCAAAAGGCATAAAACCCAGAAGGCAAGTAAAAAGAAGCCCAAATTTAACATTTTTTAAAAAAATCTTATTTTTAAGCACACTTCATGATTCCCCCCTGCACCTGGCTCATGGTATTAGAATGTTTGCAGTTGGCAGTACTGAGTTACTGAGTAACGACATTTACTTCAGCGTAACTCAACACGTAAAATTGGTGGAAGTGAGGTCAGAGTGCTATATACATATATGCTTGCTATACATCAAGTATAAGTTGTAATTGTTTAAGGATACCCCATATGGGTTCCAGGGGAGGTGGCAGAAGACAACTAGGGATGTGTGGTCAGAGGCTCCCAAACCCCTCCCCCTGCCCCCCTCCCCCCCCGTGTTTAATCAGGTTCTCTCAGGGTATTTAGGTAGCCCATTCCATGATGTGATCTACTTCTCTGGTGGAGCATCCTTATTTGGTGAAGACAGTTTTAAGTGTGTTAAGGTGTGCTCCTGGACTTTCTCCTTGTATCATATTCTGTCACATCTGAGGGCCTGGCTGTAGATAACAGATTTCTTGGTGCGATTGAGGTAGTTATTGAATCTATGGAGGTAAGTGTGGTGATCTGTGGTATTCTTGTATGTAGTTGTCTATATAGGGTTCCATCATTGAAACTGGTCATAGCATCCATGAAACTGATCTTGGTACAGGAATATTCTAGAGAGAATTTGATGAATGGCTGGTGGTTGTTAAAATGATGGTGGAAATCTATGAGGGAGTTTAGGTCATCTGTCTAGAGAATAAAAATATCATTGTGGTAGCTTAGGTATATCATTGGTTTTCTGGTGCATTTGTCCATGAAGTTGGCATATTGGAAAGCATCCTCATATCCATAGCTGTTCCCATGGTTTGGCCAAAGTGTTTGTTGTTGAATGTAAAATTGTTATGGGTGAGGATGAAATGGAGGAGTTTAACAATGTATTATGAGGGAATATCTGAGTGTTGTCCATTGTCTCTGAGATGTTTGAGATAGGAATCAATGCCACCATTTGTTAGGGACGTTGGCGTATATGGAGGTGACATCCCTAGTGGCAAGGATAGCATTCTGATGGAGGTTGATAATGTTGCAGAGTTTCTGGAGGAAGTCAGTTGTGTCCTGGAGAAAGCTGGCCCTTTGTGTGGTGAGTAGTTTGAGGATGGTGTCTATGAGTTCTGATATTCTTTCAGTAAGAGTCAGATATGATGGATCTACCTGTGTATCTTGGAAGCATATAGAAGATCCCTGAGATGGGATTGAGGATGAGACTGTAGGATTTTTTCCTTGGAGTAATGTTTTGGGAAGGATTTCATGATATCCTTAAAGTGCTGGGTGAATTGCAGTGTGGGATTTTGATTTCTTTATAGTAGGTGCTGTTGGAGAATTGCTGGTTGGCCTCATAGCACCCCCTTTGTCTGCTGATTTGATCACTATCTGGTGGTTTGATTTCAGGGACCCTATAGCTGTCCTCTGGCATGGAGATTAAAGGTTTTGTTTGTTAAAGGTTTCACAAGTCTTTTTTTGTTTGTTTTGTTTTATGACTGTAGGGGTGTTAACAGGCCACTTCATCTTGAGTGGTCCCTTAAAATGTATCAACTACTTGTGCTAAACAACTGTATTTAGCTGTGACAGAGAATACTTTTCCCAGACCTGAAAAAGAGCTCTGTGTAGTTTGAAAGCGTTTCTCTTTCACCAACAGAAGTTGGTCAAATAAAACATCATGCACCTTGTCTTCCTAATATGGTGGGACCAACATGACTACAACAACACTGCAAACATGACGATGGGATCAGGATTAGATTACAATAGTGACCACCATGTAATTCCAAAGATGATTTCTGGTTTTATGCATTCGGATGGGCACACCCTGCGGGTTGCTTTTGGATGAGATTTGGGGACTAAGGGGCTGAAAATTACAAATGTCATGGTCAGATCATCACCTCCTGTAGTTTGAGGTCAGGGTTCACTTTTGACTGAGGCAGAGGTGAATTTGGGAGGCCTTTTTTCTCTCCATTAGCAACTACAACTGAAATCAGATTAGGAATCACAGCAAACAATTCCCAGATTTAAATGTCAGAGTCTGGTGTGTCGGAATGACTGCTTGTTTTTAAAAAAACAAAACAAACAAAAAAAAAGGGTTGTGTTTAACAATATATGTACTCAGAGACATTGGTAACTGAGCTTAGTTTCTAAAGTGAGCAAACATATTAAATAAATCTCTCTGGGTAGTTTCAAAAAATAAACATCAGAGGGCACCACAGTCTTTCTAAATATGGGCATAACCTTGTCTCTCGTAACTCCTAACAATAATAATTGGAAATGAGGCAGAACCACACTTTATCCAGGTTCAGGTACAGATTTTGAATAACCTCAAAGTTTGGCAGTGTTTGGATTTTGCGTGCCCATTTGAGATATTGCAGAGGTAAATCCTAATCACAAAATTCAGATTGGGGTTTGTTACCAATTTTAATTCTGCTTTAAAGTTCAGTGTTGCTCAGATTAGAACATTTGGTTCAGGCTGATCTGTATTACTAATAATTAACCAATTATTTAGTATCAACAAGTTAGGCCATACTCCTGACTCCTGTATTTCTTGGCTCAGTAAATTTGTCTCATGTTTTATGTCTGTGTAGGATACTATAGGGGACCTATATGTCTGCGTAAGATCTCTTGCCATGCTCAGGGCATATATCTGTGTGTACAATGTATGTTAGAAGAAAAGGAGTACTTGTGGCACCTTAGAGACTAACCAATTTATTTGAGCATAAGCTTTCGTGAGCTACTTCATCGGATGCATACTGTGGAAACTGCAGAAGACATTATATACACAGAGACCATGAAACAATACCTCCTCCCACCCCACTCTCCTGCGGGTAATAGCTTATCTAAAGTGATCACTCTCCTTACAATGTGTATGATAATCAAGTTGGGCCATTTCCAGCACAAATCCAGGTTTTCTCACCCTCCGCCCCCCCACACACAAACTCACTCTCCCGCTGGTAATAGCTTATCCAAAGTGACCACTCTCCTTACAATGTGTATGAAAATCAAGTTGGGCCATTTCCAGCACAAATCCAGGTTTTCTCACCCCCCCACCCTTTTTCAAAAACTACACACACAAACTCACTCTCCTGCTGGTAATTGCTTATCCAAAGTGCCCACTCTCCTTACAATGTGTATGAAAATCAAGGTGGGCCATTTCCAGCACAAATCCAGGTTTTCTCACCCCCCCTCCCCCAAACACACACACACAAACTCACTCTCCTGCTGGTAATAGCTTATCCAAAGTGACCACTCTCCTTACAATGTGCATGATAATCAAGGTGGGCCATTTCCAGCACAAATCCAGGTTTTCTCACCCCCCCCACCCCCATACACACACAAACTCACTCTTCTGCTGGTAATAGAATACAGACTAACACGGCTGTTACTCTGAAATGTATGTTAGAACATTGTGCATTAGACAAAACACTTTTGTTAATGAGTTTTTGAACTCATGTACTATTGATTGGGGAAACAAATAAAACTAAAACAGGAAATTGTCACAGCTGGGTTGTGGGTGGCCAGACCTAGTAATCAGAGCCAGAGTCCACAGTCATGAGAGAGGAGTCAAGATTCAGCTGGGTTGGGATACCGGGAGGTCAGAAGCAGGAGATGATTCAGAAGCCAGGAACCACAATTCCAGCGCCAGGAGTCAGGCCAGATCTGAATGCTAGGAGAGCAAGCCGGGGAAGCAGGAGCAGGTTACAGGAAGCACACAGTCCAAAACAGGGTAGAGTCCAGTTGTTCAGACAGCTTTCTGTTCCTACTGCTGGCTTAAGTCAGACCAATCAACTGCTCTGGATACTGTCAATTGGACATCAGAGGTGGAGCCTCACACTGGGGCTGGTCTTCATGGGTCTCAGGTAAGCTGTTACCAGCAGGCTGCCAGGTAGATGATTGAAGCATGGCCCTTCCCATGAATTTTGTGGGCCTGGATTTGAGATTCATGAGTTGTGACAGAAATGTATGAACCTACATTTTCACCACTTGCTTGCAGGCAAGTTGAGTAGAGTGAGGCTCTTTCTAAATCAAGGCAGAATAGGTGTTTTGAGCATTTCGTCATAGATTATTGCCAGCACAGTTAGATGATACAAGGCTGAAATGGTATTGGCAACTGGTGGCCCATTTATACTGGGGGTCCCAACATTGCTAACACAGGAAGGGGAGAGACAGATTCCATTCACTGTGATTACTCAGAATAGCCATGTGAGCAGCTTGGTGGTTCTGTTAGTTGTTGCTATTTGATATAGCTTTATAGATAAGACCAGAAGGACCACTCTCATCATCTAGTCTGACTTCCTGCATAACACAGAACATAAGCTATCCCTGAATTAATTCCTGTTTGATGAACTAGAACAGATCTTTTATATAAGCATCCAATCTTGATTTAAAAATTGGCAGCAATGGAGACTCCACTATGACTCTTGGTAAATCATTCCAGTGATTAATTACCCTCACTGTTAAAAATTTAAACTTTGTTTCCAGTCTGAAATTGGTTAGCTTCAACTTCCACTCATTGGACCTTGTTATACGTTTGTCTCTTGTCTGTTTGTCTGTTTCTTGACTTTAGCAAAGCTTTTGACACGGTCTCCCACAGTATTCTTGTCAGCAAGTTAAGGAAGTATGGGCTGGATGAATGCACTACAAGGTGGGTAGAAAGCTGGCTAGATTGTCGGGCTCAACGGGTAGTGATCAATGGCTCCATATCTAGTTGGCAGCCGGTATCAAGTGGAGTGCCCCAAGGGTCGTTCCTGGGGCCGGTTTTGTTCAATATCTTCATAAATAATCTGGAGGATGATGTGGATTGCACTCTCAGCAAATTTGCGGATGATACTAAACTGGGAGGAGTGGTAGATACGCTGGAGGGGAGGGATAGGATACAGAAAGACCTAGACAAATTGGAGGATTGGGCCAAAAGAAATCTGATGAGGTTCAATAAGGATAAGTGCAGGGTCCTGCACTTAGGATGGAAGAACCCAATGCACAGCTACAGACTAGGGACCGAATGGCTAGGCAGCAGTTCTGCGGAAAAGGACCTAGGGGTGACAGTGGACGAGAAGCTGGATATGAGTCAGCAGTGTGCCCTTGTTGCCAAGAAGGCCAATGGCATTTTGGGATGTATAAGTAGGGGCATAGCGAGCAGATCGAGGGACGTGATCGTTCCCCTCTATTCGACATTGGTGAGGCCTCATCTGGAGTACTGTGTCCAGTTTTGGGCCCCACACTTCAAGAAGGATGTGGATAAATTGGAGAGAGTCCAGCGAAGGGCAACAAAAATGATTAGGGGACTGGAACACATGAGTTATGAGGAGAGGCTGAGGGAGCTGGGATTGTTTAGCCTGCAGAAGAGAAGAATGAGGGGGGATTTGATAGCTGCTTTCAACTACCTGAAAGGGGGTTCCAAAGAGGATGGCTCTAGACTGTTCTCAATGGTAGCAGATGACAGAACGAGGAGTAATGGTCTCAAGTTGCAGTGGGGGAGGTTTAGATTGGATATTAGGAAAAACTTTTTCACTAAGAGGGTGGTGAAACACTGGAATGCGTTACCTAGGGAGGTGGTAGAATCTCCTTCCTTAGAGGTTTTTAAGGTCAGGCTTGACAAAGCCCTGGCTGGGATGATTTAACTGGGAATTGGTCCTGCTTCGAGCAGGGGGTTGGACTAGATGACCTTCTGGGGTCCCTTCCAACCCTGATATTCTATGATTCTATGATTCTATGTCTATTAGACTGAAAAGCCCATTATTAATTAATTGGTTCCCTGTGTAGTGCTTCTGGACTGTAATCAAATCACCCCTGAACCTTCTCTTTGTTAAACTAAATAGATTGAGCTCTTTGAGTCTGTCACTATAAAGGCATGTTTTCCAATCCATTAATCATTCCTGTGGCTCTTCTCTGAGCCCTGTTCAATTTGTCAGCATACTATACATAAAATAAACATATGAAAGAGCGGATATAATTAAGCCATTTATTGTAGACAGTACAAAATAAGTAGGTTTTTTTTTCTTCATTAAGGATTTAAAAGAGAAGGAAGTAGCTTGGCAGATGAGAGAAAAAAGAGTTTATTCCAGGAGTAAGGGGCTTCATGATAGGAGGCACAGAGATGTTTGTTGTGGAAATGGATGAACAGGACATTGAGGCTGGCATCACTGGTGGAGTAGAAAGGCGAGGGGACGAAGAGGCTGGATCAGATACGTACGGAGGGAAAGATAGCATTTGAAGGGAAGGACAAGGGCCATCCTCAACTGTTGTGAATCAGTGTAGCTCCACTAAAGCCAGGGTCATTCACTCCAGTGAAAGAAGATGAAGTATCCTTACCTCATTATTGAATAGCACCCTTATACCACAAATCACACCGCAAAAGCAGAGGGCAGAATTTCATGGCAGTGCAGTGACCCTGGCAGACCATGAGGAATTCAGGACAAATATTCTGCTATGCAGACACAATATGTTACTGCACTAGATATGGACTTTCACATAACCCTGCGGACCTGCCTAAAGGAGAGAGAGCATAGAAGGGGCAGAAGGATTATAGTGTCCGTCTATGAAGTATTTAGGACAGTGTTATTGCTGTACAAACTATAAATAATAATACAATAAACAAATTATGAATAACTACAAATCTTGTATAATATAATGTTTTGTTGGTGCAGTGAAAAGAGTAAGCCTCTTTATTTAAAACTTTGCTATGCTTTGTAATATTCAGTACGGGTTGATGTTCCCATGCCTTCTCTCCATATCTCCCTGTCCTTTCTAGTGCTCTTTGCAGAAGAGAGGGAATGGCTGACCAATAAAGGACAATTTAGCACTGGTATGATATTATTTTTAAATCCATATATTATGGATTCACTGGGATATTTTTATGGATTCACTGGGATATTTGCAGTTCTCATCTAGTTGTCATGAAAATGTTTAGAACACAGATTGATGGGGAGCGAGAGATAGAAAGGAAAGGAGGGGGGGGAAAAAAACTCTACACAACATAGCATACACTTAAGTCCCTGGGAAGAGGATGCGTGAAAGAATGAACAGCAAGGAGGTGGCGGGGGTGTGTGTGTGTGGTCATGTTGCTTATGCACTATGGGAATTTGCTCAGATTCTACAGTGACAAGCGCACTATAAGAATCTAAGGAGAAGAGAGAATAGGAGGCAGAGTACAAAAAGAGAAGCTGAAACTTCAAATTCTCCTGTGAAGTAATGCATTTGCTGTATAGTCAGAGTGGTTCCTTTGAGGGGAAAAGGTTTTAGCACCAGCCTCACACATTCTCTGAAGCTTTTTTCAGAAAACACACTGATATTTTACATGTAGCTGTGTGAATTACATTTTCCATCGTCTAAAACTTAGTGCTTGCTTCTCTAACATCAAACTCATCCTTGTCGCTCCTCCCCCTGAAATTTGGAAGCACAAGAGTGTCTGAAAGTTCTTCATTTCAGCCTCAAACTGCTGCAAGAGCTCCACACCGAACTGGCTGCAAAATACCCATCTGTCCATCATCATCACTACGATCTATAAACAAAATCTTTGAAAGGATTTTTTCCCCAAAACAGATTCTACCATCAAAAAAAGAAGCAGAATAGCTTCAGGAGTAACTTTTTTAAAGAAATGCATGCATTGTAAAGAAAGTACAGACTGCACTTAATGTTCAGTTTGGGTAAAATTGATGGATAGGATTCTGTATCACAGTACGTATGTTTGCGTTTATAACCTTTTAAAAGTTAAATTGCTTTTTTAATAATAACTTGTTTCTTAGTGGTGGTACTGTTAGATTAATCATATTTTCTTTAGTATTGTATATTTCTAGAATTAGAGATCTTACATGAATAGTTTACAAAATTGAAATACATTTGACAAGTGAGCCCTTCATATAGAAAAAAATGTTTTACTAGTTTTTACCTCAATGCAACTGCAGTTTAGAATGGCATGTTATTTTAAAAGTTATAGATTTTGTTTCTAAATTCCAGTGCAGTACAAACAAACCCTACACATCTAGAATGTCAATAAATGTATGATTAAAAAGTAAGAGACCTGAGGAAGAGCTCTGTGTAGCTTCAAGATGGTCCAGACAATGGAGTTTTAAATCGATTAAATTGATTTATTAAAGCTCAATTAATTTAAACAGTCAATTGGCATTTATTAGGTTACAGGACAATAACTGTCTTATTAAAGCAAAATTAAATGTATTTCTAGGAGACATTAATTTACAATTTGGGTGACATGGAAAGCAGAAGCACTGAAGGGCCTCTTCCAATGGCCTGATCCTTATCCCATCAACATCAATGGCAAAATTCCCATTGACTTTATTAGTGAGAGCGCGATTGTGCCTGTTCCTTCTGTTCATGTGAGACTCCTTGATTGATTTTCAGCCCAAAAGAGGTTCAGAGAGGTTTGAATAAGTGTCTGAATTCCTCAATATTATTTGAGCTATTTAACAGTTAACCCAGTTCCATTCTACATCTGTTTTTTTTCCTTTGTCCCCCCTCAAGCTCGAATTAAACCTCATTGGAAACTGAGATTTTATAAAAGTTCTGCAGACTACATCAGCTCTATTGTGTGTTTCATCTTTAAAGTAAATAGGCTATGTGACAGCTAACCTATGGAAATCTACAAAAGATACATGACAAAAATACCAATGAAATCTGACTCCCTTTTCTTTAAGCAAAGCTCTTAGTTGCATGAGTTACGTACAGGTGCTAATCAACATTAAGGGTGGGAGGCTCTGTGCATTAAATTCATAGAAAGCTGAGAAAACTGTCAGGGCTTGTTGGTAGGAAATATTTTAGTTTTCAGCAGATGAGTTTGGATGGCATCCAAACTGCATAGATGCCAATGTTTTAATGGTGCAAGAGCCTGCTTGAATTACAAGAAAAAAAAATATAGAGAGAATCCTGTCAGGTTTCTGCTTCTTTTTCTTTTTTAACAACACGGTCATTGAGGGCCTGGTGTTGAAAAAGTGCTGAGTGACCTAACCCTCCATTTGAGGCCCACGGGAGCACAGGGTGCTTAGCTCTTTGCAAGCAAAGGCCTTGCCTGATATCGTTCTAGTGGAGGTGGTCATCATCAGTGGGTGGGTGACCCCAAGGTTTCCAGCAGATGAGCAGGGCTATCCCTCCCTCTCCCTGACCCTAACCCAACCCCAAACATATTCCTAAACTGACAATCAGTATTACTGGCAGTTACAAATTGAGTCATTGGGTTTTCACAGAAAATTTCATTCTGGGCAGCCATTTTACTCAATATTGAATCCCACAGTCCCCGGCTCTATCCTCTATGTAGCAGTCCTCAAAACATCATAGATAAATAGCTTTTGCCTTCCTCAGAAGCAAAGAACAATGACTCTGCTCTGTTACCCTGAGTAGAAGCCCTAATGTGGCTCTCAGACCAGGCTCTGCCATGAGACAGCATACTGTACTCCCAGTCAGACCACTCAAACAGCCAAAGGTAAACTATATTTTTTCTTTCCACAAGGGGGTGTCCTCCATGGCCCTATCAGAGCCTCAAAGATCACTGTCCTCACGGTTTTTTTTTTTTTTTTTTTAAAAAGTAATTTCAATGCAAAAGTGAAAAAGGTGGGCTTAGTACTCAGGTCCGCCAGAGCTCTGCTCATTGTAGTAGGAAGGGGGCAAAGGTGACTGCCCACACGCCAGTTCTATCCAGGGACCATTTTTTCCCCTCTCATTTCTAGTAATCTGTAATAATTCCAAATGACCTAATTCCAGTTGTTCTCAATCTTCTTAGATTTACATCTCTGTATTTTTGGGTTATATATTAAGGCTGTTTATTACAGAAGATAAAATTCCCATTTAAAAACAACATCAAGACTTTCAGTCCAACCTTTCAAAGCTGTTTGCTGTGACTAGTCAAGTCTAGAACACAAAGTAACAAAATGTGTCACAAGCCTGGTACATGCAACGAAATCAAAATAGAAATCCCTTCTCTGCTACATTATATTTTTGATTTTCTTTCACCAATTGTTACACAGGCTGATTTCATTTTCTTGGCTCAGATAAACTTTCAAATGTTGATTAACGGACAGACACAAAAGATCTCTGTGCAAGCGAATGTGTATTACAACTAAGCAGAATCTATGGTGCTTATTTTTTGTATCAGCACCCGCTTTCTGCAGCGCAGCAACAGAATATTTCTAGGAAGGCCAGTCTTTAAATTTTGTTTCTTTGATGAATCAGAATATTTTTATTCAGTGGAAGTTGAGAACTTAGAATATAACAGAGGTAAGATATGAAATAGTGTAAACACAACATTAGAACAATTTTACTGCTAAATGCTAGAAGCTACAGACCTTTTCTGTCATCCTGGCAGTACATTACATTCCAGAACACTCAATAGCAGCTTTGTTTTAAAGTTTTCCTTGATTTTTCAGTGTATTTGCCATTACTAATGTACAGAACTATTACCGTTGTAAAATATAAATGAGGCATTTCAGTTCCTATTTAATATTACATGGGAAAATAGATTTAATAACCATGCTACCATTGAGTTGCCACTATAAATATGCAAAGGATATGTTTTTGTTTTTCATCTAAAATCAATAGAAGCAAAAAAAATTCAGGCAAGCAGTCCTCTAAAAATCAAACATTATCCACTTCTAAATGACAAATCATTCACTCACACCACTGTAAATTGGGTGAGTTCACTGAAGTCACTGGATTTTCACCAGTGTAAAACTGGGATAAATGAGAATAGAATAAATCTCTCACTCAAGATATATCCAACCACACTGCTTCCGAGTACTCATGTACCACAGAGATAGACATACAGAATGAAATTCACCTATATGCTGAAGGCCAGCTCCAAGTCTATTTATTACTACAGCTGGTCAAAAAAATGCCAATTATTTTTCTGAAAATTTTAGATTGTGTTTTATTTTAGTTTCACATACTTTAAAAAAGTTCTAACAACCTGTTTTCAGTAACAATGTTCAAAATTGCTTACAATAGAAAAGACAGTTAAAAATTAATATCTAAAAGCTGCTCATTTTAGCCACCCACCCTCCCCCCAATTTGGTAGTGCTCAGCAGTCTTAGAAACAGGCAGCACAGCACTTCAGTCACTCAATGAGAGGAAAAACTACTCAGGGACTACTTTTTCTTAAACCTACTTTCTGTTACAGTTTGCTCTGATGTTTTAATTCATTTGGTTTTCAATGAATTAATTTAGCTACCCTGAAAAGTGCCAGATCAACATGGCTAGAACTGAAAGGCCAAATATAGCTCAGGCAGCAGCCACAAGAAACTTCTTCACAGAACCTTTATAATGGCCTCAAGCCTAACTGATAGGGGTATTTAAAACTTTTGGTTACTGTTGACCTGCACAAGTGTCTAAAAAGAAAGTAACAGTTAGATGTAGAGGCCCATACTAATATCACCAAGGCTGTGCACCTCCTGTTAGGCGGAGAGTGCCCTCAACTCTCATTTGCTCAGAGGAGTCACTCTACAACTCAGAGAACAAGGCCTTCAGTGCTTACCCTCTCTGGTGAGACAGATCCCAGCTGTGATGCCTTTGTTATGTGAAGTCCACTGGGAACTGAATGGAACCATCACATGCATTTCACATAGAACAGCCTCTAAGCTCAGTGATTCTAAAAAGTGTCTAGATGATTGATAGGTATTATTGGACCAACTTCTGTTGGTGGAAGGTACAAGCTTTTGAGCCACAGAGCACTCTTCTTCAGCTTTATACCAGTATAAGTTATACTGGTATAAAAACACTTTCTACAACTGCATCTGCACTAGGGCTGTTACTGGCATAACTATTTTGCAACTAATAAGTTCTACAGCCAGGTTTATGTATTTCCATCTTTTCATCCTTAGTTGCTCTGTCCATTCAGTCCAAGAGGCCATGTTGAGGCCCCTTTGAAAATTTCTCTTTAAGAGTGTTTTGAAATATGCCATGTTTTCATCTTGTAAAGTGTTGCACTCATCAAAGTCTATTTCTTAGTATGGTGTGATATCTTTCAGTGACATTTGTTTTTGTCTCTGCACATGCAGATGAGAAAATTGGGTAGAGCTGGTTGCCCAGATTTGAAGACAGGTCTTCAGTGCCCTACACTGAAGCTTTAATTTATGAAGTGTTTAACATGCATCTTACGTGCCTTTCATGATTCCTCATTGGTAAGTATTTAGCAAAAAGTTTTCAGTCTGTGTGGTAAAAAACTGTTACGCTGATAATTTTCCAGAACAACAATGACAGTAGCTTTTCAAGATATTACACCATATTAAAAGTTTTATTTATTTAGGACAATATTTTTTTAAAAAACTGGAGCCTAAGGTTAGGATCCTAAATCTAGAGATGGACTGATTTTGAAATGTGCTAAGCACTCAGCAGATCTCACTGGCTTACAGGAGGTTTATCTGATTCACCTAAATATACATATTTTTATATTAGGATGTAACTATGATTTATATGGTATTTTTTCTTTGTTGCTTAAGAAAATAAATAACATTTTCATTAAAAGAAAGATAGGAACAAAATGCAAAGAAATGACAGAATGTTCTCATTCTGTGAGTGTTTTACAAATAATTTGTACTACATGTAGTGATCTACAAGACATTTTTTTCCTTTTAGTAAGGCTTATTTATAATTTAAAACATTCAGAACTTTTATTAGAAGTACATTTTTCTCTTCACAATTAATTTGTATAATCAAAAACTGACTAAGAACCAAATAAGTTCCATTAAAGTCAATGGGAGCCTATTAACTTTAATGGAAGTTGGATCAAGCCCTACATGAAATGGTTGATTTTTTATATCCTTGTTTTCTTGCAGTACCGCTGAAGATATTGTATTAAGCGGATATTTTATTGCCAAAGATTCCTGTGTTTTCATCCATCAATATCAAATCAACTATAATAAGTTGTATTTTGTTGCCCAGTATGCAAGGTTATCACAAGTTTTAGATTGTATGTATATTGAATTTTCAGACTCTCCATGATAAAATCTGTATAAAGACCTGCTTCAGTTAAACACACATTATTTGCCACAATGCAGGGGTAACTTGGTAAAATTATACAGCCTGTGTTATGCAGGAGGTCAAAGTAGATGACTTAATGGTCCCTTATGGCCTTAAAATCTATGAATCTATATATCTGTTATGAGATTAATCCCTTACATGTAGTGACTTCTTTGAGAGATCAAAACTAGAGAAAAGATCAGTCATAAGAAAGAAAGATCTTGGAGTCATTGTGGATAGTTCTCTGAAAACATCCACTCAATGTGAAGAGGCAATCAAAAAAGCGAACAGAATGCTGGGAATAATTAAGAAAGGGATAGATAATAGGACAGAAAATATCATGTTGCCTCTATATAAATCCATGGTACGCCCACATCTTGAATATTGTGTGCAGATGTGGTCACCCCATCTCAAAAAAGATAAATTGGAATTGGAAAAAGGTTGGAAAAGGGCAACAAAAATTATTAGGGGTACGGAACAGCTTCCGTATGAGGAGAGATTAATACGACTGGGACTTCTCAGCTTGGAAAAGAGATGGCTAAGGGGAGATACGATTGAGGTCTATAAAATCCTGGTGTAGAGAAAGTAGATCAGGAAGTGTTGTTTCTCTACTTCTCATAACACAAGAACTAAAGGGTCACCAAATGAAATTAATAGGCAGCGGGTTTAAAACAAATAAAAAGAAGTATTTCTTCACACAACGCACAGTCAACCTGTGGACCTCCTTGCCAGAGGATGTTGTGAAGGCCAAGACCATAACAGGGTTCAAAAAAGAACTAGATAAATTCATGGAGGATAGGTTCATCAATGGCTGTTAGCCAGGATGGGCAGGAATGGTGTCCCTAGCCTCTGTTTGCCAGAAGCTGGGAAATGAGTGAGAGGGGATGGATCACTTGATGATTATCTGTTCTGTTCATTCCCTTTGGGGCACCTGGCACTGGCCACTGTTGGAAGACAGGATACTGGGCTAGATGGACCTTTGGTCTGAGCCAGTAGGGCCATTCTTATGTTCTTATATAAGCCATTAATTATTACCTATGTGCTCTGTGATCATCATTTTGCATTAACTTAAAGCTAAATAATTGTGACCTATATTAGAATAATAATATAAAAATACAAATTTTTGTTAAGTCCCTCTCTCCCCACAACTCTTAGAACTTGTCTACACTACAGGTTATGGCAGTATAACTTATGTCACTCAGGAATTTGAGTTAGCCACCCCCCGAGCAACATAAGTTACACCAAACTAAGCACTGGTGTGGACACCACTATGTCGGTGGGATAGCTACCGCCTCTCACAGAGGTGGTTTTATTATGCCGATGGGAGAGCTGTAACGCTTCTAGTGTAGACTAGCCCTTAGTATCAGATGCATTTCACAGTTGTTGTTTTCTATGTTTCTTCTTTGGTTTATTAAAGAGCTTTACTGTTCTAATATAAATCAGTCTTGCAAAATAAATAATAATAGACTTGACTAAACAAATATTGAGAGGTTTACTTTTTAAAATTACCAACATTAACATTCTGTTATTCTGTGACTATTAGGGACAGATCCTCAGCACCCTTCTCTCCCATCACAGTCAATGGGCTTCCAGGCTATGATTCAGGAAAGCACTTAATCACATACTTAACTTTAAATTTCGGTGGGGCTTATGTATATGCTTGAAGTTAAGAACCTGCTGAAATACTTTCCAGATAGAGATGCTTTCCCAAATTGGGTCCCAATGAGGTCAATAGGAATTTTGCTGCTGGCTTTCATTGGAATACAACTGAGCCCATTGGGAGCAGCAGGTTCTCAGCACCTGAACATGTTTCTAGTACATGAAAAAAAGCACATATTTTCTACTGTTCTGAAGAAAGATCCATACATGAGTCAGAGATGTGTTTTCATGCTAACTAATTTTACTTAGAGCCTGATGCTCCAAGGAGCTGATCACCCTGGATTTGCATTGAATTCATTGGTAGTTACAGGTGCTCAGAACCTCATAGAATTGAGATATTAAACTATCAAATACCTAACAGTGTGATGTTTATTTTTAGAAAATTATAGAAGAACCCAGGTTTGTTTAGCCCTGAAAGATTTCTTGATGACAACAGACAAGAAATCAAGAACCTAGCTGAAAAGTAATGATCTTCAGGATTGGCAAGAGGAGGTGTCTGGAAGAAAGCTTTGCTCACATGGAAATATTCATTTTCCTAACAATGTTACTACATTGACTGGACATCAAGCATCTGAAAGGCCAGAAAATAGATCTAGATCTACTATTTTGAACTAACTATGAAACCTAAACAGTTTTAAATTGCCATCTCTCTACACATACATTTCAAGTACATTTTGGTCCCAAATTTTGAATCAGAGACATACCCATTTTAAAAACCTGGGCCTTCATAAACAATAGGGGGATTTTAACAATTGTTTTTAAAAAAAGGACTTAAATCAGGGCTTGTGTACACAGAGCAGCAAAGTGGGTGTGATTTCTAAAGCACACTAACATGTTGTGTGTTAATTGGTATGTGTAGACCCTGATGGTTCCCTAGTGTACTTGAATTTAGTGCTGTTTCAAACACTACTACATGAAAGCACACTAGGAATCCTTAATGCACACCACCAGGGTCTACATGGACCAATTAATGCACAACTTGTTAGAGTGCCTTAGAAATCACACCCCATAGTGCGCATTGCTGCTCTCTGTGGACAAGCTAAGCATATAAGTAAGTATTTGCAGGTTCAGGACCTATATTAGTAATCAAGCAGTTACTGCCTGGCTAGTATTTATGGTAATTTTCTGAGATTTATACAGAGCAGTATCAGTTGATACTTTCAACCCTTAGTTGTGTACTACTTAGATGGGAGTCATTAGCACAATCAACTTATTTCCCCTCTCTACCATTGGTTGCTAGACTCTCTGTTCCATCTAATACAGGGGATAAAAGGAATGGATATGTTCAGCCTGACTATATTTTTATGCATATTCTGTTTTAGTGTAAATTCATTGATTTCAATAAAGTCATTCCTAGTCTACACCTGCATAGTGAGGAGAGATTCAAGATAGATGTTTTTTATGTTACACTTCACAGTATGCCAAATTAATCTTCCTCTTTTATGCTGTGCTGTTCAACATTCACAAATGAGATCTACCCACTTCACCATTTTCCCATTACCCTGTCAAAAACTGAAATAATCCCTTAGATCTGGATGTAATTTACTGGGGCATAGCCATAGATACATTGTGCTGATGTAGAAACTCAAAGCAAGTCCCCTCCACTTAACTTTGAAGTCCGTCTTCCACAGGCCCTGCCTTCTTTCGCCACCCACCCAAAATATCCATCTGATCCCTAACCACCCTCTCCTTACTTTCCTCCACACCAGTCCCTGGTTCTGCTCCTGTCCTTGTCACCCTATTTACTCATGTGAATAGACCCACTGAGATCAATGGAATAACTCATGGTAGTAAAATTAAGCTTAAGTGTATGTATTTGCAGGATCAGGGATATAATTAGGTGTGGAGATTTGTGATGAAAGAACCAAAATTTCAGGCTTGTCCAATGTAGCATACATGATGTCCATACTGATTGGACAAAATGACCGGTCTGAAAGGTGTTTAAATAATAGCCTTGCGTCAACAGCTATTATTAATAGTACAGACAAAGACAGTGGAATAACAACATTCAGTAAGTATTATGTTGACATTAAGCACTGAAATAGCTTGTGAACCAATTATTTTTACTATCATGTATAAAGTGGAAGGCAATAAAGTAGATTTGTGATTAATAAAAAGACTGGGCTGTGTTTCTTTATGTAATGCTGGTACAGAATATGAGCATTTCTTCCAACCATGATACAATGACAATTTGATAATATAAATGTCAGTGTTTGTAGCAACAAAGAACTCAACTACTGTGTTCAGTTTAGCTCATCCTATCTCAAAAAAACCCCACAAAAGGTCTAGAGGAGGACAGTAAAAATTATTAGAGGCATAGACAAGTTTTCACATGATCAGAAATTAAAAAAAAAAAAGTAGGACCATCTATCTTAGGTAGTTGTTAAGAGCATTCATAATGAAGATATATAAAATATGGAATGGTATATAGCTAGGCAACTGGGCACTTTTTCTTATAAGGAGAATACATAGGTCACCTAAGTAAATTTAAAGGAAATACATCTGAAAGTAATTAAAATATTTATTCCAAATTGAATAATTAACCTGTGAAACACACTGCCACAGGATGTTAGTGAAGCAACCAACTTTGTAGGATTCAGTAATGGATTCTGTATTTATATGATGGCCTCCTTGCTTTAATTAAAGAAGTTTAAGTTTCTGCAAATGTAACTTCTCTTACTGCCCATTAATGAATGTCTGGGAAACCCATGAGTATGAAACAGTTGGGAAAAGGAGATGGGTAGAGAGAACTGGGGGAAGGAAGAGAAAATTATGGAGCACACAGGAATCTGGAGAGATAAGCTGCAAGAGTGAGAAAGGTCTGGACAGAATATTTAACAAGGCCGTTGCTGGAATTGTAGAGGTTTAAGGAAAATACAGAGAAGATGTTGAGTGCACACAGAGTTGGAGTGCAGAGAAACTGGGGAAAAGAAAAGTATGTGTGTCAAGAGGGTCAGGGCTACAGCATTTAAAGGAAGGCAGAGGAAGTTGGTATTCTTTGTGTTGGGGAATGGGAGCTACTAGAAAACAAGAGTTGGGGGGAAGTGATGAGAGAGCTACAAAATGGAAAATGCATGGTTGCAGTCCCCGTCCGTCCTCCTCCCCCCCTTCCTCAGATGTTCTTGTCAACTGCTGGAAATGGCCCACCTTGATTATCACTACAGAAGGTCCCCCACCCCCACCCCCACCCCCTCCTGCTGGTATTAGCTCATCTTCAGTGATCACTCTCCTTACAGTGTGTATGGTAACATCCATTGTTTGATGTTCTCTGTGTATATAAATCTCCCCACTGTATTTTCCACTGAATGCATCCGATGAAGTGAGCTGTAGCTCACGAAAGCTTATGCTCAAATAAATTTGTTAGTCTCTAAGGTGCCACAAGTACTCCTTTTCTTTTTGCGAATACAGACGAACACGACTGCTACTCTGAAACCTGTCAAAATAGTATAGTGGCAATATTGGGGACCTGATTATTTCACCACTGCATTCCAACACATCATTGTCAAGGAGAGTTGTTTTACGTAACAGCAACATACCTGGGCCTTAGAACTGCAGGAGCTTTCGGTCCATGTATTGAAAGATTTTGGGAGAGCCTGGGTGGTGGAGAACGGAAGCAGTAGAGGATGTTAATGGCTGAAAGTTGTTTCAGGGCTAGTTGGATCCAAGAAATGATGGCAGGAAGCCATAGGTAAGAAAAGACTCTGAAAAGTAATTCAGAATGAAATCCTCTGCCTCTCCCCTCACTCCCACTGCTCCCCAACTTTCTGACACTCCCTCTCCCCGCGGCTAGCCCGCTGCTTCCACCCTCCTGCCGCACCGCTCCCTTCTTAGCGCCTGGCGGGGAGCGGGGGCCCGGCGGGCGGTGTCCCTGCGGCGCTGCATTGAAGGGAGGGTGCAACCCAGGCTCTGGGAGGATCCGAAGGGCGCGGAGAGGCTGCTGGACTTTCTCAGTTTTGCTCCAGGACAGGTGAGTTTGTGGGAGTTTCCTGGGAGAACAGAGCTAGATTTTAAAGCAACCGTAGCGGAGGGTTTCCAGCTCCGGATTCCTGGCCGGAGCTGGGCTGTTTCACTCGCAGCGCACAGCTGTTCAGCTCTCACTGCGCAGGCGAGGGACCTGAAGCCTCACTCGCTGGAGAGAGACAACCTCCCCTCTCCCAAAACATCCCCAGGCCCCATGATAGACTAAGTCTGAAGCAGATTTTAAACCATCTCCTTGTTCCAAGGAAGCATTTGGCAGTGCCCGAGTGAGGCATTTTAAATCTCAATCAGATATGTTGTTTTTAAAATATCATTGATTAAAATTCACAGCCCTGAACAGATGGCCTTACGTTTTATACAAGAGTCCTCAAACAAGCAGCGAACGTATTTCCCTTCTGATCAGCTAGTAAACAACACATGTGGGAAGTGCTCCAGGACTTATTCTAGGAATTGCAAAGCGAGGGAAGGCTTCCAATAATTAACTAGACTTCAGGGGACCCAGTAGGGAAACTTAAAAACACATCCCATGGAACTAGCCACAAAAGGTATGTAATAGCCTCTTCCTCAAAATTCAGGGACTCAAAGTACTGGGAGAGTAAACTGAAGAGAAAACAATTACATATTTTGTTGTCATGGGAAATCTTAGAAGTTTTGCAAAAGCAACATCAGTGAATCATTCCTCTTCAGAAATGCATGTTTAAGGCTCTCTGAGCATGTGTATTTTTTGTGATTGTATTTGTGCTGGTTCCATATTAGTTGGGCATGCACTAATAATGGGACAATGAGATTACAGTTGACCTGCCAAGAAACCTCTAAAAGTATTGTAAAAAAATCACTATTTTCAGCATTATGAATTTTGGTGCATAAAGTAAAACTAGAATATAAAATATTTTATGACTATCAAAACCACCTTGGTTTCTTTTTCTGAATTTCATTTTGATTTAAAGTAGCAAGAAATACTGCAAATATCATCTAAGGGTTCTGTGTGACTATCATCTGTGCAAACTTTGTGCTGCAAATTAATTACTACATCTTCATCAGATAAGGTGCTAAGTGAATACTTTAGTGTGTGTTACTTTTAGTGAGAGGCTAGCAGCTCTGGGCCAGATTTTGGCTTGTTCTTGTGTGCAAGGGTGGGATATGCACCTAAAGAGTTCCCTTCCTCTTGTATCCCAGCTCAGGGGCCAGCCACAGTCTGGCTGGGGGAGCACAGACATTGTATGAGGCTAGCACTAACTTTCCTAGAGTCAAGATGAATAAAGCGTTGTCACTTTGCCCCTCCTCTGCATGGGAGGTCTTGTCAAAGTAAGGCAGATCATGGAATCATAGAATATCAGGGTTGGAAGGGACCTCAGGAGGTCATCTAGTCCAACCCCCTGCTCAAAGCAGGGCCGATCCCCAATTAAATCATCCCAGCCAGGGCTTTGTCAAGCCTGACCTTAAAAACTTCTAAGGAAGGAGATTCCACCACCTCCCTAGGTAACGCATTCCAGTGTTTCACCACCCTTCTAGTGAAAAAGTTTTTCCTAATATCCAACCTAAATCTCCCCCACTGCAACTTGAGACCATAACTCCTTGTTCTGTCATCTGCTACCACTGAGAACAGTCTAGAGCCATCCTCTTTGGAACCCCCTTTCAGGTAGTTGAAAGCAGCTATCAAATCCCCCCTCATTCTTCTCTTCCGTAGACTAAACAATCCCAGTTCCCTCAGCCTCGCCTCATAAGTCATGTGTTCCAGTCCCCTAATCATTTTTGTTGCCCTCCACTGGACTCTTCCCAATTTTTCCACATCCTTCTTGTAGTGTGGGGCCCAAAACTGGACACAGTACTCCAGATGAGGCCTCACCAGTGTCGAATAGAGGGGAACGATCACGTAGCAATGCCCCTACTTATACATCCCAAAATCCATTGGCCTTCTTGGCAACAAGGGCACGCTGTTGACTCATATCCAGCTTCTCGTCCACTGTAACCCCTAGGTCCTTTTCTGCTGCCGAGCCATTCAGTCCCTAGTCTGTAGCGGTGCATTGGATTCTTCCGTCCTAAGTGCAGGACTCTGCACTTGTCCTTGTTGAACTTCATCAGATTTCTTTTGGCCCAATCCTCCAATTTGTCTAGGTCCCTTTGTATCCTATCCCTACCCTCCAGCGTATTTACCTCTCCTCCCAGTTTAGTGTCATCTGCAAACTTGCTGAGGGTGCAATCCACACCATCCTCCAGATCATTTATGAAGATATTGAACAAAACCGGCCCCAGGACTGACCCTTGGGGCACTCCACTTGATACCAGCTGCCAACTAGACATGGAGCCATTGATCACTACCCGTTGAGCCCGACAATCTAGCCAGCTTTCTATCCACCTTATAGTCCATTCATCCAGCCCATACTTCTTTAACTTGCTGGCAAGAATACTATGGTAGACCATGTCAAAAGCTTTGCTAAAGTCAAGGAACAACACATCCACTGCTTTCCCCTCATCCACAGAGCCAGTTATCTCGTCATAGAAGGCAATTAGATTAGTCAGGCATGACTTGCCCTTGGTGAATCCATGCTGACTGTTCCTGATCACTTTCCTCTCCTCTAAGTGCTTCAGAATTGATTCCTTGAGGACCTGCTCCATAATTTTTCCATGGACTGAGGTGAGGCTGACTGGCCTGTAGTTCCCAGGATCCTCCTTCTTCCCTTTTTTAAAGATGGGCACTACATTAGCCTTTTTCCAGTCGTCCGAGACCTCCCCCGATCGCCATGAGTTTTCAAAGATAATGGCCAATGGCTCTGCAATCACATCCACCAACTCCTTTAGCACTCTCGGATGCAACGCATCTGGCCCCATGGACTTGTGCATGTCCAGCTTTTCTAAATAGTCTCGAACCACTTCTTTCTCCACAGAGGGCTGGTCACCTCCTCCCCATGCTGTGCTGCCCAGTGCAGTAGTCTGGGAGCTGACCTTGTTTGTGAAGACAGAGGCAAAAAAAGCATTGAGTACATTAGCTTTTTCCACATCCTCTGTCACTAGGTTGCCTCCCTCATTCTGTAAGGGGCCCATACTTTCCTTGACTTTCTTCTTGTTGCTAACATACGTGAAGAAACCCTTCTTGTTACTCTTAACGTGTCTTGCTAGCTGCAGCTCCAGGTGTGATTTGGCCTTCCTGATTTCACTCCTGCATGCCCGAGCAATATTTTTATACTCATCCATGGTCATTTGTCCAATCTTCCACTTCTTGTAAGCTTCTTTTTTGTATTTAAGAGCAGCAAGGATTTCACTGTTAAGCCAAGCCGGTCGCCTGCCATATTTACTATTCTTTCTACACATTGGGATGGTTTGTCCCTGTAACCTCAATAAGGATTCTTTAAAATACAGCCAGCTCTCCTGGACTCCTTTCCCCCTCATGTTATTCTCCCAGGGGATCTTGCCCATCAGCTCCTTGAGGGAGTCAAAGTCTGCTTTTCTGAAGTCCAGGGTCAGTATTCTGCTGCTTTCCTTTCTTTCTTGTGTCAGGATCCTGAACTTAACCATCTCAAGCTGTATATTGATCTCCTGCTACAATATACAGTGGCCCCAAGTCTCAAAAGCAATACTGGCTGAAATAGCTAGACTTCTTCCTGGAGTAGTCACTGCCACCTGAAGGTAGTCCCTGCCCCCAACCCCCATACTCTGCTACAGATCTATTGCTTTAAAGCATGGACTCTTAACTGGGGCTTGTGATGCCAGACTGTGACCATCCTGCCCTTTCTATATTGCTAAAGGGAAGAAGAGGAGGTCTAAATGAGATCCCAGCTAAACAGGGAATGTCATGGTATGCAGAATGGGGGGTCACGTTATGGAAAACACGGAGACTCTTTGCCTTAAAGCGATCATCTAGCCCCATATATTTTTGGTTTAAAATTATACACATTCAATACACAGCATTAGAGTTTTTCTCAGGCTCTTGTGTTTGTGTGGGTGAGGAGCACAAGGGGGAGAGGTTGGGGCTATTTAATTGGCCTCATATTAGTTAATTCATGTGTGTGTCAAGGTCTGATCTGAGACATCCTGCATATTGTATTCACTTTACTCTCTGCTCTAGAATTCTGTAGTCTCCAAGTTGTGAAAACAAAAGAAAAACGGGTGCCTGGTTTTATTGCCATGTAAATTAGACACTGATACGGAATTAAATAAGTCTATTAAATGTAAGAAAATGCTGCTGTGAAGTGTTTCAATTTATGTTGCTATATTTCCCACCTCTATTCAAGTGCACATTTTAATTTCAAGTCATAGTTAAGAACCTGCTGAAATACTTTCCAGGTAGAGATACTTTTTTTGCTATTTTAGTTAATGCTAGTGATTAAGGCTTCCAATATTTTTTCTCTTAGGTGTTTTTATTTCTGGAAATGATGTTTGAGGCAAAGATTTCCCATTCAGAAGTGATGGCTGCCCTCTTTACTATGATATTCATTTTAATTTCTGTAAGAATAATAGGTAATATGACCAGAAAGCACATCCTCCCTTCAGGTCCATGGTCATTACCAATTGTGGGGAACCTGCTTCAGCTTGGAGAGCATCCTCACCTTTCATTTATCCAAATGAGGAAAAAATATGGGGACATGTTTCTCCTAAAGCTGGGGATGGTACCTGTTGTGGTGGTGAATGGTCCAGATACAGTAAAACAAGTGTTACTTAGAGATGGAGAGGGTTTTGTTGGCAGGCCCAAGATGTACACCTTTTCTTTCTTTGCTGATGGAAAAAGTCTATCATTTTCTGTAGAATATGGAGAGAGCTGGAAACGCCACAAGAAAATTGCCAGTAAAGCTTTAAGATCCTTTTCGAAGCCAGAAGCCAAAACCTCTACTTGCTCTTGTCTTCTGGAAGAGCACGTATGTGCAGAAGCTTCAGCACTGGTGAAAATGTTCCTGGAGCTCTCCTTAGAGAAAGGTGCCTTTGACCTCACTGGTATTACCACTTGTACTGTTGCAAACGTTGTCTGCGCCCTGTGCTTTGGCAAAAGGTATGAATACAACGAAGAGTTTCTTAGCATGATTAGGATCAATGAAGATTTTCTAAAAGCCACAAGTGTTGTTAACCCAGCTGATTTTATACCCTGGTTTCGTTACCTTCCAATCCCTGCTATGAAGGCTGCCCAGGGGTTTTATGAAGTCTTAAATAACTTCATTGCACAATGAGTAGAAGAACATTATACCACATATGATAAGGTGAGGCTTCAAAACTATAGACCAATAACAGCAGTTTTGTAATGAGTATTCTCTATTGCTGCTAGGTAGAGAATCTGCACAAGTAAGATCTGGGTCCAAAGTTGAATTTTTATGGCTCTGTTTAAAATGCTGACATGATTATCTGCTCGTACACTGGTTTTATGCTGGCATAGCTCCTTTAAAATTAATGGAATTAAGCCTAAATTTGGTATAACAGAGCAGAGGATCAGGCCCACTGATCTATACAAACTTTTCATAAAAGCTGGAAATTAATTCAGCAACTCTTAACATGTGATACAGGCCAGGACTAATGGGAAGGCTACAGAAACCTGTCAAGACTGAAATAGTTAAGAGCTGTACTGAGGAATCTCTCACTTCATCCTAGAAGTATAAGCCCATACAAAGGAAACGAAATCAGCGTGAAAACAAATGTGCTTGGGAGCTGATATTTTAATTCCAGAAGAAAAATTTCCATGAGGCCACTTCTACCAACCACTAAATACATAACAACAACCACCACCACCACCGCCGCCATTTTAAAAAGTTCCCCGCAAACCTGATGTCTGATTCTTCTAGGGAGATATGTTTAAAGGAAATAGTTAGCAACATTTACAGGATTATTTTTTAAAGTTCTTCACAATGAAGAGTTTTGGCCCTGAATAATGTAAGGACCTGATTCTCCTATCAGTTGCACTGGTTTTACAACACTGGACCCAGTTCCATGAAATTCAGTGATACTCCGGGTGGGTGGGTGGGTAGGTAGGTAGGTGTGTGTGAGAGAGAGAGAGAGAGAGGAAAAAAAAACAAAAAAAACCCATACCCTACACAGGCTCCTGGACATTCCTTAAACGTTATTGTGGGGAAATTTCTTGAGTCTTTCTTCAGTTAAATCCCATTTACTTCAATAAGAGATTAGCCTGAGTAAAAGAAGGAGCAAGGACAGAGGTCTGGGTTCCTCCTCCCTTCCTGGTTGTCTGTAGTGAGGCTCCATTCTTCTGCCACAGCTCCTCTTATCCCATTCTGCAGCCTGTCAGCACAGCTCCCCTGACCATGATTTCCCACCATGAGGGGTTCTAAAGAAAATTTAATACAGTTCCATTATAATTCAGCTTGGCAGAATTTAATTTTTTATAATTGTGACACATTGATTTTTTAAGCAGTTTTGATTATCTATTTAAATTTTCAGAATTGCACAAAATTATGGGTTTTAAGCATCTTTTTGAATTTTTATCTATTTGAATTTTCACAGTTATGGGAGATTATGGAGGTGGGCTGAATCAGCCAATAATTATTCAATGACAATAGACGTTGAGATGTATAAAGTTAAAGTTCTATAACCATTAAAACACAAACACCACGTGTCAAAATATACAAAGTAAATATCCTTAAATTAAACTCTAATGTTCTCAAGGAACATTTTTCTTACTTTGCCTGTCTGTACATTTCAATTATTATTAATGGACTTTTTCTTTATTGGTTTGTATGTGTTTGATGTTTACTGATTTTAAAAAAAATCGAATCTTTCCAAGCCTAATCATAATACAGCTCCACTGTAATACAACCCCCATTTTGCTATTGGTTCCTTGCAAGATTGGTGAGGTGATGACAGTATCTCCCACAGCTAAATTCCCAGCCCACCTTTGCCCCTGCCTGCTCTCTTCCTAACCCTGGGCAGACAAAGGCAAGATCCATTAGTGGAAGACCCTTCTTTGGGTGGATCAGTAGCACAGTACTTCAGGATTTGGCCCCATGCTTTTTATAATGAAGAGTGGCATGGATATTTTCAAAGACATGAAGGGCAGTTAGACAGTGAAGTTCTTCTAGAGTAAATCTACAGATTTTTATTATTTCTGTCCCTCATTTTACCAAGTAATTTCTTGTAATATAATCTGCATATTATTAAACAAGCACTCAGACTAATTCAATTATCTTGATTTTTCCATTTCAGGAGTAATCAAATAAAAGGAACTTTCTGTTTCTACTAGTAAGTAGTACATATTTTCAGGCAACAATTGATAGAATGGTGTCAGATTTTGATGCCAGTGTAAATACAGTGTAACTCTATTGATTGAATGGCATTACTCTGGAGTTACAGAATGTAAATGAGAGCAGAACCTGGACCATGTTTTTTTGAGCTACTACTGACTGGTAGCTTAATTTTCTTCTGCAGAAATATACAGAGGTCAGTTCTTTTCTAAGATAAATTGCCATGTGTCATGACAAATATTTTAACTGTACTTGCGAGAATAGTTTTAGCAGGAATTTCCAAGATTCATGAAGATACATGCTCTGTGCATCTCAGGTTAGAATACTACTGGTTACAGAATGTTGTGTTAAAAATGGTGGATGAAAATATGTCATTTTTGTTTCCTTTTAGAATCATCTCAGAGACATTACTGATGCTCTAATAAGTATAAGCAATGACAAAAGAAATGATGGAAGAGCTCCACCCTTCTCTAATGATAAAATAATAAGTACTGTGAATGACATCTTTGGAGCTGGTAGGTATTTAAAAAAAAAATCCAACCAACCTTTTAAACACCACTTTTGGGAGATTTTCAGTGTACTTCAACAGGCATGTATTCTGGGCCTGATTTTTCTCCCATGTATATCAGTTTTATACCAATGCAACGTCATTGACTCCCTGGCCAATATAAGAGGAGAATCAGGTCTTATGTTTCGTGAGTGTGTGTGTGTGTGTGTTTAATCCTATTTTTATTAAAGTAGCATTCTGGTTACCCATTTATTTTGCAGGGTTTGATACAGTATCAACATGTCTATTTTGGATCTTCCTATATTTGGTAAACAACCCAGACATTCAGACAAAAATTCAAGAAGAAATTGGTAAAGTATTTACCTTTTCAAAAAATGAAGCCCCCTGTCATTTTCATGAAGCACATTAAACATTCCAATTTTTTTCTTTGAAGATGGAAAGATTGGACTCAGGTCACCAAGATTTGATGACAGGAAAGATTTGCATTATATGGAAGCTTTCATAAGTGAAATCTTAAGGCACACTTCATTTATACCATTTACCATTCCTCACTGGTAAGAAGCAAAACACAAAAGTTTATTTCTGTCTAAATAAAATGAGTTGTAGAAATAATTATCAGGCTTTCTTTCTGAATTTGAGATTGAAATCTCAATTTGTCTATTTTTCCACTACAGGCAAGGTGAAATACGTGAAGGAAATTAAGGAATTCTAATACTGTTATGACAGTACATCAGGCATAGCTTAAAATGAACACCAGATACTCAGCTGGTGTCAATTCATGGAGCTCCATGGAAGTAAAATAGAACTGCACCTATTTACACCAGCTGTCTTCATGTTATACCATAGACATTAAGGGCCTGATTCTGATCTCATTTATACCAGTGTACATCAAGAGTAACTCAAGTCAGTTGTGTTACACCAGTGTCAATAGGTGTGAAATCAGATTAGGGCTTTGGTTTGCAGGAACAGTTTGCTGTCGTAGATGAAGGGGATCAAGCCTGCTGCCTTGTGACATGGTCTAACATTCAGTAACACAAAGTACGATCATCAAACTCATTAGATGTAAGCATAGGGATAAGAAAAAGGATTATTATTTTGTTCCCTGAATGTTCAGATAATCAGCATATGTTGATATGATACATTTTCCTTTTCTAGTGCGATGAAAGAAACTATTCTCAATGGGTACCTCATTCCCCAAGACACCTGTATCTTTGTTAATATGTATCAAGTAAATCATGATGAGTAAGTATCCGCCAATTTTGTTTATATGTTTCATAATGGCATTTGGCACTTTATTATAGTCAGTATTTTCACTATGTTTATAAAATGATAACTTGTGTTCCCTTGGACACACTGCATACATTGTACATTACTATTTTATATCTATACAAGGATAATGCAGTTCTCATTCTCCTCAGAACAGTTTGTGAAGATGATTGGAACAGAAGCAGCCATTTGGAAACAGATCTTTGGGCCATCTAGCACAGTATCCTGTCACAGTGGCCAATACCAGATTCTCCCTGGAAAAGCCCCAAAATGCACCTTATCAATGTATAGTATTGGGTGATTATTTCCAGACTCCAGCTGTCAAACAAAGCCTGATAACTGTAGTAATTTTAGCCTAGATAGTGCAACTGCCCATGTTTTTTCTTATTCTTATAAAGGTAGAGTCTAAATCCTCAGCCGAGGCTAAAGAGTTCTCAGTGCACCTGAGTGCGGGATGGTAGGGTGGGTTTTGGCCACTGATACATGCCTCTAATCCTGGGGCTATTTGGCTGGGCACTGGCACAACTCAAGGCTGCTCTGTTTCACACCAGCTATCTATGGCCTAAGGAGTCAGTCCAGCAGCTGGGAATCATTGGGGCACAGGGACATCCTAGCCACACCCATCCCTGTCCCTGCGGTGCCTCTATTCTACTTAGGGAGTACCCAAATGCAGAGTTAAACTAGCTTTAGGACTGGTTTTCACCAGCTAAATAAGCAGGAGGTCTGATCCACTTCATGCTTTACCTGCTATGGCCCTGAATCTGATCTCACTGAAACAGAATTTACCCCACTGTAATCCTGCTGATTTTACTGGACTTTCTCCTCCTTCATGCTGGCATCAGTGAGAGCAGAGGCAGGCTCCATTTGTTAATCATTATCTGAGGGAGGGAACATCTCTGCCAGGTTCTCTTTGTGCAGTTTCCTTCCAATTTGTTCTGTCAGTGAAGCAGGGATCCCCACATTGTGATCTTCAGGTAACCAGGACCACCCATTTGGAGGTTCTGTGCCTCTGCATTGGGCTGTTACTTTTCCACTGCAGTCTCTAAAGGGTGCAGGCAGATATAGCATGCGTCCCTCCAGCACTGTTCACTACTCTCAAGGTTTACCCATTGGACAGCCCTCTTTAGAATCTAGTCCATGCATGGATCAAGGGAGTACAGTTGAGTCATGAGTGACGAAACAAAATTCCATTTCATGATCTCTTTACATAATCCTGGGCATTTTTGAGAAAAACAATGCAAATTTCATTTTGACTTATTCAAGAACTCAGATGCTCTGGTTGGCCATAAGCAAATTCATTCACTTAGAAGTACAAGCTCTGTATTTCTGTCTTTGTTTTCTGTACATGTGATACTCTGTAAGGGCTTCTAAAAATTAATTTCTTTTTGCCATAGAACATTATGGGAAAATGCCGATTTGTTTAGACCAGAGAGATTTCTGAATGAAAACGGTGAACTCGACAAAAGCCTCATTGAAAAAGTTTTGGGTTTTGGAATGGGAATAAGAAAGTGTTTAGGAGAAGACATAGCTTGTAATGAGATTTTTCTTATTCTCACCACCATTTTGCAACAGCTGAAGCTTGAGAAATGCCTTCAAGACCACCTAGATTTGACCCCAGTGTATGGATTATTCATGAAACCTAAACCATACCAAATTCAAGTGGCACTGCGCACCTGAACAGTGCGTCTGGAGAAGCTGCACTTCAGAACATAATTATCACTCTGTAAATTAGTGTAGGGAAATCCATTATCCACAGTGCAGGTTATCCTTTACCTAAGCTACTGTAGTGCATTTTTTAATGAAAGGTGTAGAACAATAAACACAATCTCTTAAATCACCTTCTCTCTGATTGTGCTAATCAGTTAACTGCAGGTTATGTTATTGTGAACTCTGTGAAAAAGCTGAATTAATTTTTGTTTGTAACTGACTATTTTAGTGCACCTCTTCTCACTAATTTCCTAAAATAAAAAGTTTAAAAATACTTTTTGGTTTTAAGTAAGAAAGTCAGTGGTTATGTTCAGTGAAATCTTCCCCCACATGGAAATATTCCATGTTCCCTCTGATTAATGTCTCTTTTATTTCATTGCCTTAAACTGGAAGATTCTTATAGTTGCATGAAGTGTTTTTAAACTAGGGCAATCTACAAGGACATTTCAGTATATAAAAAAACATAACTGAATCTGTCTTAGCTGTCAAGGTGTCATGATATTTTCTGCGTGATACAGTCAGTTGCCGTTTTGGCATGAAGAGGCCAAACTCTGGATCCCAAGCCAAAGCCCAAGTAAATAGACCTTGCACAAGCGGTCTGCACTGTGGCCTGAAATGATCTCCCCAGGCAGTGAAGCACCCGTGTAGCAACTCTGCAGCTGTTACTACAGCCCTTGAGCTGCAGTAGCAGCTACATTCACTGTGCCATCACTTACCCTCCCATCTGGTTAATCTTGCTCAGTTCCAGACTTTGATACAAAATACTGTAGCAGCCAGGCCTTGAAGCAGCACATGAGCTCAGTAAGATCCCTTTGACCGGGAATCCTTCAGGAACACCACATTCGCTGAGGAGGGTCTGGGAATTCTGATATATAGGACATTTAACTCATTCTTTCAAAGCCTGAATCATTCCCATATACACCCACCTTGCCTCCCAGCCCAGAACAAAGTGTGAAGGAAGGGGAGGCTTCCTTGTGGTTGTGTTAAGGCTTTGTGTGGTTAAATTCTTTTTCACTGACTCTGTGAGAAACTAGTGTTAGCAAATTGGTCAGAAACTCACTACAGCAGTTCCCCACACCAAATAAGGAGAAGAAGCCTTAGATGGTGGTCGTTACACCAAGTAAACAACTAGAACAGCTGCCAGAAGGGGCCAGGGAGTTGTGTACAACAACATAGCATGCAAGGCTATAGGGCAGATCTGCCAGGTGCATTTGTTTTAGGATCATTAGCATCAGCTTCACTTCACAAGCAGGAAGGGGAAAATGGATGCATTCCAGGCTGAGGCATAGCCTGGCTGACAATTTAATCACTGCAGTAAGAGAAAGAAAGCACTGGAGGCAGACAGCTCATTGGGAGCTAAAGTAGCATAAAGAGGGGCAGCAGGAACTCCATTTTAAGTATTGTATGGCCCCCAACCCATAATCTTTAATGCATTTGTCCTGTGCCATAGGGAAATGCTATTATCCCAGTTACATACAGAGACCTGAGGTAGAGAGAGGCTAAGTGACTTGCCCATACTCACACAAGCAATCTGTAGTAGAGTAGGGATTTGAACCTATATCTCCTAAAGCTGAGGCCAGTGCAGTAACCACTGGGCCATCCTTTTTCTCCAAAAGTAAAATGTAATGAAAGCATATGTGAAAATCAGTATTCTTAGTGGCTTCATAAAAGATCTGATCCAAATTCCAGGGAAGTCTCTCTATTGACTTTGATGGCCCTTAAACTAGGCCCAAAGTAAGAAGGGAAGGGGGATGACTTGTGCTTATAAAATGTTTTGTTTGGAAGCTTAAGTGGTTACTGGTTATAAGAAGTTAAAGAGAAGTTACAAGCTATCAGCTGCAGTCATTACTTTTAAGTTCATGTCTCACAAGTAATCACTCTCTCCTGCTGCTGCATGCTGAGAGAGGGAAGGCATGGACAATGGTTGTTTGCTTTTGTTGTCTAAATGTTTGACTTCTATTATTTCTGTGTTGTATTTTTAAAGTTGTTATAGAGCAGTGTAAGCACTTCAGCAGCAGGTAGCTGGTAAACACTATTGTTACAGTAGCCATTATTTGCTGAAAATGAAAAATAAGATGGCTATTTTTATACCTGCCCAGTTGTAACAATAGTATCCTGTAATATAAAAGTATAAAATATTTTTGGTGTCCTATATAGAGGCTTAGAAGGATGCGGGGAGAGGAGTAGCTTTGAAATGGTAACAGGTCAGACCTCCTGGACCAATTTTGCATTAGACTTGGGCTAAACAGTAAATAATAGGGAAGTTACCATTTCTTTGCATAATGAAGTTTGCTCATGACCGTGTATTTTATTCTGCTGTACACAGAAAAAAATCAATGCGTGTTTAATGGGTAAGAGCTGCACATAGCGAGATGTGCCACAAATCCAAAATCTGCTCTGACTTGTGGCAGGGGACTGGCCTGTTGCAAAATTGAAAGAATTGACTTAAAGCCACCTTTTCCCCTTTCCCCACCCTCAGCAAAGTTGTTCCAAGTACTTCCTGACTTTACCTTCAGCAGTTTGTGTCCTTTATGCCATTCTTATATAATTTTAATAAGGATTTTTCTTGTTCCAACTTCATGGGTTAGTGACTATGCCAGGAGTGCTCCTATAACATTCCCTGATTAAATATGTGTGTGGTGGTGGTGATTAGGTCTGCTGAATCAGAAGAATTGGCATGTGCATCACTGAACGGTGAAAACACAGCAGCGCTCTTTTCAGCTGGAGAGTCTCTTTAGTTATTTATGTCCCCACACTTTCTTCTCAGGCGCATTGCTTTAATGAATCTCATTATTAAGGATACTTACCCTGCTTGCTTCAGGTAACTAACAGAATAGCTTGGGGTGTTTTTTGTTTTGCATTCCCTTCCACTGAGTCTTACAGCAATAAAGTGAGCTACTTCAGGAACTGGGGTTTTAAGAAAAACACCAAATATTGTAAATCAGGGCAGAGTTAAGATGGTGTGGACAACTTACCTTAATTGTTAATTTCCATACTTTCCATGGGTTACTTACAAGGTTAATCTTAACTCTGAAGTTCCTGGCTTTTTAATGATGGTTGTATGGCTATCACCTCTCCTTAATAACCCCTGAAGTTAATGGTAGCATTAGTTTCCCCAGGGAAAAGAGGTCCTCTCCATCTATAGTTCAGAAATAAGCATATTTTTCCATTAATTATTTAATAGGTTTGTTTTCCTTCTTGTGTTTGGTAGCCTGCAATTTTACATGAAAGCTGTAGCATTTTACTTTCATCAGTTGATTTTTGCCATACTTGACATTTTCTATTATCAGAACAATTTTTACCCTTTTAACAAAATTGGTACCATTTTCATTTTTCTAACAGGCTTGATTCATCAGAAAAATGCATTCCCAAGGAAAGAATGGTAATAATGGAAGGCTGAAAAGGAAATTGTGAAATCTGCTCTTGTAAAGAATTAACAGAACAAGACAAGGGAAAGAACGTAAGGTATAACACAAGTAGGCCCATAATGGAGACTTGGGTCTCACAAAATATGGGGCTGCTTTCTTAGTTGATCTAAAAGTACACTGCTGCCTGCCTTAACTCATAGCTCTGATGAAGATGCTTCCTGTTCTCATTTCCACTAGTAGTGCCTTTAGAAGTTAACAAATCCAAAAATCATGCCAGTGTCATGTCATCTAGTCTTTGGGGCATTCAGCAGATAGATAAGAGTAAGGATGTCCAATGTAAGCAGGGATGTTACACTTGAAAGTGCCTTCTCAATGTACCTGGCATGAGATCCTGCCTAAGTGAGAGGGACCTTTTTAGGAATACTTGCTGTAAGATAGATGTGTCAAAAAAATAAAAAAGGGGCCATAAGGACAGCTTTGCTGTTGGAACTGCAGTAAGATAGGAGGAATGCAATTTGTCATTTTCCTACATCTTCCTTAAGACAGACAGCTCTAGTGAGCACACATGGTTTTTATATTGGGAAGGTTAAAAAAAAAACAAACCCTCTAATAAATGAGATATAACCCTGCAGTAAATTGCAGAGTACTTTGCATACAAAAGGTAAAGGGCCCGTGGGTTAGTGTGTGTATACACCTTAGTGTTTTAGTCTTGGCTGAGAAATTGTGTGATATCCAAGTAGTCCCAATCAAGCTGTTTATTAGACTGAGGAAAGGAGACCACTTTCTACAATGTGTTTTCATATACGAGTAGTTCTGATGGCCTAAGGAAGTGATTCGTGTAAAATAAGTGTCTGAGCCTGTACTGTAGCCCCATCTACTGGGTGCTGTTAAAACATAGCTCCTTACACCTTAAGAAAAAGGAGTACTTGTGGCACCTTAGAGACTAACCAATTTATTTGAGCATGAGCTTTCGTGAGCTACAGCTCACTTCATCGGATGAAAGCTCATGCTCAAATAAATTGGTTAGTCTCTAAGGTGCCACAAGTACTCCTTTTCTTTTTGCGAATACTGACTAACACGGCTGTTACTCTGAAACCTGTCCTTACACCTTGAGGTTCAGTAAGAAATAAACAGTCTACCAGTCAAAGTCACAGACACTTCACTACATCGAGAGCGATTGATTCTGTGCTATCATATGTTGTGGAAGCCTGCAGCTGTAAATCTTATAATGGAATGAATAGATGACAACTAAAAAGCAAAATACTAACATCTGTAATATTATATAAAACATATCAACATATTTACTTTTGTTAAAATCCAGATTTAACCCACACTGACAGTAGCTGAGCATTTCTACAAAGATGTTAATTAATTCACTTTTTAGCTACTAAAGGACCACAACATTTTGTACTTTACTGCAGCTGAGCCAACAGTTGTAGCATGAACTGATGACTTGGGTGCTGCAAGAATCAGTGTGAAGTTCTGCCATATTTCCACCATAGCTATGCCAGCATAACCCTACAGTGTACATGCACCTATAGCAATGGAAGGGGTATTTCTGTTGCTGTAGGAACACCACCTCCCTAGCAGCGGTTACACCGGGGGTTAGGTTGGCTTATCTATGACAGTGGCTCTCGATCTTTCCAAACTACCACACTCCTTTCAGGAACATGAATCGTCTTGTGTACCCCCAAGTTAGCCTCACTTAAAAATGACTTACAAAATCAGACATAAAAATACAAAAGTGTCACAGCATACTATTATTGAAAATTTGCTTACTTTCTCATTTTTACCAAATAATTATAAAATAAATCAACTGGAATATAAATATTGTACTTACATTTCAATATATAGAGCAGTATAAACAAATCAGTCAGTATGACATTTTAGTTTGTACTGACTTTGCTAGTCCTTTTTCTGTAGCCTGTTGTAAATGTGGCAAATATCTAGATGAGTTGATGTACCCCCTGGAAGACCTCTGCATACCCACGGGGATACGATACTCAGAGATAAGCAATGTAGGTAGGTTGATCTAAATTTTAAGTGTAGACCAGGCCTTCTTTAATGCCTTTGCTCATGCTCATGATAAAAGGGCTAGCTGCATTCAAAAGTTGGGCAACAATTCACAGTTTGTTCATTTAACCTTTTTTCTGTTTATGAACTATCCACAAGCCACTCATTTTCTCCCTGAATTTATTCAAGAGTCAAAATCAGTAATTCAGTAAACAAATTATGCTTGGTCTTCCAGTTCTATCCCAATCACACAGCCAGTTTCGGGGCCTGCTTGGGGCTGAGAAGCCACCACATTTCCTCCATCTCTGCATATAAGTTCTTCTCCCTTCATCCCCTTTATTCCTCCTTCCTTGTTTTCTCTCAATGCTGGAGGTGGCATCCAGTCACTTTTGACACCATGTCATAGCATAGTGCAGACAGCAGCACGGCACGCTGAGACGCATGGCTGTTTGTGACAGAGGTAAGTGCTTTATCAGTAATAAACCAGAAGTGACACAGATAGAGCTGGTTCGATTTTTTTGATGCATGTGAAAAAAAAAGAAAAGCCCAGCATTTTGCAAACATTTTCATGTTTTTCTTCTCCATTTTCAAACTGACAGTGTTACAAGAGACCTCTCTATTGATATTCCCTTTTGACCCAAGTGGTTAGACTATAGTCAGTGTTTTGAGGGTTGTTTCCATTAAGAGGAGAAATGGATGATGGAGTCAGTATTTCTTTGATGCAATCCTGTTTGTTTACAAAGAATGTATACAAAGTCCTGTTTCACTGAACACAGTAGGAATCAAACAGCAGGAAAGTTTCTTTGCTTAATATTCCAAGCCTCTTTTTATAGCCAGTACTCTACCCAAAAAGCAATCTTAGCTTTCTCTCATGGTCATGTTACAAGTGCTTCTCTGGTTCTCCAGGGCTTTCTGGTGCCTTCTGTCTGCTTCTTTGGTGTTTCTGGCTGCATCTTGGTTCAAACATACATAGGTCGACCAAAACCAATGCCCAGCTAGCTCTCTGTGTTTCCATTCAGACCCAGTGAAACTGCCTTGCATGTGGTCTGTGTTTTGGGTGATGGCTCCTATTGTTTAAACTATCTTACTCCAAAAAGAGATGAACTGCTTCTTACATTTATCCTGAATGAAGAGTGGCTGTTATACCATTCAGCTTTATTGAGGTTTCACTCCAGCATAACTCTGTGTGTGTGTGTGTGTGTGTGTGTTATAGATAAGGTGCCAGTAAATGGTGCTCAAGCATACATAGCATATAGTTCCTGGGTTCTGTAGGGTCAATAAAACTTCTTTTGCACTACAAATGGCTTCCTTTGTACAGCACTTTACATCAGCACATAACAGTCAACACTTCATGTAGGTGTACTGAGACCTACAGCTTATTTGAAAGCACCTTATAGCATGTCCCTAAATAGTGCTGGCCAGTTATATTAACCGAATCAAGGACATTGGACTCTGAGATCTTTTAGATTATCTATGCTATCCCCTGCCACAACTCACTTTGTCAGGAAGTATATTTTATCTTAATTTTCTTTCCATTATTGCCATCAAATGTATTTCCATGTAAATAATAGCGCGCCCTCCCCCTCGGAACATCTTTAAACAAGTCCCACTGGCCCAGATTGTGTCAGGGTCTGGTGCAAAGGGACTAATGAGCACAACCATCAGACACTACACCAGACCCCCGAGGTCAGTGAAGTGCAAGGATTTCTCCCTGTTAGCATCTTCAGAGGTGTAAAGAATTCCTCGATGAAGGGCATGTTAAAAGATTTTAAAACATGAATGCCACATTAATGTGAAGTTCCATTTAATAGAGAGGTCAAGGGATAAAACCGCCCTCCAGAAGGCATGCAACATCAACCCCCAATCACTGCAAAATACCGTTGCAGAACTAGTGGTGGTTGTACGAAGAGGGACAGGTTGGGAGGGGACAGAGCTAAGGAAATGCTATAGGGTATTCTGCTCACAACTGATGACTAAGGCTATGATTTAATCATGGGTATTTTTAGTAAAAGTCATAGGTCACAGGCAAGAAAAAAAATCACAGCCCCGTGACCTGTCCATGACTTATACCATAAATACCCTGAATGAATCTTGGGGGTGGGGGCACTGCATCAGCGGCCGGGGGAGAAGCCCTGAGGGGGGACCACTGTTGGAAGTGGGGGAAGCCCCAGGGGGCCAGTGGTGGCTCTGGCCGCTGCTGCGAGGCAGGGGGCTGGGGGGAGTCCCAAGGCCAGCCACTGCTCCAGCCACCCTGGACCACTGCTCAGGCAGTTCCCAGAGCCAGTTGCATCGGCTGCTGCTTGGGTAGTCTCCAGGGCCGCCAGAGGAGGGGCCAGTGCAGGGGGCCAGGGTCACTCCAGCAGTGGCTGGTGTGGCTGGCTGCAGGGCCACCCAAGCGACTGGCTGCAGAGCCGCTCCAGCAGCAGCCAGTGTGGCTGTCCCCAGGACGGCCCGAGCAGCTGGCCCCAGGATCAGCTGCTCGGGTGGCCCTGGGGTCAGCCAGACTGGCTGCTTCAGAAGTCACGGAGATTGCACGGAGCCCTAATAGGAGCCCTAATAATGACCCAATATTACCTTTTGCTTAGCTGCCCTCTGGGCTGTGGAGTGTTCCCCAAAAAGAGTCAGTGGACACACAGAACTCAGGAGAACACACTTCCTGGTGCAAGAGTGGGGCCTAGAATCCCTTGGCCGATCCAGGAACAGCCTTTATGAGAAGAACATTCAGCCTGTTACGAGATTTGAGATTTAGGCACGATTATATGTACTTTAAACACACCCATCTGTCAGGGGAGTGTGGAAGAAAAAGTCTAATTATAAAATTGGACAGGGAGAAGAGATAATTATATTCCATTTTCCCATTTTAAAAAATAAACTAAGTGGAAAAAAGTCCACACCCAGAAGCATATTTTCTATTGCAGAGTACCAGTCAGAGCTCTGTAAAATTAAATAAGACACTGTGCCACTTGCCCGAGTTCAGCAATTTTTGATGCAGTTTACTTTAAAAGAGAACTAACTGCCAAAAAAAGTCTTGCTACAGCTACAATCTTTAGAGTAAAAGAGAAAGGGCTTGTTTTAGACCTACAATTACTCTTCAGACTGCAAGAACAAGAGACTCTTGACTTTTCTCTAAGTTGCAGCCTCCTCTCTCGGATCCAGTTATTCTAGTTAGAATTTAGGAGGAGCTGGATGACTGGTGAAATGGGGTGTAACTCCTTCCTGTCAGAAATTGCAGGGGCTCCTTTCACCCCAACACATACATATATTATATAAACACTACAGTAACATGATCTTTATCAACAGACTTTATGCTACAGACTTAAATAATAAAGTTACAAATCTGAATCGAGGTTCTCTCCCTCTTATTACTTTGGAAGATTACAGGCTAGGGGGAAAAGAGGACATTTAAAACAATGGAGAAATACATGCATGTATAGTAGTACTGGATGGCTATTTACCATGCCTGGCTTCACTCCCCAGTCATGCAGCACTCAGTCACTTTACACAGAAAGGAGCCAAAACCAACACGAATTTAAACTCAAATGGAACTATCAATATTTAGACAAACTTTTTTAAATACAAAAATTTAAAATATTTTTATCTGTATGTTAAACAATTTTTGGGAAGCAGCCAGAACTGTGGTTTTCTTTCACTAACAAAAAGAATAAATAAGTGATGAATCATTTGTAAAACTAAATTTTCCTGTTTAGAGCTGACTGGAAATATTTCAATGTATACAGTTGCTTTAAAAACAAACAAATAAAAAATTGCAAACATTGTCTCTACCGTTTCAACCAGCTTCAGTGCAGGTGGGACAGTTTCTATTGTGCTGCTGAAGAGTGGATATTTATTTTTGCAAATATGCTTGGGAATGTTTTTTTTAAAAAAAAATCATTTTCTGACCAGCTCTGTTCCCGTTAATGAAAATAGCAATGTTACATACTTTAGGTCCTGAAGCTGTAATGAAATCAGTGTGGATGCATCCCTTTGGTCACTCAGACCCTATTAAGTTAAAGGGGTTCTGGCTGGGCACAAGGGGTCCGATCATGAAATCCCATTGTGGGTTCAGGACGGATTTTTAAAAATTATGCTGGAATGCTTCTAAAATTGGGGTCACAATTCCAAAAGCACCCAAGTGACTGAGGAAGCAAGTCCCATTGAAAGCCAATGGGACGTAGGCTTCTGTGTCAATTAAGTGCTTTTGAAAGTTTTGCCCACTCTATCAGTTTTCACTCCAGGGCTCTTTCATAATGTGCTTCTCTGCTCCACCCTTTCCACACAACATCTTCTCATCTGTGAAGGAGGCCTCCGCCCCAGGCTGGTGCATCTCTTGCTGCTCCTTTGTCTCATCAGCATCCTAAAAATATTAATATTATTAAACTAACCAATAAAAGTTTTACAGTTCATGCTCATCACTTGTCAGTGCAGCAACCCAACCAGACACCAACGTGGAGCCAATCCAATTCTAGAAGAATTAACTTAGCTGTAGGATTGCAATATACATGCAACCCTGTGTGAGGCCATGGGGGAAGGACTTACTGTGAATTAACAGTAAATTGATATAAGAAGAGGGACACCCTGCTGGAGTAGTAACTGCTGAACTAGAGACTTAATAGTTAGTCCTTGTTTGATATTAACAATGTCGTCTTTAAAGCCACCTCTGTATAATTTATGGGAGAGAGACAATTCCTAGTGAACAATGTATTGTGGCTGAACTAGGATTCCAGGCAATGGGGCCTCTTTGACAGCTCTCTGCACTACCACAGGAAGGAATGACTTTTGTGGGGGAGCAAACCCCACTTGTCATGCAGCAGCAAACAGTGTGCATTTGTTTCTAGAGCTGCACAGGTCAATGGCACTGAAGCACTTATTGGGGATGAGGTTTCCTTTCCTCTTCTGCATTTTGCATCAGGTCATTTTAATCAGAGCAAACCCATTTCAGTCAGGCTTTGCTACATTTTGTATCTAATCTACACTTTGTTTTAGAATGAAGTATAGACTGGTACCTCATGCTATTATGAAATAGACAGTCTGAACCACTGAAATTGTCAGACGTGTGTTTATAGAAGTCCTGCCCTTATCTACTCCCTGGGTATCCAATACTTAAAAGGCTGAATAACCACCAGGGCATATGAAAGATTCATAGGAGAAAAGTGAATAAGTGAGTATACCACTGTAAACCCCAAATGATAGATTATATGATTTGTGTTATGGTGTTTTTTTATTATAAATGTGCTTAGTGGTTGATGTTAGACTAATCTTAAAAGGGGAAATAGATAAACAAATAATATATTTGCCTAGATCTGTGTGTAGTTCTTACTAAGAACTCTGTTTCATGGACAGGCACATGTTGCATGATGGCAGAGCATACAGCACAAAGCAAGTATCCAAACCCTTAATGGTAATCAGAAATGGGTTATATATTTTCTTAATCATTTTTCCTGTCCTTGCATACCAAACACATTTTAACACATTACCTGTGATTTTCTGTTGAGTGTTTGCCTGGCTTCGTCTGGAAGGTGGCTTTTCTCACCAGCGTATGTTTTTTGGTCAGAATCTGGTCAGGATTACAGTACAGTTAAGTTACTATAGTACAGTATATAACTTTAGAAAATCAAAGCACATGGCCAGTGTTCATCCGAGTTCTAAAATTCCCTTCTCCCCTCCCCTCCCCTCCCGCCCCCGACCATATTGTTCTGCATAGGTGCAACATTTCACCTACATGCTGTTGCTGAATCAGGGAATAAGTGAGCTGAACATTTTGACAGGAATGCCATTGTGATACTTCTTTGCTGGCCCCATTAGTTTCTCTCCTTTGGAAGCAAGGGCAAGTTTCTGAATTCAAAGTGACACAAGACTTAAAGTCTTCCCATAGATAGTCTGCAATAGCAGCGCTAACAGAAGTGTGAATTTCCCCATCCATTCTCCCATTTACGGTATTAACTATCAAGTCAGATAATGATTTTGCAGTCTAATGACAATTTAGGGTTCTATCTCCCCTATAAAAACTTCCATTTTTGAGGAACCTCGTTACAATACTGTAGTGTCAGAAGCACATTTTGGTCTTGAAAGTGTAGAAGACACAAATCAATGTTTTAATTGTGTTACCAAATAATGCTATAGCCTTTAGTTTTACAGGACTATTCAGGAACAGGGTTAAAATACATGTAATTTGGCTGTTTCATGATCCTAGTATCTTGCAGCATAATAAATCTTAAGTGTCTTGTTATAACCAAAAATATGCTAAATGCCTTTGGCTTCCCTGAAAAACATGTCATACAATCTCTAAAATTAATTGGCTCAGAACAGTTCAGTTCTTCTGAATTAAAAGGAAGCTTTCTCACCTGTCAGGATTAAATATGGACAATGTGTGCTAATCCAGTCTGGGATTTCCCCCTTCTGGATACAATCCAGTGCAATCTTCTCTGTTTCAGCATATTCTAATTCAGACTTTGCATTCATAAGATTTCTGGAAAGCTTCACTGAAAACTGTTCCCTATAAATTATTCGGAAAGTCAAGAGGTCATTAAGAATGGTTTTCTTCTTTGTTGTGTTTCTAGTAGTCAGCACAGAGTGTACTGGAGGAAGGATTTTGGAAAAGAAGTGGCAGAGAAGTATTGGGAGGGTGTAGATTCCTTCCAGTTTATATTTCTATGAATATATAGCATGGCCTAGCTAAACAGACTTACCTCAGCAATGTTTGCTCTTTGTATATTTTAGGTTCTATAAAATATCAGATAAGAACTATTCAAGACAGCTACCAAGCTGTGAGTCCATTTGCTGTATTTTTATTGCTGGTTCTTTGCTTAGCTCTCAGGCCCACTTATTCCATGAAACATCCAGGGAGATAGTCTCTACTTTTATTTTGCCATATTAAACTTGGAAGCTTATTTTGATCTAAGAAATAAACACTCCCTAAGCAGGGGCTTGACATGAAAAATACATAGACAAGAATGTCTGGTCTTGACCCCACCAACCATAAAAAAGGCACCTAAATATGGATTTACATCACAATAAAGCATCCAATGAAACTATTGATATATCCACCTTGGGTCTGCAAAACATATTTATAAAATATATGTAACATCTCATTCTTCCATGATATCACATAGAATGTCATCAGAGTGCATTATGGTACGTATGGAGTATACATAATATACTATAATACCTAAGCATTCAGAGCAAGGGAAAGGACAGTTATCCTTAATATTGAATTACTTTGCTTTTGACAGTTTATAAAATGACACAATACGTTCTCTTTAAACGTCCTTTTTGTGTGTGTTAGTAGGAAAACAACCCAGTATTCTCTATATTGTGTTTATGTTCCGCTTTACTAAATATCCCATATACCTTTTGTAATCCGTAGGTTTATTTCCATAAATAACTTTATAGGACAGGATGTCAGCCTGCACATTATTAAATTCTTCTTTCCGATCAGCCCTCTCAGCATCATTCTTCTCAATAAGCTGATTGATGCATTGTTGTGCCTCAGGTACATCACAATATATAATGTGGACCTAGTATGGATTAAAAATTGGATTTTTTCATATTTCCCTCAAATCTGGAGCATTTATTTGCCATTTGTGTGGTTCAGATGCATTTTTTTCTGGCTCTCCAACATTATTTTTTCCATGCAGTTGATCTCTCATTTGACAAAATTTGCAATGGAAATAATACCAATGAAAGGCTTAAACTGAATTCCTGATGCTATCAGTTTCCTTTGGAATTACTATTTACTTCTGTATACCGAATTTCCATGGGGTTTAGGGGCCTTACTCCCTTGAAAATCCCAGCTGTAACCGTTATATAGAACATAAATTTACAAACACACATAAAATGAATATATAAAACCTACATACGGTATAATATTTTTCTAATTTTAATCTATAAAAATCTTAAATAAATTAATATATTTTCTAGTCTTAGAAAACCCCATCTTAGAAAACCCAACAAATATTTTCCATTGGTCTAATTAAGATTTACCTTGCTCACAAGAGTTTTCAATAACATTGTAACTGTGATTTGAGGTTGCATTGTTTCATTATGTCCACTCTCGCTTTGTAGAAGTTCAGCCACCTCTCTCTCTTGTTTGTATGAGGACTGCTTTGCCATTTCCAGCATGGCCTGTGCTTTCCACAGTTCTTTTTGCAGTAAATGTTCATGTTCCTTCATCTCATTAACTACCTGAAATGTAACAAAGCATAAGTCACATTCATATTCTGGCCAGAACTAGGATCTGTCCCAATAGTTGCAGAATCGCCATGATTTTAAAGGAAGAGATGGAGCAAAAATGGAAAAGAGCAGAAGAGGTAGTTAGAAATAGGAAATGTTATTTTTGGTCATTGACAACTTGGATTTGCAATTTAGAGAAGCAAACTTCAGGAGATTTTTGTAATTAGCCTTATGCTGTCTAAAGTTACAGAGAGGGCAAAATCAGTAATACTGGGGGAGATGGCTTGTACTTTAGAAATCACAACAGGAAATCCAGGGCGTATACATTTATAAAGCCATAATAATGGAAAATACAGTGTGATTTCCTTTAGTTTCATAAACAAATAGCTTAGAAAAGCAGCTGTTATGGCATTTATAAGAATGTCTGCCTCTTTTATGCTTTACATTATTCCACAATATAACTGAAGCATCAAACTTTTAGTGATTAATAAAAAAGATACAAAACCCAAAGCATACATAATCTAAAGAGAGCATAATGTAACTGAAAAATATGTTGAAGTACATGATTAGCAAGTTCTAAATAAAGTAGGAATATAAAGTAAATTTGACAGTACTATCCTAAAAATATTTCTATTTGCATTAAAAATCCCCATGTGCCTACACTATGGAAATAGATCAACTGGTATAAGAGACAGTTAAAACAAACATTCTGCAACTGAGTCAAGCATGAAATGTTATAAATAAGTCTCTGTGTACAGGTCAAATAATATTCAGTTCTGTTAATTGCTCATTAATTGTAAACTAATAAATATACATTGACAAAAACTCCATCGATAACATGAATGAACAAGATCTTGAAGTTGCCCTAATCTTTTAGAACACCTCTATATCTGTTATACGGCATTTTATAAAGTTGTAATTCACGCTATGACACTGCTAAATGAAGCTGAATGAATCTATTCTCCGCTAACTGTGCAATAGTTCATCTACATTCAAATGGAATTATCCTCCGAGATCACATGAATCAAGTATAAAGCACTGCAGAAAAATTAATTTTTTTAAACATTTAATTCAAAGTAAAATTGTTTTTCACCTTCAGAAAAACTTTACAGTGGGAACAAACATAATTTAAAAATAGTTAAATGTGGATAACTGAAAGGCTGAGGAATTTATAGTGGTAAAAATCCTTTTATTCCTAGGTCATTGATTCAAATCCCCACGCTGGTCGTGCATGAAGGCAGCTACCATTCAACCCGTGGCTGTTCAGAGGCCTATTTAAATTGAGACTGTGGTAATAGTGCAATTCCTAGTATATATTCACTGTACAATCTGTAATTTGCATTCTGTTGTCAGTCTTAGCAGATAACAAGGATTGAATGGACCATAGAGATTTCCTAGAAGGGGTCTTCAGGCCAATGTTGGGGTGGACGGGAAGCTTGCACTGCTAATACTTATATTGTACCTCTTCTGTGGATTTAGGGGACTTCAGTCTCCAAGGACAAAAAGCAGCCAGCACTGAATTCATTTTTGAACTACTTAGGAAGAGTGAGTTGCATTGCAGGAAGTACCCTCTCTGTGACATGGTACAGCAGAATATACAGTACATGCAGTTATAGGTCTGTATGAATAGCCCAATTTGATTTATAATAGAACATGCATATATGAAAAAAATCTTGTAAATATTCTATCATCATTATGGTGTTTTCCACAAATGATTTGGAACTCAAAGCTGGTTCCATACACTGTGACTCTTGTACTTTGACAGTAGCATAGTATTTATTTACCTCCTCTACAAATCTATTTTCTACAGTTTTATGAAAGAAATAAAGCTGACTATGGCTTTTTGACATCTAGTATTTCATTAAACAACAACAAAATCTACATTAACTGAACATTAGGTTGCAAGGTCAATCACTCAAAATTTAGGAAATCTGAGAATTAAGTTTTCTTATGCAACCTTCTTTTACCTTCACATGTATATGCATTATAACAATCTTTAAACTACATGATCACATACTATTCTTTCCACATGACCCTGCCTCCTCATCCTCATTTTTCTCTCCTCTCCCCAACCCCCAACACATGCTCATCCCACTGGCTCCCATTTCCAGTTCCCCCTGCTCCCTCCCTCCTGGTCCAGTCTGAGTCTCCCCCCATCCCTCTCCTCCCTGACACCCAGTCTCCCCACACCAAGTTCCGTGTCCTGATCTACTCCTTTGGCTGCCTTCCTTGTCCCCCAGCTCTGACTCTCTTATCTACATTAGAGTCAGGTTGAATCCTCCTCGATCCTGCCTGGGTGCCAGCAGCAGAAGCATAGAGGTCACAGGACAGAGTGTTTCCCTGCTCTCATTTCTGGTGCCTGGCACCACAGTGACCCAGAGCAGCAACTGAAGGGCCTCTTCAGTCCCTGCAGCCCTGGGATGGTGCATGCACAGTCCAATATTTAGGAGCTGTGAAGCAATGGAGCATGCTCAGTGCAGACAGAGTCTTCTGATAATTTAGCTGCCAAATCCTAACAAATCTCTATTGTGCATATTCAAAATGAAATTTTTCAAAGGCTTATCACTTGGCCACATTTGGGTGAATTTTCACGGGGAAGGCAAATGGCACATCCCTGACACCATTGCCAAATTTCAATCCCTGCTCCAAAACAGAGGGCACTAAACCTCAATGAAACAGTTATAAGAGTATTTTTAACACGAGGAAAAATGTGTTTTCCTCAATCTCATTTTCAGAGATGGCAGAACCATTTTGGCTGAAATTAAAAAAAAAATAAATAAAAAGTTTCAACCTAAGGCCAACAACTAGAATTGAACATTTCAGCCCAAACAGTTAAAGTTTGGCAAAGTTATAAACAACTGAAAATGGAATCATACAATGAGACGTGTTAGGCAACCTTAATATAGTCAATGCTACTGGTGCCATATGTAATAAAATTATCCCATTATTACAGCTGCTACAGTACTGGACACTAAAACCCCATATAAACATACTGCAACAATCTTAGTGTAGTGCAGTGTTTGTACAGTGCTTATTACTAGAACTGTGTGACTAGTTGGCAATGAATAATTTATCAGATCAGTTTTGCCTCCTTTCTGCTCATTGAATATTCTTGAGCAGATTGTGGAGTTGAACATATGCATTATTCAAAAGTATTCATTGATTTTTTTTTCTTTTAAACTCAAGATTGATCACAAATGATGTACAGATCAGACAGAGGTAGGAATGGGAAGAAGGACTTGACTGTCATGTCCTTAAAGCGAGCAGTTGAGAGAGGGCATGTTTCAGTTTTCTACCTTGAACTAAAGTGCTGCTGGCCTGTTCACACCCTAATGCCCTCATCAAAGACATGAGCCTGAGAAGCATCTTTACTCCAGGCTCAGTCTGGAGTATACTTTTTGAAAACAGCTTGATCTTCTCCGTGCAAGGAGAAGATCAGTTAGAACATAACAGGTTTCAACTAGCAAGCACCAGTGAGGAGCTAAGGCAGAAAAGAAGGTGACAGTCACATTTTCAAAGAAGTGGAATTTCTATAGTAACAATAACATTTCCAAAAAATGACTTATGCACTTATTTCAATAGTCACAGAACCACATAGAATCTAGATTACAGCTGTATTTCAATTGGTCCCCACCAATCTGTCATTCTCAGACTATACGCATATTTGCATGACATCACAAGTTCCAATAGTTGTTTATTTCAACATTTACCAGACTGACGAGCTTTGAAACAGCTTGAACAATTGTAAAGATGATGCTATCAGAAAACCAATTACATTTCCATTCTTCCATTTTGTGTTCAATTGTTCTGCCATAGCCTTTAATACCCCTGAAACATCTACCTTTTCTGCTGTAACTAAGGCTTTTTGCTGAGGAAAATCGATCTGTAAATTCACAATCTCTTGCACGTTTTCCATGTTCAATCTGATCCTCTGTAGTTTCTGCAGTGCTGGATTGGGGAGGAAAATAAGAAAGAAAGAAAAAAACATCATTTGCAATACATATCTGAATTAATAACTATTTGTAAAAGTTGTCCTTTACTACCAGGCTGGGGATCAGAATAAACCTTGATTTATATGAGAAAAGTGATTTTTATTCAAAAATATTTTGTTTATTAATTTATGAAACTAGTCTAGTCCATGTCTAGTTGGCAGCCGGTGTCAAGTGGAGTGCCCCAGGGGTCGGTCCTGGGGCCGGTTTTGTTCAATATCTTCATAAATGATCTGGAGGATGGTGTGGATTGCACTCTCAGCAAATTTGCGGATGATACTAAACTGGGAGGAGTGGTAGATACGCTGGAGGGCAGGGATAGGATACAGAGGGACCTAGACAAATTGGAGGATTGGGCCAAAAGAAATCTGATGAGGTTCAATAAGTGCAGTGTCCTGCACTTAGGACGGAAGAACCCAATGCACAGCTACAGACTAGGGACTGAATGGCTACGCAGCAGTTCTGCGGAAAAGGACCTAGGGGTGACAGTGGACGAGAAGCTGGATATGAGTCAGCAGTGTGCCCTTGTTGCCAAGAAGGCCAATGGCATTTTGGGATATATAAGTAGGGGCATAGCGAGCAGATCGAGGGACGTGATCGTCCCCCTCTATTCGACATTGGTGAGGCCTCATCTGGAGTACTGTGCCCAGTTTTGGGCCCCACACTACAAGAAGGATGTGGATAAATTGGAGAGAGTCCAGCGAAGGGCAACAAAAATGATTAGGGGTCTGGAACACGTGACTTATGAGGAGAGGCTGAGGGAACTGGGATTGTTTAGTCTGCAGAAGAAAAGAATGAGGGGGGATTTGATAGCTGCTTTCAACTAGCTGAGAGGTGGTTCCAGAGAGGATGGTTCTAGACTATTCTCAGTGGTAGAAGAGGACAGGACAAGGAGTAATGGTTTCAAGTTGCAGTGGGGGAGGTTTAGGTTGGATATTAGGAAAAACTTTTTCACTAGGAGGGTGGTGAAACACTGGAATGCGTTACCTAGGGAGGTGGTGGAATCTTCTTCCTTAGAAGTTTTTAAGGTCAGGCTTGACAAAGCCCTGGCTGGGATGATTTAATTGGGGATCGGCCCTGCTTTGAGCAGGGGGTTGGACTAGATGACCTCCTGAGGTCCCTTCCAACCCTGATATTCTATGATTCTATGAAACTCTCTCTAGAAAACAAAAAGTTGTAATATGTATTTTTTAAACTTTTTTGAGACAAATATTATGGCTGGATTTTTAAAGGGTCAGCATAGTTGTATGACCCTTTCACATGTGTAGTTTTCTAGCATATAATAAGGGTAATCGTGCTTATCTTTGTATCAGTGAGTAAGGCTCAGGAGGTATGCAAGGAATTCACTACAACTTCAACTGCATTTATAGCCTGATCCAAAGTCCAGTGCAGCCAATGGAAAGTCTCCATGTTAACTTTGGATTAGGACACAAGAAAGCTAATTAGAAGTGAGGCTACACAAACCATCAAGAATAAAGAACAGATTAAGGATATCTACCCCATCTAAGCAATCTTGTGTCTGAAATATGAGACTTACTCAAAGAGTGCTGAGTATACAGATGATCTAGTTTTTGAGAGAAACTTTCTAGAATCCAAGTCTGCAAAACATGATAGAAATGCAATTAGGAACACCAGTTCTTCCCAACGAAATAATAAATAGTAATCAGAGTAATAAATCACAACTTAGTTTTGTTTAGGTAAACAGTATTACTAAAAAACTATAAAGCAATATTACTTCATTATAAGTATTAACGGTTAGAAACAGAATACCAGATCTACAATCAAGATCAATCAGGCTCTGCTGATTTTATCAGAACCTGCTCCCAAATGCCATTGATATAACTTTTCTATAGCATCTGTCCTCATCAAAGTCACATTATACACTGTCCTTTTTTATACAATAGTTGGGACACATGTATATTACAAATTATGGGCTTCTTTAGTTATTACTATTTGTAGTATTATAGCAGCATCTATATTCTCCAATCAGATAGTAGGAGAAAGCCCCTGCCCCAAAATATCTTCAATACCTTACCTCACACAAGTAATCATGGAATCACTTCTTTTCTTGAAATATGATGTTACCTTTCTAGTCTTTTTAATTTACGGTTATTTCTCACTGTGCATAACTTATGGGCTGGTAGTTCTAATGTATTTTTATTCATCATTTAAAAATGATATTAAATGTACATTAATTGGAGCTGTCTCCTTCACCCCTCTGAAGTTACCCCGATTGATATGTACAGAAAAGGCACTTTTTCAGCATATTAGGTGTTGTGCCATATATTAAAAATACTAATACTCATAAAAAAACAAAGAAAATCCAGCAACTTCCCCTAACTAGGAAGGAAAACAAAACCAAATTCTCCTCCATGCACAAACCCCAGCATCTTCCATCCCCAAATACCCAGAGGGTAAAAAGATAGGCCTTGCAATGTGCCTGGAAGATTAACAGATATGGGCTATTTCAGACCAAGGTTGTGAGGGAATGAATTTCAGAGTTCAGGGCTCCTTAAAGGAACAATTCTCTCCAGTAGCTTGCTAACATTTAGTTGAGAAGGCTTCAAATTGCAAATTTCCCTGGCAGTGTTGCATGGCATTTAGGTCCAAAGCCATTTAGGGCTTCATACAGCAAAAGCCACACTTTAAACTCTCCACGAGAAGAGTTTGTGTAGTTACTTGATATAAAAAAATAGACTAAATATCTAATACCAAATTCTTATGAGGGAGACTGGTTGAGATGGCTGGTCTACTTATCTGAAAATTTGAATTCTTCTGAATGAATACTCATATATAGTATGGCTAGACAGCTACCTGCTCCACTATGTAGCCTCATGAGTAAGTTGAGCTTGGGAGAAAACCCTGGTACTGTTTCTTTAGGGGTCCCAGGCCAAGAGCCTTGCAGACAGCAGGAGGCAAGGCGCCGCATCTCTCCTGGGGAAGAGTTGGGAGAAGGGGACCAGCATAAATGCTGCCTCCTCCCTCATGGCAGGGCAGATGTCCGCAGACGCTGAAGGAAGTCATAAGATGCCATGGTGGTGGCTGAGTTAGCAAGGAGCAGACACAGCAGGAGAAGGTTGCCAAACCCTCTGAGCCTGAGGACTAAGTGGGGCCAGCTGAGGGATAATAATTGCTTGAATTACCCAACTCCACGAAGAAGGCTGGGGCTCCTGCAATGAAGAGAGGCATAAAGACAGAACCCTGTGTGGGCTGGGAACAGAGCTTAGAGGGCAGACCTCAGAGGAACCATGAAAGCCAAAAGCACCTTTTGTTTATTTGGGACTTTTTGTTACAGATCCTTTTGTATGAGGTTTAGTATATAAACATACCCTAAAGGGGAGTGTATCATTGAGTCAAGTATGCCTGAAGTGAAATTATTGGCTTCCTGGGAAGGTAACCTGAGGCAGGGAGCACATGCAGTGTCACTTACTCACTCAGCTGGAGGTGCTACGGGGCAGGGAGGCACATACTGCAACACAGACATATGGGCCCGGATCTTCCCCTGTCTTAGGGCTGCTCCTCTGTTATGGTGTCATTGACTTAAATGTGACCAGGATTTCATCCCATGTATCCAGCCACAACCTACATCACCACCTCCCCAGGGCTAGCGTATAGAGCAGTGCTGGAGTTCACAATACTCTCTAGCTGCCAGCATGGCCCCAGAGCACCATTGGCAGCTGGTATAAATTTATAGCAGACTTCAGGTTGCTCTAATTAATAGCAAGGAATTAGGTGCATAGCCAGCCCAGGTTCAGGGAAGCATAAACATGGCTTAAAACAACTTTTTCATCACCTCCTCAGAGCTGTTCTATGAGCTCCTCGGTCACAACGGCCTATCTGGGCTATTATCTCCAAAGGCATTGCACTGGAGAATGATATTACAGCACAGGAGCTGCTGATTTTCTTGACAGTGTAAAAGCATTATCAACGCACTTCTGGGCATGACATGATAACACAATGAAACAAATTATCTGTGTATGCTCAAAGGAATTCTGGCACTAGACAATGGGTGATATCCATTGTAGTAAGTGACAAAACTCCAATTGACTTCAATGAAGCCAGGATTCCACTCAATATTTTGTGCCACAATTCTGTTAAATAAAATTGTGGGTATTAAAATACCCCTACTTCCTCTGTGTGGTCTGATGACTCCTGTGTTTGTGGAGTCCTGAATACTTTCTGAAAACATCCAGAGCGCCATAATTACTAGTCATATTAAATGACTAAAATATTAATACAGCTTCCCTAAAAATACATACGAAAAGATTTCTATGCAGAACAAAACCAAAAGGTGGCACTAGATCATTAAGTAATTATTGGTTCCTGAACTTACTTCTTGAAACATCTTGTGACATCTAACTATCAATGTTCAGTATTTTATTGACAGATACAGTAGAATTCAGTTTCAATCTTTTTTTTGTTGTTAGCCAAATATCCACTAACTGTATCTACAAAACTGTGAAATTCAAAATAAACTCATTGGCACAAGACAACACTGAGTCTTAGCAGCATTCCAGAAAGTATTGAGGCAGTTACCTGGATAATGAGAATATTCAGAGTTATAATAATGTGGATTTAAAAATCAAAGAAGACCATGGGTGAAATCCTGGTCCTATTGAAATCAATGGGAATTTTTCCACTGACTTCAGTGGGGGCTAGGCTTTCATCCCAGTAGGTTTGGAAAGGATACATGTCCTCATGTTTCAGAACATAATCCAGGAATTGTGAGGGGTGTAGTGCACCCAGGTCACACATGGTGCCTATGCAAAGAGACAAGTAATCTGAAGAACAGGGGACACCTCCCTTGGCCTGAGCATGACGCCGCTGCCTGCTTCTCAGCCCTCCCAGGCTTCCCGCACAAACAGCTGATTTGTGGGAAATGGGGGGGGGGGGGAGAGAAGCAGAGCGGGGCGGTGCATTCAGGGGAGGAGGCGGAGGCAGAGGTGAAGTGAGCTGGGGCCAGGCAGGGAGCTGCTGGTGGGTGCTCTGCACCCACCAAATTTTCCCCAAGGGTGCTCCAGCCCCGGTGCACCCACGAAGTCAGTTGCTCCCCCTGCTCCAGCCCTAGCTTCGCTACCCTGCCCCTAGGAGCCAGAGGGACCTGCTGGATGCTTCCCAGCAGCCGCCCCAGGTAAGCCCCTCTGGCAGGTCCCTCTGGCTCTTAGGGGCGGGGCGGGGTGGGCACCCACTACAGTGGCCCACGACACCCTCCTTCTCAGTTCCAGGGGCAGTCAGGGGACAGGGGAGGTGTGTGGATGGGGCAGGGGGGCCATCAAGGAATGCGGGGAATTGGATGGGGCAGGAGTCCCGGGGGAGGGGGTCAAAGAACACGGGGGGTTGGATGGGGCAGGAGTCCTGGGGGGGTGGGGGAAGGCCACGACCCCCTCGTGGGGTGAGGAAGGAACCGGTTGTTAAGATTTTGGCAGCTCATCACTGGTTAGTTGACTACGTTTCAAAAACTGCTCATGGCTGTGAGACATTTGTCCACATAAGAATTCCTGCCACTGCCATCACCAGTGGAGTTGCATCTGTGTCAGTAATGGTTGGGAGGTTTTTTGGAAAAAAAAAAAAAGCTTAGTGTATTAGAGCTGGTTGGAACATTTCTACAAAATGAAATTTCATCTAAATATTTTGTGGAGACATGTTGGGTCAGGAAGTTTTGCAAGTGAGATTCTCTGTAGTGGTGCTTAAGTCACTGCTTTGGGATATGGGAGACCACAGTTCAAACCTTTGCTCTCCCTGAATCAGAGTGATCTAGGATGAAAAAGGATAGTAAGGATTTGAACGTAGGTCTCTCACATTCCAGGTTACATGCACCCATAAAACACTCCTGAATAAGAAAGCTCCAATAACATGCAGTCCAACACGTTTCTATTTTTACTGAAATGATTGCTTTCATTCTGCATTGGAACAAATGTTTTGAAACCTTGAAAGCTGTGGCAAAACAGAAGGTTTTTTCTGCAGTGAGTTCTAGAAATGATAAGGCTCTTTATCTGCAGCCCAAGTGTAAGGTAAGTCCACCTTTTTAATGTGCTTCTGAAATTAAACAAAACCAAAGAAAGCTAAGCCTCATTATTCTCTCACTTACACCTGTTTTTCACTGATCCAGACAACCTTGATGTTCACTGATCAATATTAGTGTTATTCAAAGACGTAAGTGCAAATGCAGTTAGTTTTAAATAAAAAAAAGTGATCATAATTTAGGGAATGCCATTATAACTGTGGGCTCTTGTCAAATCTGATGACATGGGAAAAAGGAAATTAAGGACCATTGATTACTCACATTTGAGATAAATGTTTCTTTCATTGTTCTGTTTGTCAGCCAATGCTTCCATACTGTGGAACACTGTAGTAATAATAATTTGGTATATGGATGTCTGAATATTCCTTTAAACATGTAGTTGTTCGCTCCGCATATAAAATTGCAATAATTACTCATGAACTCCAAGCCTTCTTTCCCCCCGTAGACCTGAAAGTCTTGGAAGAAGCCATTACTCTACATACTTTAGTAAGGGCCAAATTGTGATATCCTCACCCATGGTGACTAGTACTTTATCTCACAAGTCCTATTGAAGTCAATGAGACTTCTTGTCAATAAGGTACTACTCAGTGTGAGTAAATGCATCACAATGTGGCTATGAGTGTTTTCATATGCTTCCATGATAAGATGTATTTTGGGCCCTTTTTTTAATCTAGATTCAGTTATTATTTTGGGATTATGAAGGTTATCTGAGGGAAATACTGTCCCTGAAATGTCTTTATATGAAATATTAGTACTGGTACGTTTCAAAATCTACTTTAAAACATAGAAAATTATAAAACAAAACACATCTTAGAAAATTAAGGGTCAGCTTCTGCTTTTGGTTACTTACATGTAAATTTGGTGTAACTGAGAGCAGAATCTGTCACTGTGTATAGTAATGTTCTGTCCTTTTCCTACAGACCACAAGTAAATTCAGAACTAAGGCTGAAACTCCCACAGCTCCAGCTGTCCTCAAAAGGCACATTCTATTTGTGAATCAAAAAGTACCTCAGCATTTATAAAGGAGAGACAAGTTTGGCCGTCCATTCGTTAGAATGATTGTTATGAAACTGGCACCTCAAAGTAATCAAAATAATGTATGTAAAACCAACTGAAAGAAATTTCACTAGAACATTAAATCGTGTCCAAGAGGTAAATTCATTATGAGATAACTGAATCCATAAAAGGAATAAAGATACATAGCTGTCATATTTAATTACTTTTCCTAATCACTGTATGGCTGTGTCCTGGAATATCCAGAGCAGGTAATGCCTTTTTAAGTTACTTATTGAGCCAAACTTGGCAATAACTAACATTCAGTGCAAATTTCAGTGAGGTGGGATTGCACAGGGGCATGTCAATGCTGAAATTGGTCTATTATTACTAAGGCTACAAGTGACTTTCCGTGACCTCTGTGACTTCTGCAGCAGCCAGTGCTGGCTCAGGGGCTTTCTGAGCTGGGCAGCCCATGGGCCACCAGCAGTTTGGGTATGTGGGAGGGGGCTGAGGGCAGAGTTTTGGGAGATCTGGGGGGACACTTACCTTGGGCTGAGGAGGCTTCCCAACTCCCACTGTCATGGCCTTGCAGCTTGTAGGCGGAGGGTCCAGAGGATTCTGTGCGCTTCCTGCACCCACAGGTTCCACCCCCACAGCTCCCATTGGCTGCAGTTCCCAGCCAATGGGAGCTGAGCAGCTGGCGCTTGTTTCGGGAGCAGCATGCAGAGCCCCCTGGCTCCTCCGCCACCTAGGAGCTGCAGCTGGGGTTCCGGACGACACCCCCTCCCCGGAGCACCCTGGCCCCCTCCCAAGTTTTAGTTAGGGGTATATAGAAAAAGTCATGGACAGGTCATGGGCCATGAATTTTTGTTTACTACCTGTGACCTGTCCATGACTTTTACTAAAAATACCTGACTAAAATGTAGCCTTAATATTATATAACTTAGAGAGAAGCATAATTATTGAAGTAATTTGAAATAAATGGATTTACACTGGTGTAAGTGAAAGAAGAACCAGGCCCATATACAGCATGCATTTTCAGTAGAGTGCTCAGCGAATGGTATGTGAAAATTCAGGCCACCCCATTAAAGATGATTTACATAAATCCCAGTGCTCTATGTTGAAAATAAACCCATTGGTGGACCTTACTCTGTTTACAACACTTTTTCCCTGGGAACCCGCTCACCCCAAGTTGTAGGAATCCTTAGCTTGGCAGGTTTCTGGATGCTTAGCCCCGTTAGAGCAGTCCTGATCAAGTGCAATGGGCATGAAGGATCTGGTCCAATTTGTTTAATAAAAGTTATTTTTGTTAAGGAAAATTATTGGATAAAAACCAACCTGTTCTGTGGTTTCTTCTCTCTCAGGAGCAAGGGAACAGGAACAGACAATAGTATGGCTTTATAACCAGATACAAGAAAAAGGAAGTAATGTAAATAAAGGTATGGAATTTGCAAAAGTACCTAAGTGACTTAGGTTCACAGGCTGTTTCGAAAGCCAATGAGACTCATGTTCCTGCAAGTCACTTAGGCTTTTTTCAACACCCCACCCAAAATCTTGAAATAAGAAAAAACAATAACTTGTTTTAGTTACCTTTTCTTCTGCCCATTTCTCATTTTGTTGCTTTATCTGGTAAAGAAGATCTTTATTTTCTTGGCTCAGTTGCCCGTGTTTCTCCCTCAGACTCTGAATGCATTGGAATAAGGTAGAAAGGGCAATAAAGTAGAAAATCAAACCTTTTGTAACAGATCTTCAGTTTGTAAAACAGACATTCATTTATTCCTATCCATATATTTCAATTAAATGTAAAGTGTAGTTCCGACTCCCAACCCCTGTGGATCAGCCACACAGGGGGACACAAACACCCTTGGCTTGTGTGCTATAAAACGGACATTGATTACTCTGAAGATACACCCTGCTTACCTAAAGCAAATATTATACATGGATGAACCTATTCCGTAATGGGAGAGAAGAGACAACTCGATTAACCCTGGCTATCTATCCACTGCCAACAGGACTTATACAACTTATATATTAGCTGAATATCTTGGTAAGTTAGGTCTTTCTTATTAACATTCATGAAAAATGGTACCTATTACCAGGTGTGTACTTGATAAGATGTGCAATTGTGGCTAGCATGGGAGAACCATGCACAGGGAGTCCATCCCTTAAATTGGGGTGAAGATAAACTCAGGTATGAACAAAGCCTTTGAAAATGTACAGCATAAAGAACAGTCCTGCTCTGGCAGGGGGATGGCCACAATGTTATGCTAGGTCCTCTCCATCACTACATTTCATGACTTGATTGTTTCCGTTTGATTTCTCTTCCCCTGAGAAGAACAGATGACCTAGTCTGGGAATCAGCTCCATCCTGGTTATGTTCCACCATTTGGGAAGCCGCTTTCCAAGCAGCTTTGTGGCTTCTAAGTTGGGGCAGATCTTATGAAGTGACAGCATATGCTAATCAAGACTGCATATTTAGGACAGGGTGAAAAATAAAATTGAAGAGTGAAATCCTCAGTTGGTGTAAATCAGAATAGATAAATTGACATCAAATCTATACTCCTTTACATCACCTGAGGATCAGGCTCTGAATAGCATGATTTTCTGCAATGAAAATGTACAATAGGTGAAAGTATTTTGAATAAATGTCTACAAAGTTCCATGTGCTTCACTTTGCAGTTGTGTCACAAACAGTGAGCATGTCTGCAATTTTCATCCCTGTGATGAAGTCTGAAGTTCTCAGTTACCTTAGTTGTATTTTGCCATTGCCTATTTTTCTTGTCCACCAATTCTTGGTAGGCTTCTAACTGGGCTTTCAGGATCTTCATTTTTTCACTGTGGTGATTCTTTAGAACAATTATGGCCTGCTCCTATACAAAGAAAGTTGATGAGAAAATAAAAAGCTGGCCTCAAAAAGCAACTGAAAAAGAAAATCCTAAGCTTTCCAAAAGTTTCATTAAAAACAAAACCTTGGCTCCCTATTCTCATCTCTCTGTGACCCATCAGCTTTCCCTGTGCATCATACTGACTTCTGCTAATCTTTGGATACCATCTTTGGGATAAAACCTTTGAACAAGTGCTTCAGGTCTGGTGCCTTTTGTCCCTTTCTCCCTCTCAGCAGATATCAGAAGTATATTTGTCTTTGAGAACAGATCAGAGTGAATTATGCTGAGAAGAGCACTGAGATCAAAGTACCTTAAACAAATATAGTTTTACTAGAAAACCTACAAGAGAGTCTAAAATAAATACAAACAGGAAAAAACATAGCTAGGTCTCAGTTTACATCCAGACTCACCTAAGTTGGAAAAACAAAACAAAACACCCTCACACTCCCTGCACTTTTACTCGCAATAAAGGTATCAGATAATAAAGTATCTATACAACTTTACAAAAAGAAAAGGAGTACTAGTGGCACCTTAGAAACTAACTAAGGTGCCACTAGTACTCCTTTTCTTTTTGCGAATACAGACTAACACGGCTGCTACTCTGAAACCTATACAACTTTAGGGTCTCTGGGCATGATTCTGATCTCACTGGTGTAAATTAAAAGCAATCCTATTAAAATCAGGGCAGTTATTACTGCTGTGAAACTGGAGAGGTCATCTGGCGCCCTGTGTTTCTGTTAGTCTATTTTGGTCTGTCTGTCTAAGCCTGGTCATTTTCCTTTCATTGGCTGTGTGTCAGACTTGCCATCTGCCAGAGGGATACTCCCAGCTTTCTGTTTTCCTGCCCCCCCTTTTCACCGTCTCTGTTTATACTCCTAAGAATCTGTGAAGTCACTTGAGAGTGATAGGTGTGAGTGTGACCCTTACTTTACCAATTAGATGTGAAATCCTACGTGGTATTTGTTAGGATATAGATATTCAGGCCTGTCTGTAAAGGCCTATACTCTAAGAATTTAGGTGTATTCTTATCACTTAGCTAGTTATAGAGGTATAAAAGAAAGAATCAAAATCACTGTCTGCTGGTGTAACGGTCTTCTCTTACTGTGACAGTCTGAGGCCCTGTTCTTAGCTAAGGCCTCTGGCTAAGCAGCAGAGGCAGCCATAAGCTGGGAAGTGAACAGTCACATCCTCACATTCCAAACTAGTCACATTGAAAGAAGGTGCTATTGGGCTGTTAGGAATACAATCCTGTCCTGATAGTGCCTATCACCTCCAGAAAAAGGGAAGTGCCTAGAAGATGTAAAAGGAAACTCAGTTTGATAGCATCCTGTCTGGCAAAAACTCACTTATCAATAGCTGGGATGTGAAATCCTCATTTCTGTGTTTGTTCTATGTAGTCCCCATTTCCCTATTGTTTGTCTGCATAAACTCTGTCTGGTTCTGTGATTGTTTCTTCTGCTGTATAATTAATTTTGCTGGCTGTAAACTAATTAAGATGGTGGGATATAATTGGTTAAATAATCATGTTACAATATGTTAGCATTGGTTAGTTAAATTTCAGTAAAATGATTGGTTAAGGTATAGCTAAGCAGAACTCAAGTGTTACTATATAGTCTGCAGTCAATCAGGAAGTGTGGGTGGGGGGATTGGGAACAGGGAATGGGGGTGGGGAAATTGGAATCATGTTTGGCTAAGGGCAGGAATGGGAACAGGTACACAGCTGTAAGGCTCTGTGGTGTCAGAGCTGGGAAGGGGCACATAAGGAAGGAAACTGGAATCATGCTTGCTGGAAGTTCACCCCAATAAACATCAAATTGTCTGCACCTTTGGACTTCGGGTATTGTTGCTCTCTGTTCATGCGAGAAGGACTAGGGAAGTAAGTGGGTGAAGGAATAAGCCCCCTAACAGTACTTGCATAGGTATCTGGTGTATTAAGTTAAGTAAATTCTGTTCTTTACCCAGGAGCAACAGCCATTTTCTGAACTCTCTCAACACTTGATCTGTAATCTTTGTTTCTTTAATTCCATTTCCTTGGGTGTTTCCAAAGCCTTTTTGAACCTGCATACATGTCATTTTTTTTCTTTGTGTACACTTTGGATAGAATAAAGTTTATTTGCATGTTAATGGTCCCGTCTGTCTAGGAATTGGTTGGCTGTCTTTTCCTGGACTAGCTAGAGGCTACAAGAAAGATAGTGACCAGAGTGAAGAGATATGGCTAAGGCAAAAAGTCCCAGCATGTGCTTTACAGGACCGGCTTACACTGGTATAGATACATGTGCATCCACATGGCCATTGTGCTAATAGCACTGTATCGGCAAGGGGTTTATGCTGGCAAAAGTTGAGGGTTTTATTGGTAAGAGACAAAATTAAGTGTGGACACATGCTTAACTAAGCTGAGAAAAAGTGTTGAGCTGGTAGAACTTTTTACTGTAAATCAGACCAAAGTGTCAGACAGAAGGCATCTCCTTTACAGTCCCAGTTATAATAGCAAGGTGATTATGTTTCCTGATTTTACAGTAATACTAATTTGTATCAGACATGATTGCTTCAGGGACTGTATCCCCTCCATCACCGTAACCATTGCAAATTCAGCTATCAAAAGAACACATCCGTGCACTCAAAACAGAAGCAGAAGGGGATCAGTGTGCAAGGTAGAGATGGAGAAGTATATACCCCATAAAGGTGAATGCCAGGAAGTTCTTGTAGCCAAAATGCTTTTCAGTGCTCCCCATGTGGCAGTGCAACTCTGCACTGGGCACAATCTAGCTCAATATGTATAATCTCTGACATAATTTCAGTGCTTTTAGTGATAAAGTTGGCCACTAAAGGGAGTTCTCATCTACTCAGAAAGTCTGAAGCAAGTTTATAAACAAGGAAGTTGAGAAAGTTCCTGTGTATACACTGCTGCACTTAACAGTCAAATAAGAAAAAGGAAAGTGAATATAGAAAAAAGAAAGTAAATATAGCAAATCAAGGAGTGTGATCACATGGTAAAAACTAAGAGCAGATTTCACTGCACTAGAGAATAAGGGTTTTTTTGCTTTGTTTTGTTTAAGGAGTTACAGGTGATATTTCTGGAGACTTAGATTGTGGAGCTGCATGTATTTAAATAAGACAGAATTTGGCCCTTCACAGCATACTGATGGTAAAAAAACCCCTAATGATCCAACCAAACACTGACAATCTTACAAGAGAATTACCTGGCTATCTTTTCTTATACAGTCCAATTCTCTGATTACCTTCATGTGTCTGATTTTCATTTGTTGCATATCTTTTACAATCTGTGGAAGATGCAAAAGGAGACAATTAACTCAGTGCACTCTTAAGTAACCTCAACTGCATATGAACCATCAAATAAAGAGTGTAATGTGTGCTTCTTATAAAATGCTAATTATAGCTTTAGTACAGTGTAAGAGTCTGATTCTGCAAACACTTACTCATAAGTAACTTTACTCAGATAAACAGTCCATTAAATTGCAGAACTAAGACTTAAGAACAATTATTGTGTAGTATATTAGTGCAAATTATTACATTTAGTGGTTTAAAAATGGCATTTTTCTGTTCCAGCACTGGATCTCTATGATCTTTCTTTCCACTGTAACAGTATGAGTCAACTCCTCTGGGGGTTCAGACAACATGACTCAGTTGGTTGAGTGGTGCAAGTGGCTTTATTTTAATAATATTCTCTCTATTGCTTCAATCTTTTCCCTTCTGAATTTGGCCTAAATAGAGCAATTTTGAACAGGATCCTGAAGTAAATAGGAAGTCGGCAAAGCAAACTGAGGCTGGAGATGAAGTAGTTGCACTTCTTTGTACATGTCAGATGGTGGTAGTGGCACTTTGCACATACTGAAGTCTGGAAAGGCAGGATTCTAACTAATGGTGGAGTTGATTGCAGAGTAAAGTCAGGGCCAAGAGCAAAAGAGGCAAATGGAAGGTTTGAGTGGAGAAAACTGATGGAAGGGATTGCAAGATGCAAGAGAAGCACTTTTGACTTTCATATATCTAGCAGAAGGAAGATGAGACAAAACCACAAGTATATGTGGTTGGGGTAAGCAAGAATGATGGACAGTGATAGGTCATTAATAATATTAAAAGATATTTACAGTGCAGTATCATCAGTGCCAACATGGTTGTTAAAGTAGAAATAAGATGATTGATCATTCCTTTCTGTTTTCCTTTTTAAAGAGCAGATGGAAATTTTGAGTGATGCCACTAAAGTCTGACCTCGTTGCAGAAGAGGGAAAGAGCAGTTTGATAGGCAAGACTGGAACAACGTAAGAAATTAAGAATCATGCCCAGATGCCCTGCATAGCTATAGCGGTGGTCTAAGAGGAAGACATTGTCTATGTTTAGAGCTGTACAGAGGTCCAAGGGAGTGAGGACAAAAGTAGCCACCAGCATGGAAGTGAAAAAAAAATGGAGGACAGAAGTGGTTATCATCAATGAAAGGCTGCATTGGTTCAATGGAGGAGAATTGTTTCTATGTTATAGGCTACATGGATACCCAGATTAAAAATGGACCAGTGCATTGTTATGTGAAGGTGATTACAAAGATAAGTTAGAGTTGGCAGGAAAGTCATCCCTTAGATATGGAGATAATTGGCACTATAGCAAATCCTATTACACCGAGTGAATACCATGGTAGTAGTTACTGGGAGTAAACGGAAAAAGAATGGATAGTGCAGATGCCTTTGCTCAGCTGTCCACATCACTGGACCATGGCAACTGCAGCCTAAGATGATACTAGCCAGTTATTGCTGTGTAGTGCAGACTGCTGTCTTACTTTCATCGTGAATCTCGTAAACAAATATGAAATGCCTCAAAATAGATATGAACACAAGGCTCACCTCAGGCATTTGTCAGATTTGGATAAAAACAGATGCAAACCTGAAGGACTGGTGAAGTTACCTTTTTTGCTACAAAATAGTGTCTGGTTTCAGCGCAGAATAGCCTTGAACCCTCAGTAACTCAGGGTCACCCACCATACAGACACTTATGTGCCATGTCAACAACAACAGTTGCAAAAGGAAAATTCCACTGACACGCTCCCATCCCAGCCCTGCCCTGTTCTCCTATTTGCTTTTTTGAGTGCCAGTTTTTAAGGCACAATGTCAAATTACACAATACATTTTGTGCATTTTATCTCATGGTGAAATGTAGCAAATAGAAAAACTGTTTAATTACATTAATAATGAGAATAAGCAACAGAAATGTGAAGATTCCAAAGATCTGGAGCTCTTCTGCAGATTTCCTTGGTTGCAAGTTTCCATTTAAACTTAATGGAATGCAGATTCTCATATAAGTGAGCAGCTGATCCAAACTCTCTAACTAAACCTGTTCTTAGGCTTGCAAACATTTGGACAACTTTGTAAAATGTATTATTTTTACTTACCTCAACCCTTCCCAGTTCCACCTGGGACTGGGACCAGTGTCACCCGATAACTAGGTGAAAAGCCATTTTCGTAAGGGGAGGTAATAGCAATCTTGAGAGAGAGGTCATTCTTGTGAGATTACCAGTCCAGTGACAATGAGAAATGGACAAACCTCAAAAGGTTTAGAATTTGGGCTAAATCCTGCTCTCTGTTGAGCTAGGGCATGAGAGAGAGGGGGAAACAGTGCATACAAACCCCCACCCCACTCCCTTCTTGTAGAAACCCAAGGATCACTAGACGTGACCCATGCAGTACACTCCCTTGGGGGCATAGTCTTTAGGTTAGAGAGCATGTTCATCCCCCAAAGCAGGCAAGTGCATATGCTGCAGTCATCACCACGTGCTACTCACCAGTATGGCAGCACATAGTGATCCTGCTCAAAGGAGAGGTGTGTTTCATCCACTCCTTGCCTTTGAATCCTATTCTGACCAACCAGTGTTCATTAGTAGATAGAAAGGTCTGTGTTCTTTCTCACTATTCCATCATGGACAGGGTTAACTCTTAAGGATCAGTGTAGATCAGGGGTAGTTAATAGGCAGGCTGCAGGCCAAATCCAGACCACTAGTTGCTTCTGAACGGACCCCGAAATCTTTTTATTTACTTACTTTTTTGTATTATTTTCTCTGAACTCTGGACCTTGACTATACCTTGACCAAGAAATTTGGACCTTGACAAAAATAATTGACTACACCTGGGGTAGATGCATAATTAGAGATGGGCCCTAAACAAAACCAAAGATCCAAACTTCAGAGAACGTGGAGAATCCAAACCTGGATACTGCATTTAGATTTAATACATGGGCCATATGTCTGTAAGAATTGCAAATGTTTGATTTTATTACATCTGGCCATAAATGGTGCTTTCCTTAAAGCCTTGTGTCCTGAAGGCATGTGATTAGGTGAGATTCTTAGCTGTCATTTCTTTTTTTTTTAAAGTACATTGCTAGCCCTTATGACTGCAGAATAAAGCTTCAAAATGTGATGCAAGTGCACCCTACAGGCTCAATAAATAAATAAACCCAACCAGCAGACAAAGTACCCAACATTTAAACAAAAAATCTCATGATTTTTTTTGGGGGGGAGAGGGAGCCTTGACTCTTGATTTTTAAATGCTTAGCATTAGCACTACTGCTATAATAGGACAAGTCACATTGCAAGAATTTACAATTGAATATTTGCACTTGTTAATCAGGGAACAGAAATGTTACCATTTGACTAATCTGACTGATCCTGGCTAAGTGTAAAATGAAATTGTATAGAAAATGTTACAATGTCTTTATATAAGCCATAGGCCTTCATCTAGAAAACTGCATGTAGTACTGGTTACCCCATGTCAAAAAGGATATTGCAGAATCAGCAGAAGTTCAGAGAAGAGCGACGAGTGTGACTAGGGGCATGAAAAATTCCTCATATGAAGTGATTGGAATGATAGATTGTTTACCAAAGAAAGGAGATGAATAAGAGGGGACATGATGAAACTATGTAAAACAATGAATGGTAGAGAGAAGGGCGATCAGGAGCATCTGTTCTCCCTGTTTCATAACACTAGAACAAGGGGTCATTCAATGAAATTGGAAAGAAAGCAAATTGGAAACCGATAAAGGGAAATATTTTTTTCTACTGACATGAGGTTAGATTGTGAAACTCCTTGCTATAGGATGTCTGTGAGGCTAAGAATTTAGCAAGAGTCAAAGGGGGACAGGTCATTTATATGGATAGCAAGAATCTCCTGAGTTACAATAGTTGATACTAACAAAAATAAAACCTAATACTTCAAGTAGAAACCAATTTCTAAGTATTAGAATGAGACCTTTATGGGGCGAAGGAGCAGTATTTTCCTCACCTGTCACCTGGGGCATTTCTTGCACCATTCTCTGAAGCATCTGGTAGTGGACACAGGATACAGGACTAAATGGAATACAGGTCTGAACCAGTATCTCATTCCCTACCTTAAATTTTGAATGTCACATATTGAAAAACTAATGGAAGTGACTGAGCCCAAACTCTGGAGGAAAACGTTTTTTAAAAGTCATAATAAAATTAACTGAATAAAATTAAAATATTAGGAAAACTGCAGTTTGCCTGTGATAGCCTGAGTATAGACATACTACATTCATTTGATAATTTCTTGTATTGTGAATTATTCATTCAACTCAACTAATATTTGAATGCTTTTTGATTTTTTTTTACCTTGGTAATATATAATTTAGCTAACTTGTATGGAATATATGGTTGTTCTTCTTTTGCCATGCATCCATCCAGCTCAGCCGGTCGGTGGTTGTCATGAGAGCAAACTCCAGGAGCGTTTGGAGGATCTACTGTATATTGAAAAAATGTCTTTAACAACTTGAAATGCAGGAGAAAAGTGTACAAATACCTAAGCTCTAGCTATATACAAGTTATGTTTTACAATTTTCATCCCAGACAAAGTACAATGTTTTAAACTTGATTTTTTTGTTTTTGATAAATAAGGGAAGTTATCACCCAGGGGCTAAATTTCAGAAGAATGACTTTGAATTGCAGACTCTGGTACAGGCAGCTAGTCAGATGTAAAACAAACTGACATGCCATTACTCAGATTGTTCCTGGAATCCAATTAATGGACTCCAAAATGCAGTGGGAAACCATGCAGGTAAAAGTGCCCTCATGTGCTGGGAAGCTGGACTTTAGCCCAACTGAAAATATGCACCTTTAAAGTATGTTCCAGAACTACCTTTCATGGGTGTTTTGTTTGTTTAAAGATTTATTTTGTTTCATCTCAATGCATTATGGAAGCTAAAAATTTAACTTCCTTGCCTTTTTCTTCCTTCCTTTATTAAAAATGAATAATCACTACATTTATGCATACCAGATCTCTTTGATTAGTGTTAATTACAGGCCACTTGCTTTACAATAGCATGAATGTTAGTTTACCAACTTATTTGTTTTGTTCCTGACATTGCAATTCATAAGATTTTGAAGGCCAAAAGAGACCAATAAGATCGTCTAGTCCAGAGGTGGGCAAACTACAGCCCCCGGCCCACATCCAGCCTGCAGGACCCTCCTGCCTGGCCCCTGAGCTCCTGGCCCTGGAGGCTAGCCCCCGGCCCCTCATCTGCTGTTCCCTCTCCCACGCAGCCTCAGCTCACTGTACTGCCGACGCAGTGCTCTGTGCGGCGGGGCTGCGAGCTCTTGCCGGGCAACACAGCTGCAGAGCCGCAGCCTGACCCGGTGCTCTGTGCTGCGCGGTGGCGTGGCTGGCTCCAGCCAGGTGGCACGGCTGCCTGTCCTGGGCGGTGCGGCTGTGGTGCCGCCAGCCACCAGTGCTCCAGGCAGCACGGTAAGGGGACAGGGAGCAGGAGGAGCTGGATAGAGGGCAGGGGAGTTCGGGGTGGTGGTCAGGGGGCGGGGGTGTGGATAGGGGTCGGGGCGGTCAGAGGGCAGGGAGCAGGGGGATTGAATGGGAGCAGGGGTCCCGGGGGGCAGTCAGGAAGGAGAGGGGTTGGATGGGGCAGCGGGGGGCAGTCAGGGGCAGGGGTTCTGGGGGCGGTCAGGGAGAAGGGGTGGTTGGATGGGGCAGGAGTCCTGGGGGGGCAGTCAGGAATGAGAGGAGGGGTTGGATGGGGAGGTGGGGGCCAGTGAGGGGGTATCCGGGGGCGGTCAGGGGACAGGGAGGAGTGGATGAGGCAGGGGTCCCGGGGGGGTAATCAGGGGACAGGAAACAGGGGGGTTGGATGGGGCAGGAGTCCCGGGGGGGGCCGTCAGGGGGCGAGAATCAGGGGGGCTCGGATAGGGGTGGGGGGCCAGGCCATGGCCAGATGTTTGGGGAGGCACAGCTGCCCCTAACCGGCCATCCATGCAATTTCGGAAACCCGATGTGGCCCTCAGGCCAAAAAGTTTGCCCGCCCCAATCTAGTCTGACATCCTGCATAACACATAATACAGCTTCACCCAGATGGAGGGGAGGGATAGTTCAGTGGTTTGAGCATTGGCCTGCTAAACCCAGGGTTGTGAGTTCTAATCCTCAAGGGAGTGATCTAGGGCAAATATTGAGGATTGGTTCTGCTTTGAGCAGGGGGTTGGACTAGATGACTCAGTCCCTTCCAACCCTGATGGGTTGTGCTTGAAAGGAAAAAAGAAAATTTGTATGAGGAAGGTAACCATGTTCAGCTGTAGTTGCATAGCATAATATTTGTTCTGCATGACAAAGTATGTAACTCTATTTGTGTCAAAATACCTTTTTCCACTGCTGTTTTGTTTCCTTTCCACCCAATCAGGCACTTCAAAAATGCCAACTTGTTCCTGTTGATTCTAAATTTGTTCAGCCAAGATTCTCCTTGCCCAATTTCAACTGTTAACAAAATGCAAGCACTAAAATCAGCTGAAAACCCAACACAGTAACTTATTTGCATAATAGTATAATTTAATGTCCAACATGTTCTTAAACAGAAGGATCCTGCAGTTTTAGGCATGCACTACTTCTGTTGAAACCAACGGGAATTTTGCAAGAATAAAGATAGCAGTAAGGGGAGGCAGGTTAATGGGAGTTCTGCACATGGCACAAGAGCATAATATTCAGTTGGGATCTAAATTCTTCAATCTGAATCCAAGAGTAGAATTTTGCTGAAACTGTGGGGTTTCCCCCACAGCTTTAGTCCCTCATTATCCATCTTGACCCCTGTCATTTCTGGCTAATGTTGTCAGCATGCCCAGAGGCTTCTAAACCAATTTTTGAAACTGCAAATGCATTTAAATCTGTTTTTCCATTACTATCTCTTTTCTTTTTATTCATACTGAACAAGCTATGTGGAAGCAAAGATATCGGGTGAAATTCTGGCTCTACTGAAGTGGCTGGCAAAGCTCCCATTTACTTCAGTGGGGCCAGGGTGTCATCCAATATGTTCAAAAGGGCCAGAGGGTGGGTGGGGGGGGGGGGAGACGGACGGAATCTTGTTGCTACCCCAGATATATTTGATTTGTTTTTTGTCGACAGGCACTGCGTTGTGCAGAGTGTTTTCTTCACATGAATCCAAAACAAAATCAGAGCTGACCACACCCAAATCTTTGGGTATGATACTAAATTTGGATCAATATCAAAACTGTAGAGTTGGCTTATATGTCTGTAATGGGTCAAACCAAGTCCCATGCACGCTAAAAAACGACAGTCTTTGGGAATTTTTTGGATCTAGAACCAACTCTGCAGTTCAGTCCCGTTTCTGCATTAGAAACTCTCCCATCCCTTGTATGTGAGGCAAATACCAATAATCTAACAGGTCTAAAATATCTGAGACCACATCCTGAGCTGGTGTTTATTGATATAGCTTCATTGTCTTCCTTGGAGCTGAGCTGATTTACAGCTGAAGATCTGGCCCATAAATAATTACACTTGTTTTATCTGGGCTATTAAAAATGGAATGCTATTTAATGAGTTACTTAGTTATATATTGGAGCCTTGGCACTTCTATTCATATATCACCATGTGTCTTGTTTTCTAATAGCCAAGTTCTGGTGACAGATTTGTAAGGGATGAAAGGATTTTTTAGGGTAAAGACTACACTTAGTTCAAATGGTTACCCTCCTAAACCATATTCTATTCTCACTCAGGGAACACCTGTGATTGAATAATAGTTTGGATGTAATTATATGATTGAGGGATGCATGCAGAACTGTGTGGAGGGTGAAAAATCACGTTTCATGACAGATTTCAAAATTTAAGCTTCATTTTGAATCAGAAGAAAACCCAGCCATATTGAAATTCACTGCAAAAGAAAACCTCAGAAGGTGTTCTGGAATGATCAAAACATTTTGATTTTGACTTTTTACAATTATAATATAAAATGAAAAATATCAAAGCAAAAATTCATCTATCAAAGTTCTATCAAAGTTTTTCTAACCAAAATTTTCCCCTTAGTTAACCCTAAGGGTAAAAATTTTAGTGCACTAAAAATTCCCAACATGTTGGACTCAGTGACTGACTGACTAATAAGACTAAGAAGCCCACCGTAATGTACTTTATACCTGGTAACATGTGGTATGTCACAGCAACCAACTGGTCAGCTAGAAATCTCTATTAAATTTCTTTCTTGTATATTTTAAGCAGGGAATATGTAACAGTGCATAGTCGATGTAGAAATATTTTTCTGAAGCTCTCTATATCACACTACATGTCTACTCATAAGAAAGAAAGAAATTACTACAAGGCATATGTAGGTCGACTGGACTTTGAAAATATACAGATTCTTACGCAATAGTTTTCTACATTGAGTTTTAATTCAAAATACATTGCTTGCATGCTGCCATTCTGTTGCATATTATTATATGTAATCTCCTCTATGCTTGCTTGACATGGCTTTACTATTTGATCATCATGATCAGAAGATACGCTTTTTTCCCATTACTAAAACATTTTTTTCTAACACAGTTATGGAAACAAACTCAACCACCAGAGGAAGATGGTAATAAATCTGCCTCCTCAAAGACAAAGTATGAACTCTTGCTAAGTAGCAGCTGCTAAGAAAAGTCACATAACAGTAATTTGTCAGAGACCGTGTGTGCAATGCCTTTTTCCATGGGGAAAAGTAGACAACCCACATGTTTAGACTGCATAGAAATCACTCTTGAATATTCAAGCTATGTTTTAAGGTATCCTGGGTGACTTCTATGTAGGGTTCTTATATGGCCCTGATTACCATAGTATCTGAGCCCTAGATTCACAAAAGTACACAACACTTATCTTTTAGGCACCTAGAAAGTCTCAGCAACACACTGCGATTCATAGAGCCTGAGTTACGCACTTCAGCTCCCTATATAATGAATTGGGGATAGATAGGCGCCTTAGACTATGATTCACAAAAGTCAGCACACTAGGCAGGGAGCCTCCTAAACTAGTCAATGGCAGATGCGGATGGCAGGAGTGTGTGTTATCTCCAGGGGAGAGGCAGTGCTTAGGTGCCTCGATCTGGGCTGGAGGGAGCATCTGCTAGTGATTCTCAGCTGTGAAATCTTTGGTAGGTGCTTAAAGTGTTTTTTTTTTTTACAAGAAACTGCAGAGGACTAGTTCCCTCATCATTTTTAGCTCAATGGTTAGGGCACTCACCTGGAACATGGGAGATCCTCAGCTCAAGTCCCCGACCCCCCGCCTCATGAGGAGAAGAAGAGATTTGAACATATCTGCCACCTCTCTGGCAGGGGCACCATTTCAGATGCGGGAGGGCGGGGGCACTTTAACTGTGATTCCAGGGGCTAATTAAGGCACCTGAAAACTAGGGGTTTTTGCAGCTAATAACTGAGAAATTAGCTGACAGGAGCACTGCATCAAATTCCTATATAAAGAAAGAAAATTAAATAAATATTGGACCCACTAAGCTCTACTATGAACATATTCTGACATCTTGTGACAAGTCACTTAAGGCACGCTGGTTACGTTTAATATTTTAATGGATTTTCTTACTAACTCTTGAATACAATAATTGAAACAATTGTAGAAAAATCTAGATTACTTTCTATCATTTAGACCAGTGGTTCTCAAAGCTGGTCCCCCGCTTGTTCAGGGAAAGCTCCTGGCGGGCCGGGGCTCTTTGTTTACCTGCCGCGTCCGCAGGTTCAGCCGATCGCGGCTCCCGCTGGCCCCAGTTTGCTGCTTCCAGCCAATGGGGGCTGTGGGAAGGGCAGCCAGCACATCCCTCAGCCCACACCGCTTCCCGCAGCCCCCATTGGCCTGGAGCTGCGAACTGCAGCCAGTGGGAGCCATGATTGGCTGAACTTGTGGACACGGCAGATAAACAAACCAGCCCGGCCCACCAGGGGCTTTCCCTGAACAAGCGGCGAACCGGCTTTGAGAACCACTGATTTAGACTGCTTACTTTCTGCACTTCACCAAGCTTGGAATAGATCATTTAACTTTTGGAAACGTCTAAGGCAAAGCCTGGGGCTCTAGGTGTATTACCCTACTACAAATAATAAAAGACTAGAAATTGACTTTAAACAGGGGTGAAACCGGCACTTCCAAGTCACTTTCACTTCTGTTTAAAGGCTAGTTACTTTCCAGAGGGTCTTAAACACAAGATTACAGTGATTGAGTTGCAGTTCTCACAGGCGATTTAAAATCAAACACCAAGAAAATTTTACATTTAAAAGTGAAAAAAAAATTGAGTCATCTGAGGTATATCAGGGCCACTGCAGGCAGGAAAGGAAAATAAACAGGCACAGGAGCTCTGGGCAGCTCTTCCTCTTGGGGGAAAAAAAAAAAAAGGTGGAGGGTCAAATCTTCCAGTCCTTAATCAGGTAAAACTTCCTATTGCCATCAGTGCCTCCACTCATAGATATTACCATGTGCTCAATAAGTATACACTTCATACTTAAATATCTGAGCTATCTTATCCAGGGCTACACATCTTATATGCATTGACTCAGGGACTACATTTTCCTGCGTATTCTGAACAGTGCTGAGCACACAGATAATGCTCGGTAAATAATACAAATAATGACAATAATCGTCGACTTTATGGACTCTGTGGATGCAATTTCTGTTCTTTTTTCTGAAATTGGCCTGTATCTAGCTGAAACCCTAAGAATTTGAGGCATAAAACACATCTGCTACTCCTACGACACATTCTCATTCCTTCCTTTTTTCAACTCAGAACAAAAAATGACAAAGGAAAACGTTTTTTTAGTTATATCGTAAAATTGCACAGCAGCCATTGCCCAACAACCCAGCTTGAGATCTCCTCTCATATGACTCTCATTCTCTCTCTTTCTTCATTCTTCCTGACCTCTGTGCTGCTTTTCATGCTGTCAGCCATGACATCTTTCCCACCAGCTGGGGACCATTTGCTGGAGTCTCAGAGAACTGGCCTTCTTGGTTTTGCTCCCATTTATCAAATTCCTCTTTTTCTGCAGCAAGCAGCAGAGAGAAAGGCTGGCTAGCGCAGTGGTTCTCAAAGCCAGTCCGCCGCTTGTTCAGGGAAAGTCCCTGGTGGGCCAGGCCAGTTTGTTTACCTGCTGCGTCCACAGGTTTGGCCGATCACGGATTTAGGTGCCTAAGAGTGGGCTTAGGACCTTTTCACTAAGTACTTTTGTGAATCTAGGCCTGACTTGCCCAGAGTCACACAGGAAACTTTTGGTGAAGCAGGCTCTTGAATCATACAATTGTAGGGGACCTTGCGAGGTCTAGTCCAGTCCCCTGCACTCATGGCAGGACTAAGTATTATCTAGACCAGTGGTTCCCAAACTTGTTCCCCTGCTTGTGCAGGGAAAGCCCCGGAGGGCCAGGCCAGTTTGTTTATCTGCTGCGTCCACAGGTTCGGCCGATCATGGCTCCCAGTGGCCACGGTTCGCTGCTCCAGGCCAATGGGGGCTGCTGGAAGCGGTCGCCAGTACATCCCTCAGCCCGCGCCACTTTCCGCAGCCCCCATTGGCCTGGGGCGGCGAACCGCAGCCAGTGATAGCTGCGATCGGCCGAACCTGCGGACTTGGCAGGTAAACAAACTGGCCCGGGCTTTCCTGAACAAGCGGCAGACTGGCTTTGAGAACCACTGGTCTAGTGGATAGGGTGCTAGCCCTGAAAGACCTGTGTTCATTTCCCTACTTCCCCCATCGACTTCCTGTATGACCTCAGGCCAGTGCCATATGGACAGAGTTTCAAAGGTTTTTAGGCACCCGAAAATGCAGCTGGGCATCTAGTGGGGTTTACAAAGCACCTAAACTTCTAGGCACTTTGAGCATCCCTGTAGGTGCCTAAATACTTTTGAAAATCTGACCCTTAGTCTCTCTGTGACTCAGTGTCCCTACTGTACAATGGGGATTATAGCACTGCTTTACCTTACAGGGGGGCTGTCAGGAGAAATAGGTTAGACATTGTAAGGCATTCAGATACTATGGTGATGGGTACCACTTCTCTTTCCTTGATTTTGGATCCTTCTTTTCATCTATCCCTCCTCTCATCTCCCTCTTTTCTGAATGTAGCCTTGGCTATGTTTGTTCTATGCTGATAATACGACTCATCCCTGGGTCTCTTCAACACTCCTGTGCAGAGAGGTTCCTGTTTTACAGATCTAGGAACTGGAGTTCCTGGAATGCTTTCAGGCTCATCTAACAACTTCCAGATCCTTAGTTTAATTTAATTACCAGTCCTTTCTGATCTTAATCACCCTACCTCTGTTTATAAACAAAATACTGACTCCTTGCCCCAGAGGCGCAAGATGGGAGCAGCTGCTCTCTTTTCCAGAGCTTATTACATTTCAGACTCAGGGCTTGTCTACACTGGCAATTTGCAGCGCTGCAACTTTCTCGCTCAGGGGTGTGAAAAAACACCCCCCTCCCCCGAGCACAGCAAGTTTTGGTGCTGTAAAGCACCAGTTTAGACAGTGCACCAGCGCTGGTAGATACGCCCCTTGTGGAGCTGGGTTTTTAGAGTGCTGGGAGAGCTCTCTCCCAGCACTCTGCCGCAACCACACAAGTCACATTAAAGCGCTTCCGCTGCAGTGCTTTAGTGTTGCCAGTGTAGACAAGCCCTCAGACTGCTCATCGCCTTTGCCAGATGTCTACACCGAAAGCCACCCAAGCTGGGAGCCAGCCCCGTCCTCCTTGCGGAGGAAACTGACCGTGGGCAGGAGCCATAGCTGGAGAACCCTGGCTCCTGGAGGAAGGGCCTGGCTGTGCTGCATTGCAATTAAGAGCTCTGCCTGGAGATGGGGCATGCATGGTAAGCAGACCTCCGATACGAAACTTGGGAGGTGGGGGAGGTGCCCCCTCGCCCTCTCAGGTGAGTACCCTAACCACCAGGCTATGGGATATTCTGAAGTGGGGCTCTCTCAATCTCTTCAGTTGAAAGTGTTATATGTTGGATTATTAATTAAAGAGTCGCATCAGACTATTTCACATCCCAGGTGAATGCCCTGACTACGAGGATAACAGCCACGCCAAGCATGACTACTAAATCAGACCCTGCATGTGAGTTAGGCATCCAAAGGCCTATCTTCCCTGGTTTGTGATTCAGTCTGCGACTTAGGTGGGAGATAGCCATCCATGAACCTAGAATGAGGCAGCAATGTGCTTGCCCAGAGGCAGGAACATAGGTTCTTATGGAACCTTTTACTGCAAAAACTTAGGTGTTGAACAAGTTTAGGCCTCTATAAGCACCACTGTTTCATTGGGAGTTTTGGGAATTTCAGTAGATTCTAAAGTTGGGATTTAGACACTTAAACACAGATTTAGGTGCCTAAGAGTGGGGTTTAGGACCTTTTCACTAAGTACTTTTGTGAATCTAGGCCTGACTTGCCCAGAGTCACACAGGAAACTTTTGGTGAAGCAGACTCTTGAATCATACAATTGTAGGGGACCTTGCGAGGTCTAGTCCAGTCCCCTGCACTCATGGCAGGACTAAGTATTATCTAGACCAGTGGTTCCCAAACTTGTTCCCCTGCTTGTGCAGGGAAAGCCCCAGCGGGCCGGGCCAGTTTGTTTATCTGCTGCGTCCACAGGTTCGGCCGATCACGGCTCCCAGTGGCCATGGTTCGCTGCTCCAGGCCAATGGGGGCTGCTGGAAGCGGTCGCCAGTACGTCCCTCGGCCTGCACCGCTTCCAGCAGCTCCCATTGGCCTGGAGCAGCAAACTGCGGCCACTGGGAGCTGCGATCGGCCGAACCTGCAGACATGGCAGGTAAACAAACTGGCCCGGCCTGCCAGGGGCTTTCCCTGCACAAGCGGCGGAACAAGTTTGGGAACCACTGATCTAGACCATCCCTGACAGGCGTTTGTCTAACCTCCTCTTAAAAACCTCCAATGATGGAGATTCTACAACCTCCCTGGACAATTTATTCCAGTGCTTAAGCACCCTGATAGGAAGTTTTTCCTGATGTCCAATCTAAACCTCCCTTCCTGCAATTTAAGCCCATTGCTTCTTGTCCTATCCTCAGATGCACCCTAACTACTGGACCAGCCTTGCTCTTGTTTTGTTGCCTCAGGAGTGAGAGTAGCTCACAAAATGCACTAAAATAGACACAATATTTTGCAATTCAATCCTTTCCAGTGTTAAATCTTGTCCAAATCAAAGTTCTTCCTCTTTTCAGGATACAAACAGGCAACAACATCAAGGTTCTTCCATTTGTAGTAGTGCCATCATGTTCTTCCCCCCAGAATGAAACCAGAATTTCCCCCCACTACTAGCCATTCCTTTACATCCATGGCAGTTGGGCCCAGTACTTTAATAATAAGCACCAGCTGCATCAATTCTCCTGCCATTTATTCCTCTGTTGGTTTAGCTCCATTTCTTGCAGACCTGGTAAAATAATTGGGTCGTGGAGTTTTGCTATACCTGCATAACTGAAGCCAAGCTGTCTGAGGGTTCCCTAGGAATCAGACAGGGTATGTACCCTGTCACAGAAGGTCAGAGTAGAGAAAATGTATTTGGCCTGTTTCTCCTCTCACACTGACTTTGTGTTTTTGCATCTCCATTGATTTAAATAGAATTATTACTGATGTACACACCTTTGTATGTGAGAATCAGTTACAACTAACTACAACTAATTCTTAGATGTTGAATCATGGCATGGGACTTTCCATTGGAATCCATGTACAAATCTGCATAAACACCGATGGCAGAAAATAAATCTTAATGATTCTGGTAGCACTGGTACCGAGAAGCTACCTTGTTGTCCTTCTGCCTTCTTTTGTGTGCACAATAATGTAAAAATCCAAAGCAAGGTAGTAATTTCTAAAACATTGAGTGGTAGCTTACCCTGTCCAATTTCTTCATCAGTCATAATACTTTTAATAGCACATGAAGGATGGACTTGCATTTCATCCAAGTAAGCATTAATGCTGCCCGGTAGAGGAACAGATGAGGTAATGGTTGCCCGTGATTTAGGTTCTGCATCACTCCTCAGTGAATCTTCAGTTACTTGAGAGCTTGAAGGGATAACTGTATGCACCCAAACCTCTGAAACGATAAGATTAAAGAACAATTTGTAAAGTAACAGAAGAAAATGCTCCAGGAAGATATTTCGGTCAAGGCTTAATGTCATGTGAAACTTTTATAAAGAAACATGAAAACAGAATAAGAACCCACCCAAAACAGAGTTCTGGTTTGCTGAAAGTTTTATAAAAGTTCCCAAACATTATGGTGAACCTCAACCAAGTTTTGAGAGAACCTAGACCAAATTTTAAGCCGACCTGGGCTGAATTCAGGTGTCAAGTGGCCTATGGTTTTGTGTGGAAGTCCTATGGGACTCAGCAGCTTTGCATGCTTTTGCATGCAGAACTTGGTAGCTTCAGCTGGATTTTGCTTTGACTTTTCAGGTTTATTTGAATCTGAACAAAAAACTAAATTCAAAGGAAACCAAACAAACATTCCCAATAACCCCATAAACAAAAACTGTTGAGTTTCACACAGGTCTCATCAAAACATCATTGAAATAACCCAAATACATTAATCAATAAATATCTGTTGGCCAAATTATGGCTTCCGTTACAGTAAATGAGTATAGTTTCCATTCAGTGGCAGGCACTGACTATCTTATATTGTGTCCCTGCAAAGTGCTCTCTTTTTCCAAAGCATTTCAAATAAGTTAAATGGTCTGTTCCTTGTAACTTTCAAATACTGTTATTTTTTTGCATGGCCAAGTTCACACCTTATCTGGAGAAAGACACTGCTTGACTAGTTCATCATGGTGAAGAGAGCAACCAGCATGAACAGATGCTATTAAACAAGACACATAAGAAAAACATAAAGGCCAGATTTTCAAACAATTTATGCATGTGCAAAATGTGAATGAAATTTCAGGCCTAATTTATGATGGCAATTAATGTGAATGCCTATGCAATTCTGATAAAGTGAACTCACAAATGTGCCTAATTAATTGTTTGCACTTTCAGCCTCCTAGTTTTAATGCACACCAATGATAATTGTGCATGGAAATTAAGGATACACTAGGACACCTAAACTATTTGAAAATCTTCCCTTAAGTACACAGATGAAGACATAAACACACATCAGAAATGAACACATACTGGGAAGAACTAGGACCTATGCAAGATATTATTGAAACTAACATGGGTTGTTTACAACTACCAAAAAAAAAGAAGCCATTCTATATACCACATGATGCAGTCATAATGTTTTCTCATCAGTCTGAGCAAAATACAGCTTGTCTTCAATTTAATTCTGAATTTAGTGAGACCAAATTAAGCAAGTCACATTGATGTATAAGTTATGATCAAGTTGAATTATTCAGTTATGTACTTTCATGTCCTGTCTAAACTGTAGAAATATTCATGTTGCAGGAATGTAGTTGCAACACAGAAGCCCTCTGGCACATTTCATAGATAGTTCAATTGTAGATGAGACAAACTGTGTGTTAATGATCCTGAACTGTGCTATTCCCCTACTAAGTCAGAGAGGGTAGAATGTGTTTAAAATATGATATGCTAAAAGACTGAACTATGTTTTAGCTGTGCTGTGGGTTTATCCTTTTATAACTGGACTTCCCTACATACTAGTTTTTCACAATCTGTCCACTGGAAACAATCCATTTCATTCATGAGGAAGGTATATTCATGGGGCTAAGTCACAAAAAAATAATCTCCACCATCAAATACATTATTTCTCTGCTTCTTAGAGAAGGTCCTTGTACCAAGTATGGGCACCATTTAGGCTCCATAATACCCACGATGGACTGTGATGGAATGTCCACCCCACATAGGACTGGAGGGGTTAAGGTGGCCAGGTAGGCCTATTAACTCCACAGGCTGCACCTGGAGAAAGAGTCACAGAGTAGGGGACTGATTGGAAGCAGGTTCCGCTGTACAGGAATATGTGGGGCCTATAAAGCCAGGTAGCTGGAAACAGACAGGGAATGCTGGGAAAGAGCAGTCACTTGTTGGGATGGAGGAGGATTGTTTGGAGGCTGTAGAGATGTGAGGGCACCAGTCGCTCTGTGGGAAGAGGGAGGAAGGTTTGGAGCTGGTACACCCAGAGAGAAGGGAAGGAGCAGTGACGGCTGGGAGAGGAAAGCCCAGACCTGCTAGGTTGAGGGTCCTTGGACTGGAACCTGGAGTAGGCCTGGGTTCCCCTACCAGCCACTGAAGGAGTGGCACCTAAGGCAGTGAAAGGGAAGACTGCCTACAACTGCTGAAGGTGGAGGGCTGAGTCATGAAGAGTGGGGGAGGGATAGCTCAGTGGTTTGAGCATTGGCCTGCTAAACCCAGGGTTGTGAGCTCAATCCTTGAGAGGACCATTTAGGGATCTAGGGCAAAAATTGAGGTTTGGTCCTGCTTTGAGCAGGGGGTTGGACTAGATGACCTCCTGAGGTCCCTTCCAACCCTGATATTCTATGATGCTGTGGTTCCTGGAGTGAGAGAGGGGCTGCAGACCAGAGAGAGTGATGGTGTGCAACTGTGAGAATCAGTGTTGGACCTGATGAGCTAATCCCTTGAGCAACCAGTAGGTGCCAAACAAGCAGTGAGTGGTGTGCCGCTTGACATGGACACACGTGTCTAAATGGCACTGTTTGGCCTTATTAATACTTTATTAAAAGCAGCACTTTCCCCTGATGACCTCATGAGGTATTGGATTCCCTTCTGCTCTTTCACTCATCTCTTCTCTTTGTTTCTCTGGGCACTTTCTTCTCCACAGAATAGTCACCTGGGATGTCATCTGAACCACATGGCACCACAGCAGCCATTAAAAATACCCTCTATTTGTTATGTCAAATATCAAGGAAGTTGTCTCTTTCCTTTTTTAGACGTAACTAGTTGTGACTAGAAATCTCCGTCATAATACAGTCTGATCCAGAGAGTGAAGTCCTGACTTCAGTTTGAATGTAGATATATGTTGTATTCCTACTCTAATATGGCGGAGGCTGTAAATTTCATTTAGCTGGGCAAAATAATATGTAACCTTAGTTTTGGTTATCCAAGATGCATTGTTAGGCTATGACATTTCCCATGCCACACTTTCAATGGAAACAAAGAATACAACAGCATGGCAAGAAACCTCCAGATACGATTAGCAGGATTATACAATGGAAACACACCTAAAAGTTTACCACATAAAGAAACTGAATTACATAAGTTAATGTTTCACCCATTGTCTTCCTTTTGAAGATTTGCATGAATATTTCTTTGTTATTGTAAGTGGAAGAAATCAGCCTTTTGCAAGAACTTGCTAATAATCTGTTTTTGTATGCCAAAATTCCTAGTGCAAGAATTTTTCGCAATCAGGGCGTCAGCACATCAGTGCCTCCAAAAAGACTCAACCATGCAGTTAAATGCCTGCTCCATTGCTATTTTTCTTGTTAATTCTCTCAGAGCCCTTAAAGAATCACACAGTAAGGGGGAAAATAATCAACAAAGCATGCTTTGTTGCTCCAGTACTGTTAGAGGTCATCTTTACTGTTAATAGTATTAGACTGACAGGCTCATCATAGTTTTAGCACCCTTCAGCTGACACAAGATGCTATAAAAATATTTATAATATTAACATAAAAAGGTCAGAGATGTGTACCGTCCCCTTCTTGAAATCTCTAAAGATTTCTAATGTTTGTTTGGGGATCTATGAATTTGTCCCCAAATTAAATTGTTCCACAGCATATAATGAACACACAAAGCAATGATCTGTTCATTTTGAGATGATAGACCAACAAGCAGTGTTGGGTGAAAACTCATTGAAAATGGTGGGCAGAACAGCTACCTTGCAATCAGGATAAATGTAAGCAGCAGATAAGGTCCTTTTTGGAGTAAGCTGAAACAATAGGAGGTACCACCCAAAACACAGCACACATGCAAGGCTGTTCATGAGCTGAGCTGTGTGGGCAGAGGGTTTTCATTGGGGGCTGAAGGCAAATCTAGGGGGCTGTATATTTGCTTGATGGAGCTGTCTGTGTCAGAGAAGGAAGCAGCAGAAATATTACAGAAACAGACAGAGAAAGCAGCAAGGAAGCCTGAAGCCAGCCGAAGAAGTATGTATAGAGTGACCATGAGAAAAACTAAGAGAGAAAGCTGTTGGGTAGAATGGTGCCTGGAAAGAGGCCTGGAACAGTGAGAAATGAAATGGTCTCCTGTCTGATTCCTACTGTGTTCAGGGATACAGGACTTTATGTACATTCTTTGTAAATGAATAAACTGCATCAAAGAAATACATGACGATCATCATTTTCTCCTCTTAACAGAACCAACCCACAAGATCCTGAATATTGGCTTACAATTTACGTCAAAAGGGGTAACAATAAGAAGCTTTGTTCATCTTATCCAAGAATAGTTCAGACATCTTCACCCTTGCCATCTCCTCCAAACACATCCCATATTTATTAGGATTGAGTATGGCTGGAAGTCAATTCTGATTGACCCAACTAGGATGCAGTCTAGTAGTTCATAGAAAAGCTCCCCTCTGTCTTATGATTGGAGATCAAACTAAATGAAAGAACCCTAGTAGTTCAAGGAATGTCTTTTCAGATTGTTAACTCTTGAAGGTAGACTCTGTGTCTTCCTCTGTATTTGGAAAGTGCCTAGCACACTTTCGGGACTACCTCAATCTAAACTAATAATAGTGAGGTCTAAAATCAGGTCAGATTAAAAGACAGTTGGGCCCCTCTTTCAAGAAACTGAATCCAAGCACTACCGGTGACTTCTGTAAAAGAAATGTCTGTGCTTGATGTTATACTCTGACAGGTTTATAGTTATTTCTGAAGAATGATCATTCAGGAAAACAGAGGGAAGACCGAATTGTGGATGCTTATAGTAAACCCAGAAGAATATTTTGGTCCCAAAGTTCTTTGCAGTTTTACTTATCCTCTTAATTTCTCTATACAGCGTTTCATGCATATTAACACAGCTGCCTTTTGTATTTTTTGGATAGGCTTGCAAACTAGACCTTATCTAGCTCACTGTCCACAAACATACTCAATTCCTGTCCGCTATTATCTAACCCCTATGCAAGTGTAGGCCTAAGGATTTAGGTAAGTCATAGTAAGATGATTCTTTGGGATGCACCTCACCATAACAGACTCATTTATTTTACATTAAAAATATGAAGGATTAAGTCCCCTCCCTCTCTACCCTACCCAGTCTCCTGACATAGAAGTGGATCTCGGCAGCTAGGGTTGAAGAGAACAAGCAATCATTGTAGAGTGCTTTACATTATCCAGGCTGTCTTTGCAAGGTAAAGGTAAAGCCAGAACGTGTGATATTTTTAAAATGAAAGTTGGGATTTCCCTTTATAGTTTTAGTTCTCCAACATCAGAGGGGCCTGCAGTTCTGGGCTTCATGGGATGAAAGATCTATTCAGCAAGTTTAGCATGTGGTTTTCTTTTCTCCATTCTTTCTTCGAAGTGTTAATTGGCTTCTGTACAGCAGGCAAAACTGCTGATAAATGCTTGGTAAAGAACGTAACATGTATGTCAATTGCGTGACAAAGGACAATGTCTGCTCATGATGAATTATCTTTGTTCTCAGAACTGAAAGGCCAATGTGGAGCGTGAGTAGAGACTGTGGAGGTATTGAGGAAAATTAGCTGTAAAGAGATGGGACTGTCTGAATGCAGCTTATCCTTTGTTGCTTCCATTCAATTACAAATAAGAACAGAACTGACGATGATAAAGATACAAACATATTTAGTCTGGCTTGTTTCCATGCCTCTTTGTATTTGTGAGATAATTAATTTGGGGTTCTGACAACTTGTGTGGACATTTTGTGGGGCCCTGTGAAAGGGCTGAAACTGCTCACTGTGTTCTTTGATTACAGTTCCTCATGTTCTTTCTCAGACTTCTATTCTTCAGTCTTTTGCAACTATTTGTTTTGTGGAAGCATGGGACCAGCACACACAACAACTGCAAACACACATAGTCCTTCACTACAGAACACACCCCTTATTTGCCTCCTACACCACTCCACACAACTCTCCCAGAACAAGATAACTCACACATAAATCAACACAACCACCCACACAACAACAAAAGGCTCACTCTGAAGCCTAGAATGTCTGTTGAGTCAGTGTGACATGATGGAAACAGCTACAAGCAATATCCCCTGATTCAATCATCTCTGGCATTCATGGTCTGTTACTATTGGATTTTTAAATTCTCAGGCATTTTCAGCTTTTTTTTTTTTTTTTTTTACACACTACATTATGAATTATACCCATATGACAGCACAGGCATTCAGCTACTAGTCTTGGAATATATCCCCAGAACCAGCACTGGTGGGCTCACAAATTCCAAAGGGTCCTGACTACAGGCCTTGAAGATATTGTTCCAATGGGATCTCACAGCATCACCACTGGGTCCCTGGTCAGCTCATGGGGTAGTGCAATTATATCCTGCTTCTTACACGCAGCTCATGACAATTCCAAGTTGCAGTATTAGAATAACACTGAACATGAAATGAGTGAGCTGTGTGCTGCAGGAATAAAAAAAAAAATAAAAATAGGAGAGTTGCCAGGATCAAGGGATCTCAATATGATTAAAATCTATTATTTGGAAATAAAGATGACTCAAGAAGCTTGGCTTGTTTAGCCTAACTAAAAGAAGGCTGAGGGGAGATATGATTGCTCTCTATAAATATATCAGAGGGATAAATATCGGAGAGGGAGAGGAATTATTTAAGCTCACTACCAATGTGGACACAAGAACAAATGGATATAAACTGGCCACCAGGAAATTTAGACTAGAAATTAGATGAAGGTTTCTAACCATCAGAGGAGTGATGTTTTGGAATAGCCTTCCAAGGGAAGCAGTGGGGGCAAAAGATCTATTTGGCTTTAAAATTAAACTCGGTAAGTTTATGGAGGAGATGGTATGATGGGATAACATGGTTTTGGTAATTAAATATTCATAAATAGGCCCAATGGCCTGTGATGGGCTATTAGATGGGGTGAGATCCGAGTTACCCAGGAAAGAATTTTCTGTAGTATCTGGCTGATGAATCTTGCCCATATGCTCAGGGTTTAGCTGATCGCCATATTTGGGGTCGGGAAGGAATTTTCCTCCAGGGCAGATTGGAAGAGGCCCTGGAGGTTTTTCGCCTTCCTCTGTAGCATGGGGCACGGGTCACTTGCTGGAGGATTCTCTGCTCCTTGAAGTCTTTAAACCACGATTTGAGGACTTCAATAGCACAGACATAGGTGAGAGGTTTTTTGCAGGAGTGGTGGGTGAAATTCTGTGGCCTGCATTGTGCAGGAGGTCAGACTAGATGATCATAATGGTCCTTTCTGACCTAAATATCTATGAATCTATGATTTATCATAATAAAACTGCACCACATGACTCAAAGCATAGAAACATTAAAACAATAACTGTATTACATGGGGAAAGTACAGGATATAAACCACAAATAGATCAGCTGATCATGCCAGGCTCACATGAATAGAAAAAAAATGAACAGAACAAACTGCTACTGAGCCCATAAACTACAATTGTGCTTAAAACAGGCTGCACAGTCTACTTAATAGTTAGATATGAATTTAATTTTAAGGATCCCAATTTATGTCACTCCTGGATGTTCATAGAACCTTTGCTACAGTCCGAGGCAATTATTTTTTCGTCTAAGTTTCATTGGGTCTGATACGCAAGTTGTGTAAAATCACATTTCCTAAATTATCCTGTTGACTTCAGTGGGTCTACTCATAATACAAATATCAGTGGAATATAAATTAGTAATGAGACCCAAATCTTAAAGTGCTCTGTTTTTTAATCAGGCCATTCCCATAAATATCATGGGGAAGCTAGTCTGAGTAAGAACTGAGTAAAAATAAAGACCTCTGAACCTAGATATAGCAGCAGAAAACATGTGCAAATACCTTTGCATGAGGGTAACTTACCCACCCCAAAACTTCCCTATCACCACTCTATTTCTGTGTAGCTTCTTCCTGTAACTTGCCTGTCACATTGAAAACTTTTAGGATGCACTTTCTAGGGGTTAAGCAGCATAAGTTCTGAGCTTTCTGTCTTGCAGCTTTATCACAGGCCACCAGGCAAGAACATCGTTATCTCTCTCTGTCTTAAACCAGTGCCATGGCACAACTTCCAGTTGAACGTAGAAGCAGGGGCTACTTCAATATACTGCTTCATAAGGCAAATAGACAGTAGGGCCTGCCTCTTCTTCGAGATGAAAGCTTCACCTTCACTATGCTACTACCTCTTGCCATCCCAGTAAAGGAAAAATTAGAGATCTCAGGAGAATTTAATCTTTTAGTCAGATATGCCCCCAACCCTCAAAGCCGTTAGGCAAGGTATGGTGCATTTATTTGGCCAAACAGCTTAAAGAAAGACTATAGCTCCAAATGCCAAGGCAATTTACATGTAGCAAAAGGAAAGATATTTCTGACAAATGTGAACAGTGAATGCAGTTAAAAGTGCCCATAGACAAGATATTAATAATGGTTCCCCGTACCATAGTTATAATGTAAATAATCCTAGAACTGGCAATACCTCATCTGCTGGTAGGAAGATAAAAGAAAACTGGCCAGTTTACAGACATTTGTTCTTGTGTCCACATCGGTGCTGAACTTAAATAACTCCTCTCCCTCCCTTGTATTTACCCCTCTGATGTATTATAGAGAGTAATCATATCTCCCCTCAGCCTTCTATTGGTTAGGCTAAACAAGCCAAGCTCTTTGAGTCTCTCTGTACCTGTTCCAGTTTGAATGAATCTTTCTTAAACATGGATGACCAGATGATGTCTCACCAGTGTCTTGTATAATGGTACTAACACTTCCCTGACTCTATTGGAAATATCTCACCTGATGCATCCTAGGACTGCATTAACCTTTTCCATGGCCACATCACACTGATGGCTCATAGGCGTTCTGTGATGAACCAATGCATCCAAGTCTTTCTCCTCCTCTCACTTGCAACTGATAAGTCTCCAGCTTACAGCAAAAATTCTTGTTGTTAGTCCCTAAATGCATGACCTTGCACTATTAAATTCCATCCCATTTCTATTACTCCAATTTACAAGATCATCCAGATCTTCTTGTATGATATTCTGGACCTCCTCTGTATTGACTATTCCTCCCAACTTTGTGCCATCCACAAATTTTATTAGCACACTCTCACTTTTTGTGCCAAGGTCAGTCATAAGATTGGTCCCAAGACCTGTCCCTGAGGAACTCCACTAGTAACCTCCCTCCAGCCTGACAATTCACCTTTCAGTTTGACCGATTGTAGTTGCCCCTTTAACAAATTCCTTATCCACTTTTCAATTTTCATATTAATCCCCACCTTCTCCAATTTAACTAATAATTTCCCATGTGGAACTGGATCAAACTAATGAGTAACACCTTCCTCCACAAGTGGTCACATTCAGTTCAGGGTAATGTACTGTCCAACATGTTTAAGGTTAACTGAACTTGGCCCACAGTAAATACTGAATAGCTTGATCTTCCCCACTGTAACATTTCTCCTGTGACTCTCATATCTGTCAATATCAAAATGTGTCAACATGAAAAACCCATATAAATGTATACATTTACTTTGATTCCAATAGGAGTAATATTGGACCCTTTGGGAGATTTTTCAGAACAAAACTTCAAATAAGTTGATCAGTCAAGGTGTTGAGTGACTTCAGCTCCCATTGGTTTCAGCAGAAGTTGAGGATGTTCACCTCTTTGCAGCATCTGAGCTCTTATTCATGCATACATATTCATGCATACATGAACTTTAGTGATACACTATTTCAGCTGCATGTAGCAAAAAGTGTACCCCCTCGCAGCCAAAGAAAATTTCCCTACCCTGTCTTTGAAAGTCACAGGAGGCTATATCTTTAGGGAAACAAAATATCCCTTCCTGTTGATCCCTGATACCTCCGTCCATTTTCTGCAGCTGAGATCACTGAAGTATTATGTCTCAGCGCAACCTCGAAGGGAGGGCAGGGACACATGCATTTAAATAACAAGATCCCATATGGCTACAAGGTTACTACAATGTTATTACTGATATTTTGCATGTTTGCATATGCTGCGTGAGTACATTCATATTCTGTACAAACCAGTTAGTAGGGACTCATCTTGTTCACTAGTTGCAACAAGTTCAACATTTGCTTTGCGTTTAGGAATGCAGCCTTACTCATTGATTCCTGTTCTCACAGAATTACAACCTTTTGTGTACATTGCTATTATGATTCAAAGTTGCTTACAAACCGCAGGCTGTATCCTCAGTTAAAGCTGTACTGTGCGCAGCACTGGTCAGAGGGCACAGAACTGCACACCAGCACAATAGGGCTAACATGGTTGTGGCCTTTAAAGGCTACATCACTCAAAATGTTAAATAACAACAGGTGGATTTGGTGGAACAAAAGTAGCATAAAGTTAATATTGGTGATAGGGCTGGTGTGGAAAAATATAATCCCATTTCATGAAAAATTTTGAGGTTTGGCACTTTTATTCTGCACCAGAACAGAACCAAGATCTCTCCCATTTTTTATGCAATAAAAAGCAAGAGACCCATGCTAGTATAGCCAATAGCCTGGTGGTCAGGTCACTCACCTGGGATGTGGGAGAACCAGGTCGGTACCCTAACCACTGGGCTGTTACATTTTGAGGGGTTTTCTCTCTCTCTTTTTCTCTCTCCTTCCCCATAAACATGAGGAAGCCTTCCCAACATACGTTTGAATTTGAACATAAGTTGAAATTGATATATTTTTGCAAAAAGCTTCAGATTTGACCAATCAGCATTTTAAAACCAAAAGATATTCTGTCAAAAAATTGACCAGCTTGACTTTCCACTCCCCTGATCTTACTGGTGCGGTTTGCAGTGCTGATACCCCAGGGCTTACTTAAAACAGACATGGGACTGAGTATGAAACTGGGAATTAGTATGTCATAGAGGCATGTTGTCCATGATGACCTCTCTTTTTTCCTATCGTACTTCCTTTTTTCTCCTACAGTGAAAACAGAGAGCCAGGGGGAATGGTTTGAGAGCTACTCCACCTGCAATATGACACCAGAATACTCCACCTACCCTGGGGTGATCATTCTAGGATTGACAGACCAGCCTTAGAGCCAGATTGCACCAGCAGTGCAGTACAAAGTAGGCACACCACGTGGGGGGATGCCGAATCTGTATTTATACCCTGGACAGGGCTAGAATCAAAATACCTGCAATCTGCTATTCTTTCCTGATGGTCAGAGAACAAAGGGGAAAATGGGTGAATGTTTTCACAACTTTTCATTTCTGTTTTACATCAAAATTTTCCACTCAGATGGAACCGACGCCCCCTGGCAGCGTACATACTGTACCTGCGGTTAGAGCAAATAGCCATAAGGCACTATGGAAAATAGGGATGCCATTCAGTGTGTCAGCCAAGCAGGATTGCAAAACTCAGTTGCTCCTAGAAGTTTTTATTTCCCAGGCTGTACTTTCAGGAATGTCGTTAAAGCTGTGGTTGGTGCATTTAATTGGTGTTTGGAAAGAAAGAAGGTTAATGTTACCTGCTTTGCTCTGGCTTTCAGCTGCAGGAAAGACAGAATTTCTTTTCTTTTTCCAGAGCCAAGATCGTGATGCCAGTGGGATATTTTCTTCAGAAGCAAGATACAATGCTAGGTGAAAAAGAAAATGTCAAACTCTGAGGTTTTTATTTCAAGTTATAGTAAGGGTTTGGGGTTTCTTTTTGTAAAATAAGACTAGGGTTAGTTAATGTGCAAAGGAAAAGAGTAAAAAGAGAAGTCAGAGGTATAGCATGTAATATACAGAAGATCACTTGGGCACTCCTATTTTTACAATATGTCATAATAAAAAAAGCAAGGGGAACTCAGTGAAATTTAAGAAATACATTTAAAAGGTTCTTTTTATCTTTTTTACACAGCATATAATTACCCACGTAACTCACTGACACAGTGAGTTACTGACACATAGGGAAATGGTCTGAGCACAAGATGGGGAAAGAACAACTCCTGAGTTTCAAATACAGTTTTGAAATTGCCTTCCTCTACTGTCTTGGGCAAGTGTCTTTTGTTCTCTGCCTCAAATTCTAATCTGTAACCTGGGGATAATACTTAATTCCCCATAGTGGTGACAGTGTTAATTTGTTATAGTCTTTAAAATGTCTTACAGATGAAAATCACTCTACAGTGATCATGAATAAGTCACCAATCACACCATGGCATGTATCTTTATTCTTTCAGATATCACTGTAAGGTAACTCTTGGTAATTGCTGACATTTTAATACCCTTTATAAATGCTGTATATTGCTTACACTTCAAATAAATTTGAGGCAAACAGTTTGGTGAGAATGATAAAAGAATAAGGGTCAAATCCCTGTCAGGTGCATGACCCAATTAGGTGGAGAAGGGAATGTGGCATAAAGCCAACTGATGCTCCCTGAGCTGGATCATCCCCCTGTGTGAATTAGACCAATTTATATGGTGCTCTAACCTATGTCAGCTGGTAACAGCCCCCTGTTACACAGCCAGGGATTGCTGGAGCACAAGGTGCTCTGCCTTCTTACATTGACATGCACCTGACATTTGAAGGAAGAAGTGTATGGGGGAAGGGAGAGGGGGTTACTTCATACAGTACCTCTGTCTTGATTCTGCATGTACATTGTTTAAGCTAGTTATGCACAAAACTAAATTTTTATATGAAGAGAAGTACTAGAGATGATAAACTCCAATCAGTTTCACTTCCTCTGCCAACTATCTAAATATTTCATCTGCATTGCCAAAGAAGGGAAGGGCAAGCACAACTCGTTACATTTGTGTCTGTTTCCTGTTGGCATTATGTGACATCTATTGTGAGTCAATCTATAGTAGGATGAGATTTCATTAAAGTGTTTTCATGTGCATCACTGCCAAAAGTACAAACAGATATTAGTCTCTCAAACTTAATAAATCTCCTTATCTGGCAAATATTTAGCAGATCAGGAATTTGCTGAAAGCAGGTAATTTCAGTTTCCTATGGGGAGAACAATTTAGGTGGGGCTGAATTAAGACAGCACAGGGGCCTAGCCACACCCCAACATCTGGGACTTCGTAAGTATTCCTCGTTACCCTGCCCCACAGAAGTAGCACCATCCCCCACAAGGTGTGGTAGTGGCAGGAGCCCAGAGAAACTCTCTGCAACCATGGCAGGAAATTAATCTTTGGGCAGGCTGGCGCTGAATCCTCTTTCCAGTTCTGTATATGGGGCCTATAACACCACTCGATAGGAGGATCCTATGGAAGGATGCCTCCCTCTGTTCCAAAAGAGAGTTCTACAGGGACGTCCCTCTTGCCACTTGAGCAGAGGGCTGTATGTGTGTGTAGGGGGCTCCTGTGTGCCAACTCACCAGAGGGCATATGTATGTGTGGGCTTCCTTCCTACCAACTGAACAAAGGGCTCTGCTGCGGTGGAAGTGGCAGAGCCCTCCCACCCTGAGGGCTTTGTCAGAGTAGTAGAAATGTCCCTCTCATAAAGCCCTGTATTGGTTGGAGTGTTGACACAGTCCCTTGGCTGCATGAGGTGGAGACACCCAAAGCTGTTTGCTCCAGAGGTAAGGCACCCACTACGCACACAGGGCCCTCCTCTCTGATGCTCAGTGGCAGCCCTGCCTCCCACAGCGGTACTGCAGAAAATGAGGACGGTGGGTCCCCAGCCTCAGGGTCTGCTCTGGAGGGGCCGCAAAGAATGGCAGAAGTGTCAATTAACACTGACATGGTAGAACCACCACACTGTGACAGCAGCACTGGCAGTGGGCTGGAGAGGAGGGAGGCCCCGGCCTGCTTGTCTCTTCCTCCTTGACTGCCTGAAAGATGGAGAGCCGCAGTGGCAGCTGAGGAGATGGGAGATGCATAGCTTCGTGAGTACAGACAGCAACAGCTGCAGTCAGTGGCTTCGGATCCAATTCCCCAGCCACCCAAACAGAGGTGGCACCATGTTGTTCCTCCCAGCCATGTGAGAAGTAAAGGAAGTGGCATCTGGTTTCCCCGACTACCGTCAGCCATGGTGGTTCCTCCAGCCACTTCTCTTCATGAATGGAGTCCCAATGTGTTGTAATGTGCAGCCTGGTGTGAGGAGGATTGAGCAGGGAAAAACATTTTCCCTCTTTCTTGGCTCTGGATGGAGCAGCTACAATAGTTCCTGTCTCTTGTGGAGCAGACAGCCTCATGCAGGCAGTCTGCTCCTCTGTGGTCCATGCTGTGCATTAGCAAGACATCAGATTAGGGTATTAAGACATAGGGCTGTTGTGCCTAGTGTTTACCCAAGCCCTGGCCTCTTTAGGGCATATATATATGCATTACCAGGTCCCCATTCTCTCTGGGAACAAATGGCTGTAGATATAACATCCTTCATCTCTTTCTTTTATACCCTGAAGTCATTGGAGGATTTCCCTAATAATTCTTTCAATTGGGGGTTTGCCTCAGGTTGGAAAAAAATGGTGTTTAAAAACAAATCTGATTTAGTTACATAAAAATAAATCCATTTAAAATTAAATGTGAAATTATGACACATTATGTTCCGCCCTACACTTACTGTATTCTATTACAATCATTTAAATTAAAGATAAATATTAAGCAGGATTTGTTTGCTGCCAACGTTTTAAAAAACGTCAAGCTGAACTGGTAGAAGTCACTGGCTAACCATCTGGATAAATTGTTCAAGAGTTAAACCAGTTTTTTGACAGCAATAGCCTCTTTTGCAGGTGCAGAGAAAATATTTTATACATTTCATTTTTTTCAACTAGTTTAGTTCAATGACTAGATCATTCAAACTTGAGAAACTAGTGGGAGTAGCAGAAGCAGAAAAGCTTGTTTTCCTTTTCCAATCTATGAATAAAAACTAGGTGTGAGAGGAAGAGATTTGTTAGTTCTAAAATCTTAAAGGACATGGTGACCAGAAATCAGTTGAATTCACTAACTACAAATATTTGCTTTGTTTAATAAATTATTTTTAATACAAAATATGTTTTGATAAACTTGTCTCATGTATGTAGCACATTAGGATAGTTTTATTTAACTAATAATACAAATAAAATGGTTTTTTTGAGCATTTTAACTGAATTGAAATTTCATCCAAATAGAGCTTGACACAAATCACAAGTAAAAAATTAATCAGCTAGTAAATAAGAAATCATCATTCACTGTTTTCTAACACAATGAAAATGTAAAAATTCAGAATCTGAATAAATGTATCTTAACCTTTATAATTGCTTAAATAAATTTGTATAGATATAGTGTATTCTCCTGGTTAGCAAAAAGAAGCACCGACATAAGGATAAAAGTGATATTTAGTTGTGATTCAACGTTTTAATGGTTCCCCATCAATGAGAATCAGCCTTTCTTCCAGAAAATAATTTAAGTACCAATGCCAACCATGATTAAAATCAGTTATTTAAATCAAGATTTCTTTTTTTGGTGACTTAAGTCATATTAAAATTGGTGATTTAAATCACTTTGATTTCTGTCAATCCAACATGACTTGCTTACATTATCACAAACTGATCTTCCCAGTTTTTTCTCGAAGGAATATTAATATATGAGAAGATCTTTGAACATAGATGTCACAATCTTCTTTCATATATCCTTTCCTCCTCACCCTCTTTCACTTTGATCAAACCATATTTCTTCGTTGACAGTTCTTGAGCAACTCAGCGTTGAGCAACTGCCTTGCCCAAAGCATTGCCTAATGGAGTTGACTAACAATGTTGCTAACCTCATTTTCCTTAATGGGTCCTAATCTCTGAGATTTTTCTGAAACAACTATGAGCCATTAGAGTTGACTGACTTCTTAGCTCTGTGACATTAAAACTCATTCAAGTTACAGGATCTCCCTAAATTCTCTTATAATGAGAAAGATACACAAATATAGCTAAAATATCAGTCGAAAGCCTAGTATCCACAATTAATACTACAGGCCATTAAAGTTATACATATTTCTGCTATGAACAGCAGAACCACCATAGCAGTGATGGGAAATACAGCTCCGAACAACTTTCCTTGGAAATTATATGTCGTAGTGTAATGTTATTTGGAGAATGAAAAAAAGGACTTCATTAATATTATAACAATGCTTCACATTTATATATTACTTTACATATTCAAAGCACTATACAGGTATTGAGAGCTTAATCCTCACAACAACACTGTGAGACAGGTGAGCAAATATTAATCCCAAACTTCTCATGTCTGTCTTATTTAAGTTAAGCTGCCTGAGAGTTCAAGCATGAAATAATGCATTAATACCCTGAGTGCCATGTATCTGCAATCTTTGACATATTTAGTGACATAGAAACTTCTAAGCAAGTTGCTTGCTAATGGATGTGTGGTATGTATCATTTTTAAAATGTTTTATTTATAGAAATGGTGAGCATGTGGGTGTTGGGGTGCTACAGTGTATTCACAATCTGACCAGTTTAATAGGATGGAGCCGATTGTTCCCCTCTCTGCGTCAGCCCACAGAGCAGGTCTGACGAACCATGGGGGAGTGGCATCATGCTTCTTCCTCCTCTTCCCTGTTCAGGATCCTGCTTCCTGGAGTGCAGCAGGTGTGAACAGACCTGCTATTGTTATAGGCTGCAGTGCAGCCACACAAGGGAAGGGAAGGCTTCTTCCTTGGCCCTATGCACCTGCATGCCTGTGAAAAGCTCTCTGAGTTTGACTCTCTAATTTTTCTGATATATTATCTTTTCCCACAGCAATATTTGCATAAACATACAGTCTCAAATTTTCAGAAGTGACTAGTGATTTTGAGTGATACAGGACATGTCCACACTGCCCCACAGTTTGGTCTACGGGGTGCAGATAGCAGCGCACACCAAAATGCTGTGTGGACGCTGAGGGCACAAACTAAAAGGTTCCTAGTTTGTATTAATGTAATCATGCACTTTGGGAAGCACTGCAAATCACAGCCCCATAGTCCAAACTGTGGGGCAGTGTAGAATATTCCTCAATTGTTGGGTGCCCAATTTGAGCCACCTTAAGTCCAGATCTTCAGAAAGTGCTGAGCACTTGCCATCTGAAAAATAAGGCCCCTTTAAGGCTCAAGATGGTCATCCAAAATCTGAAGCCCCTCAAATCACTAGTTGCTCTTGAAAATTTGGGCTAGAACCTTTTATTTTTAAGTGTTCATGTGTTGCAGAGCAAAATTTATTTAAAGAAAGTATATTTGTGAGCAGAACAAGAGCTAATCTATGCAACTGATATAACAACTGATTTTTCAGTTCACTGGCCAAACCAAAAGCATTTGTTTCAGGGCTACCTGAAATGATTTTTTTTCCCTAATTTTTCTGCAAACCAAAAAGATCCAAAATATTCGTTTCAGGTTCAAAGAAATGTTTTTTCAACCTGGAACAATGTTTTGTTTTCCTTTTGTCTTTTTTATCCTTTCAAAATTTTTTAAATGAAATTGAAGTTAATTTCAAACCAGAAAGTTGTTTACAATAAAAAACGGAAACATTTCATTTCTAAAATGTTAAAATGAAATTTTTCCAGAATATTTTTTAACAAAAACAAAATTCATCATGAATTCATGAAACGTTTTGATCAACTCAAATCTATATTTTTCAGCAAAAAAATGTCTGAAAATGTTCAACCACTGCTAGATAAGATTCTTGTTTAAACCAAATATTTTTCCTACATTTTGAAGTTAATGTTTTCCATTTTTGTGCTATGCATGAGCCACGTGTTATATGCTTTATGTGGAATGTTATAATGACAAGTTATAGCTAGCTAAAGGGAAACCCAGTAAAAATGACATTTACTAAAACTATAAAAAAGTTTTTCTGCTCCTACTTCATATTCTCCTCCTGATGTCAGACCCCTCTGACAACAATATTACTTGCCTTGCAAATGATTATGATGTTACAAACAAGTTAATAGCTTCAGGTGAGAAGTACGCAGCAGGAATATAAGAACTGGTGAACAAAGCTCTAGCTTTCATGCAAATATCCCTAATAATAAAATTCATGGGAGGGAACAAGCATGGAATGCATAATATATAAGCGGAATTGTTTGTAAACAGAATGTGCTTCTGAAGATTTTGATAGGACATCAAGTGGCACCTTGTGTAGGCTTCCCAAATTCTGCCCCAAAGAGCTAGGGTTTTTTTATATTAATTATTATTTATTAGTCTCCTCCTGCAAAGCAGAATTGCACCAGCTCCATTGCATCTTGCTTCTCCACAGCCACAGAAATAGGGGACAGGATTTGCACCACACTGAAAAATAAATGGGCTTAATTTTCCTCTTGCTTACACCTGGTGTAAATCAGGAATAATTACACTGCTGTCATCACTGAGACCAGAATCAGGCCGAACTTTGTTTTTCTTTTATTATTCCTGCTTACTTTTTAGTTGTTTCCTGTGTTCCTTCTTTTACCTTCCATATTCTTATTTGTTCCATTCCTAAGTCTAATAGGTGGATTTATAATTTCACTCAGAAGGAGGTTTATTTTATTCGTTTGTTTAAACATTTCTGCTTCGATAGACCCTGTTAGGGCATGTCTACCTGGACACTTCCTGCATGGCAAGCCGGGGTGTAAATAATTCTACAGCGCTCTAACTTGCCGCATGCTAACTTGCTGTGTGAATCCTGCTACAATGCACTAAAAATACAGCAGTGCATTCTGATGTATTGCTGCAGAGGTCAAAGTGCACGATGAAACTTTTAGTGTAAGATAGCAGGGAACACACAGTGACTGAGTGCCTAGCAGGCTAATGTGCAGTGAATTCACATTTTGTCTTGCCACACAGAAGTTCCCATGTAGACAAGCCCTTACTCTAAATGAACAGGCCAAATTAATTCCTAATGTAAGTCTGCTTAAATCAGTGGAGTTAGAAACCAAGGATGCCTGTGTCCCATTGTCTTTAATTAATTTTTGTTTGTTTTGAAAGCCTATTCTGAGCTGGGTAAAACCTTGTTATAAGTTGCCTTAAAACCCCATTGAAGTTCATGGTGGTGAACTCACCCTTCAGTAAATATAACTGTAATCATAAGCCTCACCTAAGACAAAAGGTGTAAACCCTCCCTCTTTTTGGATGAGTATTGTTTTGGGTGTGTAGGGGGTGGGGGTGGGGGAGAGAACTCACAGACTGAGGTCACAGACAAGCACAGGGAGAGGCAGAGGAAAAATGGGAAAAAAGCCAAGCAGGAGCCTGTAAGCACTGTGTGTAACCCTTGAAAAAGCTAGAGCGCTTTTGGGTCTGGTGTCGGCTAAAAAGGCTTGAGGCAGTAAGTTAAGACACTGCTCTCTTTGTTCGTTTGTGTTCAGGGACACAGGGCTTTGTAAATTCTCTGTAAATAAACAAAACTGCATCAGAGAAATACCCGATTATCACCAATTAATACTTCCAACTGGAGCATCCCCTGGGTCCCAAACTTTGACAAGTTGCTAGGTTCAAAAGAGGCATTACCTACACTTTTTTGATAGTGCCAATTTTAAAAAAAAGTACATTAAAAGTTTGTTTTCTTGTGAATGAAATTGTTGTTTTACAAATTTCTAAAGCAAACTATTAATGTTAGCTGGGGTTTTATCACTGTAACATTCAGAATATTTACCCTACATTTCCTAACCTCTCTTTCCGCAGATGTTAACAATTTGCAATTATTAAACCACACTTTAAATACAACAGGCTTGTCTCATGGTGTGACTTTGGGGCGTAGACTGCAGCACAGACTGAAGAAGGAAGATACACAGTATATACTGTTACCTTTCATAAAGTAATAAAATATTTGCAAATCAAGTAGTGGCTTTCTAATGGGACATTTGAAGAAGTCATGAGATCCGGCTCTGTTTTTGTGATCTTCTCACTAGCTCGAGCCTTCTGAAAACAACACAAAACCTCTCCTCTTCCAAAAGTACAGCTGTGAGCCACCAGGACAGTTATAAAAGGTGAAACACAAACATTCTTATTCTTGCAAGATTATTAGGTTTGTTGGTTCTTTCATATCTCAATCAGCAGAAACAGGTTTCAGTGCATGGTTTTTTGCTACACTTACAACTGAGCTCTTTCTGAACATTCCTTAAACAGCTACGAAATCTGGATCATCTTAGCTTTACTGAACTTCTTTTGTAGCTGTATAGCCTAAGAAGCGAAGAGAAGGTAGTAAGTCAATTTTCAAGCTCTGCACTCAGCTTCCATGTGCAAGCCATCAAATATGTTAAATAATATTTGCCTTGCACGCTCCTTGTGCTCCCAGGAAGCTGTGTACTGTAATTCTACTGAGCAAACATTTTACCTCTTTTCACTAGAGAATACCCGAAAGCAAATTTACCTTCATCCATGGTAAACAATCTGCAGATCAGAGACTGGCTCCACACAGGGAAAAATTAAACCTACTGTATGTCAGACTCCTGCATTATGCACATATTGATCTCAAAAAATGCAAGAGCCTTGCCAGGGAACAGGATACTGTTTTCAGTGGGAAGTAAGAAGTGCTCTGGATGGGGATCAGGTTTCCTGTTCTGCCAGGGATCCCGCCGTTAAGGAAGTTAGTGCTGATGGTTTGTGCTACCTACATTTATTTGTTTAGCTACTTACACTGGAAGCTACAAGTACAGCTTTTTCCGGGAGGTTAGGTTAACGATCAAATACAGCTCAAACCTGCTGTGCTGCAGACCAGACTAAAAGTCAAGAATACACATCATATACTTCAAAGTATAGATATCCATATAAAGGCCTAGAGTAGGTGATTTACACACAGCTTTGTCCATGGGCCAGCATAGAGCCCCATTGCCCTGAGGGATCAATTACAGAGACCGAGCCTTTCTCCCCAATTTCATTGGCATACAAAAGGGGTGCACACCATTCAGATGGTGCAGATTACTCTCCTCTCCCATGTTCTAGCCCCAGTCTGGAAGTTTGTGGGAGGGGTGTGTGTAGACCCTCTTTCTGCATCCTTTCAGGCAATTTTCTCACTGAGGAAAGGAGGAGCGATCAGTCCTTGCTTATAGGAATTGCTACTGTGATTGGTCGTCGCGTGGTCCATGCAAGAGTTGGTAGGGAGGCGTCTAACACGACCTCCAACCCCATGTACCGGAGAAGGGCAGATCACAGTCCGGCCCTAAGAAAAGTAACAACTGAGTTGAGAATTATTTCTTTTATGTTCTTTTCTTTCTCACTTCTATATGTAGCTCTCATCCTGCCCAGGCACCAGTATGCAACACAGAGCTCTAAAGTGTGTGACAACAATGCAAAATAAAGGACGCCCCTAAATTCTTAGAGAAGAGGAAATTTAAATGATCAGAGATTGACGAACTGTTTTGGATGCAATCATTGCAAACTGCAACCTTCACTTAAAATCAAACTCAAATCTTTTTGAGCTTTAGAAATGTTCAGTTTGCAAATATCTGCTGCAGGTCTGTGCTGCCTAATTTCTGTTGAAAGAATGTGAAATATGATATTCTTGCTACAATTCCACACCCGATGAAACCAGAAAGCACTGAATATTTCATGAGACAGTTTGTTTTCAGGTGATTTCAGGTCCAAATTTCAGATTAAAAAATGGTTCAGATAAATGTACAAGCTTGCACATGTTTATCTGAAATGACTTTTGAGTTTCTGATGTTTTTGTAATGTGTGAAATTGGTATTAGATTTAGAGCAAATAACTTCCCTGTGTTGCAGAAGTGCTCTGTGGGGAAAGTGTGTACAGAGGCCTCTTGCCCTTCCTCCCAGCCTCATGCAGCTGACAAAGATCAGGGCGGAACGCAGACTTATCATACCCACAAGCGTCATGGTCCCAGCTAATGTACCTGACAGCGTGCTGCTATGGGGGGGCATATTCAGTCATCCTGGGGAAAGACCAGGCCCAGATCCTCTCTCCCTCTATATTCATATTGCTGTCCAGTAACTCGCACTGGGGCAAGCATGCATGTATTAATCCCTTCTGGAACAGTGGTAAGGAGAACTGTAAAATGGGACGCTCCCAGCCTTTTGTGAACCATCCTAGGCAGGGCAGGAAGAATGGCTCAAGCATCCCTAGATAGCTGCTATTGCTCTGCTGCCCCACCTTTGTGACTCAGAGGAACAAAAGCAGAAGTTTGACTTTATAACGTAATCTGAAAGACGGTGGTTTTTTATTGTTGAAACTGATTCATTACCATTAATTAACAGAAGAAACTTTTGACTGGAGTCTACTTACAAGTTAATACACGATACAACTCACAAGACCATTCCATTAGCGCAATGGCCTATTTCAAGTAATATCTCGTAACATCTGAATTGGGTGTGATTTGAAGGAGACGAATAAAGTACAATACTGGATCTGTTTGAATTTTTTCAACTGAAAACTTTTTTCCCCACCAAAAAACAATTCTCTAAACAATTCTCTAAAACTATTTTTTTTTCACACATTTCACTTTTTGAAATTGTCTGAGTTTTATTTTTATGAAAAAGTGTTTTCAGATTTTGATTTTCTTTGCGCCTCCCCACCACCATTTTCAGAGGCAAAATGGAAGGGAAAAGAGGGTGGGGAGGAAAGGAGGGGGGGGGGGGGAAACAGAAACAGTGAAAATTGAGTATTTGAGTAAATCATCTTTTTGTTTGCCAAATGACAAATCTTTCCTGAAAACACACCTTCTTTTATAAAGTTTTTCATAAATAATCACTTAGGTATGTTTTAAAAAATTAAAAATCAGCTCCAATTTGAGATTGGACATGGCACTGTTTGGTATATTTTGTGTCCAAACTGCATGGCTGGTGTCAATTAGAAGAATTCAAGCTTCTTGGGTCAAGAACCTTGTCTTACTTTTGGTACAGTGTTAATCACAATGATGGTGTTAAAATATTAATAATAATTCTGATCATATTTTTGAGCCCCTGGGATAAGTAATCCCTGGAGGGTTGATTAAGTCTATAGTTCAGTCCGATCTGAAATACCACATTTGAACCTCTCTCCTTTGAGGATATTAAGATCTTGTTCCTGATTTGGATCTGAACTGCATTCCTTGGGCAATCTCTATTATGGGAGAAATTCCAATGCCAAATTCAAATGTGCCTGTACTATCAAGAAAATTAGATTTGGAGTTAAATCCAGATCCAAATGACGCATCTCTAGTTAAATACCCTGGTCATTTTCTCTCTTCTAAATGAAATCAGCGCAACTTCTTAAATTTTTTTCTCATGAAAGGCTCATATTTTTGAACCCAGGTATCACCTTTAGTGCCTTTCTTCAAAGCAAAAATATCCATCAAGTATTCCAGTCTGGAGTAAGGATTATAAAATTATAAAAACAGGAGATATTTTTGTTATCTTGGTGGGCAGAACAACAAGTAAATGCTGTTCAATACATGCATCAAGATGCATGACAAAAGCATTCTTGATCCATATTCTTTATTGCAGGTCAGAAGAGATCTGATATCTTAACTTTCAAATGAGGAACAGACACTTAACCTAACAAGGAGGCAGGCTGAAAATGCTGTAATTCTACTTGTGGAATCTCTGTCTGTCTGTCTATCTCAATTTTTATATGTCAATCATTTTGGTGGTGTTATTGAGGGAAGGCTCCATCAAAGAAGTAGGTTGTGTGTATTGTTGTGAGGTTTGAGGTTATGCTGACCTCTTAAAGAAGTGAGTCCCACAATCATGGGCTAGTTCTTGAGAATGCTTTGTTTCCCGTACACAAGATTTTTACTCTTGATTTTGACAGTTCCGTTGCTCCTGTGGAATGTAGCTGTCACAAGAGGTCTCTTGTTTCCCAAAAGAGCCCAGTCCAGATTAGTGCCCAGTAGCAATTATTATTATTCGTTTTCTCTTGAAGTTTTATAAACTTATTGTGCCTACCTGTCTAGACCTCATTTTTCAGCTATTTCTAGAATACCTTCAGAGCAGACAATGACAAAGAAAAATGGGTTGAAAACTTCTGCTATAAAAAAATCCCACCTCTTCTGTTGTTTAAAGGCAGGTTCTGCCTTCAATATTTCTTTTTATCAGTGTCAGTTCTATCACTGCATATAATATTTGCCAGGGTTTCCAGCAAATCATCACTCTGATTGGCAGAGTAGGCATATAATATACTACCATGAATAGACCTGCACATTCTGTAAATCCACTGCCTAATTCTTTCAGTTTCCAATTCTGACACCCTTATACATACTGAATGGAACCTTACCCTTCAAGTAGTCCCATTGATTTCAAGTTCAAGGGAGAAGAACTGGGCCCATATAGTGTCTGCACACCTGATCTAGAACCTCCCTATTCTCTGGGTTGCAGTCCAGGGACCCTGTAACTGGCAGCCAAAGTCTACTCCCTCAGACTTTTGTTGCCTCCCTGGACCACTTCCTCATCTATCCTCCAGAGCGTGGCTGCAGATTCTCTCCCTGCTTCACTCTTTCTTCGTCTTTGTTTTTTGGTGTAGCAGCCTCATCATATAAGGATATGACTGCCACTTTCTTCATTTTTAGCGAACGTTTTTATATATATTGATCTCCTTTCACTCAGTCTAGTACCCTTAAGGAAACACAGCAAGGCTTTTCCTGCACCATTCCATTTCCCTGACATTCTCACTAGTCCTCAGGGAAAAGTCTCTGATTCCAAGCTGACTCAATTTTTCATAAAGAAACTTTCTTTCCATAGAACATTGCCCACAATGCCACAGAACATGATCAACAGTTGCTTTGGTTTTGCACACATTACACAGCCCATCTTTTTGTCTTTTTAAATATGTTTAAGTTATTTTTTAAGGCACAATGACTTGTTAACATACTAAAAATTATTACTTCTTTTTTTGGTCATGACTATGGAGTAAAGTATAGTCTTTGATTTTTGAGCATACATCATAAAACCTTTGTCCTTTTGTTTCCTTAGTCTATAGTTCTTGCCATTCCTTCACAAGCTTCTTTGTGACCACACTTTTAAATTCTTGTCTACCTACGGGTATCTTAATGTCCTCATGTTTTGCTGCTTTGTCAGCCATCTCATTTCCAGGTATTCCGGTACGCATAAAAATCCATTCTATTGTTACACAGATACCTGCTTGCATTATTTCTGTAGTTAGGAACATTATTTCACTATGTCATTTCTGCTTTCTAAAGTTCCTGTTCTGGTTGTCATAATGCCTGACAAAGAATCAGGTAAAATTGCAGCTGCAGCCAGTCACACTTACCCAGCTTAGTGCCAACATTATCCCCATTAATTCAGCCAGCAGAAGTCTGTTCAATCCATATAATTGTGTTTGCGAAGCTCCCAGCAATCTTCACAGATCTGCACTGTATTTCTGTTTTCACAACTCCCTTTTACCTTTGCCCCAAAAGCTGGATCTAATAATTTCATCCTTAGATTTATAGGTGCTTCTCCACTGGCTATTTGAAGCATAATGCTATCATTGTGCCACATGCCAATCACAGAACTTGGGCCTGGAGAAGTTAGACGTTCCAAAGGGTATATCTACACAACAAAGAAAAACCTGCAGGGGGGAAGGGTCCCAGAGCTTGGGCTCCAACCCACGGCTGGAAGTCTACGCAGCAAAGAAACAGCCCCACAGCATGAGCCCGTGTCGGCTAGCATGGGCCAGCCGCAGATTTTTCTTTGCTGGGTAGGCGTACCCCAAGAGTTGTTTTTGAGGCTGATCCAAAAGCTTGGCATCCATAGTTTAAAACTGGTCTTCTCAATGCTCTATATGTCATCAATACATTCTTATCTGCACCCCATTTGTTTCCAGCTACACTTTTATGTAAGTTCATCTTACTTTTACACTTACGTATGATATCAATGTGACCTTTCCAAGTTCAGTTTCTCACAGACATTTCTCCAACTTTCTTTTTTCAGTCTTTTTGACAATTCTTTGTGCCACCACCTTATATCTTTTATAATTCATTAAATCTTTACTATTCATTGTGTGTTTTGCATGTTGTATGTCTTATTTCTTTCCTTGTGTAGTAGAAAGAGAGAGCCTGAGACATCAGGCCCGGTACAAGGGGCCTGGTATAAGGCCTAAGGCCCAAAAGTCAGGCCCTACTGATATAATGCAAAGTTAGCACGAGTCAGGCTCTGAGCAAAAGCCAGGCCCTGTTACAAAACACCCCTACATGCAGGTTCACTGTCCGGAATATGAACTTGGCAAGAACATGGTTGCTGTTGTAAAAACACAAACACTCCTAAGAAGTGCTAGGCACTGGACATTTGCATAAACCCATTCCAGAAGAAAAGGAGTACTTGTGGCACCTTAGAGACTAACCAATTTATTTGAGCATGAGCTTTCGTGAGCTACAGCTCACTTCATCAGATGTTTACCGTGGAAACTGCAGCAGACTTTATATACACACAGAGAATATGAAACAATACCTCCTCCCACCCCACTGTCCTGCTGGGCTGGCAGCAGGACAGTGGGGTGGGAGGAGGTATTGTTTCATATTCTCTGTGTGTATATAAAGTCTGCTGCAGTTTCCACGGTAAACATCTGATGAAGTGAGCTGTAGCTCACGAAAGCTCATGCTCAAATAAATTGGTTAGTCTCTAAGGTGCCACAAGTACTCCTTTTCTTTTTGCGAATACAGACTAACACGGCTGTTCCTCTGAAACCTGCCATTCCAGAAGGATTGTGCTGAACTTCTGTACTAAGTTATGGTTATAAACACACTCCCCCAAGGTGGTACCGGGGCCCACAGAGTCCTTTTAAAAATAAGGTCAGGATGACAGGGTGATGGATAGAGATGTTTTGATCGAACCAACAGGTACAAGGTAAAGTGTGCTGGCTAACCATATCAGAGGGACCATCCGTAACTTGTCTGTATCAGTATATAAAAGAAGGGTCACAGAGGGGGTATCTTTGTCTGGCCGAGGGGAGAGCGGAAAGTCTTTGCTGAGCTGGTCCATTGTAATGAGAATAAATGTGTTAGCGTATCTGTAACCATTGAGCTGGGGAACTAGGATTGTGCTTTGTTAACAATAAATCTAGCCGAGCCCCTTTGCTACTGAACCGAGTCTTCTTGGGCAATTTGATCAAGGGCTGCTGCACCTGCAGATCTGGCACAGCACGCAGAGAGAACACACACACAGCCAACAATTGACAACACCTTCATTGCTCATTTGCAATCCTCATTCCACCTGGGACCCGGATTTCTAAATTGGGGCAGTTTGATGTTCTGTAGATTGTCAAATCAGGGGCTGCTGTAATTCCTTTTATGATGTCGTTATAGAATTCTCCTAGGTGGTCACTAGTGCAGTTACTACATAAACATTCATCACGTTTAAAGTTGAAAAGGCCCCAATCAGCTTTTTGAAAAATCCAGCCAGGAACTCTTTTTGTGTTTTTGACATTTTCTTGGCTTTGGTACTCAGTAAGCATTGGGACGTGACCACTTTCCATTCTGTCTTCTTTATGAATTTCCCAGCTGCACTTATTAGCTATGTTATTTGTTGCAATTCCCAAATCCAAAAGCATCCTTTGTGCCAGAAATTTCCTGCCTTTATAATCAGCACCTCCCTAGCTGGGCTTCATTACAGTGCTGCCAGGTATGTTAACCGGCCTCTCAGGCCCACATTAACTCTTTCAGGGCATGTGTGGTATACACACCCCATCACAATCCCACTGATTTAAACTGGGCCAGGATTTTACCTCTAGTTTCTAAGATGATGATTGTCAATCATGTCATAGCCCATATTGTTATGGAAATGGCTGATTTTAGCTAATTATTATTAATAATTATTTATTCCTTTTAATACATGAAATTTCACTTGCATTTTGTGTGATCCTCAATGGCCAAATTGTGGCTTACCACAAGACTTAGAGAACACCTTCATATTCTTAGAAATCTAAGGTACAGTATAGATTGAATGCAATTAAGTGAATCATGAGGATTAGTGTTAATTAATGTTGTAGTGTAGATAGATGAGTAAGGGGCAGTTATTCCACTCGCAAACCTGGGATAACACCACTTTTCCACTCCAGAATAACAAAGGTAGAAAGACAACGCATTTTCCTCCTCATCTCTCTGGAATTCTCACTCTCTCCCCTGCACTCTAGTCCCACAGAAATGATTATGCATGTTACGAAGCTACCAAATTAAAGGGGCTATCTATTGCTGATTTAATTACTGTGTGTGAAAGTCAGTTGGATCCTGTAACGTGGGACTAATGTTTTTATTTTCAGGTTTCAGTTTATGGCTAAAACTTCTGTTTTCCAGCCTCTCGAGGAATGCTTTCATTGTATATTAATTATCATGGCAATTAGAGTCATTTTCAAAAGCTGAAAATCTATGTGTATTGTCTGTGTTCCCAGACCACTTTATTCTGTATTATTGAAATAAGCCAGGAATAAAATGGAATAGGCCCAGAGACTCTGTTTATTGCTGACATTTTATGATTTTTACTACAGGGCTGTAAGAACAGGAACTAATAGTTTGGGAGTATTTGATGAGGCATATACAGGCATTTTACCAAGACTACTATTTTTCTTTTGCTCTGTCAATAATTTCATGAGCTTTTCACTTTTCCATCCAGCATTTATTCCTCTTTTTTACTATAATATCCCATCACCTTGTGTTCCTATTTGCAGAAAGTACTGAAATCAAAACAGTGGCATTTTGCTGGGCTTTTCTCTCAGTAGCTGTTTGCAATTACTGTTTTTTTGTGGGTGGAGCTGTCTGATTCATCGGTCTTCCTGAAATTGGAGTAGTGAGTCACCATCACAGAGCTGAACTGTACAGTCAGCACGGCCATGAAAAAATGCAATGATTTGTCTTACAGATTACTTGTTGGTTGGTTAACAGTATCATCACTCTTTTCCAGAAAGAAGATGTTATAACATGTGCAAAGGCTCCTTTTCTAGGATTGTTTATAAGTTGCAATATACAGAATGAGGCATTATTGCCATGGTACAAGTTACAGAGGGAGAAACACAAATGTTCTCCCTCTCTTGTAATTTTTATCCTCAACTAATACACACACTAATCTCACAGATAATATTGGCATACAACCAAATACACAGCATTTAAAATTATACTCATTTGCATCTCAGCTGGTGCTAAGTGATTTTGATACTGAGGATTCAGTTCTGCTCCCCCCTCTCCCTCCTGAGAAATGGGACTCCTAGGAAGGAAGCAGTGCTAAATGGGGTGAGTGGAATTTCCCCAAGCCCTTCTGCCTACATAATGCAGATGGAAGCTCTAGGGCATTCAGCAGCACACTTTATTTCTGCTTCAGAAATGTTGTGTTCCCTGTAGTGCCCGCTGCTGCAGGAAGTCAGTGTGTATACTGGGAAGAAATTCACTGAAACCTCCACCCATGGGTCCTGCAATGAAGAACTAGCAGAATTTACTCCTAAGGGTGGGCCTTTTTTGTATTCCGATACCAAAGAGTAGCCACTGGTACAATGTTTGAGATCTCTTGGGGAGGGACCGTACTGCAGCTAGCCTAAGGGGACTCCAGCCATGACTGAGACTGCTGGGTCCTACTGTAACCTAAATACTAAGGACTAAATTGTTGCATTAATTATCTTGCATTGCTGCCGCAGGAGCATTCTTGATGCATTGCGGTAGTGTAATCTGTGACATCTTCATTTTTTGCCTTCTTTTGGGTGAGTTGCTCCTCAATGGGAGGAACTTGGTAGCAGCCTCTGCACTTCCCTGAGCACTGGAACTGCGGTTCTGGCTGGCCCTTACGCAGGCCCTATAAGTTGAGGAGTGACTTTTTACTCCCTTCCCCTTCCAAGTGCACAGCCACAAAAAGGTCATTGACAGTTTTGTCCTTAGTTATAATGACACATATAGCTCAGGATGTTGCAAGCCTCTGAGATACAGCAGCAAAAATTTCCAAATGGAAATGTTTTTTCCTCCACCAATATAATAGACTAAGTAGAGAGGGTCTTAAATGTTGCAGTATTAACTTCAGAGAGACCCATGGAGAGCTCAGCACCTACTGTTGTTGCTGAAACTAGAATGTTGGGATTTCATTACTTTTTTTACCTGGACCTGCACATTGTGTGTGTGTGATTCCTCTATGGGTGGTCACATTTTCTTTCTTTGTTTTCAATTGAACATGTTTCTTTCAGTAGCTCTGAAATCTTGCTCTCCTGGCTTTTCAGCTGCATGATGAAATAGAGGGGAAAGAGGAGTAGAAAAACTGACTAAACCAGTCAGTGACTATTGGGGTAGAAAAGATGTTTGCTACAAAATAGGGTTGCTGCTTTGAATCTTGAGACATTAACAAATAAAAAGGATAAAACTCTAGACAGTAGAAACGGGACAGTCATTCACTGGCAGGAGAATGGTCTCGATGACATTTTCAGTGACTATGAATCTTTGATTCCTTAATCCTACATCACAGTGTAAGTCTTGTTTTAGCAAATATATCCCTGTTGATTTATTCAGAAAATCTTTGCTCCTTTCTGAAGGGTAACGCCTTCACCAAGCCTATCCAGATCTGTCTTGCCGCCTCTAGCGCCAAAGCTAATCATGCTTCAGTGGGTCTCATTCAGAAGAAAACTGCACTTCACTCTAACCAACAGTCTATATTTTTATATCTCATATGCATGAGGCATTATGGATGTGGGTCCTACACTGAAATTGGCCTGTTTTATGAGAATACAACCTAATTGTACTAACTGTTCACCTTTGTTGTTCAAAGCCTCCAATCCAGATGGAAAGCAGAAACTTATTCTTTCATTCTTAAAAAAGAAATAAACAACAGGGATAATCTGAACTTTCCATATTAGCTTTTGTAGCTTCTGTTTTAAATTTAATTACATTGTATTAATTGCATTGCATAAAGTATTTGGCTTATGTCTATTTCTCTCTTGATGGACTTGCTATTAGGTAATGTTTTGCTAGTGCCTTATAAAAACACTGAATCACTGTGGGTTCTCTCGGAACAAAATCCCTACCCTTCCATCATTCATGTACTTTCTTACTAAAGATGGAGCCCAAAACAGAACACACCCAAATCTGAAAACATTCGAACTCTGGCAAATCTGTGAGAGGGATTTGAGGTCAAAAGCCAAACTTGTACATGGATTTCAGTTGCATTTCAATTGCATTATTTCATTTCAATTGCATTATTATCAATTATTTATATTGCAGTAGGGTATAGGAGTCCCAGTCATGAACCAAGACTCCCTTGTGTTAGGTGCCCTGGAAACACAGAAGTAAAAAGATGGTTCCTGTCTCCAAAGAGCTTATAAATAAATATAAAACAAGAAACTGGTGGATACAGACAGCCAGGGGATCATAAGAACATGAGACACTACAGGTCAGCAGGATAGGCAGGAGGCACAGCACACCAATTGCCTATCCACTGTAGCTGGTTCCTCTGTCTGTGTGCAGAACCAAATCCCTCACACTTTGAAGTCCAGAGCTAAATCTGAACGTTGCAGCTCAGGCCCATTTGTTTGTTTAAAAATACCACTTATGGCACGTCCATTAAACTTGTCTGTTTTCACATCTTGGTTCTCTAAAATGACCATGGCCAATATCATCACTTTTGCACCGAATAAGGTGTGAGATGGAAAAAATCATCTATGGATACTGACCCATTTCTGCTCTAAGATCAACCCCAGTGGAGGCAAGGCTGACGGCCACCAGTTCGCACTGAAGACATCTGCTGTTTGTTTCTCAGACTCCCTGCTAGTCAGACTCCTCAGGTAAAGTGCTGCTGCTTTCTGTCTTGATTTTTTAGCTGTACACTCAGATGTGTCAAAATGTGAAAAGATTAAGATTTTATTCAGCACTGGGCTTTATTTTTATCTCACACTGGTTTCAAATCTATTGACTTCAATGAACCTCACCCAGTTTACACCAGCAGAGGATCTGACCCCAGAAGTGTTAAAAAAAAATGACAGTATCCAGACATTTCTGTCATTCTTTCTTTCACTCTGAAATCTGCTCTTAGTTAACTCCAGTGAATGGTTTTGCATGGCATTTGTGTGTGTGTGTATGTGTGTGTTTTGGACAGAGCCCATATTTAGCCTTCAAACAAACATCAGCCAATCATTGGAGTTGTAGAAATATTCTCTGGTTGCTAGGTGTGGTCACCCAACGGCTTTATAAAAATCACAAGCCTTAGGCTTTCCTCTTCTAGGCTGCAGCTTCCAGAGAAGTAACACTTTTTTAGCTGTGTGAAGCAAAAGGTATGCACTTTTTAGTTCTTTGTGGGTCTGTGTGGATTTAGCAAACTTTAACAAATATGTACTACAGTACATTCACCAAATGATTTTGTGCAGTTTTCTGTAGATTGTGTTGGTTGGCACAGGCACAGATGGGTGCAGTCATTTCTTAAAGTATTGCATTTATATTCAGGGGTGGGAACTGTCACAATTTTTCTTTACTTGAGGTACACAAGAAATCTTGCATAAATATTAAGGATTGGAGAGCACATTTGCTTGGAATTACCTGGTATTCTGTTTTTTAATGGGTTACCATGGAAAGCTATTTTTACAGCAAAACTATGAATAACAGGAAACTCATACCTTATATGGAAATGATTTTTTAAAACAGCTTTTACTTTGACAATAGTTAGCTGCTTAAAAACAGTATTCATTGTTTCACAAACTCCAGCTATAAGTGAAAAAGAAACCTTAGTGATAGTCTTAATGAGGAAGCCAAGAAAACAATCTGCTTTTATAATTAAACACTCATGTAAGAGCAACTTAGTATGAGTAAGTGTTGCAGAATCTGGTTTTTGGTCTGCTCAGACTTTCCATTAATTTTTTCTCCATGGGTGAGGCTGTTTCTCTCCTTTCTGTAGTTTTTTTGTGTCCCAAGGACAGGCTTTTGATACATATAAGAGTGAAGCACTGTTTCTTGGGTGCTGGCAGGAACATACAGGAGGCATGGACAATAGGTACACAAACACTTCTGATGTCTACACTATCAAAACTTTTTGCTAATGGGGTTCAACAACGTTAATAGACTTTCTTTCAAGACCAACTTAGTGTGCTATAAAACCCATCATGCCGATCCATCTAATATAGTTCCTGGAGAGGCAAACCCCCATATGAAATGTGGTATGCAAAGGTTTGGCCTGATTCCAATCTTACAGCAGTGTAAATCACAAGTAATCCCACTGAAGTCAATGGAGTGTAAAAAACAATGTAAGATCAAATTCAATCTCTTGTTTTGTTTCCAAAGACAAAAATTAAAAAGTATTTGGCTGCTGTTTAATATTACTACAGAGATTCAGCTTTTGGATAGTTGGACAAATTCTTGCCAGACTTCTGATAATCAGCCAAATAACTTTTCAAGTACTTATTAGAAGCAGGAAGAAATGTCTCTCCCCCTCATGGTACCTGCAGCTTGGCCACTTTTTCTCCCTTTCCATTGTGGTCATTTCTAGATGGTGCCCCAGCCTGAGGTTGGGAGTGGAGGGAAGTTTAGGAGAAGGTACCTCTCCTTAGTGATCCTGGCAAGAGTCCAGCCAGCTTCTCCATTTTCTCTTGATAGCAAATTCAAATCCTCTTGCTGTTGTTCCTCTCTAGCCCACTTCTCCTGCTAAATTAGGCTTTTCACTCTCAGGAGTGTGCTCAGAGACCCTGGAAGTTTTTTCCTGCACTCTTGCAATCTTTTATTATCACTTATAGTAAACTATCATGTTGCTCCAATCAGTATACATTGTTTAAACTGGGCTATAATGAATTTCATCACATAGACTCATTTATTTCTTAACCCTCTGAATCAATTGAACAAACCAAAGTAAGGTTTTTAATGCTGCCAGAGTGCTGTTTACCTTGTAGAATAAAGAAAATCCCGTGAATAGTTTACTAGAAGAAAATGGATGGATTTTTTTGCCAAAATGTCTGTATGGAAAAGGGAAATGAGGGTCTAGACTTTCTCCTGCACCAAGATCTGGTTGACATAGGAGGGAGGGAATCAGTTATGGCTACCTGAATCTCATGCCATATCTACTCAGCCTCGGTGGAAATTAGAGCAGCCTAGGGGTTTATAGCAACTACCTATGGTCCTAAACGGACCTTACACTGGCTGAAAATTTGCAGAGCAGAGCTGTGCTCTGACTGGCCTCTCCTTACCTGCATCACAACCTCTAGACCAGCTTAGCAGAATTCATAAAAGAATTAGAGGTTTATATGGATGTGAAGAAGAAAAGTAACTTTTGAAAGGCTACAAACCCTCAAAGCCAACTTCTAACTAATGGGCGGGGGGGCAAGGAAGAAATTTTTCTGTGGGTTTCTTTCTCTTTCCTTTGAAACTGCTGATACTGACCAATATTGGAAACAGGATGCCAGGCTAGTTGCAACACTAGTCCGAACTCCTCTGCTTCCAAAACATGTTCCAATAGCTAAGGCTCCATGTGAGCAATTGCTGAAAGCCATAAGGGCTGCCACATATACCTCACACATTCACTCTCAACTCATTGTGTCTGAATTTGCGGACATTACTCAGCCTCCCACTGTAGTCAACAGGAGCATAGCAACTCCAGGATTGGGGCTCTTGCTTACAAAGTGCTTTGGGATGCTATGAGGATGAAGGTGATCAAAACCAAATTTTGTTTTCTAGTATTTCATTTTCTCCCTCTAGAAACTTGGGTCAATATGTCGATGGTGCAAGCATTTCTGAAGCAGGCCTGGTTTATGGACAATGAGGAGCAGGAGTGCATTGTAAGTACTGCAGCCTCCCAAGAGCATAACTTTCACATACAAATGACTTTAGAAACACAGTTAAAAACATCAGCACAGATTGCCAAAATGTTGGAATCAATCTGTATTTTGTTATATACTTAAGGGATGAAATCATTCCTTATTGAAGACAATGAAAACATTCTCATTAACTTCATTGGGGCCAGGATTTTACACTAGGTACTACTAGCATATGTCTATGATGGCAAGTCCAGTATCAGATAACAGATATTATTCTTATTTACACACAGTAACATCTACTTACCAGTTTGTATCCATCACCCGTTTGGGCTAACCATTTCAGTTACTGTAATGAAATGTCATTCTGTGTAGCCAGCTGTCATAAATATAAGGGGAAGGGTAACAACCTTCCTGCATCCAGTACTATAAAATCCCTTCTGGCCAGAGGCACAATATCCTTTTACCTGTAAAGGGTTAAGGAGCTCAGGTAACCTGGCTGGCACCTGACCAAAAGGACCAATAAAGGGAAAAGATACTTTCAAATCTGGGGGGGAGGGGAAAAGGCTTTTGTCTGTCTGTTCTGTGTGCTTGCCGGACACAGATCAAGAAAGCAAGCAATCCAACTCCATTAGAATTAGTAAGTACTAGCAAGGAAATGTGTTAGTTTACTTTTGTTTTAGCTTGTGATTTTCTCTGTACTGAGAGGAAGGTGTATTCCTGGTTTTCTTTTTGTAACTTTAAAGTTTTTGCCCAGAGGGAAATCCTCTGTGTATTAAATCTGATTGCCCTGTAAGATTAGCTTCCCTTCTAATTTTAGAGAGGTGCTTCTTTTACTGTTTTTCTTTCTAATAAAGTTCTGTTTCTTTTAAGAGCCTGACTGATTTCTCTATTGTCCTAAGACCCAGGGGTTTGGGTCTGTGATCACTTTGTAGCCAATTGGTTAGGATATTATTCTCAAGCCTCCCCAGGAAAAGGGGTGTAAGGACTTGGGGGGATATTTTGGGGGAATAGGAACTCCAAGTGGTCCTTTCCCTGATTCTTTGTTAAATCACTTGGTGGTGGCAGTGTACCCTCCAAGGGCAAAGAGTTTGTGCCTTGGGGAAGTTTTACCCTAAAGCTGGTAGAAATAAGCTTAGGGGGTCTTTCATGTGGGTCCCCACATCTGTACCCTAGAGTTCAGAGTGGGGAGGGAACCCTGACACCAGCCATTGATACTATAAAAAGCAAAGCTAAAATGAGTCCATCTGCCACACAAGGGAATATGGACACCTAAAGACTATCAGGATGGAATGACATTTAAAGAGGACACAGGGACCCCTAGTGCCATGAAAATTTAAAAAACAAATAAAACAAACAAACATAGGAAGCCAAGAGTCTGAGACTAGTAATGTGAAGGAAGAACTGATTGAATCAAAATAAGTTATTTGTTCTCATGCAGATATGGTATGATTTGGATAAAAATGATTAGGGTGGGAAGGGTCACTGAATATTGTAACAAATGGGATCTCAGAAAATGAGTACTGGGTCCTAGACTCATCAATGATACCGGAAGGATTTGCAAAATGGAAAAGGGCTGCATCATTTAAAAAAATTCTGATGATACAGAAATATGATACATTGTTGATACACCAAGGAGGATGTTGAGAACCTTCAAGATGACCAAGCTGATTAGGGCAATGGGTAAATGGATGTCAGTGATACACACCAGTAAGAAGTCACAGTATATGGAGAATGTAACATCCCTTGATGAAATAGGAGAGGAACCAAGGAAAGATTGTAATAGTGTGAAGTTGGGAGCTCTGGTCCGGCTCCTCTGTGCTGGCTGAGTTGTGCTCAGGGCAGATGGTGGACTGAGGTGGCTTTACACCATTTTGTGGCACCCCAGTGCGGCAGCTTTTCTATCCAGGGACTGCCTGAGCACAGCAGCCTTCTGGCCAGACTCCCTTTTCATCAGCATGGCAGCCCCAGTGGCAGCATTACAGCCTGGAATTCTTTTCATGAGCAGTTGCTTTGGTTCAAAAGATTCGCCATGGCAGCCAAAGTAAAAATTAAATCATAGGGCACGTCTGAGACCTTGGGGCACTCCTCTTAATGTGCCACATCTACCAACAATGATCCTGGTGCACATTTAATAGTATTCAGTACATGTGACTCTCCCTAGTCTAGCTTTGCCAAAATACATGTGTATGTTAATAAACACACACAATGATAAAATTAGGGAAGTAGGCCATCACCCAGTTGCTTAGTGAGATATCAGCACTTCGAGTAGATTAAGTAGTTCATTTTGCCCTATGCATCACAATGTATCCAGTGCAAGTACACCTTGTTTCTTGTATCTTCTTCCTTAATCATTCACTTCTAAAGTTCTTTAAAATATACCCAGTAAAGAGAGAAAAGGCAGGAGATAAGACTGAAGACACAGAGAACAGATGATTTATTCTATGAAAGTTCAGATGTTGGCATTTGACCCGTCTGATGTAGTTGTATAGTATGCTATCATACCTCACACCCAAACAGATTTGAAAACCAATAGTTTGCACTTACATATTTTATTTCATCCTAGGATTTCAAAGCATTTTACACATTAATTAATAAAGCTTCACAACACATCTGTGAGCGAGGAAACTACTAATCTCATTTCACCTGTGGGTAAAATAAGGCACAGAGTGATTAAGTATGCTCTTACATTGGTGGCAACACACTGACTTCAGTGGAGTTGCTCCTGGTGCACTGGTGTTGTTGGACCAGAAACAGATCCTACGTGACTTGCCCAAGGTCACACAGCAAGTCAGTGGTAGGGCTGGTAACTATATAGCTAAATAGCCTTGTGCGCTACTCTTTCCCTTCTTTAATAATGGGGTTACATTTCCTTCGTTGATAATGGCACAGAGAGTACAGTTTTCCCAATTAGGAAACTCACATGAGCATCTTCTTGGCATAAAAATCAGTCTCTGTGAAATGACCAAATTCTGTTTCTTTTAGAAAAATTCAAAGGGTGGATCCGCAGTCCATACCTACCCTAACTTCAATCCATCATCTGATGCTGCCGCATTGGACAAAGCTATAACTGCTAAGGGTAAGAAGACTAAAAATATGACACACAGTTACAGAATTAGGATTTTTCCCCAGGGAAGTTAAGAATGAATAACCTTAAATAAAATGACAGAACCAGAGGTAACAACATTCAGCAGAGAAAACTCATACATATCTAAAGACTAGTGAGTTATCAAAACTACTGAATTCTGAACGTGTCACATGGGAAAAACCTGAACGTTCTGATTTCTTAACTTTGTGTTTCAATTTCAGACTGTAACGCTGCATTAACAGTTCTTGCATTTATTGCACAAAGGGTAACAATATTATAAATTTAATCTTTAGAGAACTGAAGGAGAATTTTATTACATGCCAAGTTAATGATTTTGATTTGATTCCCATAAAATGTCCCCAAGATTAAGAAGACGTGAATTTGCTGATACTGTGCTATGTGCTGTTTCAATTACTCTTTTGTCTTTAATGAATTTCACATTGGGCGCTTTGCCCAGAATATGACATCTTTTTCCATTAGACTTACTGAAGTTAAACATGAGCGGGATAGCTAATAGTATTTATTCTATTTAGCTATGGCCTAGTGTGGGTACTTCGCTCAGAACATTTCAGTGACCTTGTATATGACACCATAGCAAGCACGGATTTCAGCAACCTTTAAGGAACCTATTTATCTGCTTTCTTGGCTATAATCACAACTTAGTAAATTAATTACAACATTTTCTCCTTGGATAAATGTAAATGTGTCTAGCAGTGTAAACAAGACAAATTTCAGAGAATATAATGTACAAATCATGATTTGATTACATAACTTAGAGAGACAGGCAAGCAAAATGGAAGGATCATGAAAATGATTTAAAAAGATTTCGCAAAAAGAAAAGGAGGACTTGTGGCACCTTAGAGACTAACAAATTTATTTGAGCATAAGCGTTCGTGAGCTACAGCTCACTGCATCCGATGAAGTGAGCTGTAGCTCACGCAAGTTTATGCTCCGATAAATGTGTTAGTCTCTAAGGTGCCACAAGTACTCCTTTTCTTTTTGCGAATACAGACTAACACGGCTGCTACTCTGAAACCTGTCATTAAAAAGATTTGTTTTCCATCACTTTCAGGTGTGGATGAAGCGACCATCATTGATATCTTGACTAAAAGAACCAATGGACAACGCCAGCAGATCAAAGCTGCATACCAGCAGTCTAAAGGAAAGGTACAGTAACAACAAGGCTGCCGTTAATATGCAGCTTGAGTTTTTCAATATTTGCAGCTAGTCCTACCAGTCCATGCAGTTTTAGCTTCCCAAAACATAATATTAGAAGGAATCTTCTCTATGTAGTCGCTGAAGGCTGTGGCTGGGAATGATGAGGTTGTACTGAAACTACATTGCAGGCTCAGATGTGCAAATGCTATTAATCTTAATGGCCATCATCATTCTGAGGTAAAGTTCCAGACTCTAATCCTGCAAATCATCCAGCACCTTAAAGTCCCAATGGACTCATTGAGAGCCATTGGGAGTTGAGAGCTCTCACTAATACTTTGGAGGCATTTAGTACTTTGTAGGATTATGCTCCAACATAGCATGAGAAGAGCTGATGTGTTCACTTGTTATCGTGGGTATCTGTATGAATTGCCAGTCTAATAGTATATAGAAAAGCAAATATAAAGGGCAGGACTGTGGCTAACCCTTGTGCAGGTATTCAGGGGGAAGGATGCAAGAAACCTTGTGCATCTTGTATAAGGGTAGGGTTGCCAACTCTCGAGGATTGTCCTGGAGTTGCCAGGAATTAAAGATTAATATTTAATTAAAGATTATGGCATGTGATGAAACCTCCAGGAATATGTCCAAGAAAAACTGGCAACCCTACATAAGGGCCAATTCCAGTCACAATATCTGTGCTTGGAGAACCAGGGGAAATCTCCTCCATGTGTGCTCAGGGTGGGGGTATCATTCCAAAAGGGGCAAGGAAGAGGCAGAATCATGGCCCTGCCTCACTGCTACACCAGCCCATTGAGTGGATCTGGTGCACAGGCTGCTCCATCTTAGTGGATGTTACAGACTGCACCCTTACTGCCCCCTGTGCTCAGGGGATTGGGGATCATTGTATCTCCTTGAAAAGGGTGTTGCTCTGCACCTTCCTACAACAAACTCTCCACTCTAGCCCATAACTTTATTGTAAACTGAAATATTATTTAAACAATCAACATACCTAAATTACTGAGCCTTTACCTCCCCTGCTAAGTCACAAAGAAACCAGCAATCAAATTACTCTCCCTGAAGTGGCTTGCAGGGAACCACTAAGAAAACAGTTCTAATAAAGTGCCTCTTTTTGATCTAGGTTTCCTGTCTTCCTGTTCAGCAAACCTCACTGTGGTTTACATAGCCTTACCCCGCCCCAGAGAGGAAGCCCCAGTTTTGCAGTTTTCTTATTTTATTAAGGCCTACGTTAAAACTCAGTTTCAAAGTCACAAAGAGCCTGGTACTTTAAGTTGTCAGGATCCATCTCACCCCTTTTTAAAACTAAAATTTAATTTTCAGTTTCGACAACATGAAAGATTTTTAAAATGCTAAAAGCATATTCTCTAGGGACCTATGTACTCTAGTGACTGGTGGAGTATCAGAAGCTAAGCAGAATTCAGCAGATATTAACTACTGAATCTAGTGCTCCCGTAGCAACCCCATTGATTTAGGAGGTCCTAACTTGCAGAACAGAGTACCCCTGCTTGGTGTATCAATAAAGAGGTGACAGATTCTTAAAGCAATTATTAGAGGCTTGTTTTTGGGGTGGGCATAGGGCTATAATTTTTGCACACACTGAAATGTCAAGAACTGCATTTAAGTTAGGAAGCATTGGTATATAGGATATGTGAAGATCCACTACTAATCCTAAATTTACAATATTTCTCACGTCACTTGCCAGTACTGAGCTTGTTGGAAAAATCTCCATTTTAATAGGGTAGTTTCCAACTTCTTTATCCCTAACCAGGCAAACAAAAAAGCCCCCCACCCACCCAAATGCACTTGTAAGCAAGTCATGATAACAATAACAATATCAGCTTCTTGTAAGAACTAAAAAGTTTGCTGTGGTTTTATTTTGTCTTCAGTGCAGTATGCAGGAGAAAGAGCACTTCTGAATACTTTGTAATAGCTAGTTAAAGAATCATCAACATGAATAAAAAGCAGACAAAGTACCCCAAGCTTACAACATGATTCTCAAAAATGGAAGGTGAATTTTTCCTTAGGTGCTCATGGGAGGTGGAATAGGATTACTCAGTCATTTTCTGGGTGCTTCTGAACTGTGGGTTTTTAAAGCTTGCCAGCTTACAATTGTTTATTCTTCCTTGTAGCCTCTGGAAGAAGCTTTGAAAAAAGCCCTCAAAAGTCAGCTTGAAGACGTCGTCTTGGCTTTGTTGAAAACTCCAGCCCAGTTTGATGCTGAGGAGCTCAGGGCGGCTATGAAGGTATGACAATAAAATTTCAGCACAACTCCCAACTTAAAAAACTCTGCAGCTATCCTTGCTTATATTCTGCAGTTATATTTAGATTCTAAAATTGGTTGCAGTGTGAAATAAGAACACCAATAAATTCAAAGTGTCAGACAAGAGTAGCATCTGTATTATTTATTTAAAAGTTTGTGAAGATGCATCCATAGCTTGCAAGTGCCAATCAGTTAAAAGTATGAGCGTGTATAGTTCTAATTTCACCCTCTGAAAACTGGACTATTTAATACCCTGGTGCAATAAAGCCAAGTTATCGATTTGCACCTGCTAAATAATTTCCTTTTGTTTGCTTCGTGACTATAATTATTTCATCAAGTTTGTTAACATCTGATTTTACTTGCATCAGTTCAGTGTGTACAGTCATCTTGAATACAGTATTTGGTTCTTGAACAGTTCATTTTGTAGACTAAACAAGAAAAATTCCACGTAGAAAACAAGCTTTCTGAATTGCCCCAGGTGAATCAGAAGGAGCACAAATGGACCCCTCCTTACCTTTTAAAAATATACCACCACCACAAAGCAGCAGAATGGACTAATTCTTCAAAGCTAAAGTTATAGTCAGGCCAAGTAAAAACTCTGATGGAGAAAACGTATTTAACACTAGACATATGGAAATATAATCCATAAACTAAAGTTCAGTTGGCAAATGCAGCCCTTGATAGGGGTTGAACAAATGGTGCTCTTTCATTTTTGTCATTTCCCTGTAGCATTTATTAAACTACTATTTTTTTTAAAAAAGGAATTGTATTTCCTTCCACCCAGTTTTCTCAGAGCAAGCCCTACCTATAAGCTGCTCAGTCTTTGTAATACCTGTCTCAGACATTAGTAGCATTAAGTATGATAAAGAGGAACTACAGTAAAAATAATTTATAGGATGGTGTGAAATGATTATTGTTTCTGATTTACTGGAAGGCTTGGCTCACTGTATATGGGCTCCCAGATGAAATAATCGTCCAAAAACTTATGCTTCTGTAATCAAGAACATTGATTTTATAGTTATCACATGTGGTTCTGTGCTTCTAGATGTTGTGTTTCCCTAGATATATAAGGTCAGACAAAATTTGCTCAACCATTTTCCAACAGGGGTTTGGAACAGATGAAGATACCTTAATTGAGATTCTGGCTTCAAGAAACAACAGGGAAATCAGAGAAATCAACAGAGTCTACAGGGAAGGTAATTCATAGGTTGTAAAATTACATGAACAGAACATATCATTGGGGAAGGAATAAAGGCATGTTTGGTCAAGCTGTTTCTCTCCCTAGTGTTGGTGATTTTGAAGCATCCATGGCCAATGCATCTGAGAAATTCCATTCCTGGCATTAAAAGTTTCACTCCAAAGCAGCAGGAGAGACCTTACTGTCCCCTGCTTCTTCCCATGTAAACCAGACTCCTTATGGAAAATGTGACTCAAGGAATTTATAAAAAGAGATGGACCTAAAGCATCCTCCCCCTTCTATGTCTTGCCCACATGCTCAGGGTTTAGCTGATCGCCATATTTTGGATTGGGAAGGAATTTTCCTCCAGGGCAGACTGGCAGAGGCCCTGGGGGTTTTTCGCCTTCCTCTGCAGCGTGGGGCATGGGTCACTTGCTGGAGGATTCTCTGCACCTTGAAGTCTGTAAACCATGATTTGAGACATAGGTTAGGGGTTTATTACAGGAGTGGGTGGATTATTACAGGATTCTGTGGCCTGCGTTGTGCAGGAGGTCAGACTAGACGATCATAATGGTCCCTTCTGACCTTAAAGTCTATGAGTCTATTCCCAAGGTTAGATATTTGGATCAGAATCCAGACTTCACAGTTCATCTCAATTTATTAGTAAACAAACTAGAGAGAACACATAAAAATTATTCAAAGACAAAGATAACAATGGGACCCAAATCAAAATGACTAATTCCAATATTGATAAAAACACATATTTAAGTAGGAGATTTGGAACTGGAGGGAATATTTCTATAAATGAGATGAAATAATTCTTTAAATTATCATGGGATTTTTTTCTTATTGTTTTATTGTAGAGCTTAAGAGAGATCTTGTAAAAGACATTGCCGCAGATACATCTGGAGACTTCCAAAAGGCTTTGCTTGCTCTAGTCAAGGTATGCCATGTTCAAATACTTTCAATAAACTTTATTTTTAAGAAGGAGTTAATAGTGTTGATTGAGTTAGATGACATATGTGCATCAGGCAGAGAAACCATGGGCGACTTGTTTATTGCTTTTTACTCTGTATTAAAAAAACCTCAAAAAGAAATCTTACTATGTGAAGCGAAATTTCTCTCTAAACAAGTTGATATTTAGAATAATGTTTTCATCCAACTAGAAGTTACAAGAAAAATCCTAATTTTTACTGGCCTCTGTTTGCTTTTAAACTTTTTCACATGATCAGAGTTTATAAGTATTTTGAAGGTAATAATAGAAGTGATAGAAATTATTTAATCTCAGAAGATGGCAAGTTAAACAGCAATGCCAAGAAATCGGAACATAAACCTTTCAACTAGATATTAGGAAATATTTCTTAATAGTAATATAGCTGAATAAAAGCAGAATGTGTGGAAGGTGGACAAATTGCCCTATATGCAGATATTTAAAAGCAGATTAAATAAAACAGTAGTAGGCATGATATATAAAATCTGTCTGTAAAGTCAACAGGTATCAGACTCCATGATTCAGGGATCTGAAGTCACAATCTGTGTGAAATTTCCCCCGCAAAATGAAGAATTGAAATTTAAAATATCATCATGAGATAAAATTCTTGATCAGAATGAAAATTATTAAGTCTATCTTAAAATGAGTTAAGTGTCTGAATTTTTACCTAATGGTTAGATTCTGACACCCCTTATTTTATGGTGAATAGTACTTTACTTCATAAGTAGTCTCAATGAAGTCTTAGAGCAATAGACTTACCCATTGGAACTTCACCTTAGTGCTCTCAAACTTCATGCTAAAATGGCATAATGGGAAATGGTAACGTGAGATAATGAAATTTTTTAGGGTGACCGAAATGAAGATGGCTGTGTGAATGAAGAGCTTGCTGACAGTGATGCCAGGGTAAGAAAAGGCTCTGCACTCTATTTGAGAAATGTGTTCTCTTGTCTGTTTTATTTCCATGCTCAGCATAGATTGTAACAAGCACAATCTCTCTAGCTGAGGACATTATATAATCTGCTATACTGGTGTCCTCCCTACCCCACCCAAGATCTTTTATTAGTTTAGGGATTGACTGAGTCTCTTTTCTTGGAGAATGCCGTTAGAATATGAGCAAGTAGAGGTCTGTAGTGTGACTGATAAGTTACCCATGACCTCTTCCTTTCATATATAAAAAACAATATATCTACCAATTTCTGACAGGGGAAAGAAGCGTACATGGGTGAGAAGAACCACCTGCACCATCCTAGCCAAAGGAAACTTGGTAGCACTCCCCTTTTTAGCTACAGCTTTAGCTTTGTAATCATGGGCTTTTCAAGATTCCTTGATACTTATTAGTATGTCGTTACTTTAGATTTTAGAATCTTTTTTATGAAAGTTTGAATACCACAAAAATTTCCCATAGTACAGCTTCTAGATTAGTGTGATTTTTTATTATGGGCAAACACCCTGGCCAACAACACTGAAATAGCAGTCTATCCTGAGCTTTTATGCCTGTAGGTAAAATCACGTCATCACTACTTTAATTCAGAGCTTCAAAATTGATATAAAGGCCAGCTGGTTGGCCTCATTGTAAAGCTCAGTCCCGTAGTATGTGAGTTCAGTTTCCTAGTATGTGAGTTCAGTTTCCTAGCACGTGTTTGCTTTGAAACACACACATACGCATGTCTGAGAGGACAGCACATTCATCCTTTATAATGGAAGGGGTACATTACAGCACTCAGTAGAATCTCTATAGGTCTATTTAAGTGCATCGTTGTTGGGCTCTAAAGGGAGTACTATTGCCAGTTCCTTTGCTGGATGGATTTAGCCATGATAAAGGGGTCCTGTCCCACAGGTGATTATTGTGGGTGGAGGATGCCTGAGAGCTGGGGAAAAGGAAGAGGATGAGTCTGGTTTTTCTGGTTTTCCATTAATGGCCGTCATGGAAAGAAAAGGAAGATCTGGTGTGTAGCTTTCCCATATTACATTTCTGTGGAATTCTTAACTGAGTTTATTTCATATTTGGGTCCAGCAATAGAAAGCCAGTCAATCCTGTACTTTCCACATTGACAGCAGCATACTTCTCTCAGGAACAGTCCTGTTAACAAATGTTTGGAAATGCCAAGCACAGGTGTCTAGTGGCCTGTGAAACTATTATGACTTTAGCCAAGAATGCAGTAACAGTGGGAAAAACTAAGAATAATAATCCTCTGGACAAGTTTGTGGAATGTGAGGCATTCTATATTATGTATGGAATGTCCTTAGTCCTTGATGAAGACAGTGGTGCAAAGGCCTCTGTTTAGCTGAGGGTGACAGCATTAGATGTACAGTATTCCAGGTCGTCTCATTGTAAGGATAATATACAAACTTCTGTGCTTTACAATAGGCCTTATATGAAGCAGGAGAGAAAAAAAAAGGAACAGATATCAATGTATTCATTACCATCCTTACTACGAGAAGCTTCCCACATCTTCGAAGGGGTAGGTTGAATGAAGCTTTCGGCCTCAGGGGAACTGTATTTTAAAAATGCACCTCTCGTATATCTGAGTAACAGGTGTCAGAAGTATTGAAACACCTTAGGATGTGAACCAGTGCTCACTTGAAATCAAACAGTCTTTCCATTGACTTCAAAAAAGACATTGGACTGGGCCCCAATTTCTAAAGTCAGGTGCTATATCAGTGTAAACAGATGCTGTATAATCAAATGAACAGAAACATGCACATGAGAAGGTTATTTCAGCAAAGGCTTGAAATAAGTTACACTTATGAAATATATTCCCAATACACACATTTTGGATGCTGGTATACAATAACTGGTGCATAAAGTGGACATTTCACACTATGGGTTGAACTGAATCCCATTTTGAGGATCTTCTAAAGTAAATGCAGTAGACGTGTATCTGTCTTAACTTGCTTTTTGGAGGACTGTTTGTGCTTCAGGGAACAATCCAATGCACTAACTGACTGAGGTTAGGAAGACATATGAGCAGGTTATCACATAATTAACTATTATGGGGTTTCTTGTCATTTCCTCTGAAGTATCTGATACTAACCACTGTTGGAAACTCAAAACTGCTGCAAGCTTTTCAAATTGTAGCTTATTTCCTACACTGTATATCTCTTGCTGATCTGATGACATCCTCAAACTGTTAGCTAACTGTCTATTCCATATGTTGGACATCAGAGAACTGTCTAACATTAACAAAATAAAGAGAGCAAGAACATAGTATTTTCCCAGTTTTCACTAAGCTTGATATCCATGTCTAGTCTTTCAGAAATATACCAAATTTAGCCAACATGACATGAACAAGGTACTGGACCTGGAACTGAAAGGCGACATTGAGAACTGCCTGACAACGATTGGTATGTAATCCCCCTTGCCAAGTAACTCACTGCTTCTCAGCTGTGCTTCTTTCCATATTAACTATATGAAAGTCAGAAGTAAACTATTTTTCATTGCCCAATGGGAAAGGATCCTGGTCTCCTACTGTGTTTCATTAAAAACTAGCATGGCTACCATACATGACAATTTGGTATCTGACACTTTGGAAAGTTCAACTGGAAAAAAATGGAGTAAACAGGAGTTATTTCAAATAAATAAAAAAATATAAATTAATGTGTGAAAATGCACATTTCATAAAGAGATGTTTTTGTTGAAATCCACCTATCGACTCTGATTCTTATTTGTACTAAAGTTGCTTTATACCTCTGGCTGTGTAAAAGGCCCAAAGAGCAAGCATAAAATTAATTTAAACTCACTTTAAGGCTCTTTATTCTTCCAGAGTGGTATAAAGTTGCTCCAGGGTAAATACAAATCAGGGCTGTAGAGTTTTTATTCTCCACACTGATTTACTTTGCATTTTGATAAAATATTATAAATCATCCACCTAAGGCACTGCTCAGGAGAATATCTTTGTAAAGACTCAAGGCAGATGTTTATGTCACATGTCTGTTATTATGCCCTTTAAACTTTCTATTCACCACGAACAGTACAAATGATGGGAGCCTAGGTGTAGCTACAATACTGGGGACTGCCCTGTGGCTAACCAATCCTGACTTAAAACATCACACCTCAGTGGACTGAACATGGGACTGGGAGTCAGGAGACCTGGATTCTGTTTCTAACTTTGCCACTTACTCTTTGGGTGACTTGGGCAAATTGCTGATAGACAAGGCTATCTCCTTTCTAACATCTCCTGGGCCCACTTCAAAGGAGGGAGGGATGAGGCAGAACCATGTTCTCTCCACACACACCAGCCGGAGTGGATCTGGCCAGTGATACAGAAGAGTTGCATTCTCTCTATGATGTGATGAAGTGGGTATGTCACTTGTGCACCAGAGAGCTCCAGGAGACATTGAGTCCTATGGATGCAAAGTGCTGCATAAGTGTGAAATATATTATTACTGTACTCCCAACCCAGCTCTGAGTGTTTGGTGCAAACATAACACACCAATTAGCTTTATTCCTTTGCTAGGTTAATTTGGGCACACACAAAAAATGGAAAAGTACCAACAGCACCCTCTAAAATGCATCATGATATTAGGCATATGGTTGGTATAGTTAATTTATTCCAGTTTAGAAACATTATGCAGTGAGCAAACTGCTTCACTTTGCCACCTGAGAACTGGAGCATATTTCTTAACCTCATGCTGGCAAATCCCAACTCAGCACTGACTACAGTACCCTTCCCCCACTTTGCATGTGTGCTTTACTTATGAGTCATATTTAACTCTGTCACATTGTTTCATTGCAGTGAAATGTGCCACAAGCAAACCAGCTTTCTTTGCAGAAAAGCTCAACTTGGCAATGAAGGTAGAGTATGCTGAAAAACTTTTGTTTGGGGAGGGAGAACCTTTTAATATAAGATGACAAACTGGGCCAGAGCATCCTGCCATGAAAAGCCCCTCAGGAGGAAGCCAGAGGGAAAAGAATTCAGTGAGTTTCCATACACTTTCCTGTCTGGTATAAGGGGCTCAGGGTTTTATCTCTATAGGAACTCATCTGCATCTACCTATCTACAATGGACACAGTTAAAAAGTTAATTTGATTTCAGTGATATTAACAGTATATAAAATGGGGAATACTACTAGAACTGATAATGTCTCTACACCCGGAATGACCTTTAAGAGCATGCCAATGGAAGCTGTATCTATCTAGTAACTTATAAGGCCTCATCACTGTAGAAGTTTGGAGATCACGTGAGACCATAAGGGCCACTCTAATGAGGATGTTTCCCCATCCCCGTGGTTAGGAGTTTACTCACATAACTCCCATTAGCATTAATAGGAGCTATGCATAATGTAAACCCAATTGTATCAAGATGACAAGACACCTCATGTTTTTATTTAATATAAATAGAGAACCTGTGCTTTCCCTGACGTTGAAAACAAGTCAGATTTCACTTGTACCTCCATGCACCAGAGGAAAATCTGCTTCTCTAGAGAACCCTCGCTTTAAGGGGCAGTCCAGGGCCAGCAGAAAGCAAAGGAGCCTTACCAAGCATATTTCCACACTGTCAGGGGGCTGAAAGGGGAGAATCTGAAGGCAACAGAAGCAGTGCAGGTTCTGGGGCCTTAGCCCCATGCTCATTCAGACGGGGGTGGTCAGATGAATCCACAGCTATTTTTGATTTATGTTGCAACAGTCCATTTGCCCCCCATTGTTTAACATGCAATTGCTTTTGATGTGAAAAATCATACAGGTTGTCAAAACAAACACGTACCACCGTGATTTAAGAATAATGCTTTGTATGCCTAGGTAATCATGATTTATTTTTAACAGGGCTCTGGGACACGCCACAAAACACTGAACAGAATCATGGTTTCACGTTCTGAGGTTGACATGAATGAGATTAAGGGCTATTATAACAAGCTGTATGGCACACCTCTCTGCCAGGCCATCTTGGTATGTTTTTCCTTTCAGCTGAAGCTATATCAACTACTGAATGTAAAATGTTATTGTAATTGGCTGGCTCAGGAGGCTGGTAATGGGCTTGATAGCGACCCTTTAGGTCACCAATTTTAATTCAGGCGGGGTTGAAAAATCGTTACTAGCTGATGTTTCATCCGTGAAAATGGTGGTTGGGCTGAGTCCTTTCCTGGTGAGTCAGCATGAGTCACAAAAGCCATCGCACATGGCGATATGCAGCACTCTTTGGCAGTTTCAGCCAGGTGGCGCATCCGATGAAGTGAGCTGTAGCTCACGAAAGCTTATGCGCAAATAAATGGGTTAGCCTCTAAAGTGCCACAAGTCCTCCTGTTCTTTTTGAGTAAACATAGAGACTGAACTACTCTCTCCTCCTTCGCTGTGGTTCCACATGAGAGACAGTGGGAGGGCATGGTAGAAATTTTTACACTGCCCCTGTCCTTGCTGTAAGGATCCTGGGGATAGACAGAGGGCTCTGGTCTTCAGGGGTGCCCGTCTGGCACTTTTCCATTACCAATTCTACTGCTGCATGCCATATAGTTGTAGCTGTGTTGGTCCCAGGATATTAGAGAGACAAGCTGCGTGAAGTAACATCTTTTATTGAACCAATTTCTGCTGGTGAGAGGGACAAGCTTTCTGGCCACAGAGTTCTGACCTGAAGAAGAGATTTGTGTGGCGAGAAAGCTTGTCTCTCTCTCCAACAGAAGTTGGTCCAACAACAGATATTACCTCACCCACCTTGTCTCTTTAATTCAACTACTGAAATTAAAAAAAATATATACCTCTAAATAGGACAAATTAATATAGAATTGAAAAAAGCTGCTTTCCCAGAGCAGTAAGGCATCCTCAGCAGAACTCAGAGGGTGAGACCCTTAGCTCGTGTAAATCACTATGTAATGCCCGTTTACGCCAGCTACAGATCTGTCTCTCTGCCTTTAGGCTTACTTTTTTTAAAGGCAAAACAAGAATGCACTTATGGAAAATTTAAACAATCTCCTAGTAGCTCACTGATTTAAATGTACCACTGCCAAATAGCTTTCTGAGAGCTGCTGAATACTCACAGTAACAAACACAGTGATTGTAGAGGAAACGTACAGTACACGGACTAAAACACTCACATTTATCTTTGCCAGTATCTGCCATTTCACAGATAAAATACTGGAGATAGTACAGTGGTGCAATTTACTAGTATTCTTAATATATATCTATAAATGATTCTTTCTCTCACATGATATCGCACTGTATCCCATCTTGATGCAAAATTACATGACTGCATTAGAAATTGAATCTGATACACATGCTATCTGAATCAGGCAAGATAGTACATGCTATCTGAATCAGGCAAAGCCTAGTCACACTTAAGAAAACATGGAGCTTAATAAATTAGCTGCTCATGGAAATCATACTCCAAATTGTTGAATTCTGTGAGCAATTAAATATCATGACATCTAAAATTATTTCAAAAGAACCCTATCTTAACACAAGTTAGGAATAGCCCAATCTTAATATGGGTTAATTATAGTTTAAATAAACATTCATGTTAACTGATAAAGGAAGATTTTCCATTTCACCCATTGTAGGGAAGTTAAGCCACTCGATCGGGACTCAGGATATTCTCAGCTCTGCCACAGACCTACTGTATCAACTTAGGCAAATCACCTAATGTCTTTGTGCTTCAGTGTGCCATCTATAAAATGAATCCTTTCTGGTTCCCACCATTGTCTATCTTGTCTGCGTATGCTGTGATCCTGAAGACTTTCTCATGTGTTTAGTTTTATGCACTCTGAGTAGTCCCATTATCTTAGTGGGACCATACAAAGTTCATTGAGTTAATCATGTGCGGCCTTAGTTTGGGAAAAGAACTGTCTCTCTTAGAAGGTGTATATCCAGTGTCCAGCATAATGGGGTCTTGATCTTAGTGGGAATCTTTAGTCAGAACTGTAATAATAATTTTAGTGTTCTTAAATTGACAGGATGAAACCAAAGGAGACTATGAAACCATTCTGGTGGCTTTATGTGGTGACAACTAAGCTTCATGATGTTCTGATGCGTTCCAGCCTTGTTACCGAGGTTATCATTCCCTTCGTCTCAGCTGTTTACAAAATATAACATGGCTTTAAACAGAGATGGATCTCTGGTTTGGAGTGTGGTCCAGACATGTACTATCTGGAAAATTTGTAGCCTGGAAAATGTATTTTGATATTACTATTCTGTGTGACATTATTAATCCCTTTTTTTTATTTATCCAAAACCAAAGAGTATACTTAAAGGTTCTATTTACTTTAAAAAGATTAAGCATATACAAGGTACAGTTTTTCTCTGAGCTAGGCAAGTGTAACTTTACAAATAAAATTAACCTGTGAAGAGATCTAATATGTCCTTTATGGCTTCTCTACATTTTACGCCTGCTGTTGTTGCATATAGCATATGCAAATGAACGAGAATTTAAAACAAGGAGAAAAATTCAACAGCTTCCAGCAGCACAATTAAATTCACAACTTAGATAAAACAGAACTGAATGGGATTATATAAATGAGTCTCAAAAGCAAAACAGAAGATTAACTAGCAATGCAGTGTATTTTTTTTTTAATGAAAGATATCAGCATCATGAAAACTAATGCTGCTTCTGTCTTGCTGTCACCAATGGTGAAGGCTGTGCATGGGGAATGCTATTCAGATTCTTTTTCAAAATTCAGAACAAACATAAAATTGTGCCCTGAGCAAAGTTTTCACATATAAACAACTACAGTAGAACCTCAGCATTATGAACACCAGAGTTACGAACTGACTAGTCAACCACACACCTCATTTGGAACCAGACGTATGCAATCAGGCAGCAGCAGAGATCAAAAATAAAATAAAATAAAATAAAAAAAAGTAAACAGCACAGTACTGTGTTAAATGTAAACTACTGAAAAAAAAAAGAAAAAAGGGAAAGCAGCATTTGTCTTCTGCACAGTAAAGTTTCAAAGCTGTATTAAGTCAACGTTCAGTTGTAAACTTTTGAAAGAATAACCATTATGTTTTGTTCAGAGTTACGAACATTTCAGAGTTACGAACCTCCATTCCCGAGGTGTTCATAACTCTGAGTTACATATAGTAGAACCTCAAGGCTGAACACAAAAAACCCCAGGAATGGCTTGATGCTTCACTGTGTTAAACCAGTTTTACACTCGTATAACTCTTCAGTGGTGAAATATTTTATTTATTATTATTATTTGTATTGTAGTAGTCTTAGGCCCATTGTGTTAGGTATGTTACAAACATAAGAAATATATAGTCCTAGATCCACAAAGGTATTTACATGCCTAACACGTGCAAATCAATCGGAGGTAGCCACCTAAATACCTTTGAGGATCTGGGCTTTACACTCGAAATAATAAATCCAAAGTTGTCATTGGTGGGCTTGATAGCTTCTCTCCTCACCATCCCCAATGTATACTCTCAGTGCAGGTCTCGCTTTACACCTAGAGGCCCTCAAGTCTACCAGTGGCTTAGCATGACTGGTTGTACAGGAAAGATTTGACCGTACTTTAGATATTTGTCAGTATGAAAATGTTTGATGAAACTGGCCTTAGTAGTTTATACACAATTCATGCTCAAGAAGCAAATATTCAGTGAGACACAGTGTGCCACAGAAAGGAGCCTTTGGGACTGCTCAAAGTCATTTAGGTAATAGCCTCTGGAAGTCAGAGCTTTCCCTTCCATAAACACAGTGGTGGTGGGGCGTATGATGTTCTCTGTGGTTTTTTTTCCTTAGGGACCAAGCCTGCAAGGCCCTACTGAGATACCAGAAAGATAAGGGATTTGGAGCCTTCCAAAAACAATGGAGGAATCTAAGACTAGATCCTCCAGTCTGGTCAAGCTGCACTGACTGTGGCATTGAAGGTGGAGACAAAGGTGGCTTTCACCCGCTTTGGGGAACCCCAGTTCTGGACCTGAGAAAATCCACAGGTAGCAGGTTAAGACAGGTTCATGGCCCCTTTTTGGTTATTTTGGTATGTCCACAGGGAATCCAGTCTGGTTTCCATTAATATATCTCACCACTGTATAATCATAGCTTTACTGATTCTGTCCGCAAAGCATCACCACCTGAACATTGTGACTGCAAGGGAACTAATATAGAAACCAGGCAAATCCTAGCACTAACAGGGTCAAACGACATCTATAAAATTAAAGCACAATGTAAACCAGTATCACCATAGCTAAAGATAAAAATCAAACAGACTAGCAACACTATAACTAAACTATATGTAAAATCAACTACAGATCAGCCTGAACATAACTAACCGCCATATATAAATTTAGTGATAGGTAACTTCAAACGGTTCAGAGACTGAATAATAATCCAGACCTACTGAAGAATCCATCAAGTTCTGCAGCCCTTTGTGTGACTAGGACAATCACCCTTCAAACCCATCTGATGTTATATTTTGCCGAGGGAAGACTGGCCTGCTTCTGTCTTCCAAAATCTTTGGAGGGCATACCGTTCTCACGTCTGGTGATGGTAGGTTACCTATCTAAAACATTGGATGTCCGACAGGAGGTGTCGGCAGCCTTCCCTTCTTAACTATAGGGAGCAGCAATCTAAAGGTAACTCCTTGTTGCTGTTACTCTGACTGACAATTAGTCCAAATTGCTTCTCCTTGTCCTCTAGGTCACATGGAATAGGATCAGCCAGTCTGGAAACCAGAACTGATACTCTGTGACCAATCTCAGCCAACCAATGTGAAACTCAAATGTGAAGAAAATAAATGCAAAATGTAGTGTGTGTATGTGCGTGTGCGCTTTCAGTGTCCCCAGTAGCAAAATATTTTCATATGCATTTTTTGGTGAAAAAACACACTTCAAAGATCTGCTTCCAATTTGGCAATATTTGTGCAAATTTGGAAATAAGATTAACCTGAAAAGCTTTATGGTTATTTTGCCCATCTCTAGTTCCCAGTTCCCAAGAGCCTTTTGTCATATGTTAAAGCACAGCATGACCGTGGTTATCTAACAGGCACCTTTGCATACCTCTCTCCTCAGCTGTACTAAGCACGCTAAGGCTGCAGCTGAGCTCTGGCCCAACCTCTTTAAAAATATCAGGATTAGAACAGCAGGCAGAAAAAGTGTTAAGGAAAGATGATAAATGAAGGAATGATACTCCAGAGTTTTCCCAACATGCAAAATATAGAGCTCCTAGTTTGTTCTAAATATGCCCTTTCTGTGAACAAAACCTAGCGGTGAATCCATTCCAGGTCCCCTTGTGTAACAAGAACAGACCAAGGCAGGTATTGAGGACAATGATTGCTGACTTCACAGAACATCAGCCAATGCTGACGGCAGTGCAGAGCCACACTGTCCCAGGGAGAACTCTAGGGATAGGCCTCGGGAGGAACGAGCCTTCCCAGAGCACCCTGGGAGGCAGGATGAGTGCACCAGCCAGCTCCACAGGCCATTGTAAAGGAAGGGCAAAGCCAACCCACCTTCCGCACCCCCCTTCCTTTGTGTCCTTCCCTGCTAATGGTAGGAGGGAGCGTCCATGCAATCCCCCCACATGTAAGGACCCCCACATTGTCTGGAGGAGCAGGAGGAAGAAGGGCCCTCTCTCCCACCTTGTCACCCACACAATGGTCAGTAATAACCTACTGGTCCTAAGTGGTTGAGAATGCTATGGTTTATTCTTACAGTTTATACCCACCCTGTTAAAAGGGTCGATCTTTAGTTGTGAGTAGCTACAGCTCTGTTTTCATTTTCAAGTCTATGCTTGCTAACCTGAGCAATCCAAGTGCTTGTGTCTGAACTGTCATAGCAATTAGTACTCATTACAGTGTTGCTATTATGAATTTGGGTGTGGAAATGTAGACATTGCCTCTAACAAGCTGGTGTTGGCTTGTGGTGATGCAGAGGGGGTGCTTCCTGTTGTGGTTTAGAAAACATACAAATAGTACTGTAAATAAAAAAAGGTCATGGTGAGTCATTCCTTCTATGCAATGTTTCAAAGTCACTGCTGCAAGCAAATTAGTATTGTACTGGAATTAAATTGTATAATGGAACTGGATTTCAGCAAAGTGTGAAATGCATGTAAATAGAAACATATGGGATGAAATCCTGGTCTCATCAAAGTCCATGGCAAAAGTCCAGTTGACTTCAATGGTGCCAGAAATTCCACCACATCGATTTCTGTCTGTCAGAGTGAGCACTCACCCCTTGTGGCCCAGTGTGAAACCACAGTTAAGTTGTTGCATCAGGCTTCCTTAGTGCAGGGGCTCCCAAACTGGGGGGTTGGGACACCACAGGGGGTCACAAGGTTATTACATGGTGGGTTGTGAGCTGTCAGCTTCCTCCCCAAGCGCTGCTTTGCCTTCAGCATTTATAATGGTGTTAAATATATAAAAAAGTGTTTTTAATTTATAAGGAGAGGTCACACTCAGAGGCTTGCTATGTGAAAGGGGTCACTAGTACAAAAGTTTGAGAACCACTGCCTTAGTGGGCTTTCAATATATTCAATGAGGTTGTATATAGTGAAAAATACTCCTCCCAGGATCTAGTTTATTTAATCAATCACCCAATATGGTATGTAAACAAACCTTATGCTATTCTGCAGTGAACCCCCAGGCTTCTCCACTGCTTGGAGTTCTGCAGTCTCCCCTGTTGACTAAGAGTATCTCACAATCTCTCTCTGCCTGGACAGCTCTGCTAACTCAGAGTATCTCTTGCCCTACCTGCCTGGAAATCTTCACAGTCTCTATGTTCTGGGGATGGTTCCTCTCTCCAGGAGCCTCTGTTCTCCAAAGAGCACCACTGGGAGTGGCTTCCTGCCCAGCTGTCCTTCAAGCTTACTCCCTGGGTTGTGGGGCCCCTGCCTGAGCTATCATAACCCATGATAAAAGTCCAGGTGTTCCTTAAGTAATAAACTACCACACAGTCATTTATCCATTTACTATCCACAGGTGGATCTGGGATGGCACATTCTCCTTAGCAGAGCCTGTCACAGGAAGGCTGGGTGTTTGAGCCCTCAGAGGGCTAGCCCTTATGACACAGTCCAAAAAAATGTATTTGAAACTGATTTATTTCCTAGGCTGCAGAGAAGCCAATATTTTGCTCTGCTGGTGAAACTTACCCTTTTCTGTAAGGTGAGTAGGAAGACTTTGGGCTGCAATAGTTTGGGGAACCAATATAGAATATTCCTCAACATGTATTCACACACACCTGCACATACACCTTATCTAGGTAGGGAATGGAAGCTACACATGAAAATCCCATTTGAACAAGTGGGGGTCTCTCCCAAAAGTCTGTGCACACATAAGTGTGTGTTTGCCAAGTTGCCTGTTCAGTAGAAGACACCATCTTTCAAATAGCAACTGCTCAAATTCTTCAGGATACATACAGCAAGTGACAGCTTTTGAATGTGACAGCAAACAATAGATTAATGAGTAGGAAATGTTTTGCTTAATGAACATGCATCCGATGAAGTGGGATGTTGAAGAGCCCACCTGCTTCCTTCGCTGGTGCCTGGAGCTGGTCCTGCCCTGTATTCACCTAGTTCAATAAAGTTTAACTTAATTCAATAAAGTTCATTAAAGATTTTGCAGGAAATTGTCAGACTGTCACATAGCCCTGATCCAGCAAGATGTTCAAGTGTATGCCTAACTTTAAGCATGTGGACTTCCCATAAATCAATATGCGAGCACGTTTTCTGCAAATAGTTTTCCCATCAATGAATATTGTGATATTATGATATTAGTCTACTCTGCTATAGAAAGATCTTAGCACTAAGATCAGCAAGAAGAGGAAAGCTGATATAAAATCTCACTAGAATAAACTGCACATATTTTCTTATCTCCCTGAGGCTAAGGCAGTGAAAAAATATGTCAAACTATGTGTTGGTGTCATGTTTACAAAGATTCACGAGCTAGCTAAGCCATCTGGATCAAGGCTTCCTTATTTTTGGCTGGCCTTATGGAAAGACATTTTCAGCTCCCTCTCCCACCTCCCAATGGCATGATGTGGTGGCAAGTCTTTCATAACAAAATGAAAAAAAGGAAATCAAACTTATACTAATTTTATTGAATTTACACCCTAAGCAGTCATTTTTACCAGCACAAAGTAAGCAGAAAACACTACCGGACCGGAATGGTAGCATTCACTTTACACTAGGCAAGGGGCAGAGCAATGCCAACAGACAAACAGGCCCACGGTTTTCCAAATAGGTGTTCCCCATTTTCTGCACTGTACTGCCACCTAGTGGGGTGTCTTCATAACAATAAAAGAAAATTCTGTATTAGAGCAGGTTTCAGAGTAACAGCCGTGTTAGTCTGTATTCGCAAAAAGAAAAGGAGTACTTGTGACATCTTAGAGCCATATTAGAGCAGAGATTTAAATAGAAGTGTTCTAAAAGTCAAAAGGGCTGATGGAGCTTTGAGCGTCAGATTCAGACACTGATTGTTTTCTATACAATCTGAATGACAGACAACTAAAATATTTAGCTTATTGTAGAAATTGTGACTGATGATTTCTATTATTTTCAATACTTTTGCTTATAGTCACGTACTTTAATAGGAGAGAAGAAAAAAAAATGTGAACTAGTACTAGATAAATAAAACATAGCCAGCATCCAATTATGGGTGCAAAGAAAAATAACTGCTGTGGAAATTAGAGATAAATTATTGTGGAACAAAATATACCCTGACGTATTGGTACTAGCTTAGTAGAGCTGTGCTTGCACCAGGGCTGAATTTGGCTGTAACTAAATGGAGGGTATCTTCAGTCACATGGGACACTGAACATATGAGAGATGGAGATGTGGTGTGTGTGTGTTTGGGACTTAAGTTATTATGGGATGGGGCTTATTTCTTGGTGGATTTTAGGGAGGGATGTGCAGACAGCTCTCACTAGAGTTTTGGGGTAATAGGAACAAGCGGAAGAGAGTTAATTTAGAATAATTAACATAATAGAAAATTGAATGCCAAAATGATGACAAAGTACACCTAAATAGTCATGTGTGTGTGTATCTGTGCTGAGTGCATGAATGGAGATCAACTCTCTTCTGGAAACAAAACCATTTTTTTCTCCCTGTCTCAGAAATAGAATTGTGAAGAATTTTTTTTCTGCTGTTGTTGCTTTTTTGCATGCACCAGGTGCCATACACTTCCAAAATCTTTTTCTAGGGGAGATATAACTCGGTCCATGCCATCCTAAAAGGGCCTATTCTTCCCCTCTGCAAATTCTCTATCCTACATGAGCATTATTTCATAAAACCACTGGAAATCATTCATTGAGGTGTGGGCTGGTTAAATGATATTATTCAGAACACTTCGCACCTGCCAGTGTCCTGGTCTTGTATATAAAATGGAAAATGTGTTCAGCTAAGTAAACCACATCTTGCTGTACCGCCCAGTGTTGCACTTACTGTGCAAATAGGAAAAAGGAAAATGGCTTGGGAAAAGTAGTTATGTAATGACAAAACCCAGTGTAAAGTATCGTGGCTCAGGAGAAGTTTCACTCTGAGAAGCCAGAATCTGTCCACAAGGGAAAAGACATAGTTCTGCTTTGTTCACTTTGTGCTTCTCAGGTAATGCAAAAGGAGCATAAACTGTCTGCATCTCTCCAGCTGGGGGTTCCCCAATGGGGAGGAGTCTCCGATAGGTGGAGCTTCTATGCCACCATCCTCCACAGCAGAGGTTGCAGTTTTCAGGAAGCTGATTACAGCTCCCTGATTCTCTGCTTGGCTCCCCCAGAGCTCTAGTCCTTAGCAAAGAGCTGCCTAGGGATCATGTGCCAGTTGGGGCTGTGCACTCAGGTGACATGGTGTTTGGTTTATATGGTGAAAAACTAAGTAGCTTTACGGGTTTAAAAGATGAGTAACCGTCACATTATTATGAAATTGTGATGCAGACGTGTCTAATGATTGGGGAACAGCATAGGTATCTAGGAACATAGGGATTGCCAGTCTAGGTCAACCCAGTGGTCCCTCTAGACCAGTATTCTGTCTCTGACAGCAGCTAGTACCAGAACTTTTAGAGGAAGAGACAAGAAAACGTGCAGTGAGACCTTTATAGAATAATTTGTGTATTGCTAAAGTTTATTTCTGAACCTTAGCAACTAGTGGTTAGCCTATGCCCTGCACCAGCACGAAGGTTTACATACATTCACATCCTTTTCTCCTGTTTACTATAGCTGTGAATGGTCTTGTTTCTCATGCAAATATCTAGTCTTTTTTTTCTGAATCCTAATGAACTCTTGTTCTCAGCAATATCTCGTGGCAATGAGTTTCACAATTTAATTATGTATTGTGTAAAAAAAAGTATTTTCTATTATGAGTTTAAAAATTGTTGCCTTTCACTTCTTCTTCTCGTATAATGGGGAAAGGTAAACAGAATGTCTAATTTATATTCTCTGAATATTTTGTATACCTCTTTCATCCCCCCTTTTATTCATTCCCTCTCTAAACTAAACCTTCCCAGCCTGTAGTAATTTTCATTACTCATCTCTGAATCCCTCTATTTCTGCCCTAGTAGTTTTTGATGGAGAAGAACGATGGGCCAGTGGTTATGCTACTAGCCTGGTGCTTGGGATACTCAATCCTCTGCCACAAATTTCCTGTGTGACGAAGTCACTTAATCTCTCCGTGCCTCAGTTCCCCTATCTATAACAAGGGTAAACATATTAAAGACTGGGAAATGCTCAGATATTACAGGAATGGGGGCCATATATCTTAGGTAGACCAGAACTTGATACAGTATTCCAGGTGAGGATGTATGGCATTCTATTTTCAGCATTATTTTCTGTCTCATTCTTTCTACATCTTGCCATATGGGCCCCAATCCTGCAATGAGTTATGAGTGGATAGAGTCTGCATATGCATTTGCCTGTGAATAACTTGTTGCAGGAATGAGGTCTTGTGGTTGGTGGATTTTTTATTTTATTTGGCTATTTTTGTTTTTTTACTACCACTGCACACTGAGTAGAAGTTTTCACTGAGCTGTTCACAATGATAACAAGATATTTTTTCAGCGCAGTTACAGTTGTTTATTACCAACCAAATGTGTGTGAATAGTTCAAATTATTGACTCCAGTGTGCATTTCCTTATATTTGTCAACAGTTAATTGCATCTGCAATTGTACTGCCCATTCACATAAATTTGCTAGGTCTGTCTGCCTCACAATCTTGTCTCCTTAATTACCTTAAATATTTGGGTCAATTACAAATGATGCCACTTCACTTTTCCAGATCATTGCTGAATATACTAAACAACTGTAGTCCTGATGAAGAAACTTGGGATCCCTCACTGTTCATCTTTATCCATATTGAAAACGAGCATTTATTCTTACGTTTTTTCTGTCTTTTAGACATTTTCTAAAACTTGATAGAACTTTACCCTCACTTCATTACAATATAGTTTCTTTAACAGCCTTTGGAGATGGACCATGTCATAGAGTTTTTAAAAAATTCAAATACTTTATGTCAGTTGTTTCTCCTTCATCTGCTATTTTATTGACATAAACAAATGATTCTAATAAATCAGAGAGAGAGAGAGAGAGAGAGAGAGAGTTCCTTTGCAGGTCATGTTGGTTTGCCCCTATCATGTGTTGTTGATTTGGTGTTTTATAATTCTATTTTTAATGATCATCTCACCTAATTTACATATGCTGTAGTAATTTTTCAAACTTGGGATATCTTGACTGTGTCTTAACTTCCTCTTTCCTAGAGAACTATCCATACTAGTGCAAATCATTACATCAATATCATATTTTGGTTCATAGTTTTCAGCATAATACTTTTATCAGAGTTTGGTTGCTACCTGGAATTATAGAATTAGCTTCTGGATGGTTTAATTGAATTATGTTATTCTCTGGGCTATCTGGAAGTTTCATTCTTCTGTTTGGGTTGTACTATTTGCCCTCGCGCTCTATGCTTTCAGTGCTGGTTGAGTGTATAAATAATTTATTTGTGTCTATCCTGGGGGGAAAAAAACCAAAACACTCTTAGAGCTAATCACAAAATGTGGAAACCAGTTTGTCAGAAATGTTTTCCTAATTCTTGCTGAAAATATTTTCAGACCAAAAGCATGTTCTAAGTAGCAACAACTATCAGCGAATGTGGCAGCAGGACTATTCACCAAGACTATCCTTTGCACCAGCTGCCTATGGTCCAGAGAACGTGATTTAGGTCTTATTAGTAATATTTAAAATAAGAAATAATACAGGAACTGAACACCAGGGGCACTGCTCATTGCACTACAATGTATCCCATTGTGAGATCAGTGGTATTGGAACTACTTGTCATCCTACTTTCCAGTTTTCAGAAGATGGGAGGCAGAAGCTGTTCTGATGATGGCCTGTGGCTCTGGAAATCCCTATGCTAAAGTGTATTGGTGACATTCTGCATCTTGAACTGAAGAACTTTTGGTTCCTTTCTAGTTTTGGAGCCAGATGCTGCTTCCATTACTTCCTAAGCAGGATCAGAACCTAATGTTTGTGTTTTGTTTAATGTTCCTTCTTCCGCGTAGGTTTGGTTCCCACACTGGGCCTTCTTCAGGCAGGATGCCCAGTTATTTTCAGCTATGTTTTTAGTTTACTTTTATTAAGGCCTGCAGAGATTAAAATTATTATTACTTAACCATTATTTGCCTTAAAATTATATATATATATATATATATATATATATATATATATATATAAAATGGATGCAGCCTGACTAAGCGCAGTCTGGATGTGATTTGAAATATCTAGAGTAATAAACTTTGAAATTTGTAAATTTATTATTAATTAAGAACATCCCTGCTTGATCTCATGCCACATCCCATGAAAAGGAAAAACCCACCACTTTATCTTGCTTTAAATCCCTCCCCTTAAAACCTACCTTTGATGTGATACTATAAATCATTACTATCTGACATTACTTAGACAGGCAGGGAGCTGAGACTTACAATTTTCTGCTACTATTTTCTGTTTATTTTGTTACCTCATCCTCCTGCCTTTCCAAACCCTGTTTTGTCCACCTGTCATGTCCTGTCTGACCTGTGGTATGCAACCCTAGCTCCATCAAAATTAATAACAAGACTCTCATAGACTTCAATGAGGCAAGGATTCCATCCTTAGACTGCAAATACTCTGGGATAAGGACTGTTTTCTTTATTATCTTTCTGTACATCACTTAGTACCTTGAGGCCCTGATCTCTGAATGGGGGTGTAGGTACTATTTAATGTTAGTATGAATTATAATAATTATGTGAGAGTAATCAATGAATACAAAACAAATTTATATACAAATCAATAAGGACGTTTTTAGGATCAATTCCACTTTTACAAGTAAACATCAGTTTACTGTATGTAGTATTACACTCTACAAAAAGGTTTCTTTATGTTAGCTTAATCCAGAGTTTATGTATTTACACTGATGCACACTTACAAATTTAGGCCCCTGACCTGCAAAGAGATGCATATATGATTACTCTTGTGTGCTGTTCCATTGAGTTTAGTGGTGCTTTGCATAGGAGCAAGGGTCAATCTTTAATATCTGATTGCTGGACTGTGGCCTCAGTTAATACTGCCTGACTACAGGTAAATTTTTCAAAAGCACTAAAGTGATTTAGAAGCCTAAATCATATGTTAGGATCCATAGGAGTCTAAAGTCCTACTGCCTTTCAATGAGACTTAGGCTATGTCTACACTACCATGGTAAGTTGACCTACACTATGCAACTCCAGCTACGTGAATAACGTAGCTAGAGTTGACGTACCTTAAGTCTCATTACTGCGGGGTCTACACCATGGGGGGTTGATGGGAGAAACTCTCCCGTTGATTTACCTTACTCTTCTTGTTGGGGGTAGAGTACAGGAGTTGACTGGAGAGCAATCTGCTGTCGATTTGGTGGGTCTTCACTACACCTGCTAAATCGACTGCCAGTGGATCGATCTTAGAGCGTCGATCCCAGCTGTAGAATCATAGAATACCAGGGTTGGAAGGGACCTAGGGGGTCATCTAGTCCAACCCCCTGCTCAAAGCAGGACCATCCCCAATTTTTGCCCCAGATCCCAAATGGCCCCCTCAAGGATTGAACTCACAACCCTCGGCTTAGCAGGCCAATGCTCAAACCACTGAGCTATCCCTCCCCACAAGTGTAGACCTGTCCTTAGGGTTCTGAGTGCCTAAATTACATTGTTTTAATACTTATTCTGCAGGTTATAGCAGAGAAACAAACATAACTAAACAAGTTTCACACAAAAAGAAAGAAGCCTAAGAGATATAAATCAGCATTGCATAATCTAATCTCCAATGGCTAGAATTTAAATTTTAAAATTTGGAATATATCGGACCAAATTTTCTTTCATATATTATATTTATTGAAAGTTTCAAATAAGAAAAATACACATGTACAATTGCATGGTTCACAAACGTACGCAAGCCCCAGGCCAACAGAGCACGCAAGCATGTGCTTAAGCTTTTCAGCAGATTGGTAGTTTCATCGGAGCACCAAAGTAGTTTTTTCAGCCGATGAAAATAGTTCTACCTTTCTTCTTAGCATGGAATAAAAAGTGTGTTCCTAGACAAGGATTTGTTAAGAGCCAGTTGGTTCTAGAAGAGAAACTGATTGTATAATCTATCCCCACTAGATGTAGCTGTTGATACTTGAGAGAGAGTCTTTTTCTTACCAGAAAACATTTTTTCCCCCAGCAAGGTTTCAGGGATTGTGTGAGGGGCTCCATAATGTTCCTAAGTAAACCACTCAACCTGCATTTGCCAGTCTCCCCTCCCAGTAAAAAACAAAACAGGCTGTCAAAAAGTAAAGTGAAAAACTTAAGCCTGACATGAGTTCTCATGAATTAATTATGAAGTCCAATGCAATGGTGTTCCAAAATAAATTAGGATATAAGTTTCCAGCTAGCAGACTGACATTGTAACCACACTAGTGCAGTGCAGGTTTCTGTTGCAGCCTCAATGCATTTTACATGGCGAGGATATAGCCGTAATCTGATCAGCTGCAATTGCCACAATACCAGACGGATCCCTAAAAATAGAGGCCCCATTGGTAATCTGTCTAGATAACTGAATTCAATGATGGTTTGGTGACAAATCAGGGAATGTTTGCAGAACTGGATTTAAGTATGTCATGAAATGTTGTTTGCATTACAGAGATCCACAAATGCTCTACGGTTCAGTGCCACTGTTTTAATGGGAAATACACTTCTAAAAAAAATTGATTTTGCCATGTTATCTTTTAAGTTTTTTTTCCAATTAAGTCAACTACCGCAGAAATTAAAAACCTAATTAATAGTGGTCCTCTTTTTTTAATATATTTTGTTACAATTGCTTAACTCTTAGAACCCATTTAAAAGTGTGAAATTTCTTAGCAACAAACATGTTGTGAAGTACCAGTCTCTTTTTGTATCGTTTAGCTGTCCACCTCATGATGCCTACGATGGAGTGTATTTGTATGTCCAGACTTCTACACTCATATACGTCAGTGATGGATGGCAATATAAAACTCTGAAATTCATGTGGAGAGAGAGACAGAGAAATACTGAGATGCTGGATGAATAATACACTTTTTTGTTTTCATATGTTAAGGATGACCTGAGAATGGTAGAGTGAACCGAAGCCATGGGTTGATTCTACCAGACAGACATAAGAACAGCTATAAAGTAAAAGCTAACCTACATTGCATTAATGCTGGATTTTTGACAAGTACATAGTTGCTGGCACATCTCCAAATGTTTACTGTTGCATATGTCTGAAGATTGCCAGTTTTACTTCAGTGGAAATCTTTTTTCCAGTTTTATTAGCAAGAAGGTGTGGTGCATAGGAGTGCTCCTAAAAGTGAATGAAATTCATTTACTGTCCCCAGTCACTTGACCTGAGTCAGGGTTACAATGATTAATACCCCATCACATGATAGGGACCACTGTCTATTCACTCTGGTTACTGTTACACAAACCCTGGGGCCATATTCTGTTCTCAGTTACACTTGCAATAACTTCAGTGGAATTGCAGGGCTGTAAATTAGAACAGAACTTGGTCCCTGGAGTTTTGCTATGACAAACCCCAGATCTCAAAGTAAAATTCATCTCCAGACCACCTCTTTTAAACATGAGTTACACAAGTCCACCCGCCATCTCCCACTCCCTCTGCGACGCAGCAACTCTCTCCAGCTGCTTAGCCAGGGAATCGTACCATTGCATCCTCATCACCCTTTTCAAATTCTGCTGTTTTATTTACTATCCCCCAAGGTCAGAACCTTCTAACTATCCCTCACTGATATCTGCCTCTTCTGCTGAGTTCCCAGCTCCATGCAATACCCTGTGCGACTGCTGACATGATCCAGCTCCTGCTTTCACTAAGCTGCCCCCGAGCATCGGAGTACCTACGGCTCCCTCGCCACTAGCTCGGTTACTCCCTGTATCTGCGTTCATCACAGGTCTGTCTGCTGAGATAACTGACTCACCTCATAGCTCATTTGATTGCTTGCTTGTCAGCTCATTGCTATTGATTCCCATTTATTGCTCCATTGCTGAACTGTATATCACATCTATCTCCCACACAGCCAGGGCTCTCAGCACACCCCTCTTCTGCATCAGAGCATCAACCCTCCTTGTCCTCCATTCCCCTTTCTGCCCTCACTGGTTCCATCTCCCCTTCTTGTTACCCACATCCCCTACAGTTCCCACCAACTCTACCTGCTCCTCTTCCTATCTCCACCCCTGTCGCCTCTCTTTTCCCAACAGCACAAATCCAGGATTCACACCCACTCCTCTGGTGACATCTGTGGCAATCCTGGCATTCTCTCTGACTGCACACTCTCTACTTTCCGCACCATTTTCCATTCCCATCTCCACCTCTTTGTTGTCCCCATTCCTAACCTCACACCCATCCCCCTTCTTCCCCATCTTCCTTTTCTCCTGCTATCTCTTGAAAAATAAAGTGGGCATTCCAAAGACCACAGCCACCCACAACCTCTTCATATTTTTTCCCTCCAGGTCCTGGCTTCCAGAGACCTGGTTTCCTGCATCTGACGTTGCCTCACAGCACCCCCCTCTTATGGAGGCCTCTTCTTCTCTCACACTCTCTTGCCCTGGCTCATTCTGTGATTAGGGTGTTGAGGTTCTCTTCCCTGATTCCTGGCTTCTTATAGATACTAAATTCTCCTTTCTCCTCTTTTGAACAGCACTGCAGCATCCGATCCTTCTCTCTTCTCCCCCTCCATACTGCTGTCATCTACCACCCACTCAGATTCTCCCGCAGCCTTCCTCTCTAATCTTGACTCCTGGCTCTCTCTCTTCCCTTCATCACAATCTCCCACACTTATCTTTGATGACTTCAGCTTCCATGCTGATGACCTTTCAATTTCTTAGCCACAAGCCTCCTCTGTCTCAATATGTCATTCGACCTGCAGCTCTGGTGAAATTCGCCTACTCACCCAAAAGGATGTTCACTTGATGTGGTCTTCACCAATCTTTCTGACCTCTCCTTTGATGAGTTCCCCTGCTCTGACCATCCCTTGGTCTCTCTCAGCATCACCCATCTTCACTCTCCCTCTTGCCCTGTGACCCAGCTCTTCTGTAACTTCCAGTCCATCAATGCTGATGACTTCTTTTCTGATCTCAGCCCCCTCCTTTCTTCCTTTCCTTCTATTGATACAGTTGTTGATTTTTGACTCCATGTTTCACTCTCCTTCATCTTAGATTCTTTGACCCTTCTGACCCATTGCAACATTGCCCATGCCAACCCTGAGGACAACCCTCACATCCGCTTCTTTCTTCCTGCTCTCAAGCTGCACAATCTCTCTGGCAGAAATCTCTCAGGCTGACTTCCTCTGCTACAAATTCATTCTCTCCTCCTTCAGTTCTGCCAGCTTCCTAGCTAAACAACTCTATTTCTCCAACTTAACTGAGTTTATGACCTAATCCCAGTTACCATTTTGCCAGCTCTGACTTATTCCTCAAATCCTCTTACCTCCACTTCTCTCTGCACAGGATCTTGCCAATTTATTCAAAGAGAAAATTGTCCAAAGATGATATAACCTTCCTTTCCCCCTACGTTTGCCTACTCTTCCCCAATGCCCTGCCTTCCTTAACAGATACAGAAGTTTCTCCTTCAGTCCCAGTGACCTCCATCCCTTTTATTATGCTCCTTCAGTCCCAGTGACCTCCATCCCTTTTATTATGCCCAGGCTCGTCCCCTCCTTTACCCTCCTCCTTAACCTCTCACACTTTTCCTGCTCTTTCCCCTCTCAATACAAACTTGCTTTATTCTCTCCCATTTTAACAAAATCCCACCCTGATCGCACTTGTCTCTCCAGCTACTGACACAACTCCGTTCTCCCTTCAGACTCTTGAACGTGCTCCTTACAGTTGCTGTCTGGAGTTCTTCTACTCCAATTCCAACCCCCCATCTTCTCCAATCTGGCTCCCATCTGGTTAGAAGATTAAATACTAAGATGGGTGAACCAGAGTATCTGGCATTAAATGAGGGTACTGAAATAATAGGCATCATGGAAACTTGGAGGAATGAGGACAAGGGTGTAGTAATACCAGGGTACAAAATATATAGGCATGACAGAGTAGGTCACATTGATGGAAGAGTGGCACTAAATGTGAAAGAAAGCATACACTCAAATAAAGTCAAAATTTTAAATGAATCAAACTGTGCCATAGACTCTGTCTGGATAGAAATTTCACATTTGAACAATGAGAGTATAGCAGTAGGAATATACTATTGACCACCTGACCAGGGTGGTGACTTTGACTGAGGAATGCTCAGAATGATTAGAGAGACTACAAAGGCAGAGAAATGCAATAATAATGGGAGATTTCAACTATCCTCATATTGACTGAGGAATGCAGAGATAAAATTTCTAGACACATTAAATGACAGCTTCTTGGAGCAGCTTGTCCTGGAACCCACAAGGGGAGAGTTAATTCCTGATTTAGTAGAACACAGGATCTGGTGCAAGAGGTGAAGATAGCTGAACCTCTTGGTAATAGTGACCATAATGAAATTAAATTTAACATCCTTGTAGGGGGTAAAATGGCAAAGAAACCAACCACAATAACATTTAATTTAAAAAGGTGGAACTACACAAAAATAAGTCTCTCTGATATCTTTTTGTGAATGTCCAGCCCTCAGTTTAAGCTTAAATCTTAATTTTCCCCTCCAAACTCTCCCTTGTCTCACCTTTCTCAATCACCATGGACACCATCATTGTCCTCCCTGTCACTGAGGCCCATAACTCAGGCATCATTTTGGACTCAGGCTTCTCTCCACATCCTCACACTTTCAGGTTATGTCTAAATCTTGCTCATTCTTTCTGCACAACATCTCTAAAATGCAGCCTATCCTGTCCATCCACACAGTTAGAACTCTTGCCCATTCTCATATCATCTCGCTGCAACATTCTCTGCACTGACTTTGACAAATGCCATCTTGTCCCGCTCACATCCATTCAGAATGCTACTGCAAAGGTAATATTCCTAACTCATTGCTTTGACCATCTCATCCCTTCTTTGTATCCTTTTGCTGGATCCCCTTTCTCCATTGCATCAAGCATAAGCTACTTGTCTTCACTTTCATGTCCTATCCCTGTCCTACCTGTCACCTCTCATTCACCATCAAGATGTTGATTCCAAGTAGCCAACCATGGAAGCCTTCATTACCCATTTGTTACATTTTCAACCAAGCACTTCCGTGCTTTCTTCCACACTGTCCTCCCTGCTTGGGAGGAGTTCCCTCTGAATATTCACAAAGATACCTCACTGTCTTCTTTCAAATCCCTTTCTGCCTTGGATTGGCATATTCCTTCTCCCAAGCCACATTCAGGATGTGTGAGCCACACACAAGAAGTAACCAGAGCTGACAAAACAAGATGTAATGTCTCAGAAACAGGGCTTTAGAATCTATTTTTCTAAAACATTTTTTGTGTAGGGGCAAATACAGTGAGGGGTGCATTTTCAAAGAGTGACCTCCATTTCTGGGCATGCAATCCCCATTGGGTTTGGAGCCATCCGAATCCTTGAGTCCAATGGGTTTTTATGCAGGCAAATTCTAACACCCCCACAGGTGTTAAATTAAACACATACCATTGGACTGTTTAGCAGATATTTGCACCTGCAAAGTGTGGGTTCAGTTATGTGCGTGAACAATTTTGCATCTGCACACATGGAGGCCTGGTTGAAAATTTGCCCTTGAAACATGCTAGATTGTCAATTTTTGAACCATTCTGGAAGCTGGGATCCCTGAGATGTATGAATGCCACAGCCATACTTTTCTCCCAGTCACAGTCCCTGTTCAGGTGGGGCAGAGTGGGTAACATTTTCTTTACTATTTCCAGTGCTGTATCAGATTTGTGGACAAACTGAGGCCTAGGTCACATTTTTGACACCTTTTATTGACACTGAATTCATTTTCAAATCTTTAAATAGGAAAGTTGATGAGCTTTCATTAAGGGATGCTCACTTGTGGTGAAATCTGGTCCTATGCAGTGGTCAAGTACTAGGCCTCCTGCACTACATTTCGTAAAGGGCCTGCTCAGGGCAACAAAAAATAAGTCTACCCACAGGACTTCAGGCTGGGAACTTGCTACTTTATTTAACTGCATCACAACAGAATGAGGGGGAAACTTCCACTAACTAAACAGGAAGTAAGGGAGGGGCTGGAGCATGGCTCCTTCCCATAATACTCTGAGTAACCCAGATTACTCTGTCATGACCACTTTATTACATTATTTAAGTCTCATTAATCTTTATGGGATGAGCAAAATGCTACAGTGGTAGTAAAAAAAGAGAAGAAAACATGCATCACTGACATGCTGTGAATTTGAGGCTTCTTCAGAGCAGGTACCATCTATTCAGATTTAGTTGGGATTTGTGTCTGCTCCTTCTGTAAAGGAGGGCTTGATTGGGACTTCTTGTGTATACATAGGGTTTATGTGAAACTTAAGTGGTAGATAGTCCTTATGCTGGACCTCTAAACAGGAATGAAATTCACCCTTGCAGATCTCCATTGAAAAAAATGAAGTTTTTTCTTTTCGTAAGATCAATAAAATTATTTCAGGTTCTTCTGGCTTTTTCAAAACTTTCGTCATTTGAGTCAACTTTTGGTGAAACTTGTTTATTCAATCTCTCAGCAGCACAGTAGTTTTGCTTCTTGGGCTGGTCAAATAATGAAAAACAGATTAATGTAAATTATAAATAAACAACTCAGATTCAGTTTGCTGCTCTTTGGGAGGTCACACACTATTTGTTCTTTGTGATTATTCAAAAAATAGTGTTTGCACTGGCAAATGTCATGAATTTGTACTGAAAATGTGTTCTTGCTTGTTGATTGCACTATTATCACTGTTATTCATCATTCACCATTCACAATTCTCTTATTAAAATTTAGCCCTGCAACCTGGGAACAGAAATAATAATAGATGATCAGTCATAGACCTTGAACATTGAATAAGTGTGGTTAACAGTTTGTGAATCATCTGCATCATGAAAATTATTTGTCTAACTATTCAGTGCATACTTAAAAAAAAAAAGAATACATTAGCAGAAATTCGGAGTGGCCAAAATAATTTGCGAGCCAAAAAAAGATATAAATTCATCAATTTTTTGACAAATATTATTTAACCAGGTCAATTTATTAATTCAGTTCTCCCAACTCTCATATTGAGCACTCTGATCTCCCTTTCCTTCTCTGTTGTTCTCCAATCCCTTTTTTGCCCTTCTTTTACTCTCTGATGCAGCTGACTGCCTTGGTCTTTAGTGTCATCAGTGCTCAACCAATCCCATTGGCCCAACCTCTTTCAGAGACAGCCATGTGCGCTAGGATATTCAAAGGAGCCTAAGAGCTTGGCACCGAGCTCCCATTGAAGTGGGAATAGGGTGCTTAACTTCTTTCGATTCTCTTGTAAAGCCCAGCTGTGGGGCAGAAGCTCCTATCACCACCGAGGTATAGAGTGTGATCTCTGGGAGGAAACACAGACTTTCAGGTGGCTGCTGCAGTAGCAGCAGCAAATAGGAGGAATTCACCACATGTTCACCCCCAAGTATCCAGGATGAGACTTCAGCAGCCACCCAATCCCTTTGAGCCAGACAGGTGGGGCAGAACTTCTTCCATCTTGCAAGGGTCTGATGCCTGGGAGGTGAAACACTCTCTGCTGGCACATCCTCATAACCCTCCTTGCCCTTTCAGACATCAGCTCATTTCTGCAGAGTGAGGGAATGAGTATTTGGGTGGAGGGATATAGAAAACCCATTAAGGGACACTGTGGGGTTGCTGTGTGGAGGGAGGTCAGGCTTTTATACATTCTCTTGCCTCCTCACTTCTTATTTTGTACTTTGGTTTGCTTTCTCAATATATTGATAGCTCCTATTATACGGGGCATTATCCATCAACTATAACATACTAATATTTAGAAATAGCACCATATCCTGCCTCCTTATCCAGACTTTACTCAATCCTTGCATAGGAAAACTTCAGCTGAAATCAGTGTAGACTAAGTAAAAGCTGACTGATTTGTAACTGTGAGCTTGGACCATAAAGTTTCAAAAGAGAAATAAATTGGGTGTTATATTAAAAAAATATTTGACAGACTCTTAAATGCAATAGGGCTGATGAACATTGTGTGATTAAATGCTTCACCATGCTTAGGCAATTGTCCACAACCCCTTCTTTTCACAATCTTTATTTCAATAGCCCTGGTCCTAAGACCTGAGCTCTTGCAGCTTCCCTTAAAGTCAATGAAAGTTGTGGGAGCAAACTGCCCCTTTGAATCAGGCCCTGATGTCACAATCCATTGATAATCCAATAACCGACAAATACAAAGAAAACAAACTATTCCTTAGATAGCAAGTCTTTAAGTGGGATCCTCACCCCTGCTCCACCCACTTTATGCTATGCAAAAGAGCCAGAATGGAGTAAAGGGTTCTAAAAGCCCTAGTTCCTCATTGGGGAGGATGCCCTCGTGCAGGAATTGAAGTAGACAGCCATAAGGCTGTTTTCCAAGGACCCCCTCATAAGTCCTGGGGGAGGGATGTGTCAGAGGTAGGGCTACAGCAATTCGTGTTGCAGCCCATTGGGCAGCCTGTGGGGAGGCTGCTGTAATTTAGACATCCTCTTAGGGCTGTATAATTTAGAGTGAAGGCTTCTTTAAGACCCGGAGTAGCCTAGAATTGGAAGAGCACAGGGATGGCTTAAAGCCACCAAAGCCCCTGATTCCCATGGGCTGAGAGTTTGGAGTGGCATAGTATGTCATCTTATATATTTGTTGTATAGTGAGTGGGGTATAAAGACAAGTACAAAAATGCTTACAAGTTTGCTGTATAATTTCAATAGGAAGCCTTAAAGTCTTAGTTGGCTGATTTGCACTTTTTCATCGGGTACTTGCAAATGCAATCAAACCAAGCCACTACAACTTGAAAGTTTTAGCAATGACTCAGTCACTTGATTTAATAAAACAAAGTCATCCACTTTATGCTAAGTAGACTTTTACTTAAATGAAGCTCATTCAAATCCCCATTTTTGCTTGGTGAAGTGTGCATTTTGGAATCTAAAAAGCATTGTCAGTTGTTATGATAAAACAATTCTGAAGTTAAATCAGTTGCTGCAAGACAACTACACTTACTTCGGAAGAGAAATGTGAATATAACACATTAACATTCTTGCATTGTTTTAAACTTGGTCTGTTCTCACTCTGACTGGAAAGGGAGCAAAGCTGGCCATATCTTCCTGTCTACTGTCTTTAGGTAGAACAAGCTGGTTCTGACCCAGTTCAATACAAGTATTTTTTCTGCTTTCTTTTTCCTGTCTTCTTCATTAAGGGTGACATTAATTTAATGCACATAAAATCAGGTAATTTTGTTTTGGGATTCTAGCTACTACAGTAAGACATATAATAAATACATAAATAATAATAAATGTTATTAATAATATAGATAAGCCTGAAACTTGCTCTAACCCAATGGTTGTTAATTCAGCCTGTGTAGTGGAGTAGCGGTTACATCCCCTCCAGAATGCTTGCATGTTGGGTTAGGGTTCTTGGATGAATATAAAAAGATCAAAGTCAACACCTTGAATTGCAACTGGAAACAAATAGGAAGCATGGAAAGACAATGGAGAATTACTATCATAGGCTCCCTGTTGCTACTGCTTCTCAAAGAGGGGTAGCTACATTCAGCATTGTACTCAAATGGTCTTTGAGACTATCCATATAGAAGTGCATTACAATGATTCAGTCTAAAAGTCACAAAGGCATACATACCATGATGAGGTCTAATCCCGAAGAGCTAGAAAACGCCGTGTCAGACACAGACAAACAGAAGTGTTCTTGACCAACAGTGCTGGTACTCAGGGCAGGGGCAGTGCATGGAGCCTCCCAGTCCCTGGTTGCCCCAGCTTCTAGAAGCTGCAGTGACCTAGTGGCTGCTTCCGAGAACAGCGCGGAACCAGGGTAGACAGGGAGCCTGCCTTAGCCCCGGGCCCTCGCTGCGCTGTCGACCGGACTTTTAATGGCCTGGTCAGCGGTGCCGACCATAACCACCAGGGTCCCTTTTTGATTGGGTGTTCTAGTCGAAAACTGGATGCCTGGCAACCCTGTCTGTGTACGGAGTTCCGCTGATAACATGTGGTTTTAAAGGCAGCATAACCAGTTGTAGGAGGATCACTCTAACATAGACAGACATTTTAATGGTACACAGCTGGTGTAATGGCTCCTACGCTACCCTCTTTGTCAATTCCAATGTAAAGGGCATGGCTGGGTAGCCAGACATGGCCAGAGCTTCCCTGCACCCTGACAATCTCCGGCTGCTGCAATGGCACATTGGGGCCATTAGCAGTCAGCATAATTTATAGCAGCAATTAGGCACAGCAAGCCCAGGATTAGGGGAGTACAAAGGAAGCCAATGCCTTCCTGGGCTGCACTATGTATTCCTTGGCCACAGTTGATGACTGGGTCTAGTTCTTATGGGAAATAGAGTTGACATTTATTTTTGTACATTAGTTAGAACATGATCACAAATACACTGTATGGCGACACATAGTTCCCTACTGAAAACGTATCTCAGGAGATTCATGCACATTGTTTATTCCAATAAATAAATAAATAAATAAATAAATAAATAATAATACCAAGCTCTACTGTATACATTGTACTCAAGAAATTTATTCCTGATGTATTTGTTTAATGGTCAGACCGTGTCCTCTTTAGAGTATTCTCAAGGGCATTTCACGTCCAAGTCATGCACAGATCTCCGAATGCATTTTTTTAGAAGATGGCACTCTTCTGGTGAAGTGACACTTTACCAGGCAGTTGTTCCTTCAAACATATATTATTTCATTTATTTTGATGAAGATGTATGTATGACAATCTGAGGGTAGAACCAGGCCCCCAAAATTACAAGATCACCACTGTGTGCTGTCATCTAGCATGGTTACGGCTAGACTGAGTTGTTAAGGCACAGCCCTGCAGTAGGGATGATGCCAGATGAATGAACAGTTCCTCTGGAGGAATAGAAGCCAGAGCAGCCCCTTTTGACCACATGCGCTCACCCCACTGCTGAGTATTGTGCGAGCTCCACTGTCCAGTTTGGAGGACGGGCTCAAACAATGGAGTTGATAGTCATTACTTATGAAATGTATCTGATGAGATTGATTTCTCTCTGCAGAAAAAGAAGTGACCTTCTGGAGATAAGCACTGCCAAGGGGGATATCTTTCTCCTTAGCACTTCCCTGCATGTTCCTGCAGTCAGGTTTTAAGGCAAACGGATGCCAATTAAGCCCACAGGAAACTACATCTAGGTAAGAAACCTATCAGAAAGATCCTCTTGTTTACTGTCTCTTCTTCTACATATGCAATAATCCCCATCCAAAAGGACACTGATGTAATGTGGTCCATTAAAACAAAACACCTCTAGAAAGATACTAGGCAGCATGTATTTGAATTTCAATTATTTGTATCAAGGTCTTCTCGGAGTTTCGCGCTGGGTAAGAGATATATAGGAATCAGCATTTTTACTACTCAAATACTGTGTTGTGTCATGTTTGATTGGTATGCGTGCCTGTGATGGAAAGTATTTATATATCAGGAGTCAGGCTGGGAAAAATATTGGGATGTTCTGTTCAAATTCTGTCTCTGATACCAAATTCCATCAACACTACTAGAATAGCTGGATGTTTCTTCGCAAATGACCAGAAGTGGTACAAGTGACAGCACTGACATTTAAACTGCAGCCAATAGGCGTCAGAGATAACACATTGTGGTGATGAATATGGAGGTTGAGCCGATTACATTTCTTTTAAAGCCAAAGGTCCCAATTCTCCTCTCACTTACCCTTTTAGAAGCCAGGAGTAACTCCACTGAAGTCAAGAGAATTACATTAGTGTAAAACTGTTGTTTCTGACAGGAAAATTAGATCCATTGTTTCTCACTATCTTTTTATAGAGTTATGAAGACAACACAACATTGATTCATTATTTGGAACATTATCTTCACAATTATAAAGGCTAAAACCCTTGTATATAAATGAAACTCTAAAGTCTGCAGAAGCGGTTACTGGTACAGCATACAAGCCAGTAGCAGCTCAATCTGACTCCAATGTGTATTTTCAGATACAACAGAATTGTTTGGAAATAGAGATAGGGGGCAACAGGTCACAATGAGACAATGAGATATTTTGTGTGTGCACATGTGTGTAAAACCATTGACTCTTTCTTTTTCAGGGTGTGGCTGTCCCTTTTCAATGCGCAATTACAGTGGGAAAAAGAAAAAGTAATTTACAAGACAAACACCCCCCAACATGGCTATGCCCCTTGGGCATCTTTGATCTTGACAAGCTGGTAAAATCCTGGATGTCTGGAACAGTGAGAATAACAAAACCTTCAACAACAAAGAATTATTTCGTTATTCTTGTGTATCAAATCAGAGTCCTGGTTACAGTAAGAGATAGGCTAATCAGTGGTAAAAAATGGTCTGAGATCTGCTTCAGTGAATGATAAGCTGGGAGAAAAGTCATTCAAGGATCTTCCCTCGATTTCAGGCAGTTGATTGCGATGATTGTTGATTGTAATGATTGCTTGAGCCATTTCATATTATAAGAAATGTCAAAATTTGTATTGTCCAAGTGCTCACCGGTTTATGAACACACTGGTTTGGAGCTGCAGCAAATACAATCTACAGCCTTCTTAAATGTTAGCCTGAAACAGCATTTCACCATGCTCTCACCCACCACCCTATGTTTCTGTCCCCCCCCAAACACCCTACTGTCATACTGATTATTTGCTTGTATGATTTTATTTTGTGGCAAGTTTTGCTCTTTCTAGTATTATCCCTTAGTAATGTTTGCACTAACCCCAATGTCTCCCAGGCAGATTAGGGACTTCAGCCTGGCTCTCCAAGATGCCAGCTGAGTGCCCTGACTATTCTGGGGTGGGTCTGTTTCTCTCTGTGGTTTTGACCGAATATTCCATCCTGGACCTCTTAACCTTTCCCAACGAAAGTTTTGTCAAAACAAGTATGTTCCTGTGACAAATTTTGGTATTGACAAGTAGCGAACAGGTGAGCCTGCATCCTGATATCTTAGACACCAATTAGTTCACTAGAGAAAGCTAATTGAAGTAAACAGATAATCATGCTGGCAGGCTGGGTGGGATAAAGAGCCAATTAACTCATCAGCCCAAATATGATAAAGAGGCACAGGAACAGGGAGTAAGGAATGAGGCTAGCTGAGCCCAGTCACATAGAGAGCTAGGAAAGGGAGACCTCTGTAACCCTCAGGTCCTCATGAGAGGGCCCAAAGCAGTAAAGATATTGTAAACAAACTGTTGCATGGGGAGTGTAGTGGTATTGGTGGAGGAAACTCAAAATAAATGGCACTGTGAATGCAAAACTAGTGGAGTCTGGGCAGTTTCTGTGGGGCAGGAGGACAGGAGTGAAGGTGTGCCCTGTTACCCACCACAACACAAGAATTCATACTCAGCTCTGGCATCATCACAACCAGAGCTCTTATTCTGTTCCAGTTTATTCTTACAGCCAATCCTCCCAGCTCTTCCTGCGTGAAACTCAGACTTCTGTCTCTGGCCTCCAAGTCCAAATACAGTCAGGGTTTCCCACAGGAGCCTCTGACTCACTCGGCTCTGGCCTGTAAACTCCCCTCATGTCAGCGTCTTCCCTGCGGGATCCTTTCTCACTCCCTACAGTTTCCTGAGCTTCCTCCCTCTTCATGGAGCTTCATGTTACTCCTTGTAGGGAAAACATCTAATCATGCTGAAGCCTTTAAGGCAAGCCACCATGTTGATAATGATAAATCTAGAGAACTGGGAATAACATCAAAGATCTGGCCATGGAGCCTAAGAAACCTGTGTGAACCCTGATTAATATTCTGAAGTATTAATGAGCAAGTAGATGCTATTATGTAACAGGGCCTTGGGATCTTTTCTCTATACAACGCCTATATTCAGTTTGTCCAAGAATTTCCCCCCAATTTTGTTTTCCAATAACTCTAACACATCTATGGTTTGCAGAGAAGAGGCATATTCATGGTAGAGCTGGCCAGCCAAACAGAGCAATAAATGTTATATCCCATTAAGTAGAACTGGTCAAAAAACACTTGCACAATTTCATGAAAATTTATGAAATCTCAAAGTTGTTTCAGTTTTTCAGGCCTTAAAATGGAACCGTTTTTCATGTTTTCATTATTTTTTCAGAAAATATTTGAGAAATTTTGAATGTTCATTTCCCCCTTTCTTTCTTTTTTCAATACTTCTTTAACTTTGGCAAAAATACAGTTTCATGTTTTAGTTTTGCTCCTCTCTCAAATTTGGAAATGTTAAAGATGTATGGCACTTAGATTAGAAAAAGGGAAAACAAAAAACAAAAACACCCTGCCAGACATCACTTACTCTACTGAATTCAGTGACAAAAAAGGGAGACAAGGGGGAAAAAAGGTGAAAAGATAAACCAAAATGAAAAATTCACTTCAAAATTAAACAAATTGAAATTTCCAGTAAAAATGTTCCAAAACATTTAATTGAATGACATTTTCCCCATGAAAAAAAATTGTTTTTGACAAAACCCCACCAGAAACATTTTCAACCAATTCTACCATTAAGGGCTCTAAACAGTGGGCAGATTCTTCATCATGTGGAACTGCTCTTGATTTTTTTGTATTGAACATCAGCATTAAATGTTTCTGTGTTAGATTCTGTTCTGCAACAATTATTTCTAAAGATGTATATTAACACCTCCCATTCTGAGTTCACTGAACAATGTCAGCCACTGAGCTTTATATATGTGGGAACCAACAGGACTAATGAAACAAAATGTCCCTTTTAAGAACAAGAATATCACATCAGCACGAGCCCATTCTTGTCATTGTTATTGGTATTTTGATGTGGGAACATAGCAAGTTTGAGTCTATCATACTGATATTTGTCAAAGAAAGGGAGGGTGAATCAAGAACAAGCTCTGTCTAACAGAAGGGAATTATTTGTTCTAAAGGCATCCCATAATGCCAGTTAGAAAGGGATGGTGTGTGTCACTCTACTTAAGCTCATCAATCTCTTCACTGCTTTTTACACAAAATCGTCCCATTTTCCTCCACTCTTTCTCCTCATTCAGCTTCCATGACCTTCCATGGTTCTCTTCCTTCCTTTCACCAGCCACTCCTCCATTCTCTCATTTGGTCCCCCTTCTTCTGCTCTCCATCTCTCATCAGGTACTTAAGGTTTTACATTTATCCCTCTATTCTATTTCTCCTCTTCCCATACAGCTATAAGTAATGTACCAATCATGACTCTCCATACACTGCTACACTACATTATAATTGAAGGCTGAACCCCAAAACACTCAGTCTGTTTTTTTGTTTTTTGTTGTTGTTCAAGCCAGCACAAAATGGAGGAAGTAAATAAACACACAGGTAGAACAAAGACCAAAGGCCTTCTGTTAAAAAGCACTTCCTGTAAGACTCTCTTAAAGGAAGGCACTCCAAATAATACTTTTCAGTGCTTTCTTCCTTCAAAAGTATGAGAAAAAAGACTTTTTTCCCCCTGTGCCAATATATATTTTGATCTGATCTAAGACTAGTCAAGGGCAAGAAGAGAAGAAAAGGCTCTTTGATTCTGGGTCTACACCAAAGCTCAGTGACTAAGTGAGAAGAAGATATATGATGCCTAAAAGGAAATCATACAAAGTGGCTGCAGCCTGCATGTAAAAACCTTCACCGTTTCTGTAACACCAAGCAAATCTGAAATAGAATTTGATCCCACGCCTCATGCTCCTGCTGCTCTTGCTGCGAAACCCAGTGTTACTGGGAAACTGCCTACTGAAAGCACAGCCCTCCTGAAAGCCAAGTGTCAGTCCTGCCTGCCTGATTTTGAAAAATACTGATGGCTCCTGAGCATCAAGAAAGCTGAGAGGCCAAGCTGACTTCTCCCTCCATGCTCCTGAAGGGCTCTGAAATGGAGAAAGCTGAGACTCAATCTGAAGTAAATGTAGTTAGTGCTTGGAGTACCCCATTAGGAGGCATTTTGAAATCAATGGGACCTCTGATGTAGTAAGGTACCAAACAAGTCTGGCAGACTCTAGTCCTAAAGGATTTTCACTGTATGGTATCACCTGTGTTCATTAAATTCCAGGCAAAACAATCTCCATCTCAGAGCCCATTGCTGGCCAGATCCTTAGGTGCGCCTGGTCTGGGCTTTGTGCACTTGGTGGGGATACTGGTGGCTTTCCACCTCGCTGATGCTAGGGGCAGTGGGGACTGGTTAAGCCCCTGGAAAAAAAAATAGTGCAATCTCAGGGTGACTCTAATAATGCCAGCTGGAACTGCCTCATGAGGACCTCTCTGCTGGCCCAGGATAGGCAGAGCAGAGCATTTTCCAGCCACACTCTGGAATGTTCACTATGTTATATTGTTTACAGAAAACTCTTTGAAGCAATTTTCTTTTTCCTACTTCTTTTCATATGTTTCCTGCTGTACACACTGGCTTGTAGTTGTAGGATTGCTCAGCACAAGCACTTGAATGTTGATTTTTATTTGCTTTAATTTTAGAAAAGAATAATTGGAATATTTGTTTCAGTAACAAGCCACATATGAACAATTGCATGGATTGTGTGAATAAATAAGCAGATCAGCACAGAAAAAACAGGCCAAATGTTGGGAACCTTGACAGTATGCATTACATTTTTGTTGATTAGGAGATTGAGGAGGAGTGGGGAATGATTCCACATGCAGGACTTGAGGAGAACAAACATCAGCAGACAGCAAGTGAACGTCAACAAAGATGCTTCCTCTTTGTTGCTGTGACGGAGTATACCAAACCCCACACTGGACAACAAGGGATTAAGGAACAGCTCTGGGCTCAGGAAGCTCCACCCTGATACACCTGCAAGGCAATACCCAAGATGGAGGAGGAGTTTAAAAGGGGAGCAGAGCAGCTCATTTGTTGGCAGATCGGGGGAGGAGGGGCGAACAGACCTTCAGGCCCTGAGGCAAGGGCTGACTGAAGGCAGGAGCTTACCTGATGACCACTTCCTGCAGGCCTCTCCCTGAGGGGAGGACCAGATTCTGACTCACCCTGAGAGGGAATAATTCCCCTCTATTTCTCATTGCTTCACCTTATTTGCATTAATTCCCCTTGGTTTTTATTCATGAACTGCTCTGGAAGAGCAAAGGCTTTAAAGTGACTTGACTGGAGGGCCAAATCACAGGAAAATGCAGGTCACCCCAGAGGTGGAGCATCTGTCAGCAGGAGACATCCAGAGAGAGGCAGCTGCTACACCATGCCTAGCTACAGGGAGGTGCCAGCGGTAGGTCAACCCCTTCACAGTGCTAAAGGGTTGGTGGGATGGCTCTTGTTCATTCATGTTTCAACATTGCCATGGCTACCCTTCACCTACATCACACACAATGACAACGGGGTCCCACAACATGTATTCTTTGAAATTGATTCAATGGTCTTAGAGGAGGGCTAGTTCAGGAAGTTATAGAGGAGTCTATCGGGACCATTCTACCAGCCCCCCTTTAAAATCACTGTAACCCACGGTATCTGACTCCTTTTGTATGTACTTTGGGATATTTCTGTATGATAGGTGTTATTATAAAGCTCAATTATAACCCTCTTCTCTCTATCTTAGGGTTTTATACAGCGACCCCGCACTGTAGTATCTGAGCACCTTCCATGTAAAATCAATAGCAGCAACAAAGTCCCTAGTGGACTTCATGGAGTCTCTGGCCCTTCTCCCTTTTCAAGGTGAAAGTTCTTCTGGGGGTATGGTTTTAGTTTTGATTAAAAAAAAATATTTTGTTTCTAGTTTGGGAACTGGGAGGGACTAGGGATAGAAGAGGGTGTCAGTGCTGAGTTTCATTCTGAGAGTAGAAGGGCCAGCAGGGGTTTCAACCATATTATACAGATATAATACTCCATTTCCTCAAAGTCTATGCCAGCATTTGATAATGCAAGTCTTTCTAGAGAGCCCAGTGATGGAGAGTCTACCTGGGAGGGAGGTGGGGAGGGGCTGCAGCAGTTCTAGGTAAGTATAAAATCCCTGTTATAGGTGGGTCTGCAGGGAACCAGTATATCCCCCTAAATGAGCAACGCTGGCTGGGGAGAGGCAGCCAGGGCATTTCTTTGGCAGGTCCACTGACAAGGTTTTTGAGGAGAATTTTGTCAAGCAGAAGGTGTCGGGCTGCATCCTAAATTTAATATGTGATAGGCACGCTGTTCCTCTTAGCCACATTCATTGCAATTATATTAGACCCCATGTAGTCTGTCATATGATGACCACCCCAGTCTTGACAGATTCAGGTGCACCTTTTCATATTCTCATAGGTAATACACAATATTATAGAAAATTCAGGGTAAATGTCACAGTGAACTTAAAAATGTCAGACACAAATAGTGTGTCCACTTGAAGCTATAGACTTAATTATGCTGGAGGTTTTTGTGCCTCATTTGTTTCATTGGCTTTTACATGTACACATACACATTCTCTTGGGTGTCAGATATTTTCTGTCCAGGATACTTTGGACATGCTAGACAATTCAAGGTATTTTAAGCATTTTCTCAGTTAAGGATTGTATTTTTACTAATCAGTTTGTAAAGAGTCATGTTTCTGTTTATTATTGATTGGAGGGGAAAATGCAGATCCTTATTACCATAAAGGTAATAGTCCAATAAACAGAAAGCTTGGTAATGATGCAGAGGAGTATTCTAAAACACATTCTTTTTTAATGCTACAGAGCAAGTGATACCAGTTTCACAGCTGAACACCCTTCTTGTACGAGTAATGCACTTGAAACTAAAACTACAGTATGAAATAGGAATCTTCTCCTTTACAATTAAACAGATTCAAGCATCTGCTTATTGCATTTAGTAGTTTCCCTCTACTTTTCTGTTGTAAAATTGTTCAGATCACATAAGATGTGCCCAGCTCCAGTACAGTACAATACTTGCATTTCACTAAGGGATCAGCATCTGCTCTCAAATACATCAGTGTAAATGCTGAGTAACTTCAATGAAGATAATGGTGTTACTCTGTATTTATAGTGGTGTAGCTGAAAGTAGTATTTGGTCCCTATGTTTTTCATCTGTAAAAAAGAGGGCACACATACATACACTGTATCACTCTTCCATTCCCCTATGTGCTTTCTAATGTATTTGCCCTTCTCCTCACAGAAAAGTTACATGCTGTTTTCTCTTAAACAACAGTCATGAACAGCAACATGCAGAGGATTATTTAATCTTCTAAAGACTAAGAATTCCTGTTTTACAGTTTCGCACACATGATAATGTTTACTTGAAACCCTGTCCTTTCATCTTAACTTGCCCTCTACCTGAGATAGAGTTTCCTATTCATTCGTTAAGTTGCTTAAGTTTCATGCTGCTAAAAGCGAATTTGGATGCAGATCCAGCACAATTTGATATACTTGACCAGTCAACAACTGACCCCCCTCACAGAGCTCTTCCACCAAAACAGAATAGTTTAAGTCTTGAATAGCTTTCCTATTAGTGGGCGCTCTGTGCTTGCTTCCTGCACATATTTGCCTCCAGTTTCTCACAGTAGCTCCAGCCCTGACATTAAAATATAGCTGTAGAAATACAGACAGCAAACACACAAAAATATTTTTTGTCAGGAACTATTTTCATGATCTTTGGAACAGAAACAAAAAGATACACGAGGGACCCATTTTGCTACTAAATGGTAGTTGGTTAACTCATTTAAAGAAATGTTGGGCAAGACAGCTGCCTATGAAAATTTCCCCTGGCAGATGGGGCAATCAGCTTCACCAGGCATTGTCATTTTCTTTATATAGTTGGACTAAAAGTTTATTGGTGCCACTGAGTTTATATTGTTTTAACTTTTTATCCTTCGATTGGGAAGCTTTGAGAATTGGGTTTAATAAAAGTAATATATTTTGTCAAAATATTTCCAAGTTCTCAGAGTCAAGGATTTGTATTTAAATTTGTTTAAGACATCCTTTTTGGTAACACGTTAAGTTACAGGGTAAGTAATCATCATTTAGTATTCTTGTGTGACAACTTTAAGGCAGATTCCATGAAGTTGCCTTTGCTGAACTGCAGAGAGCAGAGCCGAGGCACTGAAATTGGAGATTTCAGCACCCTGATCTGAAGCAGAGAAGCTCTTTTAAGCGGTTTCAGTGGTAGCTATTGACTGTTTAATTCTGAAGAAATGAGACAGCGGGCTAGTCAAATAAAAATTACATTGACCCTGTTCATCCCCTCCTGCATAAAATTCCACAGGAAAACAGTTTATATATCTCTGCTGTTTGTTATGTTGTCCCAACAAATACATGGGATTTGGGGGAATTCATGGAATGGGTGGGATGGGTTTCAGAGAGATATTTATACCATAGATCTGTAGCCTCCAAGAAATCTGACTTTATGATTCCTAACTCCACTGCCCATTTGAGCGCTTGAGCACCTCGCTAGTATTCCTGTCCTTTTTGGCTTCTTTCTTGGAGTTCCATTGTCCCTTTGTTCTTCTGTACATTGGCTCTTTCTTCTGTACATGTGACTGTCCTGCAGTTCTAGGGCATGACTGGGGTGGTTTCCTTGGCAGTACAGCCTCTAGTCCTTGATTTATTGCCACTGTGGGTGACTGCTGATGGCACATCCAAATATGCACCCTGCCAGGCAGACTTTTCAAGTATTGCTCTGTTATTAGTATGTCTAGTAGCTTCGCTGTCATCTGAATCTTGAGCCAGAGCCCACAAGCTACCCAATTTATCATGCTCCAGTAAAGATGCGTGGCCTTAACCCTGAGGAGTAGGTTTCTCATTGAAATTTCTGATATTACTGCTCCTCTGAGACATTCAACCTCTCCCAAAGAGCAGCCTTCTTGGCTGGCAATCTGGCCAAATTCTCATCTGGGGTTTGATCTGCCAATTGTGAATCTCTGCTCAGAAAACAAGCCAAATAGATAAGAATGGTCCATCTAGCCCAGTATTCTGTTTCTGACAGTGGCCACTACCAGAAATTCAGGTGGAGTGTACAGTACAGGGCAGCTGGAATGATCCACCACTGTCTTCCCCTCCTGGCTTCTGGTAATCAGAGGTTTAGGGTAGCTCCAAGCATGGGGTTGCATCTCTGATCATCTTGGCTAATTGCCATTGATGAATCTGTCACACTGCCTGGAGTGGTTCACAACCGGGAGTGCCAACCTCAGGGCAGATTGTCAAAAAGCAGGGCAGAAACCCCAAACTGGTTGTATGTTCTATAATTAGAATTCACCAACCCAGTAACATGTGAACTCCTAAAGCACTATAACAGTCTTACCATGGAGTCATAAATATTCCCCTTGGGCATTTCAGTCTATCTTTCCACTCAGGCAAGCTGGACTATGTGGTAAATGGTCACCTTACAGCAAAAATCACAATAATATTCAGGTTGTTATTCCCAGTCCCAAAAGACCAGTTACCCCAGGCCAATTTGCACCTTAGATCTCAATCCAAAGACATTCCTGTAGCTAATCCTGTAATAAACTAACTAAAGAATTATTAATTAAAAAAAGAAATGAGCTATTTACAAGGTTGAAACAGATACACACAAATGAGTTAGTCTTCAATTTAAAAAGGTACCATAAGCTTCTACAATAAGCAGTTCTATATGTCTTTTAGGGCTGACCCATGCCAAGTAACATGAGTTTATGTTTAGGAATCTTTGCCCCTCAGAGTCCAGACAGTATAAAGATCCCAGTTTCTCCTGGTTAGGGATTTTTATCCTGGAATCCAAGCTGGTGGGATGAGTTTATCTGCAAGCCCCTCCTTTGTGGAGGGAGTGAGGAGTGCAATCAACAAGGTCTCTGTCCTTTGATGCTACTCAATGCCTCATTTGCCTTCAATGGGCCATCTTCTGTGTGGGATGAGCACTTTACCTTAATTAATGCTTACTTTCCTGTTTGGAGAGTTACAGAGGTTTACAATGCAAACACTCAATATAACAGGTTTCAGAGGAACAGCCGTGTTAGTCTGTATTCGCAAAAAGAAAAGGAGTACTTGTGGCACCTTAGAGACTAACCAATTTATTTGAGCATGAGCTTTCGTGAGCTACAGCTCACTTCATCAGATGTTTACCGTGGAAACTGCAGCAGACTTTATATACACACAGAGAATATGAAACAATACCTCCTCCCACCCCACTGTCCTGCTGGTAATAGCTTATCTAAAGTGATCAACAGGTGGGCCACTTCCAGCACAAAGCCATTACCCTATGATCCCACTGAGAGTTACCAAAAGCAACTACAGCATTTGCTCAAGAAACTTCCTGAAAAGGCACGGGATCGAATCCGCGCGGACGCGCCCCTGGAGCCCCGACCTGGGATATTCTATCTGCTACCCAGGATCCATGGGCCTGGAGGTCCTGGGCGCCCCATCGTCTCGGGCATTGGCGCCCTGACAGCAGGATTGTCTGGCTGTGTGGACTCCCTCCTCGGGCCCTACGCTGCCAGCGCTCCCGGCTGCCTTCGAGACGCCACTGACTTCCTGAGGAGGCTTCAATCCATCGGTGATCTTCCTGATAACACCATCCTGGCCGCTATGGATGTGGAGGCCCTCTGCACCGGCATTCCACGCAGAGATGGACTACGGGCTGTCAGGAACACTATCCCCGATGGTGTCACGGCTAACCTGGTGGCTGAACTTTGTGACTTTGTCCTTACCCATGGCTGTTTCACATTTGGGGACAGTGTATGCCTTCGGATCGGCGGCACTGCTGTGGGTGCCCGCATGGCCCCACAGTATGCCAACATTTTTGTGGCTGATTTGGAGCGGCGCTTCCTCGGCTCTCGTCCCCTGGGGCCCCTACTCTGCTTGCGCTGTATTGATGACGTCTTCATCATCTGGACCCATGGAGGGGAAGCCCTTGGGGAATTCTACCACGATTTCAGCGATTTCCATCCCACCACCGGCCTCGGCCTGGTCCGGTCCACACGGGAGATCCACTTCCTGGACACTGCAGTGCTGATAGACAATGGCCACATAGGCACCACCCTGTACCGGAGACCTACTGGCCGCTGTTCCTGCCTGCATGCCTCCGGCTTTCGCCCTGGCCACGCCACACGGTCCATCGTCTGCAGCCAGGCTCTGCGATGCGGCCGCATTTGCTCCGGCCCCTCAGACAGAGACAAACACCTGCAGGATCTCTGTCAGGCTTTCTTGCAACTGCAATGCCCACCTGCGGAGGTGGAGAGGCAGATTGGTGGAGCCGGAAGAGTTCCCAGAGGTTGCCTACTGCAGGACGGGCCTAGCAAAGAAAACAACAGAGCGCCACTGGCGGTCACCTTCAGCCCCCAACTAAAACCCCTCCAACGCATTATTAAGGATCTGCGGCCTGTCCTGGGGGATGACCCAACGCTCTCACGGGTCTTGGGGGACGGGCCGGTCCTTGCCTGCGGACGGCCCCGCAACCTGAAGCAAGTGCTCACCGGCGACCACATGCCACGCAGCAGAACCACTGACCCAGGGGCTTATCCTTGCGGCAGAGCCCGTTGCCAATTGTGCCCACGTATCTGTTCGGGGGACACCATCACAGGGCCTAATAACATCGGCCACACTGTCGGGGGCTCGTTCACCTGCACATCCACCAATGTGATATATGCCGTCGTGTGCCGGCAATGCCCCTCTGCCATGTACATTGGTCAAACTGGACAGTCTCTACGTGGAAGAATGAATGGACACGGATCAGATGTCAAGAATTATGGCATTCGTGGACCAGTCGGAGAGCACTTCAGTCTCTCTGGTCGCGCGGTCGCAGACGTGGGGGTCGCTATCTTGGAACAGAAAGGCTTCGAGTCCAGACTCCAGCGAGAGGCTGCTGGATTGGGATTCATTTGCAAATTGGATGCTATTAGTTTAGGCTTAAATAGAGACTGGGAGTGGCTAAGTCATTATGCAAGGTAGCCTGTTTCTTCTTGTTTTTTCCTACCCCCCCCCCCCCCCCCAGATGTTCTAGTTTAACTTGGATTTAAACTTGGAGAGTGGTCAGTTTAGATGAGCTATTACCAGCAGGAGAGTGAGTTTGTGTGTGTATGGGGGTGGGGGGGATGTGAGAAAACCTTGATCTATGCAGGAAATAGCCCTACTTGATTATGTAAAGAGTTGTCACTTTGGATGGGCTAGCACCAGCAGGAGAGTGAATTTGTGTGGGGGGTGGAGGGTGAGAGGACCTGGATTTGTGCTGGAAGTGGCCCACCTGTTGATCACTTTAGATAAGCTATTACCAGCAGGACAGTGGGGTGGGAGGAGGTATTGTTTCATATTCTCTGTGTGTATATAAAGTCTGCTGCAGTTTCCACGGTAAACATCTGATGAAGTGAGCTGTAGCTCACGAAAGCTCATGCTCAAATAAATTGGTTAGTCTCTAAGGTGCCACAAGTACTCCTTTTCTTTTTACTCAATATAACTTTATACCCTGGGATCCAGATATTATATGTAGGATTAATACACGCAGCATCCTACAAGCATTCCATAAAGACTAAACACATTCTTATAACACTAATACTATTTTAACTATACTAACCCAGGTGAGCCAGATTGGTTTCCAGCTATGTATTTGTCAGTGTTCAGTGGGACCCTGTATCTTGGCATGAGCTGGCACCTGGTCTGCCAGGATCATAGAACCTATCCTCCATGAATTTGTCAAGTTATTTTTTGAACACAGTTCTATTTCTGGCCATCACAACATCCCATGGCAATGAGTTCCACAGGTTAATTATGTGTTGTGTGGAAAAGTACTTCCTCTTGTTTGTATTAAACCTGCTGCCTTTTAATTTAATTGGGTGACACCTGGTTTTTGTATTGTGAGAAAGAGTAAACAATTCCCTGTTCACTTTTCCCACACCATTTATGATTTTATAGAGTTCCATCATGCCCTCCTTAGCCATCTCTTTTCTAAGATAAATAGTCCTAATCTTTTAGTCTCTCTTTGTATGAAAGCTGTTCCATACCCTTGATCATCTTTGTTGACTTTCTCTGAACTTTTCCCAGTTCCACTATATCCTTTTGAAATGGGGACACCAGAACTGTATGCAGTATTCAAGGTGTGGGTGTACCATGGATTTATATAGTGGCATTAGGATATTTTCTTGGTTTTTTTCCCTCTCTCTTTCTTAATAGTTCCTAACATTGTGTTTTCCTTTTTGACTGCTACTGGACTCTGAACTGAAGTTTTCAGAGAACTATCCATGGTGATTCCAATATCTTCCTTCAGTGGCAGCAGCTAATTTAGAACCCATCATTATATATGTGTAGTTGGGATTATTTTTTAAACTGTGCATTACTTTACACTGACCAAAGATAGTTCAGTTCTCTCTCTTTCTGTCGTTAACTAAGATGTTTTAGCTATGTGCTCAGAAATGACCAGACTAATGGTCTTGTTTGGGTCTCAGCATGGATAAGGAAAGTTCTGTGACTTCCTGGCAATTGGGCAGTTCGGTCAGGTTAGCAGCAGCTGCTCTGGGAATTGTTGCAGAGATTAGTGGGTTTCAGCCTTAGCCCCTTAGTTTACAGAAATAACAGTAGCTAGTCTGACCTGACATAGGCCCTAGAATTTACAAAAAATAAATAAATCCTAGAGCATAACTTTTGGAAAAGCATCCCATCTTGATTTTAAAAATTTCAGTGATAGAAAAACCACCACTATCCTTGATGAATTGTTCCAATGGCTAATTACTTTCACTGTTTAAAATTTTACACCTTATTTACAGTTTGAATTTGTCTAGCTTCAACTTCCAGCCATTGGATCACATTATACCTTTGTCTACTAGATTGATGAGCCCATTATTAAATATTTGTTTCCCAGGTAGATACTTATAGACTGTGATCAAGTGACCTCTTAACCTTCTCTTTTTATGCTAAATAGAATGAGCTCTTTGAGTCTATTGCTATGAGGAATGTTGCCTACTCCTTTACTCATTCTTGTAATTCTTCTCTGAACCCTCCCCAATTAATCAACATCCTTCTTGAATTGTGGACATCAGAAATGGACACAGTGTTCCAGCAGCAGTAGCAACAGTGCCAAGTACAGAAATAAGATCATCTCTCTACTCCTCAAGAGTACCCTGTTTTTGCATCCCAGAATTGCACTGGTTCTTTTGGTCACAGCATCACACTGGGAGATCATGTTTAGCTGATTACCCACCACAACCCCATATCTTCTTCAGAGTGGCTGTTTGCCAGGGTAGAGTCCCACATTCTGCAAGTATGGCCTATATTCTTTCTTCCCTGATGTATACATTTAGCTATATTAAAATGTATATTGTTTGCTTGTGCCATTTTATCAAGTGATACAGATTGGTCTGAATCCATGACCTGTCCTCTTTATTGTTTACCACTTCCCCAATTTTTGTGTCATCTGCAAACTTTTACTGGTGATTTTGTATTTTCTTCCAGGACATTGACAAAAATGTTAATTAGCGTAGGACCAAGAACCAATCTCTGCGAGATCCCACTGGAAACAGACACGCTTTATGATGAATCCCCATTTACCATTATATTGTGTGACATATCAGTTAGTCAATTTTTAATCCATTTAATGTGTGCCACATTAATTTTATATCATTTTAGTTTTTAATTAAAATGTCACAGGCCACCCCATCAAACACGATACAGAAGTCAAGTACACTGTCAATCCTATGACTTTTATGAACCAAACTTGTAAGCTCATCAAAAAAGTTAGTTTGATAAGATCTATTTTCCATAAACCCATGTTGATTGGTGTTATTTACATTACCTTCCTTTAATTCTTTATTAATTGAATCCCATATCAACTGCTCTATTATCTTGTCCTGGATCAATGGTAGGCTGACATGCCTATAATTACCAGGGTAATCCTATTTACCCTTTTTGAAGCATTAGCTTTCTTCCAGCCTTCTGGAACTTCTCCAGTGCTCCAAGACTTACTGAAAATCAACATTAATGGTCCAGCAATGTCTTCAACCAGCTCTTTTAAAACTCTTGGATGCAAGTTAACCGGAGCTGCTGATTTAAAAATGTCTAACTATAGTAGCTTCTGTTTAACATCCTTCAGAGAAACTAGTAGAATCGAAAGAGTCTTATCACCACTTCTGATGAGACTATGATCTGTTTTCCCCTCAACGAGAGAATGGAAATATTATTATTTTAAAAAACCCTCCTTCCTATTGTCCTTAATTCTACTGGCGATAGATTTTTCCTGATATCCCTTTGGTTCCCTTAATAATTTTCTACAGTTCCCAACTTCTGATTTATACTCATTACTATCAACTTCCCTTTTCTTCCCTTTGGTCTATATTTTAAATTTTTTTTACAGCTGCCTTCACTTCACCTCTAAGTCAGTTGTTTTTAAACCAGCACAACCTTCTTCCTCAGTTGTGGGATTGTGTCTTTATGGGAATATAGTACGGTGTTCTTAAATGATTCCTAATTGTCATTCACATTTTTCTGTTTAAATTCTTCTTCCCAGTTGATTTGGCTGATGGCTGTTTTCAGCTTTGTGAAATCGGTCCTCTTAAAGCACGCAGTGTGTGTGTGTAGTTTATATATTTAGTTCCTCTTTATCTGTTAGGACAAGATCTAATATAGAATTCCCCTTTTTAGATTTAGGAAGTTGTCATCTATAGTGTTTAGAAATTCCAAGAATGTTTTAATACTGGCAGTATGAGACCTCCAGCAAATGTCACTCAAATTGAAGTCCCCCATGGTCACATGTTTTTCCTCCCTACACATTATAGACAGATGTGAATGGAAGCAGCCATACTGTTCCCTAATATGTTTTGATGGTCTATAGTAGATATCAGCTAGTACCCCCCATCTTATGCTTTTTAGGACATGGATTTATTAGCATTCAAGATCATTTTCTTCCAAGTTATCAGTGACTTGGAAACAGGTAATGCCATTTTTGACAGAATGCCACCCCACCCCACCCCTTTTGCCCACTTGATCCTTCCTTAATAGGTTATCACCATTGATTTTAACATTCCAGTTGTGCAAATCATCCCATCAGGTTTCAGTAATATGAACTAGATTGAATTTATGATGCTGGAGAGATGCTTAATGCACAGCTACTTTTGGCAGGTTATAAGGATGAGGCACTGTACAAGAAGGAGTTCATGCCAAAAGGGGTGGTGGAACAAAATGATAATTTAAAATAATTGAATCAGTTGGGCAGGATGGTATTTATTAAAGAGTGCTGAAGAAACTTAAGAATGAAGCAGCTGAACAGCTAAGCAAAAGTTTGTAATCTATCATTAAAATCAGCTAACATACCATAGGACTGTAGGGTAGCCAATCACATGCCTATTTTTAAAAATAAAAGTTCTGGGAATTACAGATCAGTGAGCCTGTCTTCATTTAAATTGACTGAAGCAAGAATTATAGAGAAATAATATACCGAGATGAGAATAATATGATAGGAAATAACTAGCATAGTTTCTGTAAAGGAAAATGTGCTTCCGCAACTTGTCTGAGGGAGTCAGAACAATGGATAAAGGAGAAATGGACAATGTCACTGGTGGTGGCATCTCCCTTCTCTCCTAGGTTGTTTCAAACTCATAACTTCTGGGGAGGCTGGAACTCACCCAGGAATCACTCCAATGCACAGATCTATCCCAACACCTTTATTAGCATGGACAGAGCCCCAGTGAAGTAATGAAGGGGGCTGTAGCTCACGAAAGCTTATGCTCAAATAAATTTGTTAGTCTCTAAGGTGCCACAAGTACTCCTGTTCTTTTAGTGTTATTGAAGTTAATCAGTGGGAATATAACATACATACAAAACATCTCAAATGAATGCTGCTTCCAGTTTTCACAGTCTTGTTGGCCCATCCAGCTTCAGATCCTTAGTTCCGGATTAAGGCACTTCCTTCCCTTCGCCAGTTCTTAAGTGCAGTGCAGGCTTACAGGGAAAACACACTCGGACTCATGCTTGCACCTATCCCCTAGAGCTGAGGCTAAGCTCCATTTTGGCTCGCTGTGTCCCCGCAGCAGTAGCTAGCACAGTACCTTCTAGAATAGCATTACCGTCCTCAAATTGGAGGAGAACCAAGAGCAGATTTTAAAGATCCGGAATTGGGATACAATCTATTTTATTATGGTATTTATATTCCACTCATCCCCAGTATGTTATATGAGCACTTTGGTACATTTATATCAAGCCATAGCATTAGTCTGATGAAATTATTTTATTACAATAACACCTAGATGCGCCAGATGAGCTCAGGGTCCCATTGAGCTCAGTGTTATACAAATTTTTAGAAAGAGAATTTACAATCTACCGAGACAAAAAAGAGACAAAGTGCTGGAGAAAGGAGAGACTCTTATTCCCTTTTTATTGATGGAGAAGTCAGACACAGATAATCAAGTGACTTATTTAAGGTCACCCAAGAAATCTGCAGCAGTCAAGAACTGGAGCCAGATATACAGAATCTCAGTCCATTCCATTAATCACTTGTTGCCTTTTAATTTCATTAGAATCCCCTTATTCTTGTAAAAGAAACTCACTCTTGACCATATGTTATTTTATAGACTTCTACCACGTCATGGCACAGATAAAATTCACATCAAGAGGGCTGATGAAATTCAGTGTAGAAGGTCATGCATATTAGAAAGATGTACTACTGTACTACTGTACTACTCATACCTACTGATAAATTCTAGATTAACTGTAACCACTCAGGAAATAGATCTAGCTATCGTTGTGGACAGCTCAATATCCATTCAGTATGCTGCAGTGTTGAAAAAAGCAAACAAGATGTTAGTTTGTATTAACAAATGAACAGAACATATTACTAAAAACATAATCATGCCATTATATGCATCAGTAATACACCCTCATATGGAATATTGTTTTAGTCATTCAATCCCAAGAAAGACATAGCAGAAATAGAAAAGGTCCAAGGAAGTGCAATCAAAATGATCAGAGACATGGAAAGATTCCTATATGAGGAAAGATTTAAAAAATATTAAAAGTGTGTATTTTAGCGAGGAGAAGAATAAGGTGGCATAATAGAAATAAATAAAATAATGAGAAGTATAGAGTATCATGCCTTCTTATAATACAAGACCCAGGCATATACACTTAAATTATAAGGACAATATTTACAATTGATAAAAGGAAATATCCTTTATTTACAAAATGCATATTTCACCCCTATAACTCTCTGCCTCGAGATATTATTGGGCCTTAGAGTTCAGTAAGGTTTAATAGCAGATTAGACATTTGTATGAAAAACAATGTGTCCACAGTTTCGCTATTTGGATAAAATTCTATATGCTTCAGGCAATAAGGCAATCGCTAACTGCTAGGGATTAGGAAGAAATTTGCCTCTTAGGTGTTATTGCATTATTACACATTTAGGGGGGTTGTTGCATCCTTTGAAGTGTATTATTCTATCCAGTGTTGGACACAGGATAGACTAGAGGGACCACTGGTTTGATTCAGAATGGCCGTTCCTCTGTTCTCATATAATCCTTTGTGGGATGATGCCATGCTTGCATGCTAGACAAACCAGTCAGGAATTTAGCAAGTATATTTAGCTTGTTACCAAGTGCACCCAGTTTTTATTCTTTTCTTCACAACCTTATTTACAGTACAGTGGGACTTTTGAGTGAAGGAATGGCAGTTAATAAAACATTTGATGGGTATTAATTACTTTCCACTTAATTACCTGCCATGTGGATCTTGTTGAGCTATTGATTACTGGCAAACATACATCCCACTGGGGACAGTGTGATTTAACTTCATCCAAAGAGTCAATTAGCCCAAGTAACACTGGGAGAGCTGGTGCTTTGCCTCAGTAGCTGGGGTTTCTTGCCAAGAATGGTAAATAAGCCATTTATTTGTTCATTAAAACACAGTACTACTGTCAACAGGAGGCACTTACCAGGTGTTATTGAGATTGGTAAAATGTCACTCTGTTTCATCAAAGATTAGCTGCTTCTTTTAGCAGCAAAATGGTCAAAGAGACCCCTTCTCATTCGAGAGCATTGATGAACTGGTTAGGTCAAGATGTTAACCCTTATATGTGCAGCTCGTTGTTTGTGAGAACTTCAGGTAGAAACCATCATCAAAGATATCTGAGAACAAAAATGTTTCATAATGTGATCATGGTTATGGTCATGGGATAACAACACCCATAAAATATGGATTTTAATGTTAATGAAATATGGGGAATGAACCCTTCTGATGCAGCACAGAGAAGCTATTTTCTAGCTTGCACAGAAGATAAGTTTCCAGGCTGACAACTAGTCTGCTAACCATAAGCTTCTGAGGCATTTGAGAATGAGGAGCTCCTTTTACCTTCATGGGATCTGATTTAACATTAACTTGTAGAATGATGGTTTAATGCTATTGCACATTATCATTACCTTATTAAGAGACTTTTGATAAGAAATCAAACTTATAAAAAGACAATAAATTATTAAAGTCTGAGAAACTATATGGATAATCAAGAGTATTTAAAGCAGTCTAGACACAGACCTTCACAAATGATAAGGGTTATCTTAAGAGGGAGTTCCATTCTTAGGACACCATAAGCACAAAGTGTCAGGATGATGTGTTTTTATTTTAAATATGAAATGTTGGTTAATGAGCACACTTAACACAATGAAAATTATATATTATATCAGAGACTGGGCAAAACATTTAACTGATGAGTTAAAAAGCCAATGTGAAGTGTGAATCTTCATGGTAAATCCAACCAACAAGTGCCATAAAAACTGAATGACATGTCTTGTTAATTGCTTGATTGAAGTGTATAGACACAGCTCAGAAGTATAGATAACGTGACTTAACTTCATAACTATGGGCTCGATTGTGACTTTGCCCCAAGGGAGCAGCAACAGATAGTTATGCTGCTCTGAGAGTAAACCGGGGACCAGATTCTAGCACAGTCACAATCTGGTCCCAGACTCATGGTTCCCCTTGCTCCGGGGGGAAGTAATCTGTGCCAGACCTATACCTGGATCAGATTATTTCCCGCTGTGCTAGTTGTATGTAGATAGAGGAATCAGGCAAAGCCAAAGTTTCACCCAGTTCTCACCCATGCAGTGGGTCAGCATAGACTATTCTACTCCCTGCACTACTACTGGAGATATCTGTAGCTTGCACAGGGAAGGAAAGGGGTGTCTTATGTCCTTTTCTTCCCCTGTGCAGGCACATAGCCAGAGTCCCAATTGTGCCATAAGAAAAGAATGAGCAGGTACAGATACAAAAGTCAAAGATTTATATTATGGTTCATTGTTAGTGTTGTACTAAGAATGAAAGAAGGTAATGCTGTTGGGGAACAGATTATTCAAGTGTCTACAGTGGTGTATAATGGGCTGATTATAAAATCATCAAAATGTGGACAAACTATACAATAACACATGCTGTAAATTTCAAGGATCCAATTCTTCTCCCTATTAGATCAATTTTATGTTCATATAATTTCCCTGATTTCAGTTTGCATCCTTGGGGGCAGCATAGAGCTGCACTGGTTCAGCATCACCCTGCCACAGGGAGCCACCTGCTTGATGGGGAAACAAACAGTTACACCTCTTAAAGATCTATAGCAGTACTCACCCTGTGCAACTGGTTGAGTGTTCTGGGAAGGAACCATGGACTAATGCCACTTTCTTTCTTTCCCCTCACGGGGGTATCATGTTCCCTATGGGAAACATCTTGGTATTAGCCCTGTGCTCCCCCAAGTATGGTGCCTGCAATTTTGGATAGTCTTTACATGGATGTCCACTGGTATCCAAAATCTATTCTTGAATGCATACTCCTGAGTGTATGTCTAAGAAAGAGGGGGTGTTTGGCTGTGAATTATCATTGTCTGGGAAGATAATTTGGAACTAAATAGATTTGAGTTGTTAAGACAGTGTTTACAGTTTCAGATTTCCAACTTTACTATTATTCTTGGTTGAAATGTCACTGGCAGTCCCATAACTTTTTAATTTAGATATAAAATTTCACTGGCAAATTGATAAGGATCTGAATAATGGCATCCTAATTCCATAAGGGTACCAAAATGACCTACCCATAGTAGTGGTGAATAAATGTGCCAATGCATGAAATGACTTTTATTTATTCAGATTTGATTGATATTAGTGAATTGCTTATGAGTTTTGACATTATATATGTTAAATTAACTCGGAAACTTTGTACATCTTTAATTTGTTTTGTGTAATTTCTTATTTAACTTTAATTTTATTTTTATTAATCATATTTATAAATGTATAAGAATTCTAATTCAGAATTTAGCTAAACAATGCCAAAATTCAACAAATTAATAAAAACATGGCATGGGTAATTGATTAATTAAAATCATGTAACCAGTGAATGATTGATATCATAGCTATCCTGATATTTTTGTACTTTGACTTAACTCCAAATGGTTTCAGAACCCCTGGTCAACCATTAAAAAGTCCCACTGGAGCATCATGTTATAGCATTGCTAGCAAAGCCTGCATGAAAACAAAATGGTACGGTTAGAATAATCATAGGAGATATTTATATCTTCAAAATTCACTCATAGTGATGAGGTGTCCACTCCACACAAGACTTGATGGGGTTAAGGTGGCTGGGGGGCCAATTAACTGACCAGGTTGCACTTGGAGGAGGAGCCAGAGAGTAGGGATTAATTAGATGAGGCTCAGCTGGATGGGAACAGGAGGGGCCTCTATAAAGGCCAGAAGCTGAAAGCAGTTAGGGGCTGCAGGGAAGGAGTCTGCAGTCTCTGTCTGGGAGACGGAAGGTGTGTTTGGGATAATAGAGGGTAGTCCAAAGGTACTCTCTGGGAGGAGAGAGATCAGGCTGGCAAACCCTGGAATGGAGACATGCACATAATGATCTGGACGGAGGGCCAAGTCTCAAAGAAGGAGCACATGGAGTTGCAGAGAGGGGTGGATAGACTGCCAGCGGAGAGCACTGTACTTGGAGAGGAGCTAATCCCCAAAGTGACCAGGAGGAGGTGTCCTAGCGATGAGTGGACCCTGTGACACTTGGGAACAGGATCAGACATTTTAATCAAACTTTAAGATCACTTTTTTTTAATAAGTTCCACTCCATAGGACAAAACAGTGAAGAATATATTGTAAGGAAAAATTCTGCAGGAGCAAGAAGAATTGCTCCAATGTATAGGTCTATCCATTCCTAATTTCTATGATACTTCCTTCTCCAGTAAAAAAAAAGTCTTATTTTACTGCTATTTTCTCTTCATCTTTTAGTAGAAGAGTATATAAGATTCATATACATGTACACAATAGTCATGCTTGAAAACTTGCTAATTTTGCTATAGTAAATAGATATTGCAGTATTTGCAGGCTTCCTTATACTTACGACACAGAAATAACTGAAATAAATAACTACTAAGAAATGACTAAATAAATAAACTTGGTATTTGTGTTATCTAAGGCAACTGGCAATTTTCTGAGTGACCATGGTACCTGCAAGAGCATTTTTCTAACAATATGTTCAAGAATAAATCACAGAAGTACTAACATTTCTTATTTTGCATTGACTTGGGATGGTTGTGGTTGTTGCAACACATAATTGTTCCTACAAGCAAGAAACTGCACACAAGGCTAAGCTGTATCCCTTTAGAATATTTCTGATTTTTTTTATCATAAAGTTATAAAGTCAAGTAGTTATTTATTTTGGTGAATATTTGATTGCACAGTGAAGGAGTACTTGTGGCACCTTAGAGACTAACCAATTTATTTGAGCATGAGCTTTCGTGAGCTACAGCTCACTTCATCGGAAGGTCCCAGATGAAGCAACCGCAACTAGACCTAGTTAGTTTCAGAATCTTATGAAGGGGCTTGACTATTCTCATGAAAGAAAGAGGGCACAGATGCCAGCAGCAAAGATAGGTTGCTCTGGAGATATAACAGCTATGCTGTTTGATATGTTTGGAGTTTACTGACTGTTAAACTGCATGAAGGCAATGTGGTTAGAGACTTTGCTAATGTGTGTGTAGTTTAGTTGAACAAAATCCTAGAAGTAATAGAACTGAAAGAAGGTTTTGATTAATTTCGGTCTCTAATGAACTTTCTCTCCAACTGCTCAGAACTCAGCACACTGGAGCAGGACTTTGAATTTGTCCCATAGGACAGTGTTTCCTAACTTTTGAAAGCTAAGCTCCCCTTCATGTGGTGATAAAGGCCTACTCATTTCAATTTTTACACCATCTAGCCTGCACACCCAAATTAGTTCTTTGCTCACCATATGTGGGGGAGGGGGGAGGGGGGAGGGGGGAGAGGGGAATCAGGTGCACCTACTACAAAGCCCTGCTGGAGTTACTGTGTCTGCACTCGCCCCCATATGCAACACTTGGACTTCTGGTTCTTTGTGCCCCAGCAAGTAGAGCTGATCTATAATTTTTTCACGGTGAATTGTGGAAGAACCTGTCTATCCTTCTGGGCAGAGGGAGGAGGCAGCATTGTGGGAAGGCGCTGGAGGATTGTTAGGCCGAATTGTTTGTTTTGGGGGGAAAAAAATCTAAACTTTTTTTAATGAAACACTTTGATTTTTTTTTTTTTTTGCTTTGAAAAGACTTTGAACATTTCTTTTAATTTTGTTTTAAAACATCTCAGCACATTTACAAATGGTTGAAATCTAAATTAAATACTTTGATTTTGTCCGAGTGAAATATTTCATTTGACCCCAAACTAACTTTCTCAGACTTTTCAATTCACTTATTTGCTCAGCTGTACTGCAAGGTGGATGGGCTACCAGCTTTAAGCCTATATCCAGGACAGTTCAGCTAACCCAGGTTTAAAGCACCACTGAAGTGAGAAATTGTAGTTAGGTCGACCAAAGTACAACTGTAGACAGTACTAAGTTGACAAAAGAATTCTTCCGTTGACCTAGCTACCATCTCTCATTGCAGACATTACCTTACTTTTTTAATGAACTTAAAATGAAAGCTCAGAGAGCTCCATTTTTTTCCTCCAAACTCTCTGTGGAGTCCTTCACATTTGCCCCAAGAGGACAGGACACACATTTTTGGGAAATACTGCCTTTAAGCATGCTAATCATTGAAGATTATCATGATCTATCACTGAAACTGAAAAAAAATCCCATAGACTTGAACAGGAGTTGGATCGAGTACAATGTCTGGTGTATAATGATAAAGCTGCTAAATGCTTAAAAAAAAATCTGTAACCTAACAACCTTTACAAAAATGTTGGATCATTATTTACCAAACTTATGAATAAATAATATACTATTTAAAGTAAGCTGGTTCATTAAAGTTATATTTCCCCTTCAAATTAGGGAAAATAATTTGCTGACAACAGAAACATATGGAAAAATTCATTTGCAAAGCTGTTTAAAAAATAATCGTACAGAGCTAAAGTTCTAGTTAGCATCCCTGTGACTCAAACAGAAACACTTGGATTTTACAAAAAACATTTGTACACATTATGATTATACATGCCGATCATTAAAACCATTTTTATGGTTAGTTCAAAGCCCTGAAAACAGAGCTGAATAATGGAAATGGTGACACAATCCTTTATAATAAGGGCACAGCATTCTGAATGACCAGTGCAGTCATTCACTCCTTCAGGAAGATATTGAACTATACTCTTCATTCTCTTCTTCCCTCTTTGGTGAGCAAGTTGCCCAGAAGGCTATGGGAAGAATATGTAGCACGGCACCCCTTCTATACCTGGCTGCAGATTAGGCCTGAGACACCGAGAAGAACAACTTTCAGTATCCTATTGAAAGAAGTGAAATGGCTACCCCACTTGCACACCAGGAAGCACAATCTATTCTGGTGTTCCCCCGGGGCAATGCAGCTCCACACATCACCACTTGAAGAGGGACATGTGTGAATAACACTATCTAGCTCTTAAAGTTGCCTTTATTTTTTTTATTTCAAAACTAAGCAGTGGTTCAAAACACATCCACATCTAGTAAGCCTCTCATCAAAGTAAGCTGGAGATATCATTGGAAAGAAAAGTCTGATCCTGTCTGAGACGGGCCTAGTCTATATGTCTAAGTGGGCATCATAGCATTGAAAGCACTTATGTTCTCATGCTAGAATTTGCCATTACACAATTGTAAAATTACAAATGATCTTTTGCTAATTATGTTTGTTACCAGGTAAAAACACTGATGAATTATGGCTATTAATTGTTAATCATTGTAACTGTAGTGATACCTGTTGTGTATTTGGTTGTCGTAGTAATAGAATCTTGTTGCTATGGCAACTGAGTTAGATTATTAGGGGATAGCCTAGACGGTTTTGGCTGGTTAGTTCAGTGTGTGGCAATAAATGGCTGCTTTTCAAGGTTTACAGCTTTCTGCATCTCAAGTGATTTCTTCCTAAAACTGCTGCCCCCAAGGATACAACAATGTGGCGATGAGGGTGGGATTCCTGAGCTTCCCCAGCAACAGAAGAAGGTAGAATTCAAGGTTAAAATAAATAAAACCTTTTTGCTGTTGGAAGGGGGTGAGAACTGGCTTGTTTGCACTGACAGTGCAAACTGAAATTAAAACATGGCTACACTTACGGGGCACTGGAACCTTTTGGGGAGATTACAGTGCAATGGCATGTATATACTGAGCGTTTGAGCTTTATTTTTCTCCAAAACCACTGGTAACTGCTGAAAGATATAGGTTCCACAAAAGAAACCAGAAAGAAGACGAAACAGTTGTACAATTTGTAGCAACTTTGAAAAAGCTTGTGGAACACTGTGAATTTAAGGAGATGTTAAATGACACCCTACGTAACAGGTTAGTGTGTGGCCTGCAAAGTGAAGCTATATGGAATCACCTATTGACAGAGGCTCAGCTTATTTTACAGAAGGCCATTGATATTCCAGTCTCCATAGAACTGGCTACAAAGGAGGGGCAATACATTGGTGCATCCCCTAGGGTGCATAAGGTGTCACAAGAACCTACCCACAAAACTGTGGGGAGTCAGGAATATTACCGTTGTGGTAAGCCGGGTCACCAGGCATTAGAATGCTGGTGTAAGGACCTGGTGTGTCGACACTGTGGCAAAAAGGGACACTTTGAGTGTGCCTGTAAACAAAAGAAAAAGAGGCCTGTGGTCTCGTGGACCAAAAAGGAAAATCTGCATACCCTAGAGCAGACCCAGGATGATCAAGGTGACACCTCATCAGAAGAAGAAGTGCCACTCCACGTTTTGTCTTTGGCAGTGTCCTCACATGAATACTGGGTAACCCTGTTGTTGGACAGCAAACCTGTACACATGGAGCTGGACACTGGTGCAGCCATCTTGCAGGTCACAGAGGCTGTGTATAAAGAAAAGCTACAGCATCTTCTGCTTAAGGCAATGAAAACTGTTCTGAAGACGTACATGAGAGAAGCTGTGCCCATGTTGGGCACTACTGATGTTAAGGTGGAGCTCAGTGGACAGGCTGCTAAATTGCCACTGTTTGTGGTGAAAGGCAATTACCCAGCCTTAATTGGTAGGTCTTGGCTGAGGAAGATTCAGCTGAACTGGGCAGAAGTTCACTGAATGACTGAAGATGAAACCAGTCTGACCGCTGTACTAAGGCAACATGCTGCTGTTTTTGGAGAGGATCTGGGAAGTATGAAGGGAATCACTGTGACATTGAACATTAAACCTGGCAGTCAGCCAAAATATCTGAAAGCTAGAACTGTGCCGTATGCCCTCAGGCCAAAGGTTGAAGTGGACCTGGAGCGCCTGGTCACAAATGGAGTCCTAATACCAGTTACCCATAGTTCATGGGCAACTCCAGTCATTCCAATAATGAAGAAAGATGGCTCCCTCTGGATTTGTATAGTTTTTAAAGTTACTGTCAACCTGGTGTTGTCTGCAGAGCAATACCTACTTCCCCGCATCTATGATCTCTTTGCAGGCCTGGCTAGGGGGACAAAAGTTCAGTAAGATTGATCTGAGTCAAGCATATTTACAGATGCACGTTGATGAAAAGTCCCAAGATCTGGTGATTATTGTGACACAAAAGGCTTTATCGATACTGTCGCCTACCCTTTGGAATAATGTTTGCTCCTGCCTTGTTCCGGAGGGCTATGGATCAGATTTTGTGTGGCTTGCCAGGAGTCCAGTGCTATCTGAATGACATCCTGGTCACTGGAATGAATGAGGAGGATCACCTAAAGAATTTAGAGGCTACCCTACAAAGACTGGAAGAGTATGGCCTAGAAGTCCGCAAAGACAAGTGTGAATTCTTCCAGCCCTCTGAATATTTGTGACACATCGTTGATGCTACGGGTCTTTGTAAGGCCCCTGCAAAAGTTAAGGCTATTGTGAAGGCTCCACCTCCTCAAAATGTTAGCCAGCTTCTCTCATTTCTAGAACTATTGAACTGTTATGGAAAGTTCATCTCACAGTTAGCTGCACTGTTAAAACCACTTCACGAACTCCTGGGGCAGAACAAGGCTTGGAAGTGGACTGAAGCCTGTGATGTTGCATTTAACAAAGCTAAGGGTGCATTGTTAAATTCGGGAGTTCTGATGCACTTTGATTCATCCTTACCTCTACAGTTGGCCTGTGATGCCTCCCTTTATGGAGTGGGAGCAGTCATGTCACACACTATGCCTTGGGAGAAGAGAGACCTGTTGCTTTTGCTTCACGCACCCTAAGCAAAGCAGAAACTAACTATGCCCAAATCAAACGTGAGGCATTGGGAATCTTTTTCGGACTTCAGAAGTTTCATCAGTACCTGTTTGGATGGAAGTTTACACTTCTCACAGACCATCGACCTCTGACTTAAATTTTTGGACCATGCACAGGCATTCCCCCTTTAGCTGCTAGTCTTATGCAACCATGTGCATTGTTGCTTTCCGCGCATACACATGAAATCCAGTATCAGAAATCCACTCTGCATGGCAATGCAGATGGTCTCACAAGGCTGCCTTTGCCAGTCAAATGTTGAGATTTCCCAGAAGGAAATCTTTTACTTTGAACAGGTAGAGAACACACCCATCACCTCTAGTCAGGTAAAGAAGGCAACTCACGTTGACGCAGTATTGTCCCAAGTTATGGACCTGGTGATGTATGGAACATCTCGACGAACCTCTCTGGTCTCACCCGACCTTGTTACCTACATGTCCAGGAAAACTGAGTTATTGGTCCATTCCAGTTGTTGAAAGACATGTCATTATCCCACCACCACTGAGATCACGGATGTTAGAATAGCTACTTTCCGGTCACTGTGGAATAGTGCGCATGAAGGAAATTGCATGAAGTGGCCGGCATTGGACAGTGCTAGTGAAAAGAAGGCAAGAGCTTGTATGTCACGTCAGGGTGTGAAGAATGCACCCCAGTGGGCACCCTTACACCCCTGGGACTGGCCTGAAAATCCGTGGCAGTGTATTCATGTTGACTTCGCTGGCCACTAGAAGGAAGCATGTTCTTGGTGGTGGTAGATGCCCATTCTAAATGGCCAGACATCTTTATAATGCAGTCCACTATTGCAGAGAGTACTATCCAAAAACTACGGGAACTCTTTAGTTGTGTTGGTCTGCCAGAACAACTTGTGAGTCATAACAGACCGCAGTTCGTCTCTCAGGAGTTTGGAAATTTTATGAAGGCAAATGGAATACACCACACAACTTCAGCACCCTATCATCCATCCACCAGTGGATTAGCTGAAAGATTTGTGTAGACAATGAAACAAGCTTTGAAATTGGCAAGGGGACAATTATCCATTCAAAAGTGCCTGGACACCTTCTTACTATCCTACAGAAACACACCTCATGCTACAACCAAGGCATCCCCAGCCTTTCTAATGATGGGACAACAGCTGCACACTTGCTTTGATCTGCTGAAATCTTCTGAACCCTGACAAATTGTGCAAAGTCAGCAGCAAGATCAAGTTATCAGGCATGCACCCAAAGCAAAAGACCAAACATTTAGCCTGGGACAGCTGGTTTTGGCTCTGAATTATGCTTCTGGAGCTAAATGGGTCCCTGCCACTGTCATAGCTCAAACCGGGCCTGTTTCCTACATTGTCCAGACTGCCGAGGATCTCACCTGGTGGTGACAAGTAGATCAGCTGTTGCCAGGTCATGCCAGTCCCCAGGACACCTTCAGTTGAGTTGCCTGACTTCACCACTTCCGGCGAGACACCGAATCAAAAGTCACCTGTTCCTGACTTTCCCCATTACTGCCAGTGGTGGAGATACACCCCTTCCCTGAATGAGCTAATACCACATCCTCACCTGTTCGCACTACTGAGCCCATTGTCCGGCCTGCGCCCACGACACTTTCCGGTGCACAAACACCAGAAGTCCACCATAATCCGCCTCGAGACAGAAAGCTGGATCTTTAGCTAGGGTGAGCCCACAGTTACAGGGCAAAATAATCCCCAGGATTTGGCCGGGAACAGAGGCAGTCTACCCTCCTTCTCTAGTTTAGTGTTTGTTTTATTTAGGGGATGCTCTCATTAAGGGGTGAGGAATGTGTTGTATATTTGGTTGTTGCAGTAATAGAATCTTGTTGTTGCTATGGCAGCTGAGTTAGACTACAACAGGTCCTACTGAAAGGTGAACTGTCAGGCTGGAGGGAGGTTACCAGTGGAGTTCCTCAAGGATCAGTTTTGGGGCCAATCTTATTTAATCTTTTTATTACTGACCTCGGCACAAAAAGTGGGAGTGTGCTAATAAAGTTTGCGGATGATACAAAGCTGGGAGTTATTGCCAATTTAGAGAAGGACCGGGATATCATACAGGAGGATCTGGATGACCTTGTAAACTGGAGTAATAGGATGAAAATTAATAGTGAGAAGTGTAAGGTTATGCATTTAGGGATTAATAACAAGAATTTTAGTTATAAGCTAGGGATGCATCAATTAGGAGTAACGGAGGAGAAAAAGGACCTTGGAGTATTGGTTGATCATAGGATGACTATGAGCTGCCAATGTGATATGGCTGTGAAAAAGGCCAATGTGGTCTTGGGATGCATCAGGAGAGGTATTTCCAGTAGGGATAAGGAGGTGTTAATACCATTATACAAGACACTGGTGAGACCTCACCTGGAATACTGTGTGCAGTTCTGGTCTCCCATGTTTAAGAAGGATGAATTCAAACTGGAACAGGTACAGAGAAGGGCAATTAGGATGATCCGAGGAATGGAAAACTTGTCTTATGAAAGGAGACTCAAGGAGCTTGGCTTGTTTAGCCTAACTAAAAGAAGGTTGAGAGCAGATATGATTGCTCTCTATAAATATATCAGAGGGATAAATACCGGAGAGGGAGAGGAATTATATAAGCTCAGTACCAATGTGGACACAAGAACAAATGGATATAAACTGGCCACCAGGAAGTTTAGACTTGAAATTAGACAAAAGTTTCTAACCATCAGAGGAGTGAAGTTTTGGAATAGCCTTCCAAGGGAAGCAGTGGGGGCAAAAGATCTATCTGGCTTTAAGATTAAACTCGATAAGTTTATGGAGGAGATGGTATGATGGGATAAGATGATTTTGGTAATTAATTGATCTTTAAATATTCATGGTAAATAAGCCTAATGGCCTGTGATGGAATGTTAGATGGGGTGGGATCTGAGTTATCCAGGAAAGAATTTTCTGTATCATAGAATCATAGAGTATCAGAGTTGGAAGAGACCTCTGGAGGTCATCGAGTCCAACCCCCTGCCCAGAGCAGGACCAATCCCCAGCTAAATCATCCCAGCCAGGGCTTTGTCAAGCCTGACCTTAAACTTCTAAGGAAGGGGATTCCACCACCTCCCTAAGTAACGCATTCCAGTGTTTCACCACCCTCCTAGTGAAAAAGTTTTTCCTAATATCCAACCTAAATCTCCCTCACTGCAACTTGAGACCATTACTCCTTGTCCTGTCATCTGCTATCACTGAGAGTAGTCTAGATCCATCCTCTTTGGCTCCACCTTTCAGGTAGTTAAAAGCAGTTATCAAATCCCCCCTCATTCTTCTCTTCCGTAAACTAAACAATCCCAGTTCCCGCAGCCTCTCCTCATAAGTCATGTGTTCCAGACCCCTAATCATTTTTGTTGCCCTTCTCTGGACTTTCTCCAATTTTTCCACATCCTTCTTGTAGTGTGGGGCCCAAAACTGGACACAGTACTCCAGATGAGGCCTCACCAATGTCGAATAGAGGGGGACGATCACGTCCCTTGATCTGCTGGGAATGTCCCTACTTATACATCCCAAAATGCCAGTTGAGCTATAGTATCCGGCTTGTGAATCTTGCCCATATGCTCAGGGTTCAGCTGATCGCCATATTTGGGGTTGGGAAGGAATTTTCCTCCAGGGCAGATTGGAAGAGGCCCTGGAGGTTTTTCGCCTTCTTCTATAGCTTGGGGCACGGGTCACTTGCTAGAGGATTCTCTGCTCCTTGAAGTCTTTAAACTATGATTTGAGGACTTCAATAGCTCAGACGTAGGTGAGGTTTTTCGCAGGAGTGGGTGGGTGAGATTCTGTGGCCTGTGTTGTGCAGGAGGTCAGACTAGATGATCATAATGGTCCCTTCGGACCTTAGTATCTATGAATCTATTAGGGGATAGCCCAGACTTTTTTGTCTCATTGCTGGTTAGTTCAGTGTGTGTCAATAAATGGCTTCTTTTCAAGGTTTACAGCTCTCTGCGTCTCAAGTGATTTCTTCCTAAAACTCCTGCTCCCAAGGATACAACAATACCGCTGTACTATCTTTAAGTCTGTTCTATAGAATTCCAAGTCATTGAGGGCCACATTTTAAAATGCCTATATTTGCATGCACTGATATAATGCCATTTGTTTCAATTGAGTTATTTCTGGTTTGCACTAGCATAAAAGGAGGATGAGGCCCAGCAATCACAGCTGGGTGGCAAATCATGTATTTTTCTCATGCTAATGGCTAGTTACAACCCTAATTGGCTGTTGGTCCACACGTACCAAAATCACACACAAATGCAATAACTGTATGTAGCTTTTAGCATGTGCAAATGGGCCTTCTTTTTAAAAAAATTGAGCCTTGGGATCACTCTTCTTCATATGCCACTGAAATGAAACCACATCTGAACTGTATATTATTGAGGAGAATGCAGCTAATGCAACCTTGATCCAAGCTAATGGTAGGCAACTCAGATACACTGAGCCTTTTGTATTGCAGTAAATGTCTGCACAGCACAGAAAAAAACACTGGAATCTCCAACTCTTTGTTCCCTACAAAGGCTATACTGCTCCTGAATATTTTTATCTTAAAATACAGCTTCCATAAAATTATTCCCACTAGAAAGTTAAACTTTTTTCTCTCTTTTCTCTCATTGAATACTTTGTTAGAGTGAAGGTCACTCATGAATTCAAAACTGCAGTCATCCAGACACAATACACATTCCAAGGGAGTGATGTGACTAATAAACCTCTGACTTATATTTATGGAGCTGCACTTGCAGCTGGCATTGTGAGACATTAGGGTAAGAGAGAGCACCCAATAGCCCTAATTTATTCAACCCTGTGTGTGATGAATCTGTCTCTGCATCTTGCCACAAAGCTCTGGCAAAGACAGAGGTGAGTGAGATGGAGACAGAAATGACTAAAACATTTTTGTCTCTCTTTGCATCAGGTTTGTGGTGTTAAATTACAATGCTAAAATGTAAGCAATTGACCCATTTTAGCTGGCAGTGGTGTTTGTGTGTATGTTGGAGAGGAATTAGTTAGTGGAGTGTTGTGCTTTAATGTGGTTAATGGTAGTAAAAAAGGGAAATGGGACCTTGTTTTTCTGCTTTTGCTGTAAACAAGGTTTCAGGGGGAATTCTTTGAAGTGCAGAGATCTAAGATGGCCAGTTTAGAATCCCCCCTGAGGTACTGCAGAGGAACAGTAGGTATCTGATAATATTTGCAGTTCAAGTAAATCTTTCTGGGCATCAAACAGTGTTGACAAACAAGATTAAAAAGTGGTGCCTGAGACAAATAGGATGTCCGTATGACATGTGACATTGAACTTGACAATCATAGGTATGATGGAAGATTTTATAGTTAGAAAGGAGAAATGTATGACAATGAAGGGTCAGGTTGTCAACACAGCTCGGCTCTCATATAGGCTCCAAATAGGTGGCCAAAGTGTCAAGAGATCAGCACCCAGACTGAAATTGTAACCCATTGAAGTCCATGGGAATTTTGCTATTGGACTTCTTGGTGCCAGGATCTCACCTCTAATGAGCTGAGCTCTTTAGAAAAATTGGCCATCGGTATCTAAGTGACTTTCTATGAAAAATAGTATCAGTAAGAACTTTAAAAATCCTCCAAGGCCTGGATTGTACAGCCATCACTCAGGGTGGTGAAGACTTACATCTGTTGAGAGGTCGGAGAGATTACTCATGTGAATGTGTAAATCTCACTCTCTAAAAGCACTCCAGCATGTGCCTAACTTTAAGTACATGAGTAGTCTCGTTGACTTCAGTGGGGCTACTCATCTTTGCTGCTTTGGGGCGCAAGATATTTAAACACATGCTTAAGTTTCATGGACATCAATGACACATAAGACCATGCTTAAAGTTAAGCATATGCTTAAGTGCTTTTCTGAATCAGGGCCATTTACAGGAACAGCAATTGACTATATTTTGAATTTACAAGAAACAGAGCTGGTTGAAATTTTTCAAATCAAAAGTTTTCAAATCACAAATTGCATTTTTTCAAAAATGATTATTTTTGAGAATTCCTCCCCCCCCGCCCCCCCCAAAATGTCTCTAACAAAGAGACAAGGTGGGTGAGGTAAAATCTTTTATTGCACCAACTTCTGTTGGCGAGAGACAAGCTTTCAAGCTTATACAGAAATGGAATTTAATCAAACATCAGAAAGATTATCTAATTTGCTGTTTACCAGATTGCATTTTTCACAATTACACTGTAGCAACCCTTAAAACAAAGACCTCCTTTTACCTAACTAAAGTAAGAGTCCATAAAGTCACCAGAAAATGGTATAATTGTGTTTGTCAGAAAGAACTATGATGCAAATGAATGTTTAAGATTTACAGTATGTAATTGTTGAAATGCACTGTGAAACTCGCAAATACATCAAATTTTTTGCTTTTGTTGCTTTCAGTTACTGGCTTTTAAAAATATAGACAAGCTGAGACAAGCTGTGTATACTCGTGCAGAGGACAAGAGAAGCTATAAATCAAGACATTTTAGAATGATCTAAGGAAGCTTTTCTATAGGTCGCAGTGTATCAGTTTTAAATTCTGACATAAAAACAAATGATACACACGATTGGAAAGGGAGGGGGACTGCTAGATCCTTTCCACTGGAACTGCACTCCCAGGGCCTCACTAGCCACAACTCCCACCTAGACCTCCGTTTGAAGGGGGCGTTAACCAAGTTGAAAGAAACCCTGTGGAAAAGGTTGCAAAGCCCCAGGAAACACCACAGGCCTTGTGTGTGTGTGTGGGGAGGGGGGGTGTGATATGCATCCCCTTTAGCCTTGCTGCAGCCCACTGCCTTCCAACATGGATTCATCCCCCGATGAACTAGAGCCAACCACCTACCAGCTTATGGATATCAATACTTTCCATGGACCTCTGAAGTCCTGGAAAGGGTGCGATGAAAGGGGCAAGATCTGCCTATGCAGGGCACCCTTACTGAGTACATCCCAGGGGCATTATGTGGCCGTTTGTTTTCAGTCAGTTACCCCACCATTGCTATTTGAAAGACATATTATTTCCTGTTCTTCATATAAACAAGTACTACACAGTAGTGCAGTATCTGCAGTAAATATGGGCAAAATTCTGACTTTTTAACCATGGCAACCACTCGTTGTTGTATAAGCACAACTCTATGGAGCTACACAGATTTATACCAGATGAAGATCTGGTCCACAGCATATAAATCATATACAGAGAGAGGTGAAAACACAGGCTCTTGGAAAAGAGCCTATGTAAAATACAGCCTGTGTAAAAAGACTCTTGATCAAAACAAAAACAAATGTTATTAAATAGAATTATTTGTTCTAAATTTTGGGTCTACATAAAAATGTATATGCAAAAAAATAAAATAAAATAAAAAAATTCCCACTTGTGAATGTAAACTGCATGGCTCACCCAGCTACAGCTAACAAAGTTTGTTAGCATACAGATGTGTGATACCTTTTAAAATCCCGGCAGTATCTTCCTACCTGCTGTGCTTAATTTCAGATTCAAGTGCTATCATTAAGAAAAAACCTGCTTTCTCCTTTATATGTGCCCTACATTGCATCAGTTTTTTTCTCAAATATTTTCTGGGGGCCACGTCTCCCAGTCCTTATTGGAAATCTGATCTTTAGCTTCTTTTGTAAATTATTTCATGCACACATCTCTCCAACATGTGAAATGGCAACATCTCTTTTCTTAATTGTTTTCTTACCATTGGGCTTGAACACATTCCCTGAAAATTTTCTACAGTAAAGTTTGTATTTAGAGCAGGAAAGAAACATATTATAATCTGGGAGGCTCCCTCTAAAGATTGGCTGCTCTCAGCCTAATTCTCATTTTGATTTATCTGACTTTGCATATGCTAGTATTAAACTAGCAAAGACAAGCAAGGAACTAAACCCTGGAGATAAATTAGCCATTGTATCTGGTCCATTAATCTCCTCTTCAATTCTAGAGAATTGTGGCTCACCCAGACCCAGAGATCAAATAAAATGCCTAATTGGGAAAATCCTAAACAAGAGTATCCTGTGGAGCTTCAATTTATTTGTCAACTGTTCAAACAACTATGTTGTTTATATATATTTAAAACCCTGATACTTTTCCACCTCTATCTTAATCCCTGATTCTTTAAACACAGGAGGGTGATTGAGAATTGTTTTCAATTAACTGAAATAGAGAGGGACACTTATTCTAAAAAGATAGCTGTATGGTGCACATTCTGCCAAACATGCTGAGCAGTTTAGATCTAAACATCAGATCTGAGGGATGCGCTGAAAACTTTCATAACGGCTGCAACCATAGATCATGGATATTGTGTGGATTAATAGCATGATTCAATAAACAATGAATTATGGTATAAATAAATGTTATTTCAAAAACAAAACAAATATAAATGAGGACTGCAATAAAGGACAAAAATCGAAGTCTTCTCTGTTTATTGCAGCCATTATTGCTCAGTGAGTTTATGGCCATGCTAGTGCACGTCCTGTGAGATGGACCAGTGCCTGTCCTTGTTGCTAAAGGAAAATGGCCTTCATTCCCTATGGAATGCAGGGTGCCTGTAGTTCTTTAAATCAATCTGTAAGGCACCTCATCTTTTCAATTTCTTTGGCCCTGGTCAATCTGGTTTAGATTTAGGTATGGCACACAAATTGCAATGACTACATCTCTTCGTAGCAATGGATGAAGATAGTGCCCTTGCTGATTTTTTTAGATCTGCCAGTACACTGACATGAATCATGAGATTTTGTTAATCTTGTTGCAAGCCTTGCATGGGTAGAGAGAATAGTTCTGCAGTGTCTATGTAACCCTTCTGCCCATCAGAGTTGGCAGCAACAAGGGCCGGGTTCCATTCCAATAACACAATGCAAACCGGCTCAAGCCCCCACCCAGTGACCTGGGACAAATATATACCACCCCCGCTGGGCACCTCCAAGAGGCAATACTTCCCCTCTCGCAAGCACATAGTCTGAGTGTAGCAAAAAGCCTTTTAATAACAGAGAGAAACAATGTGGCATTATGTTGGGGAAACACTACCAACAGGATTCATAACACAACCCATGAGCAAAAAAACCCACCCCAAGCAAATTGGGGCATGCCCCTTTCCCTTTGGCTCTTGAGTCCAGCAACCCCAAATCACCCAAAATCCCAAAAGTCCAGTGACCCAAAAGTCTCTGTCCCTGGTCAGGGCAGCCCCAGAGTTCGAAAGTTTATCTGCGGAGCTTTACCTCCCAACCTGGGTGGAGATGAGACGGGGGTAAGAGGCACCTTACATGATCTGAAGCTGACCACCCCACAGCTCCATAGGCCTTCACTTCGCTCCGCTCCGCCAGCCGGCCCACAAACTCCTTCGCTCAGCTCCACGGCCCACAAGCAACTCCCGCCGTCCCACGAACTGCTCCACCAGCTGGTCCACAAACTGCTCCGCGTCCCACCAGCAGCGCCCGCTGTCCTACAAACTGCTCCACCAGCCTGTCCACAAGGCACTCCAGCCGTCCCGCAAACTGCTCCACAATATATCTTCAGGCTCCCCCACTACTTAACACAACACTCAGTGATTTCAGCTCTTAGTCAGTTCAGCTCTTTGGTGAATTCAGCTTGTAGTAGGGGAGCCTCAGTGCTGGTGCACTATTAGCCCAAAGTGAGCTCAGCAGCCTGTAACTAGACTTCTAATGAAATCAAAATTAGCTCTGATATTCCACAGTGGAGAGAGGAGGAAGTGCAATTAGCATGTAAGGCCCTCACCAAGGGGCCCATGCCACCAAGTATTAATACTTGTCCCCAGCCTCTCTCAATTCACAGAGTTTTAAAACCCATGACCCTTGCCTAGCGAGTGCTACTTAGTTGATGGTGAGTCCCTCCATCATAACAAAAGGCCAAGTACAGTTCCAAGCACAGTTCCCATAATCAGGGTAACAACAATTTATTCTTCCTGCCCCAATAACAGAGACACTGGGGATCCCACAGCAGCCAAAGTGACCATTTGGGCAGCTATGGCCTCATTCTAGGCGGGGTGGGTGTGCCTATGCAAATGAGATCGGCCCCTGAAGTTCTTTTCCACAACTTGCCACACCTCACCACCAGATGTCAGGGTGGAGCTCATCTTGACACTGCTTACATCTATATTACATGGGTGACAGAAGACAGTCGATTGCAATTGTTCCTCTGGATTCTCCCCTGTGAGGTGCCACAATGGTCTATATTGTTACCTCTCCTGTTCAAGTATATGAAGCTGCTGAGTGGGTTAGTTTGTGAATGAGATTGCAATTGAGTGATGATGAACAGCTGTATGTCTGCATCATATCAAACCCAGTGTGGGATGGAATTTACCACCAGACTCAGTCTTCTTTTGGCTGGCAACTTGAAAAGCAGCATGAAAGGCTGATGTCCAGGTTTGTTAATTTGGTGACCTGGAATGAATCAAAGCTGTCCCTCTGGAGAAGGACCTTAGAGGCGAGTGGTTCATTAGATGTTCCATAGTTTGGATGTCTTCTCCACATTCATATGTTGGGCTGCCCTTCATTTTCCATTTGTGTAGTAGGTAATTGCAATGCCCATGTGAGGTTCTGATGAAGTTCACTGTTATCCTTACGTGGCATGGTGAAGCCAGATGGCTGATCTATAGGATGATAATCAGGTCTCTATTCTTAATCTTCCACCCCCTATTTTCCCCACAGCCTCTGCCACTTGCCTTTTGGTGACAGCCCTGAGGTTTTAAAAGCTCTGGCTACTAACCAGAATGGGTTCCTGGACTTAAGGTGGCATCTCAGGGGGTTTTGGAGACCTTCAGAGATAGCCAAGTCTGGGTTCATTATCACACAGTCATAGTTTCTTATTATTGCTGCTTCTCTTCAGAGGGACGGTGGTAAAATACATGTGAGGACATGGAGGCAGACTGTCAGTGCTGACTTTAGCATTCCTGTGGTGATTGTCACAGCAGTATTCAATTGCATGTCAACAAGTTTTGTATGTATACTATCTGCCCATGCTGGTGTACAGCATTCAGCTACTGAGAAGATGAGGGCCAAGGTGGCTGTCCACAAGATGTGAGCATCTGCTCCCCAACTGGCCCCAGCTACTTTGTTGATTATATTGTTCGTAGGCTTTATCTTGGCAGATGTGAGGCAGTATATGAGGATACAATCCAAAACCACTCCTGGATATTTCAGAAAATCCTCGTGCCTAAGTTTGGTGTCACAGAAAAAAGTGACATTCATATTTCTTTGTATATTGAGTGCTGGATGAGGAGACAGATGGTTTCTGAGGGTTTGATCAGAGTCACCATAATCAGCTGTACTTCTCCCATTTTTTATTTAGATCTTCTGTGAGATTGCATTCCACTTGGATATGTGGATGATCTTGTACTTTGTACCCAAGTGAGCACTTTCACCCAAGTTTCTGTGACTGAGTTGATGGCATGTCACTGATATAAATGTTAGAATGATGGTGCCAAGATGGATCCCTGTGAAAGCCCATTGTTCAATAGAAAAGTTCTGCTCATTTGTTCCATTAGATGTATGCAAAATGTGTGGTTGGTGAGCATAACTGTCACTAGGTGCAGTGTTCTGCAGTGTCCTATTTTGGATACTTTCTGAATCAGGCCATTCCTATCCCCATCATAACCCCAGGATGTATGATGGCCATTGAAGTCTGATCCGTATTGAACTGTGACTGTGATTTGGTACAGCTGGTGTGGCAGACAACTTTTGGTAGCTTATAGATGCTGATGATCATAAGATTACTGATTCTTATTGTAATCATGTATGGTACTGAAGAGTTTAAAACTATGGAGCAGATGTTCCAGAGCTCTTCTCTCACTAACATTGCCATGTTTTGGGTGGTGGTGGCTTACTGCGAAATAGTATCGTGGAATGTGACATTTCAGTTTTTGTTTGTTATCCCATAAGTGAGTCCCTTGTAGTGCAAGGACATCGATCTTCTGTTCGCATAGCTGCTTAGTCAAGTAATCATATTTTGCAGGAGAGAAGCCTTCTACACGGAGTTGGCATACACGTAGGTATGAGCTTGTTTTGCTGTTTGCTCTGAAGAGCATAATTTTTCTTGAGATTGTCACCTTAGTTGCTTTTTATACTGCAAGGCCAACAATTGGCATTCAGTTGTCAAGTTGATGTTGCATTGGTTGTCCAGAAGATCTTAGCAGGGATGACCACATGAAGGTTGTCATCTTCCTTCTCACTGAGGAGGGATGATGCTGATTTTGCTTGTTTCCATACACTGGATGAGGACAGCAGGGCAGGCTGGGAGTTGTAGTCTCCAAAGTAACCATGACTACATCCAGAGTTCTTTCAAAGCCTCCTCAGAAAAGGATGGGGTGTAAAAAGATCTCCCTTTCCTCTGAAAAGACAAAGATGAGGAAAGAGCTAGAGGAATTGAGGACATTGTCCAAGTTTTGGACAAAAACCTTACCTTTTCTGTATTCACTCTGTTCGTTTTTTCCCATTTAAAAAAAATTCTCAAGAAGGACTGAAGCATATTTGACAAGGAATGGGACATAAACCACAGATAGGGAAATATTTTGTTGTCACACACCCCTGTCCCCCCCCCACAAAAGCACTCCAGAGAAGTGGTTTTCTTTGTTTGATTTGACCTGTCAGTAGTGAATTGCACACCATGAATAATGAATAAATGAACAGTTTGTGAATGACATACACACTGAAATTTGTTCCATAATCTGTTCAGACATTTTGAGAGATAATTAATGGAAATCAAGATTTGTTTTTTAACAAAAAAAAAGGCAGTGTTTTTTTCAGAAAACTTATTTCCAACAAATAATTGGGCCAGTTATTATCCAGTTCTTTCCTTTGTTTTCTATTATGCTATAACTATTTCAATCAACATTAATGTTTGAATTTTCAGAGCCAAATAACACACCTGGAATTTTTATGGACATAAAAATCAAGTTTGTTTTTTTTTTCCATTAGTAGATTATTTTCTTGTAGTGCTACTCCTTCTTTTTTGCCACGGGTTCTGATTCCATACTTGCAATAAAAAGCATGGGTTTGTTTCTTCTCCTTTAATCTTCATAAATTGGTGTAAAAAGAAAAGGAGTACTTGTGGAACCTTAGAGACTAACCAATTTATTTGAGCATAAGCTTTCGTGAGCTACAGCTCACTTCATCGGATGCATACTGTGGAAACTGCAGAAGACATTATATACACAGGACCATGAAACAATACCTCCTCCCACCACACTCTCCTGCTGGTAATCTCCTGCTGGTGATCTTCCTGATAACACCATCCTGGCCACTATGGATGTACAAGCCCTCTACACCAACATTCCACACAAAGATGGACTACAAGCCGTCAAGAACACTATCCCCGATAATGTTACGGCTAACCTGGTGGCTGAACTTTGTGACTTTGTCCTTACCCATAACTATTTTACATTTGGGGACAATGTATACCTTCAGATCAGTAGCACTGCTATGGGTACCCGCATGGCCCCACAGTATGCCAACATTTTTATGGCTGATTTAGAACAACGCTTCCTCAGCTCTCGTCCCCTAACGCCCCTACTCTACTTGCGCTATATTGATGACATCTTCATCATCTGGACCCATGGAAAAGAAGCCCTTGAGGAATTCCACCATGATTTCAACAATTTCCATCCCACCATCAACCTCAGCCTGGTCCAGTCCACACAAGAGATCCACTTCCTGGACACTACAGTGCTAATAAACAATGGTCACATAAACATCACTCTATACCGGAAACCTACTGACCGCTATTCCTACCTACATGCCTCCAGCTTTCACCCTGACCACACCACACGATCCATCGTCTACAGCCAAGCTGTGCGATACAACCGCATTTGCTCCAACCCCTCAGACAGAGACAAACACCTACAAGATCTCTATCAAGCATTCTTACAACTACAATACCCACCTGCGGAAGTGAAGAAACAGATTGATAGAGCCAGAAGAGTTCCCAGAAGTCACCTACTACAGGACAGGCCTAACAAAGAAAATAACAGAACACCACTAGCGGTCACCTTCAGCCCCCAACTAAAACCCCTCCAACGCATTATTAAGGACCTACAGCCTATCCTGAAGGATGACCCAACACTCTCACAAATCTTGGGAGACAGGCCAGTCCTTGCCTACAGACAGCCCCCCAACCTGAAGCAAATACTCACCAGCAACCACATACCACACAACAGAACCACTAACCCAGGAACCTATCGTTGCAACAAAGCCCGTTGCCAACTGTGCCCACATATCTATTCAGGGGACACCATCACAGGGCCTAATAACATCAGCCACACTATCAGAGGCTCGTTCACCTGCACATCCACCAATGTGATATATGCCATTATGTGCCAGCAATGCCCCTCTGCCATGTACATTGGTCAAACTGGACAGTCTCTACGTAAAAGAATAAATGGACATAAATCAGATGTCAAGAATTATAACATTCATAAACCAGTCGGAGAACACTTCAATCTCTCTGGTCATGCAATCACAGACATGAAGGTCGCTATCTTACAACAAAAAAACTTCAAATCCAGAGTCCAGCGAGAAACTGCTGAATTGGAATTCATTTGCAAATTGGATACTATTAATTTAGGCTTAAAGAGAGACTGGGAGTGGCTAAGTCATTATGCAAGGTAGCCTATTTCCCCTTGTTTTTTCCTACCCCCCCCCCCAGACATTCTGGTTAAACTTGGATTTATGCTGGAAATGGCCCACCTTGATTATCATACACATTGTAAGGAGAGTGGTCAGTTTGGATGAGCTATTACCAGCAGGAGAGTGAGTTTGTGTGTGTGTGGGTGTGGGGGAGGTGAGAAAACTTGGATTTGTGCTGGAAATGGCCCACCTTGATTATCATGCACATTGTAAGGAGAGTGGTCCTGTGTATATAATGTCTTCTGCAGTTTCCACAGTATGCATCCGATGAAGTGAGCTGTAGCTCACGAAAGCTTATGCTCAAATAAATTGGTTAGTCTCTAAGGTGCCACAAGTACTCCTTTTCTTTTTGCGAATACAGACTAACACGGCTGCTACTCTGAAACCTGTCATAAATTGGTGTGACACAGATACCTTTGGTGACTTTTAAATCTTTGTAGTGAATCATATACAGACATACGTATTTGATGTTCTTTCTAAATGACTTGCCTTTATCTATATTGGCAGATATATCTCTATTCTTTCTCTCTATTTTCCTTAAGAAGAAAAGATTTTCATTTGCAACACCCCAAATCCTCAAATTAATTTAGTGTTATTGCATCACTTAGCAGTACAAATTGTCTTTCTTTTCACTTTTGGTCTTTCATTTTTCAATCCATTTTCTTTCTCATGCTTGCTCTCTCATAGTTTTTGAGACTGATACTAATCTTACAAGAGGGGTTTTATCAAAAAATATTTTAGAACTGTGATGCTGTAGTAAGAATAAATGAGGTCCTGATCAATGAAAATGCCAGATCTTTCTTCTCAACCTAGTCCTTTCTTCTCTTTATAAATATGTGGATGGATTCTCTCTTTTCTCCATCTTCTCCAATAATCAATGCATGTCTTCTCCCCCTCCCACAATTTGTGGATATTTGACCTTCCTTCTTGCCCAATCAGTTCAAATTCATTGATGCCAGCCAGTCACCTGCAGCAATCAACTTTCCAATGTACTGCCCCCTACTGTTGTACCTCTGACTCACAGCTGCATTGGAGCCCCACAAATGAAAAAGTTCTGATCCCAAGGTTCCAAAGAGCCTGCATTACTCTATGCCTGATAACATTTGTTCTATGAGACTGTGTTTTGCAAAATGCATTTTAATCATAATTTGGGACAGCTGAGGAAAGATTACTTGCCACAGTTCCATCCACCAGGAGTGTTACTATTCACCAGCAGTTTGATGTTGTGTTTGAAGTGAGCTGGTGGTCCCACTCAAGTTCCAAGTGGACCCATATCACTAAAGACATTGCTTCCAGTTATTCCCTTATTTTTATCCTCTTCAAATAAACCAATGGTTGAATGAGCGTGGGAACCAGAATACCCTCTTTAACCCTTAAATGTAGTCCCTCTGGATCAGCCTGAGGCACATTGGCAGGCAACATGGAGAAGAAGCTTGCATCTCCACACTCTGTGCTGTACCTATGCTGTGGGTAATTAGATGAATTCAGTCACTAGTGCTGTCAGTTTGGTACTGTACGGGGAGACTTTGGCAAACCAATAAAGTGCCTGAAACCACTATGGGTTATTGCTAAAAGCCCCCAAGTCAGCAGGCTTAGCTTAACCAAGGCGGTGGCAGGGGTGGGGGGAGTTGGGTGCCACAGACAGGGCAGATTGATCCTTGTCAATGTTCCTTCCCCACTCTGAACTCTGGGGTACAGATGTGGGGACCTGAATGAAAACCCCCTAAGCTTATTTTTACCAGCTTAGGTTAAAACTTCCCCAAGGTACAAACTATTTTACCTTTTTCCCTTGGACTTTATTGCTGCCATCACCAAGTGTCTAATAAATATATAACAGGGAAAGAGCCCACTTGGAAATGTCTTTCCCCCCAAAATCCTCCCCAAACCCTACACCCCCTTTCCTGGGGAAGGCTTGATAAAAATCCTCACCAATTTGTATAAGTGAACACAGACCCAAACCCTTGGATCTTAAGAACAATGAAAAACCAATCAGGTTCTTAAAAGAAGAATTTTAATTGAAGAAAAAAGTAAAAGAATCACCTCTGTAAAATCAGGATGGTAAATACCTTACAGGGTAATCAGATTCAAAACATAGAGAATCCCTCTAGGCAAAACCTTAAGTTACAAAAAGACACAAAAACAGGAATATACATTCCATTCAGCACAGTTTATTTTATTAGCCATTTAAACAAAACAGAATCTAACGCATATCGAGCTAGATTACTTACTAAGTTTAAGACTCCATTCCTTTTCTGTTCCCAGCGAAAGCATCACACAGACAGAGAGCCTTTGTTTCTCCCCCCTCCAGCTTTGAAAGTATCTTGTCATTTTGGTCAGGTGCCAGCGAGGTTATCCTAGTTTCTTAACCCTTTACAGGTGAAAGGGGTTTTCCTCTGGCCAGGAGGGATTTTAAATGTGTTTACCCTTCCCTTTATATTTATGACAACCCTGCATCCTTCCTGATAAGAATTGTGTTGAAGTTGCTGATACATGCATCTTAGAAGAGCAGGATGTGCCCCAGGAATGTCTATTGGGGCCTCAAGGCTGCAAACTCTGAAAAAACCCACACCTGGTTAATCGATAATCAGGAGGAACCTCTCACTTGACCATTAAAACTGCTTACTTAACAAGGTTGCTTTAAGGGACATGTCATTCTATTACTAATGTATAAATAAGGGAAAAAAGTTTGAGGTAGTGGGACTCTTCAGGACTGGACACTCTCTCTGGATCCATCTTGTGTTTCCCACCAGCAGACGGGTTGCCGCTGTGCCACTCGAGAGCCACACTCAGCTTTGGTAATTATCAAGGGTTGGGTGTTTTACTAACCTGTTGCGGACGTGTGTATAGGTGCTTGAGACTAAGTAAAGTTTAGCTTTAAGTGAAAGCACTCTTGTGTTGTCCTCTTTGTGCCAGCCATCTCTCGGGAGAATGGCCTTGTCTCCCCTGATTTATTTCCTGACACCACCTTGCACAGAGTAAAAGTTACCAAGAGCTTTGGGTTGAAAGAACCCCAGGTAACAGTACCTTCCATGATCACTAAGTTCATATTAAAATATTCTTCTTGCTGACAAACCTGGGACAGCCAATCATTGTTGAGTAATTAACTCAGATACTGAACACCAATCCAAAATGTGCATAATTAACCGATCAGGCTACCTGTCAGAAGCAGGTATTTCCCCTGACCCTTGGGAGGCAGTCACTTGCGAGCATTTCAAAACTTGCACATCTCTAAACATAATACAGTGAACAGTTGTGACCTAACTGGAAGAGAGCCTGTAACCGTGCCTTAGTGGGTCACAACTGAGGATGCCAAATTCAGGACGAACTGTTGAGAAATAGGCAAACACTACCCAAACTGGTGGCTATTCTTTTATAATATATACCAAACTAGCCACAAAAGTAAATTCCTGTTTCACCACACTGGCTAACAAGAAAACATAAAGGCAGTTTCCTCAGGCATTCCAGTTCTTATATCACCACCAAAACATTAAATTCAGAGATGAGTGGTTATTTACAAACAGTCTCATCAAATAGTAGGTTCTTCTGATCCCAAAGGAGCAGTCACACACCCAGGTCAATACATAACTTAGATCTTACCCAAAAATCATGCTGATGCTAATCCCTTAGTATCTAAAATCTAAAGATTTATTTATAAAAAAGAAACAAAGGTGAGAGTTAAAATTGGTTAAAGGAATCAATTACATACAGTAATAGCAAAGTTCTTGGGTCAGGCTTGTAGCAATGGTGGAATAAACTGCTGGCTTAAGTCAAGTCTCTGGAATACATCCACAGCTTGGATGGGTCACTCAGTCCTTTGTTCAGAGTTTCAATTTTTTAGCAAAATTCCTCCAGAGGTAATAAGCAGGATTGAAGACAAAGTGAACATGTTTCCAGGGCCTTTTACAGCTTTTGCCATGTGGTGGGCATCCCATTGTTCTTAGTGTGGAAAATTACAGCAACAAGATGGAGTTTGGAGTCACATGGGCAAGTCACATGTTCATGCCCAATTTCCCTCAGTCATTGCAGGAAGCCATTACCTACGCTCCAGATGGCACGTCTGACAGTCCACTCAGTGTAGATGGGCATCTCCTGTGATCCATTTTCAACCAAGTGTTCCTTGATGAACCACTTAATTTGAACAGTCCCTCCAAGATGTGCTGGCTAGCTACCTTGTGGGTGGTACACCAGGAGCAAACATTTGAAATCCAAGTATAGAGCCAATACTTATAATTTCAAATAGAAAAATGATACATGCATACAGATAGCATCATAACCAGCAAATCATAACCTTTTCATAGACACCTCACTCGACAGTCTTTGTACAATATTTGCTGCAAATATATAAGTGGTTGCAACAATGATCTATATGGTCATACTTTAATCAGATAACATCACAGAGCCGTTATTTTGCTCTGTGAGTGGAAAGTCTATTAGATGGTGCTGCAATAGAAATTCATAGGGCTGCAATATGTCCATTAACTTTAATGCAATGGGAGTAGATTGAATTTGTGCACATCTGCAACTCAAGATGAAACATAACTTTCCCATTTTAGGATGGGAGGGTTGTATCATAGCACAGGGCATCACAAGTTGAAATCCCATTATAAAGACAGTGCTTTTTTTTTTTTACAAGAATTGAAGTCTTAAGGAAGAAACTGTTTTCTTTGTCCTTTTTTCAATGTTCTTTTACTGTATATGAGTGGATTTAGTCAAGCTTGAACAGTTCTTAATGTCTCAATGTCATAATGACAATGTTCATTAGATTGGATAAACTGCTTTGGTCTTGACCATTTGAAAGATGAACAGGGTATAGGAGACACAAGTTAGCAGCTGGATAGGGAAAATGAAATGTCACTTCTCAGGTTGTCTTGCTGTAGTGCAAGGCTGCTAGCATTTTAGTTCTGTTCAGATTTCTTTCCAAATCAAATTCCTGGCATAAACCACAATGGCGCTAACCAACTGCAACATTTTGTTCTTGAACCTAATTTAGGGCTAAACAGGGCCTTCAAGCATAGCCCTGAGCAAGCAGCAGTGCATACGTGCTGTGTTACAGAAGAATCCCTAGGAAAGAATTATGACTGAGATTACAGTTCCTCCTCTGTACCCCATTTACTGTTGGGGGGGGCAGGGAATTTACTTCCCCCTTTAAATCTGGTATACAAAAGGAGTGGTGGGAGGGCAGAGTGAAGACTCCACCCACTTCCATCTCCTTTTTAACCCAGCTCTTTCTACTTGCTTCTGGCTGGAGCTGTATATGCAAAGCAGCAGCTGTGCTCTGCACCAGAACTAGACAAAAGCAAAGTATAGGAGTGGGAGCTGCGGAAGGGGTGTAACCCCCTCCTTTCCCATGTAAAACAAGGGCACAGTCTAGCCCTTAGTGATTAATATTTAACCCTATATTTACTGAATTTAGTCAGTCACATTCAGCTTTAGTTTCCTTTTGTTACCTTTCCCCAGACCTTCAATGACTCTCAGCACTTTAGCTTTTTAACTGAGCTTTGACTTTAGAGAGGAAATACTCAAGTTTATTAATCGATTTGTCAACTTCTGTAATTTTCCCCTCTTTTTATCTGGGGATATATTCCTCAGGTGGCTAATATTTACTGTTTGCAAGTGATAGAGAAAATTTCTCCTCTGCCTGGTCCATTCCTAATGAGTGGTTCTACATAAAAACACAAATTGAATAAGGAGCTCTCTATAAAACCCTTCATGGTCAGGCTGTGGGGCCAAAAACACTTTAATTTGGTTTATTTAAACTGTACTGCACATCTTGATAGTCAATGGCTAACATACTAATCTTGAATAGTGCTTGATTTCCACTTAGATTGCGTTCTTTTTTCTTCATCTCTTCCCAGGCTACTCACGTCAGTTGCAAATATAGAAGTATTCAAACTAACTACATGCTACTATTTCTGCCAGGGCCAGAAGTAATTGGCCAGTTATGAATTACAAGGCCAATATATAACTTGTCATTCCAGAAGAAGCATCTGAGAATCATGCCAGGCGACTATCATAGATCAGTGTCAATATTCATAATTACAGCTGACAGCAAACCTATCTCATTTTTCTGAATCTTCGATAAATTGCAAGCATACCTTGAAACAGGATTTATTTAGTTAGATAAAGATGTCTGAGACAGAGGTCATTTTTCTATATCTCTTGCAGAGAAGATCTGTAACCTTCCTAATAACAAAATAAAGAGTTAAAGAAAATAAAGGTACTGTGCTAATATTAGTGTAGTACAACTCACATGCATTATAAAGGAATATTTAAGGATGAGAAAAAACAAATGACCCCCTTCCTAACTATATTGGTGTCTAAGAGGAGGGATTCATCCAGGCAGTGGGATGGGCCAATATTGGTTTAGCTCCCCAACTCTAGAACCATCTGCTGCCACTGATATACTGTAAGCTCACTGCACAGGTCTTGTTCTTGAAGACTGAAATGTGCATGCATGCACTGTACATTCAACCATAATCTGGCCACTAATTATATATACTACTAATTTTGGTCTTTAAGGGAAAATTCCTGACCAGTTTTCTGTGCTTGTGTAAGGAGAAATATCACAGTTACTCAGTATCTCTGGTACATCAGTAGGCTACACAACGGAAATCTGCTCAGGGTGACTTTCCATCCCTGTAATTTCTCAGAGAATAACTCCAGGGTGTCTCATATTGGAATTCTGCAGAGAGGGAGGGAAAAGGAAATATTAAGGGATGGCTAGTGGATCCAAACATAGCAAACTCACAATAGCGTAATGGCTCAGCCACACATTGAAAGGGAGCAATAACCTGTATCCGTGACTCTTCCATAATACCTTGCAGTAACTAGATACAGGAAAGCTATATGCCTTTGAAGGCTTTGAAATACACTGTGTCTAACATCAGAGGGGTAGCTGTGTTAGTCTGGATCTGTAAACTTGGTAAAGAGTCCTGTGGCATCTTACAGACTAACAGACGTATTGGAGCATAAGCTTTCGTGGGTGAATACCCACTTTGTCAGATGCATGTAGTGGAAATTTCCAGAGGCAGGTATAAAGATGCAAGAATCAGGCTTGGGATAATGAGGTTAGTTCAATCAGGGAGGATGAGGCCCTCTTCTAACAGTTGAGGTGTGAACAGCAAGGGAGGAGAAACTGCTTTTGTAGTTGGCTAGCCATTCACAGTCTTTGTTTAATTCTGAGCTGATGGTGTCAAATTTGCAAATGAACTGAAGCTCAGCAGTTTCTCTTTGAAGACTGGTCCTGAAGTTTTTTTGCTGCAGCATGGCTACCTTTAAATCTGCTATTGTGTGTCCAGGGAGATTGAAGTGTTCTCCTACAGGTTTTTGTATATTGCCATTCCTAATATCTGGTTTGTGTCCATTTATCCTTTTACATAGGGACTGTCCAGTTTGGCCGACGTACATAGCAGAGGGGTATTGCTGGTACATGGTGGCGTATATTACATTGGTGGACGTGCAGGTGAATGAACCGATGATGGTGTGGCTGATCTGGTTAGGTCCTGTGATGGTGTCACTGGTGTAGATATGTGGGCAGAGTTGGCATCGAGGTTTGTTGCATGGATTGGTTCCTGAGTTAGAGTTACTATGGTGTGGTGTGTAGTTGCTGGTGAGAACATGCTTCAGGTTGTCTGTGGGCGAGGACTGGCCTGCCTCCCAAGGCCTGTGAAAGTGAGGGATCATTGTCCAGGATGGGTTTTAGATCACTGATGATGCATTGGAGAGGTTTTAGCTGAGGACTGTGTGTGATGGCTAGTGGAGTTCTGTTGGTTTCTTTCTTGGGCTCGTCTTGCAGCAGGAGGCTTCTGGTTACACGTCTGGCTCTGTTGATCTGTTTCCTTATTTCCTTGTGTGGGTATCGTAGTTTTGAGAATGCTTGGTGAAGATCTTGTAAGTGTTGGTCTTTGTCTGAGGGGTTGGAGCAAATGCTGTTGGACCTCAGCGCTTGGCAGTAGACAATGGATCGTGTGGTGTGTCCGCGATGGAAGCTGGAGGCATGAAGGTAGGCATAGTGGTCGGTGGGTTTTTGGTATAGGGTGGTGTTAACGTGACCATCACTTATTTGCACCGTGGTGTCTAGGAAGTGGACCTCCCATGTAGATTGGTCCAGGCTGAGGTTGATGGTGGGATGGAAGCTGTTGAAATTGTGGTGGAATTCTTCCAGGGTTTCCTTCCCATGGGTTCAGATGATGATGTCATCAACGTAACATAGGTAGAGAAGGGGTGTGAGTGGACGAGAGCGGAGGAAGCATTGCTCCAGGTCAGCCATAAAAATGTTGGCATATTGTGGGGCTATGCGGGTGCCCATAGCGGTGCCACTGGTCTGGAGGTATATATTGTCACCAAATTTGAAATAACTGTATGTGAGGATAAAGTTACAGAGCTCAGCAACCAGTTGTGCTGTGACATCATCAGGGATACTGTTCCTGACAGCTTGTATTCCATCTGTGTGTGGAATATTTGTGTAGAGAACCTCTACATCCATGGTGGCTAGGATGGTGTTTTCTGGAAGATCACCAATGCATTGTAGTTTTCTCAGGAAATCAGTAGTGTCATGGAGATAGCTGGGAGTGCTAGTGGCATAGAGCCTGAGCAGAGAGTCCACATACCCAGACAGTCCTTCAGTGAGAGTGCCAATGCCCGAGATGATGGGGCGTCCAGGGTTTCCGGGTTTGTGGATTTCTGTGTCCAAGGATTTCTTCCCTTAGTCCTGCTGCATTTTGACATATTTTCCTGAGAGCAAGTCTCTTTTTACTCAGGAATTGGCCCAAAGTGTACGGAAATTTAGAACAAATTTTGGGACTGCTCAGGATAAAACAAACTACATATTTTTGAGATTCATGCAATGTTGTTTGCACAGGCTTTTTTGTTTTCTTTTCATTATAAATGCATGTGTGGAGAACATGGGAGACTCCTGTATTATTTCTATGAATGTTATGAGTCTATTTGAAAAAAATATTTTGCTTGACTGTATGAAGTTAGATCTAAGGTGGGAAACAGGAAATGAAACTGACAGAGATAAGATGTCTCTGGAGAGAATACCAAGATTTTTTGAGGAAACAATGTAGAAGCATAATTGGGAAAAGCTCACCTGCATGGCTAGGCTAGCAGGTTTATTTTTGCCAAGCACGAGTTTAGGATCAAAGGAACTTTAAATCATTAAACCTTGGCCTGAGAAGAAGGGTGGGCAGCAGCTGCTGGAGATGACTCTCTGAAGACAGATGCTAACAGAATGCTGCAGTTGTGTTCTCTTCCAGCCCAGAAATAGGGGATTGGGGCTGAGTGGAGCTTGCTCAAAACTTGCAGAGAAAAAATGAAATTTAGGTGAGATTCATACCTGTAGGCTTTGGTTAGTTTAACCTATTTCTGTGACTATTGTGTTATTTTGTTGAAAAATAAATAATACTGCATTTCATAAAGGCTGAACTGTATCATTGCCAGGGCCAATCATACCAAAATATGACACACTCTCTCAGCTTAGAGCTGCAAATTTAATCAAATAAGAGATGTGATTTGGTAAAAAACAATTTTTTTGCCACAGAAAAAGGCTAGAAAAGCATTTGTCAAATAAAAAAAATATTCAAATTATATCTCACACTTTTTTTTTTGGTGCTTTTTTTTTTTCATGTCATCATTTTTTATTTTTATTATGGCTAGGGGCCTCAAAAGCTGGAAGTGGCCCGGGCCTCTCTGGACCTCTGAGAGGGCCTGATTACTGCATACATTTTCTGGTTACAAAGCTCCCAGGAGTGAAGACTACTGTAGGGAGCCAAGCCAAACTGGCCCTGCTCAAGGAGCCATGGTGAGAAACAAGAGTGCTGAAGCCTGAGGCACTCATCAGAGACTCACCCCGACTCCCCTTTGAGTGAAGTGGAGTTCCAGGGCCTAAGGAGAGGGCATTCACAATAAATTGGTTAGTCTCTAAGGTGCCACAAGTACTGCTTTTCTTTTTGCGAATACAGACTAACACGGCTGGTACTCTGAAAGCAGAACATACTGTCACAGATCAGAGTATGTATTTTATAGTACATTCTAGAAGTGAAAGCTTGCTCATACACATAACACATGTATAAATGTTTCTATGGAACCCCCCCCCAATTAAATCCATATTTTAAGTTTATATGTAAGTTTAGAATGGAAAGCTACATCTGAAAAGCAGAATTATTCTAACAGTGTGTGTGGATGGAGGACTAAATAGCAGAATGAATGGCCACATTGGAGCACTGCCATTCACTAAAAGATTAGAGACCTGGAAAAAATTGGGAAAGTTTTAAGTGTAATTTAAACGGTATTTTTGGTGGTGGCAGCTAATGCTTGTTTCTTCACACCAGGGAAAGATTACAGGTGGTTTATTCTGTGGTGCTGCTCTTGCAGCCTGAAACTTCCAAAGCGGGGCTATCTGTGAGGATAATTATCCCCTGAATGTGCCTGGGGCAGCACATTATCTCTAATTATTAACCAAAAAAATCACAAGTTCCTTCCACAAAGGAGAGGAATTTACCTCCTCCGAATCTGTAGCAGTGCATGTTAGTTGCATATAGGTATTTCTGGCTTTTTGTTTTTTTTCCCCCTCAGTCCATTCATTATCCTGACTGTTCTCTTGTCATCAGCAGGATCACTTCATCCCCAGAGGCTGTGGGAGATTTGTGTTAATGTTACCTTTGGGCCTCATCATATTCTAGGACTGGTTGGGGGCCTGACTGACCCTTGCCCAGCCAAATTAGAGCATCCTGAGGTCTGATCTAAATTACACTGAGATGCCATGGCCCTCTAGATGTCATTGTAGCAGGCAAGAGCAGCCTCGCCTCTGCTGGTGTTTGTGGAGGTAGAAGGCAGTGTACAACCCCTCTGCTAATTATACAGCCTTGGAGAAGCCGCTGCTCGAGGGGTATTCCCTGTGGTTGGAGGGGAGAGATCCACTACCTTTATGGACACTTTGGGTGGCCTAAGGAGGCCATATTGCAACACAGAATCCTAAGACTCCTTCATAATGTAAGTGAAAAATGATAGTTGCATACAGCCCTGTTTACTGCTTGATTTCCCCCTTAAGTTGTGATCAGACTTTCATTTTTAACAGTTACTGCTTAAAGTAGAGACAGGGTGCCGCTCTTCATGATCGCTCAGTAGGTTATGGTCTTGTCTGGTATTCTTAAAGCCACTGAATCATATGATAAACTCTATTGCTAATGAGGACTATCAGATGATTTGTTTTATGTGAAGCATTTTATCTTCTGTTATATACTAGCATATATGAAAGACACAATTCATGAAAGAAAAGTATACAGGACTAAAGATGTATCATGGTCGCACAACTGTTGATAAAGGGGTTTTTTTTAGGGGGGGGGAGGCGGGGGACATGGACTGATGTTTATCCTCTGGCATTTCCTTAAGACTGCTCCCTTTGAGTTATTTGATGTTATAGTTGCACTTCCATTGGCTTTTAAAAAAATAACAAACTTTTGGATCTTGAGGGATGTAAATTTAACTCTGAAAGTTTGTATAATTTTAATACTTTTCTAGTTGATTTGGATGAATAGTGAATACACAGTGTTATATAATAAAGGGATAATGTAATGCTATACTTACAATGTTGAACAACTCTAAGACACCAACATACTGTTAATCTCCTTTACTTTACTGTTTGCTGTGAGACAGTTTTAGATTGCATAATAAAACAAGCTGTAAAATTAGCAATTCACCAGCACAACATTAACTGTCTGAACTGAAGTTCTCCGGTTATCCATAGAATAGTGGCAGCATCCAGCACTGGCAGTGGACAGCAAAATCTTCCCTATCCCATACATACACTCCACTTCTATTATGGTGTGACAAACTTTAGGGAAGAGAGGTAAATTAGGTTTCTAGGCCTAATCTTGCTCAGAGTTGTGTGCTTCCTACAAGATATTGGCCTCATTTCCTGCTGAAGACAAT